>NW_025814823.1:71947500-72580000 GCF_022079265.1 Lynx rufus
AATTGCCATGGTAACTTGCAGCATTTGGATGAGCTTTAATTGCTTTGAGGAATAAAGCTTCAGATTCCTGAAGAATGATATAAAAAATAAGGTATTGCACGATGCAAAAGCAACACACAGTTTTGCTGTGTACAGTTTTCAAACATTTAAAACTGTTCAAACGTTGTTTTGTGACACTGCATCCTTCTCCCAGAAACATTTGGGAAGGCCAGCGGGGCCATACCCCGTTAAGAGGTTCTGAAGGGCAATCAGGGAAGTGTGTGACAGGGCAAAGGGGACAGAACAATAGTGAGGGGAAGATGGGCAACGGAGAGCAATGGTGGCTGCAGAGAGAGCACGAATATGCTAATGAGCTTTGCCACCTGCCTCCCAAAAGTGGCTGAAAGTTTGCACCTTGAGGCAAGTAGCTCGATTCAGGGTGCAGTGGAGGATGAGCCAGAGTCAAATGACCAGGAAAGGGCTAGGCTGTTGAGGACACCCACAAAAGCGTCATTTTCATTCAGCATCAATGAATTCATTTCTAGGATTCTCAAGGTAGAAGCTGGGGCCGATTTAATCCCCCCAAGACTCACAACCCCTCAGCAATCCAGAAGGGGCTCATTCAGCTGGAAAAAATAAGCAGGGAGAAGCAGGGAGAAACAACTACCTGTCACGTAAGCAGTCGCAGGATTGTATGTGACCATGACCAAATGCCCCTGGTGTGTGTGAACTGGTTCTTGTATAGACTTGCATTTCCTCCAAATAGTGCTCATTTCCAATCGGGCTGCGAAAAGGCACGGCCAAGTGTTTTTTTACCTGATCATCATGTGACCATGGCTGCCTGGATGGTCCCGTTCTACCATAATGCTGGGAGATAAAGATGCCGAACTGTTCTTTGCTGACATCTGCCGGGGGTAGCTACTCACACCCGTCTACATTTGTGCTACTGAAGGGCCACACATGCTTTAGTGAGTATCAAACAGTAAGCTTAAACAACTAAAGTTGGTGGATGGGGGACAGGTTTGCTCCTTCTAGCTGCACCTTCTGTGAATTTTCCAGGCGGGCTTCCTGGAAAATATCTAGGATCGTGCATTTTATAAAGTGTAGAAGGACCAATTTCCTTGCCCTGTGATGGCCCATGGTACTCCTGAGAAACAGGTCGGGCATTTGGGCAAACAGCTCTGAAGCCACAACCTTTTTAGAGAGAGCTGGCAGAGAAAATTTTATATTTTGGAGATGTTGTCCAAAAAGGACTGAATGAAGACATTGTTACAAGATGTCAGCAAACAGCACTTCCGGAGCTCAGAGTCAATGTCTACGTTCCAAGCTGTGGTCGCTGAAACTCGTTCAAGGAAGTGTAAGGTTTTCCTGACATATTAGGTATGCTGGTAAAAAAGAAACCAAATGGATTGTATACATTTGGAGTGGTTTCTAAGTACCTATGCTTTCTGATGACTTTCAAATATTACCATTTAATCTAAAATCTGAGAAATAGGAAGTCCAGGGAATCTAAATCTACTTTAAAATGCTTCTCTACTTGCAAAGGAAGCAGAGTTAATTAGAGACAACTGATGGAGAGAGAAAAAGCAAGTTAGGAGTTCTCGGGGGACTCTGGATTCGTTTAAGGAATTTTTGAAATGCCCATGAGTGTGGACACCATTCAGGAGGACGTGGAGTCAGAGTCAGGTTTGGAGGACACGGTGGTGTTCAGGATGGCAAGTGCAGAGAGAGGAGCAGGGCTTGTACCGTCTTGGGGGGCTGCCGCTCTTGGCAAGGCAGAGCCTGAACCTTGAGTGGGGGTGTGAGGAGGCTGAGTGAGGTAATGGGGGAGGAAAAACTAAGTCAAAGTTCCCGAGTTTAAAAATGGCACACTGACAGAAGGGGCATCGGGAGGAAAGAGAGGTTCTATGCTTCCATCTCGGTTATGTGACAGTGGGGTGGCCATGAAAGGATGCTTCAGGGGCTGCTGTTAGGTAACAGGGCTGCTCAGATGACAATCTGCCCCATAATCACAGGGGCACAAGGCATTGTGCACAGATACAGATCACTGTGCACATCAATGTCTTAAGAGGGAATCTGGAAGCCTGAATGTTTCAAGGCCAAATGTGGGAAGCATTCAGCCATTTCACAGCTGTAACCAGGCACTTAATAAATGCCCATTAGCACGCTGGATAGCAGAGGAGTTGTAAAAATGGGACTTGGGGCTCTGCCCTCGTGAAGTCTCCAGGCTCACTAATGAGATTTGTCAAGTTAATGATAATACAGAACAGCAAAGGCTTAGGCGAAGTGAGTTATATAGACAGCAGACACCTGTCCTGACTCTCCATCCCTAAGTCCCCACTACCTTGCCACCTCTGCAGAGAGTCCCCACCCAGTGCCCTTCAAGGACGGGCTAGAAGTAGCTGACCAACAGCAATGGGGGTCACTTCTGCAGCATCGTGAGAGGAAAATCTAAATTCCAAATCCTGACCTTAAAACAATATATGAAGCAAGCACCCGGTGGCTGACACCACAGCTCAGGGAGTAACATCATGTCCCTCCTTTTGGCAGAACTGTTGCAAGGTTCTTATTTTGGATTTCATCTTCTGTTTCCTCATCTTAGGTTCAGCACCCTGGCCTACACAATTAGGATGCAAAATGTGTAGAGAAATAGGAAACTCATTTCTCCATTCTGCTCTATGGAGTATTTTCTACTTTATCTGAGAAAAAAAAATGATATGAACTGGAAGCCAAATGAACCGTGGGTTCTATCACCTTAATAGAGTTCTAGTTTATAGGCTGTGGGGTGATAGAAAAATCAACACAATGGTTACATAGGCTGCATCTTGAAAATGACTGGCTGTAGCTGGTCACTGGACACTCCCAACCTGTCCCAGGCTGACGGGGATGCCTGGAGAGGTCGGTAGAAGGGAAAACCACAAAACTTGCCTTCTTTCCCTGGTTCTTTACAGGTAAGTCCATAAAAAATAAAAATTAACCCCCTCAAAAAGTCATCTCTGGAGCAAAATCTAGAAACATCAAAATATTAACCGGGGCCATCAAACTCTCTGATATTTAAAAATGAGACATGCATGAACTATCTTACTGTTGTTTTGGAAAACTGCCAATAATGGTATGTGATGAGCAGAGGAGAAGTTAGGTAACATGGAACACACATGAATGAATCACTTCCTTTAGGCCCGGTGTGATCAACATTCGATACAGCTCCTGATTCTGAAAGAAAAAATTGCTGCCACAGAGGATGAAGGCACTGCATCTGAAAGTGTGTTTTCTGTAGCATCTGTGTTAGAAACCTAGGATGCTAGCTGCAAGTGCACAGTCCCTGACTCCACCCTGTCGACTGAGACAGCATCCTGTGGGGAGGAATCTGCGCATTTGTATCTAATACACTCCCTCACTGGTTCTGAGCCGCACGCTTGAAGTCTGAGATCACTGATGTTAGGAACACAGAGTCCCCTTCAGGCCACAGGGTGCCGTGCGCCTTCTGATTCGCAGTTGTCGCTCCTGGCCAGTCCTGGGAGCCTAGATCTAGTATCTTTTGGTTCCACTGGTCAGACAATTCCAGGGCCTTGCAGATGACCTACAGCTTAACTCTAGATGAGGAAAAACTCTAAATGGGCAAGAACCAGTCCTGCATTCCCCACGGGCTGGAATTTTTTTGTGCAGAAGACCGCACCAACAAATCAGAGCTCCCACCTGCCTACGAGGGACAAAATCAAACAACTTCGTGCCAGGGTTGGGGCTGGGCATCACTGCCTCCTCTCTGGGCTTCTCCTCCCCACCCCACATTTGAGCAATGGTGATGAATTCTGATGAGAAAGGACACAAAGTCTGTGCAAATCCATCTTTTGGGCAAATCCATCTTTTTGACCAAGCCACACTGGTACACTGCCCCCACTGTTTTTGCCTAATTCTGAATTTAACTGGGCAGAAGTAACATTTATGGCTTCTGTCAGATGCTGGCATTAATTGCAAGAAATCACGGCCTGCAGTTTACACACCTTGTATTTCTGGGACTTCCCCAGCACATTTGCCAACGAGAACATCAGAGAGTGATCATTAGGTATTAATTCCAGCGCCTCTCTTCCAACTGCTTCAGCTTGGGCTAAATTACCTGCAAGGAAAACATAGAAAAATTAAAAAAAAAAACATGTTAACATTGTACTGGTATGACTTAAGAAAATCAATGAAGAATGCATAACACACATATACACATGCAATATACACACAACACACAAACACCACACACATACACACAACACAGAACACACATACACACAGATAACACATACATACACACAGCACACACACACACACATACACACAACAGACACATACACACATGACACATAACACACATATACACAGATGACACATACATACAGCACAGCACACACATATACATACACACAACATACACATACACACAACACATAACACACATACAGCACAACACACACACAACACGTAATACACATATGCACAGATAACACACATACACACAGCACAACACACATATACATACACACAATACACAAACATTACATATACACAGCACAACATACACATATACATATACACACACAACACATAACACACGTCTATAGATAACACACACACAGCACACACATATACAAACATACAACACACACATCACACACATATACACATAGCACACATGCACACAGATAACACACATACACATAGCACAACACACATGTATACATACTCACCACACACACACACACACACACACAACCCCATAAATTGCAAAGATACTGCAGTCTAGTGCAATTCTAACATAATATACAAACAGCTTTTGATTAAATTCTTTAAAAGCATATAAAACCTAGTTTTAATTTTTTCCCAGATACCAGTTATACCCACATCGGAGAAAACAAGTCTGCACCATAAGAGTATCCACAGTAACACTTTAATAACTGAGTATTTATCATATCGAAGTATACATTTTGTATTTTCATTAGAAGCACTGCTTAGATGGCTCACTAGCTTGAAATTCTGCCAAATTAAAACTATCATTTCTTATGGGCTGCTTGGATTTTCAAAACTAGGGGAGCAGGGTAACTCCTGGTTGACCGAGCTAAGATCTGGGCTGAGGAACCACATCATCAAGTCTGTTAGCATCCTATCTAAAAGAAGAACCCATGACTCTGTAGGTTTGAGGGCATCTCCTTTGACAACAGTCCATGAACTTTAGAGCATGGTCTTCACAGGTCGTAAACCCAGAAGCCATTTTTGCTCTTTTGGTGCCTCTAGCATGGGGACGGGCAATGCTAGATAACACACTTCAGACGAAACGAGATCTTAGCACCCATCTTCACCCCTGGCTCAGCACTAATTCAAAGTAAAGTGTCATTTTCCCACACATACCTGTTTCAATAGGTCAAAGGAAACTCTGTCTTCTAGAAGAACAGACATTTTTGTATTACCCCATATTATTTTTTTAAAACTAATACACACTAGACAAAGAAAAAGCACGCTAATCTGTTTCCTAAGTATTCAATGGCACCGCATCATGGCTCCATTTCCTCCAATGTATTTAATTCACCTCTCCGTACCTGTATTGTCAAGGAGTATGATCATGTTGTTCCAGGCCAAACTGTGCTCTGGTTTCAGCACAGTGGCGTTTCTCCACGCATTCAACGCATCGACATGACGATTCAGATCTGCGTACTGGAAACAAATCATGGCCCCCAAAAATCAGTATTCCAATGTTCTTGCTTCCTCTAGGACATAACCAAACCCAAAACCAAACCCTACCAAGCCTAACTTATAATTACAGAACTTCTAATTTTTCGTATTAACTCGCTGAATCTCAAAATACCTCACTGAAGTACATAACTATCCCCATTTTACAGATGAAACAACAGAGGTACAGAAAAATTAAGTAATTTGCCCAAAGTTACACATCTAGAAATGGCAGAGTTGGAATGAGAACCAGGTAGTCTAGTTCCCAAGCCTACAACCTCTTAACTATAATTCATAATTTAGTGATCCCAGGTGTCAAATCATATTTGAGACTACTAGAGAGACAAAAATTAAAAACCGAATCATTATTCTTTTTACAGAAAGACTTCACATAGTCTATCGTTGATAAGGTATTATTTAAAGGGGTAAATAAATATTTAATGTGATTAACAGCTACATATGACGAATTCGCCATGTGAAGAATGTTCTAGTAGGTGGTTTCTGCCTACATCTAAGCTACACAGAAAACGATGAGTGTGTTAGACATATTCAGTAAACTCCTTGGAAAAATCTTAAGTGGCAATGTGAAACACCTTGGCAATTTTTTTAAGATGTTATTTTTATGTAATCTCTATATCCAACGTGGGGCTCGAACTAACAACCCAGACATCAAGAGTCACACGCTCTTAACTGATGGAGCCAGCCAGGCACCCCCATCTTGGCAATTTGAAGCCTGTTTGCCTCCTTTTGGAAGGAGAGAATGATCTGTTGCTTTCTTTTGATAGGGCCTGTTGTTTAACACTGACAACAGCACAGAAAGCCTGGGTCTCAATCTGCATAGTTAATAAAGGCATTCCGAGGCAGAAAATGATGGATTTTTTAGCAGGTGAACCTCTTGCCTTAACTCCGTTCAAATGCCTGTGTCTTATTTGAATGAACTTCCTTTCACTCTACAAAAACTACACACGGTAACAATTTATCCAAGGTCAAGGCAATTTCCTTCCTTACTGGCAAGTCTGTCTTTTCATTAGAGGACAGAAACGTTTTTATTTTCTCATGACCCACATGGTAAACAGGTGACATATGATGCAAGAAAAAGAAAGTTTTAATTATGGAAACCTTATAAATATCCATTTGCTAAAGATGTTGTCAGATTTCTCAGGAGGCTCAGAAACTCAGGTCACAATATTTCACCCTTAAACAAGGAAATGATGTGAAAAGTTCAAAAAGTAAAATAACTTAGGGTGCTAATTATATCAACATTTAATTGCCTGAATCTGAGTTTCCACTGATTTCTTGGTCAATTCTCTCTAGCAAGTGACATTCATTTGAGTTAATTGGGCAAAATCTGTGATGACATTCTTTCTAACACACAGGCAAACCAACATAACTTCATTAACACAACACCAAAATTCTTCACATAGGTTATTATTTCTTCTTATTATTATTACTATTTACTGAAGAATAACAACAAACTGAATCAGGCAAAATTTACTTTTATTTTGTCTCAATGTTTACCCTTCTTAGATTATCAATACAAAGTGAACAACACTTTAAGGGAAGCCGAGGAAAATGGTGACTTAGCCAGAACTACCATCCAGAAAGTAGACAGGCAATGAGCACATTATTTACCTCTTAGCTCTATGCCCATCCTTCTATACTCTGCAATATGCATTTCCCAGAGTCCTTTGCCACTTGGCCCCTTGTTAGGCTTCTGCCAACAGGAGTCACAGGTGACATCAGATGGCTTGAAGAGGGGCCCTTTCCCCCACTCTCCCATTGCTGCTCCTGTTCCTTGGCGGTGCATCTGATGGGGCAATTCCTCCCACTCCCTACCCCCCACCCCCCACCTCCATGGTGCCAGGCTGGAAGCAGTGGTCCTTCTTCATGATCTTAGTTCTTGAGATTATGGTAGCTCCTGAGATGGTAGCCCCCTCTCTGAGCCCTTCTATTCTGGTGGCACCACTTCCTCTTGTTTGTTACCCCAATGCTACAGGGTTTCCTTACACTCTCACAGTTCATGTCATCTAACCAGTTCTATCTTCTAGCCTTCCAACAGTTGTCTAACCCATTCTCTGCACTGAATCTTCTCTATTTAAAATACTTAGCATAGGGGTGCCTGGCTGGCTTAGGAAGAGCATGTGACTCCTGATCTTGGGGTTGTAAGTTCGAGCCCATGTTGGGTGTAGAGATTACTAAAAAATAAAAATAAAATAAATAAATAAAATAAATAAAATGAAATAAAATAAAATAAAGTAAAATAAAATAAAATAAAATAAAATAAAATAAAATAAAATAAAATAAAATAAAATCGCATAGCTTCTGTTTTCCTAAATGGCTCCTGACTGATACAATCAGTTCTTGCAGAATGAACTGTCTCTAGTAATGCCTCCAGTCACTATTACTGCAATTCTCTAATAGTAATGTATCCTAAATAATCCAGCGTTTCCTAATTTTCTATTTCACAAGAAAACTACATTATATTCCCTTCTTATATGGGTGCAGAAATCAAAACACATTTCTGTCATTACTAAAGAGTGACTAAAGAGGATTTTTAAAAAGAAATTTTGTTATTAAGTTCGTCTTATTCACCAATATATAAATGTGTTGGTTGAGCTGTTAAAGATTAAGCTCTTAATGCTTTTAAGCTGTCAAGCAGGCAAAAGCTGGATAATTAAACAACAATGGAGAGAAAAATCTTTAAATAAGCAAGAGCAGTTGGCAGAAGGGAACATAGGATCATTTTATGGTAGCATAATTAGTAAACAATACACATAGAGAGTGGCACAAGGTCTCAACACACTTAATACAACAGATGATCTTCTATGTGAAAGTGGGAATGAATCCCAAGGACTGGTGTACATGGATAAAATCCCAAATCTTATATTCTATTTTCCTTTCTTTGGACATAACTCTTACAAAGGGTTCATTTAGGGGTGCCTGGGTGGCTCAGTCGGTTGGGTGGCCAACTTCGGCTCAGGTCATGATCTCGCGGTCCGTGAGTTCGAGCCCCACGTCGGGCTCTGTGCTGACAGCTCAGAGCCTGAAGCCTGTTTCGGATTCTGTGTCTCCCTCTCTCTGACCCTCCCCCGTTCATGATCTGTCTCTCTCTGTCTCAAAAATAAATAAACGTTAAAAAAAAATTAAAAAAAAAACAACAAATGGTTCATTTAGCATAAATTCTCTATTTTCCAAACCCCAAGGAATTGCAGTGACAGGCAGTTACTAGGAGAAAGAAAAAGACTGCTAAGTTTTAGAGCCTGAAAGTATAACCTAGAAGACTATAGGCAGATACACTCAGTTTGCAAACAATAATCTAAAAAGCTACCTTCAACGCTGAAGAAAAAAAATGAAAGAAAAATTCATATGGATATCAAACACAATGTCATGCAGGTATTAGTGTAATAGTCACAGTAAATAAAAACAGTAATCCCTGTAATAACTGCCCAGTGCAAGTACTCAGAAAATACCCAATTTGCTCCCATCCCCCATTCTCACTTCATTAACTTTGCAAGGATCCATCCTGCTTTGTATGTGCCTGAATTTTTTGGTCTCTACTTATATCATTATAGGTGAAGTTTTACTGTCTTCCCACCATCCTCCTCAGAGAGAACAATGTAGGGTATCAAAATGTGCTTCCCCAAATATACCACTTTGACATAAGGATTATTGCACTAACGACAATTGAGATTCAACAGATGCAGAAAGAAGCCTTCCAGGAGCTTCCCTTATCTGACTCAAAGCAGAAACAGTGACGTAAGGACTGCCATAAACCCCCTATGGCCACGAAGGAGGACCCACACAAACCTTCATTAGTTTCTATATGCATTTACCCTCTGATAGTTTGCCACCCTTGGAAGTCTAAAACATCTTCCTTTCTTTTGTCACTTCTCTACAAATGTATTTTAATTACAAATGTATTTGTTAAGATGCTATATAAGCCCAAGTTCTAACTGTCTCTTTGAGTTACTCATCACTGAATTTTTCCTATGTGTATGCATGATGCATGTGTTAATATACTCTGTTTCTTTTCTCTTGTTAATCTGTAGTCAGTCTGGTTTGCAGGGCCCCAAAGAAAGAACCTAAGAGGATACAGGAAACTTTTTTATCCCTCTTTGACAGCTTCTCATTAGAATAATAGCTCTCCTTGAATCTTCAGGCTTCACAGAGAAAGCTGCTTCAACATCAATGTATGTAACTAGATCAGAATTTTAAAATGTAGAAGGAAACAGAAATGTGGCCAAGGTCAAGTGGCTCTGGAGAAAGTTATGCGGGACAACAGGAATTGCCTGCTATCAATTTTCCTTGTTTAAACATCTTGCTGTTGCACGGATTTAGTCACATTACTGTCACTTTCCTCCACGCCCAGGGAGAAACAATTCCTCTTTTCCACACTAGAGTGGGTATATAGAAATGGAAGCTTCCTAGAATACATCATAGCTGAAACACATCTTCTATTCTTTGAAAAATAAACACAGGAGCCACTTCACTTTAAAATTTAGAACACCAGCGGTATCTGCCCATTTAAAGTGACCTATGCATAATTTGAAGTGACGTGTGCACAGTGGGAGAGGTGGAACGTCACCATCATTAGCCACACATTCCTGCCACCTTGTTTCCCCTGTTCATAAAATTCAGCCTCTGCAATGTGCACAATCATGACTACTCAGTCCAGACACAAAGCAGATTAGACCAAACATATTCCCATCAAGGTAATAACTGAAGACTGGATTTTCAATAATCTTAAAGCAACTCATGTTTTCTAGGTTGTTCTCCCCAAATAGTCTCTTCTGCTCTGAGCTGATCAGTCTGTCTGCTCAAAGCTCAGATAGATCTGCTTCCCAAATGCAGGGCCAACAACAGGGTATTGAAATGTCTGGGGAATTTTCTTGGTTTGTTTTGTAAATACAGATCTTTTATGGAGCCTCTGATTCCCTAAATCCAGGATGGGTGGAAAGACTTGGATGTTCAACCAGTTTTGGGACTGACTTGTTTTGATAACACAAGGACTCCATAAAAGCAAGTCTTCAGGACCCTTAAAGTGAGGATAAATAGGCATCTCTTTAAAACAACTTTGATGTAATCCTATCTGTGCACAAGGTTGGATAAAATCTGGAAAATTATATATAAAAACTTCTTTTATTTAAAAAAATTTTTTTTTAAATTTATTTATTTTGAGAGAGTGGGGGGGGGGGGGCGGTGGAGGGGCAGAAAGAGAGAGAATCCTAAGCAGGCTCCACACTGTCAGTGCAGAGCCCGATGTGGGGCTTGATCCCATGACTGTGAGATCGTGACCTGAGCCGAAATCAAGAGTTGGATGCTCAACTGACTGAGTCACACAGGTGCCCCAGTATACAGGGCAACCAACTTTGGCTCAGGTCATAATCTCACAGTTCATGAGTTCAAGCCCTGTGTTGGGCTCTCTGCTGTCAGTGTGGAACCTGCTTTGGATCCTCTGTACCCCCCTCCCCCCCCCCCGCACCTCTCCCTCTCTCAAAAAAAAAAAAAAAGTCACATCACTATACATGTATTCCAGTTTGGCTAAAATGAGCAAAAAATTTTCCCTTCAATGTGTCATTTAATCAAACTGAATATATGACGAACATATGTAGTTTCTTGAAACCCAATTAAAAGCTTAACTGAAGGGAGAATATAATCTTTCTTGTTTAAAGAATTTTGCTCTTTGTAGGTAAGTCTTTTTCCTCCCAGCCTTATAGAGATGTAATTGGCATTTAACCTATGTAAATTTAAGGTGCACAAGATGATGATTTGATACAGGTGTATATCATGAAATGATCACCACAGTGAAGTTAGTTCTACCTCCATCAAATCACATCATTACGTGTGCAGTTCTTTTCCTTATTAGGAAAATCCAGAGCTTTAAGGATGAAGCTGTGTATCTTCATGGAGGGTTTTCAGAAGTGATGACTGATCTATTTCACCATCGTTTGTCAATACATGTTTTCAGATTTTAAGATTACTGAACTTCTTGTATTAGCTACTGTTGTAATATTTATTTGAATAAATAAATAAAGTATAAGAAAAGAAAATCAAGAGCCATCAGCTCTTTAGTCAGTAACTAAAAGAAGAAAGTCTCTATGGAACACATTCTTTCCTATTTCCATTGGACAATCTCAAAGCCCTTTCAAATAAATCCTCCCGAGCTCTCTTTTATGGGGAGAACAGTTAGTACAAATGCCTGGGGACCCAGGGAGCTGTCCTTGGAGGAAGGAGAAGTCGGAAGCTCAGAAACCACACTATGGGTTTGTTTTTTTAATCTCCGTTTTTATTCGTGTTTTAAAAACAGGGAAAACTGATGTTTATCAGGAAGTGACCTTTGGAGTACTGTTTTATAGGGCACAAGGGATTTAAAAAATTCTAATTTATTCCTTGGTTTAACCTGTTGCCTTTGAGATAACTTAAACTTGGGTAATTCAAGTTGAATTGTTCTTTAATTAGAGCTTAGAAAGTTACAGACAAGGAAATCCAACAGCTACCTTCCAGTGATAAGCGTATGTGAGAAAACTTTATAAGATGTAGGGTGCTAGCATGGGGGTTATTTCTGTCATTTTATTATAAAAAGGAAAAAAAAAACCCAAAACACAAGCTTTTCTTCTGCAGCCACAGCCAACTTCCGCTTACCAAACGTCCGAGGTTGTAGTAGCAATCCGGGTACTTCCGTCTGTGTTTGATCGCCGTCCGGTAGCTTTGCTCAGCGGCTTCGAACCGTTTCAGACTGTTCTGCACTATGCCCAAATTCATCCATGCGGCAGCAAAGTCTGGCCTGGAAGAGAATTTTTTTTTTAAAGATGAACAAGGAAAAGAAAGGCTAAGACCCCAGAATGCAGGCGCTCATCACTTTGCATAATTATATGCAACTTAATTATATGCAGCATAATTGTAGAAAACAATGCTTACTGTATTTGTACAGCCAAAGACAGCAGCTCTTCCGCTTCCTGTAGCTCATTCCTTTCTTTTAAGATATTTCCAAGATTGTTCATGGCATGAACGTACTTGGGATTTAATCTGGAAGCAGAGAGAGAAACCAAGCTGTCTGTTAAAGCTTGATAGTCTTCACTAAACTGTCAGGAATTGGCAAAGATATCTGAAAGTCGGGGGTCTTTGTAAATCCTAGACATGTATATAAATGAGACAAGCTTGCAGTACCTCACAGCTTCCCGGTAATATCTGATGGCAGCTGTCTGATTGCCTTTATCGGCCAGGTTTTTGCCAACATTGTAGTGAACCTGAAAATACAGATAAAAACTTGGCCAACAGCTGATAGACCTCTTTGTTCAGAGCACGGGTACCTATCACAGATTCGAACCAAAAACAAAAGGTAAAGGTACAAAAAAAACCCCATCCCATCAGAACTTTGGCTAAAATCTTACAAAGGGCAGGCGAGGGTCATGCTTTAATCCCCCACCCTGTAAGATAAGATTCCAAGGACAGGCTGGCAATGAGCAGATGATATCACTCAGGTACAACAGAAGGATATTTAACTAAGGAGAACTCAAAAATTACAAAGTGGGACTGGTTTTATTGCTAAACCCTCAGTCCCCCTCTTCTCATCCACACATCCCCTGTTGGGGCTGAGATGCAAAATCCAACCACATGTGGCTGTGAGAGGGAGAAACAAGGATTCTGTATTTAAAAACAATGTTTTATGTTTATTTATTTTTGAGAGAGAGAGAACATGAGCAGGGGAGGGGCAGAGACAGAGAGAGAGAGAGAGAGAGAGAGAGAGAGAGAGAGACAGACAGACAGACAGACGGAGACAGAATATGAAGCAGGCTCCAGGCTCCAAGCTGTCAGCAGAGAGCCCAATGTGGGGCTCAAACCCACATGCAAGATCATGACCTCAGCCAAAGTCGGACGCTCAACTGACTGGCTACCCAGGGCCCTGTATCTAAAAGAAATTCAGCCCTTTCTTGCAGGATACCTTCTACTGTAGTATTCCAAACATTCTAGTTCATACTAATGAAATTCTCCCTCTCTCATTCCTTCAGGTAATGACTGATGCTGACAGCCCAAGTGCTGCTGGCAGTTAGATACAGTCACGAGCAAACCTGTCAGACCCGAGTCCTGGAGCCCAGGCTGCGAGTCAAATGACCCTGTTGGAAAGTGTGTCACTAGAAGGCACCTGGGGCTGTGGAGGAAGGTGGGTCCCCAAGGTGGTGCCTGGTCTGGGCCTGGGGAGGGCTGTTCTGGGGAAAGGCCCTGCAGCGGAGATCTGAAGGGGGTTGCTAGGTAACGGGGCTCCCCTGGAGTAAGTGTGCCAGGCAGGGCAGGCAATAGCAGGCTCCAGTGCTGTGAGGAAGCCCAGTGTGTTTAGTTGAGCAACTACAAGAAGCCCAGTGTCGCTGGAGTGCAGAGGGCAAGGGAGACCAGGGAGGGCATGGGAGAGCAGGCTGCACAGGGAATCCCGAGCTGTGACAGGTCTGGTTTAGTCTCTGCCCAGAAGTAATAATAGGCCAGCACAAAGCTCATGTAAGTACATGAGCTTTCTAGGGCTGACAGAGTAAAACACCACAAACTAGGGGGGCCCAAGACCGCAGAAGTTTATTCCCTCCTAGTTCTGCAGGCAAAGAATAAGGGGCAGCAAGGTTGGTTTCCACTGGAGGTTCTGAGGGAGGAAGTCTTCTGTGCTTCTCTCCTGTCTTCTGACGGTTGCTGGCAAGGCCTTGGCGTTTCCTTGGCCTACAGCTGAGCGGTTCCAATCTCTGCCTCCGTCTTCACATGGACTTCTCCCTGTGTGTCTGTGTCTGTCTTTATAAGGACACCAGTCACACAGGATGAAGGGCCCACCCTTTACCACTTCATCTTTGTGACATCTGCAAAGCCACCAGTCACAGGTACCAAGGGGTAAGAATTTGAACATGTCTTTTGTGGGACACAATTCAACCCATAACAACAGCCAGGTGTATGAGGGTGGCAGAGGGTCACAATCAGGGCTATATTATAACAAATTAGTCACACTGTGGGAAACACATGAGCGGGGAAGAGACAGATGTCAGGGGTCCAGGGAGAGCCTGAGATGGCAGTCCCGGGGAAGGAGGGCAGCAGATTGTACTAGGGTGGTGTGGAAGAAGCACAGGAATTCGAGGAATACCATGGAAGCAAAAGGCACAGAAATTGCTGTTGGATTGATAAGAGTGAGGAAGCGTGTCAAGAATGAACTCGAGGTTTCTAACTTCCAGAACTGAATGGAGATACAACTGGTGACTAGGCTTGCTTGGGGGGGATAGGAATCAAGCTGATTTCGAAGTCCTTGGAGAATCCAAGAAGAGAGACCAAGATGGCCACCTGAGCTCAGGAGAGGAGCAGGCTGGGGACACCAGTGTGGCAGGGAGACAGAGGCGGTACAGCCACGGGTCATGTGATCACATGGAGCAAGCCAGCCAGGGGAGGAAAAGATCCCATAAGACCTTCTTGTTTCCACGTCTCTAATCAAACTACAAGCTGGAGAAACCACCAGGGAATAATACAGCAACAGAAAGAGAATGAGGTGATGAAATATTCCACAACTAGAGACAGGTGCTGGTCCCACCACTCTGTGAATGCTCTAAATGTCACTGAATTGTGCACTTTAAAATGGTTAATTTAGAAGCACCTGGGTGGCTCAGTCGGTTAAGCGTCAGACTCTTGATTTTGGCTCAGGTCATGATCTCACGATTGTGAGATGAAGTTCCATGAGGATTCTCTCTCTCCCTTTGCCCCTCCCCCAACTCGTGCACTCTCTCTTTCTCTCTCTCTCTCAAAATACGTATATATTAAAAAATAAATAAAATGGGTAATTTAAAAAGGAATTTAATACTGATCATTTTATTCTGAAAAACACATGGGAGACTTTTCTTTAGTTTTTAATTGTAAATTAAACATAAAAGTTACCATCTTAACCATTAAAAATGTTTTTAATCTTAGTATTGTTGACAATGTTTAATTACTTTTGAGTGATTAGCCATTTTTAAGTGTATAGTTCAGTAGGGTTGAGTATATTCACACTGTTGTGCAACCAACCTCCAGAACTCTCTTCATCTTGCATATCTGAAACTCTATACCCATTACACAGTAATTCTCCATCTTTCCCTCCCCCCAGCCCCTGGCAGCCACCATCCTGTTTCTCTGAGTTTCTGTTTCTATGAGTCTGACCATTCTAGATCCCTTACAGAAGTATAATTGTACAGTCTTTTCATGACTGGCTAGTTTCACGTAGATAATGCCCTCGAGGGTCATCCACATTGTAGCACGTGTCAGAATTTCCTTCCTTTTCAAGGCTGAGGAATATTCCACTGCATGCATACACTACATTTTGCTCATCTATTGGTCTATCGATGGACAGACACTTGGATTGCTTCCACCTTCTGGCTACTATGAACAGTGTTTCTATGAACGTGCATGTTCACACATGTCTTTGAGATTCCGCTTTCAATTCTTGTGGGCATCTACCCAGAAGTGGATTTGCTGGATCATATGGTAATTATATTTTTAATGTTTTTTGTAAGAACTAAAGTGGTTAACTTTGTTATGAGAATTTTGTCTCACTGTAAAACAAGAGAGGTAGAGAGGCTCAGGAGAGCATTTGTAACGATTGAGGAGGGTGGTAAGGGAGACCAGAAGAAACTGGACTCATAGTTGAAAAGCTACCAGAAATTCTCAAGTCAGCTGAATTGAAGGCACAGGGCATTTTCTCAACTGTACACGGGCTCAGGACAAGTTACAAGGAAAGGGGCCGGGACCCAAAATGACAGCAGGGCAGCAGAATGGCAGACCCACGGGACTATTATCAGAAGTATTTACTGATGCTCCTTTTAGAGGCTTCCAATGTACAGGCCAATAGCAATCTCAGAGGAGATGATGCCACAGAAGTTCGTTCAACAGCTCATGGTAACAGGGGTCCTGGCAGCCAGCACGTGCTGAAGGGTGCCATGAGCCCGTGCAGGGCTGGCACTGTGCAAGCGTGTCTTCTCTGCACGCAGCCCTGCCAGGTTGAGGGGTTGCTACGGCATCATTAAGCAACTCACCCGAGGATGTGGTGCTAGATTTGAAGCCAGGCTCCGAAACCTGTGTTTTTCTCACCATATCACACCCATCCAAGAGGGTGCTGGGTGAGGATGGGGCCAACTGCTTGAGGTGATTTCTAGACCCACTCATTCATGCCATCTGTTCTTTTTCATAACGTAAATAATGTTTCTTGTTTCATGTTAACAGCTGAATTCTACCCCCCACCCCCAATTCATCTGTTGAAGACCTGACCCCCAGGACCTCAGAATATGACTATATTTGGGGACGGGACCTTTAAAGAGGAAATTAAGTGAAAATGAGGCTGTTGGGGTGGGGCCTTAATCCCATCTGACTGGAGTCCTTGTAGGAGGAGGAAATTTGAAGACAGAGACACTAAGGTTGTGCATTCACAACAACTGTACGTGCACAGAGGAGAGACCATGTGAGGACACCATGATCTTGGACTTCTGGTCTCCAGAACCGCGAGAAAATAAACGTCTCTTGTTTAAGCCCCTGGTCTGTGGTGCTTTGTTATGGCGGCCCTAGTTAATATATCATGAAACACAATAATGGTTTGAACACATTTCAAGTAGCATTACATTGGAACACTTCAAAAGCCCTTTGGAAAATATAACCATATCCTGTCTTATCAATCTTAACCTACAGTTACAGCATGTCTTCAAAAATACTAATATTTCTGGAAGGGTATGGAACAGTGTGACATTCTTTGAGCACATATGTATCAGAGATTTGTTTTTTAACTGCCAATTTTTAAGTCTATACGTTTATTTTTATCCTGTCTGACAAAAGGAATCGCAAGCAGAGAAATCACAGGTGACAGAAATATGTATTATTGTGCAGCACACGGTATAATTTAGACTTCCTGAGCCATACTATTGTCCATTCATTGGTATTAACATCTTCAAATTATAGCTAATGCTACGGCAGTAGCATGTGCTTTATAAAGTGTGCTCTAAATGGTTTCATTTTGTGCCTCTCCCAGCCCCAGCCTGGACGTGCTTACCTCTCCTCCCGTCCCCGCACAAAAGAATCGTATCACGAACCCACCAGTGAGCAATGTGCTTGTGGTCCCCAGAATACAAATTCAGCTTCTACTCAGACTTCAGCACAACTCCTGTCTCTTCCGCCCCTAAGCTCCTGCCGCTTTCCTTTGTTCTGGGCAAATTCTGTTTTCTCAATAAGAAGCTCAGACAAAGAGTTCAACTGCCCTCTGCAGTATACATGGGGTTCTGTTAGACACCCAGAATGCCAGGGAGAGCCACCCAGATCAGGGGAGAGAGAAAAGGAGTGCTCCAGAAATGCAGACTGCAGTTATTTCCATGGAACTGGTTAAAAGTCTGATCCAGCCCAAGAAGGCAAGCTTTCCATAATTAAGAACTGATATGAACAGTCTCATCGGCCCAGCCTCATCCTATGGGTTGGTTATATGGAGGGAAGTCTCTGAAGAGAAAACAGGTCTCCAGATAACCCACTGGAAAACAAAAACAAACCCCGAAGAAGCCCTCCTAAACAGTTCACTTGAAACAGTGTTTAAAGAATAAGTTATTTTTGTTTCCACGCAATGTAAGAGACTGAAAAAGCCTGTTTGTTCTCGAACTTTCCCTCTAGCTTTTATGATTCATAGATGGAGGCAAAAAGCCAGCAAAGAGGGGCACCTGGGTGGCTCAGTCAGTTAAGCGTCCGACTTTGACTCACGTCATGATCTCACAGTCTGTGAGTTCGAGCCCGGTGGGGCTCTGTGCCGACAGCTCGGAGCCTGAAGCCTGCTTCGGATTCTGTGTCTCCCTCTCTCTCTGCCTCTCCCCCACTTGTACTCTGCCTCTCTCTCTCAAAAATGAAATAAAAACATAAAAAAAAAAAAGCCAGCACAGAAACCACAGATGAAGATGTCCACTGTAGCCCCATGACCTGTAAATCAACAATGGAAGGGACTTTCCAGGGCTGAAACCAGTTTGTTTCAAGTTTTCTGCTAACATTCGATGCCAAAATGTTTTAAACACATAAAAATCCTATAGCCCATCCTGGCTCATCCTTAAGGAAATACCGCATTGTGGCAGATGATCCTTTTCATGGCTAAAAAAGTTTAGAATTGTATCTCAGAGTTGATACAAAGTGGCACATCCTTTTAAGTCTTAACAACTAAAAATGACTGTAAATATAATTAAATACTTGGTATCTCATCCATTGTAGGGTAAAGAAATCTGATTTCCACAAGGCTCAATTCAATCACTAATTTTGAGTGCCTACCATATGCAAGGCAATGTGGATAATTCAACTGCAGACCGGGCATTGGCACTGCCTATGTGGATACTGCCATCTTTTGAAAAAGATTGAGTCTCAGTTTGTAATCCTGGGCCTAATTCAGAGCCAGATGCCAAATACTTACTTCATATACAGTGAATATAAAGTGGAAACCAATACAGAAAATGTATTTCCTGCAACAGAGTTGAAGGAAACTGGTATCTTCTTAAATGAGGTCTCTTCCCTGAAATCAGCCTAGCTTTTTTCAAAAAAAAAAAAAAAAAAGGAAATAAAGATGATTTTTCTACACTGCAATTTAGAGCGGAAAGTAAAACAAACAAACGGACAAAAAACCAAAAATAAAACCCCAAACCTCCATCTTGCTCAGACTGAATGGTAATCCTGAAAAATGTTCTTAGAAAGGACGATCACCATTGGGCCCATTTTGAAGATGAGGTCCTATATGTATGTCTTAAATTTAAAAAAGAAAACTACATATGTGTGGTGTGTGCACATCTCGTACTTTCTTTCCTATAGCATATGAGATCACATCCTAGGGCAGAAGGTATAGGCGTGAACATCACCTAGGTTGTCCCTCCCCCTGATTTACTGGCATAACCTGGGTGGCACATCATACCAGGTCTCTATCTACCCCCTAAATTACTAATCTAGATAACATCAGTTCCATCCTTCTATGCCTCAGTTTCTTCCATTTGGAAAAATAAAGAAAATAAAACCTTTCTCTCTAAAAACCTTAGAGGGAGGATAATGGAGATTAATTATAGAGCCTCTACAAAGAAATCTGAGCTCCTTGTGGGGAAGAACTTTATAAATAGAAGCTATAATTACTGCTATTCAAACAGAAAAGCAAAAATAAAGCAGATCTATTAACATTTATGAAATTAAATCACAGGCAATTTATTTTTAGTAGCATGAAATAAATGGATAGGTCAGCAAATCAAATGAAGGATAAAAGCCTGAAGGAATGCATTCTTTTATCTAAGTCTCTTAACTATAAAAAATGAACAAGATTTCTTTTTTTAATCCAAGAAAAAGACAAAGAGTTAGCACCTTTTACATTATTCCTCACTTCAGGATCACAATAGGATGTCAACCGTTCATGAGATTTATTCATACAATTTTGCCTGAAATCACTGATTTCTCTCTTTTTAATTTTTTTAATGTTCATTTATTTTTGAGAGAGAGAAAGAGAGGGAGGGAGAGAGAGAGAGCAGAAGCAGGGAAGGGGCACAGAGAGAGGGAGACACAGAATCTGAAGCAGGCTCCAGGCTCCGAGCTGTCAGAACAGAGCCTGATGTGGGGCTTGAACTCACGAACGGCAAGATCATGACCTGAGCTGAAGTCAGACGCTTAACTGACTGAGCCACCCAGGTGCCCCTGCTTTCTCTTAAATATAGACTATGGAAATGAGACAGAACTCCAGAGCACTCTCTTTCTCCCCCTACAGGATCACAGTTAAGCATGCTAGGAACTCATGTTCTGATGACCCGAGGCAGAATGTATCATTATTTACGAATACTCTATACCAAAAGAAGATTCTTCTAACCTAACTCCTTGGCCTCCCATTTTGACCAAGTAGCATTTTCTCATTTAAGGAGACAACCAAAACTAAAACGAGCCTCAAAAAGCTAACCTTTCTTGAGCACCCACCATGTTCTAACTACCATGTTAGAGCTCTTCAGATGCCATATTTCATTTAGGCCTCACAACAAATCCAGGAGACAGTCATGATCTCCCCTTGATGGAAAAGGGCACTGAGAATTCAAAGCAGTTTCGTTTTGCCCAAAAAGGCACAGCTGGTTAAATGAAGAGACTGGATTCATCAAGAATACAAGTGAAACACATTCCTACCAAACAGCTTCAACAAAAACACTGCCAATTTTCAAGCCTACACATTTATTTTTACCTAATCTGACAAAAGGGATCACAAGCAGAGAAGCCACAGGCAACACAAATGTGTAATACTGCACATCAGACGGTGTAATTTAAACTTCCTGAACCAAAGTGCTGCCTGTTCACTGGTGTAGTCATCTTCAAGTTACAGACCGGAGGAAGACTTGAGGCGGTGGCCGGGGCACGTGTTCTGAGGTTCAAACTCTGCCCCTCCCCCAACCACAGTCTGGATGTGTGCGGCCACCTCACTGCTACCATTTCAGTGGGTGACTGGACCAACTGGAAGATGGGCAAAACGTCATTTAAGTAACCTGCAGTTTCACTGATGCTGTCTGGTTTTAATGAGTTCTTTTGAATTATTTTGGCCAACTGGAAGTGTAATGAATTTATCAAAATCATTAACAAAACCAAAGAAAAACCCGAGTATTTGGTCATGGTCTTATGCTAGCTTCTGCGTGATGGTAAAGGGACCTTCTTCTTATTCAGCTGTTCAACTTAAAGTATATGCTAGGAAGGTCTTTCTCAGGAAACATGGCAGTCAACATACCTTGGCGTTGAGAGGACACACAGACAGGGCGCTTCTAAAAAGCTGTTCTTCGTTTCGCCACTCGCCACTGCGAATCATGCACCTCAGCATGTTTATGAATAGAATTCCCAGTACGACAGTAGCAATCAATTTCTTAGGAACAGAGAGATACCATAAATGTCATTAGGAAGGTCTAGCCAGTCGTCTTGGGTATGAACGGCACACCACCCTGGGCCAATACCTTTTTCTTAGTGTGTTTACTGAGCGCTCCGAATCCGAAAGTCAGCAGCATGCAGTACCCAGCACTGGGGAGGTACAGGACTCTTTCTGCAACCACAAAGCCCACTCGGAAGAACAAGTTACTTGCAGGGAGAAATGGGATAATGAGAAATCCTAGGCCCAGCGTAAGGATCCTGGAAAGTGAGAAGTAATTAAAATAGCTATTTTCAGACTTCTCAAAAAAAAAAAAATCCTACTCAACATTAAATTAGTGATAAAGGCTGTGTTTTTTTTTTTTTTTTAAGTCATCAATTGGGAAAAGGTACCAGCAGTAGCAGAGAAATGTCATCAGTAAAGAGGATTTAGCCTGGCAGTATTAGGATAAGTCATAAAATCTCACTAATGCACTTAGTTTAGCATCAAGCATAGGGACAAGACTTGTAAGGTGCTCAATCCATACAAGTAAGGTTAGAATGATCACACTTTGTGAGCCCTTATTAATTCACTTACTCCTAACCCCCCTCAAACCATGTAGGCATTGAATAGATCAGTGGGTATTTTGGTCCCAATTAGTCCACTATAGTTTTCATGGGAAAAAAAAAATCCCCTCTCCAACCTTAACAGGAATAATAATACTTTACTAGTTTAAGCTTTATAAAATCTGAAATAAACAAAATTGCAATCATTTTTGGGTGCTATGTCACCACATATTTCACTCAAGCAAAAAGAAAGCTGAGCAACAAAGAGCTTCCAGAACTAGGCAACATTTCCGATGTCCCATATGATGCAAGAGGATAAATTAAGAAGTTAGGTCAAATTTGGTGGCTCCTTCCTGGACCCTGTGCCTTCAGTACTTAAAAAAACAAAACAAAACAAAACAAAACAAGGCAAAATCATTATTGCATGTGTATAGGTGAACTGGGGCTAAAGTTAGTAGAATTATGAACCAATTTAACAGGTAAACTTAAAACTTATTTTGGGGGTGCCTGGGTGGCTCGGGAGGTTGAGCGACCAACTCCTGATTTCGGCTTAGGTCACGCATGATCTCATGGTTTGTGAGATTGAGCCTCGCATCAGGCTCTGCACTGTCAGAGCTTGGAATTCTCATTTCTCTCTCTCTCTCTCTCTCTCTCTCTCTCTCTCTCCCTCTCCCCCTCTCCCCTGCTCGTGCTCTCTCTCTCAAAATAAATAAATAAGCTTTAAAAACAAAACTTATTCTAAGAAATTACTAATCTAATTCCCTAAACACATATGCTTAAAGGGAATCAACTACCTTAAATAGTCTTCTTTCTCAGGAAACACATTTGTTACCCCCACCTCCATTATTTTCTCAATAACCTTTTATTCTCTCTCTCTCTCTCTCTCTTTGTGAGAAAGAATAGTCTCTTTGGAGCAGCGGTTTATTTTCTACTAAACAACAACAGAAGGAATCACTAGAACATCCACCAGAGTTTTTTGAAGGAGAATTGTGAAATGATGGGCACAGCACACATCAATTACACTCTCTGTTCTGACCATAAATTACTCTTTACCACCTACAGAGAAAAGGATCTCAAGATGCTACTTCAAGGGAAAGGTGGGAGGGGGAGACAGAGCAGTCATCCGTTCCCCTCCTCCAAGTTCACTCCCCACTAGTTGAAGCCAGCAATGGATTCCAAATGGATGGAACTCATCCTAGGCATAAATGCATTTTGGAAATAAATGTCCTTAGATGTAACTTCCACAAAATTGTTAAAATGATCAGTGTAAAATGGATTTAGCAAAATGCTCTGATCCAGCCCAGTGTGGAAGTTGAAATTCAGTGCTGCCTCTTACCTTCTTTTGTGGCTGTCTTCAGAGCACAGGGCTTGGCATATTAGGCCAATTAGACAGAACCACAGTGCTGCCAGTGCAATTACTCTCCAGTCACCGGCTGACTTAATGAGGGGGATGCAGCCCATTGACCAATCAAAACACAGCCACCAGGGGCACAGCAGCAGCCAGGCATTCAATGAATAGTAGTAATTATAGTTTATGGCCTGTCAGTCAAAAGGAAAACAAACACTCATTTGATACAGAACTTCTACATATATACGTATATGTATATATAACACCCATATATATGTATATGGGTGTGTATATATACACATACCTTGTAATTTCACTTTTGAGGCATCCATAGGCTTCTGTTCAAGGAGAGCAGTTGTATAAAATAAAATGTCAATTTCTACATTGGACGTGGGACTGTAGTTTGCAATCTATTAAATGTGTTCAGACTGTAATAGAGAAAAATACAGCAAAGCCACCAGACTCTGCTGTACATCTGTTATATTTCTGGTCAAAATGTGTCCCATTTACTTAGTGATGACCAAAGTCTGTGACCCAGGAAATCTGAGGCCCAGGGTTCACCTATGTGTCTGACAATTTAAGAAGAGGGTTTTTCCCCCTTTTGATTTCTATCTCTATGAAATGCACCACTAAGAATTTGTGGCTTGACACCTTGCCTTCAGAAAAAGCAAACCTTTACAAGAAATAGTGTTTGGATACTGTCAGACGTTTAAAGATATATTACCGATGCGGTTAGATTTTGTGTTAATCCCACTACATCAATTTCCTTTACCACAACAGTAATGGGGTCAGGGGACACTTTAGTGAGGCTGGCAGGAAAGCTGATATTTGAAAGAACCATTTCTCTTTAGTTTTGATTAGAATGGAAATACAAGGGACTCACACCCTCTCGATCGATCCCTTAATCAAAATCTGGTTTCATCCGAGAATATCCTTAGTGAGAGCAAACAAATGTGGAGGTGTTCCACTGATTAGGGATTTTTGTGGGCATGTTGGGAAGTCAGAAGAGGGGGACAAAGGTTCTGAAAGCTAGTGGGCAGAGAAGACAGAAGTGGAGGACAGGCTCAGCACTCACCCTGATCAGCATGCTGTCGGCGAAGGAGGCGGGATTGTCCACCTCGGTGAATGCCGGGGGGCCTGTGCCCATGATTTTCCAGCGCATGTAGAGCACCCCTGCTCCCCCCGAGGCCAGAAGGGTCATCCTCAAGAGGAGGCCCCCATTCCTGAGCGTGCCAAGGTTCTGAAAGGTCAACGCAAAGCCCCTGATGTCGTGGGTTTTCAAATAAAAGTGCAGACGAGCTCAGTGCACGTGTGCAGCACTTCTGCCCGAACTGCTCTGCTGCCGTGCTGAAAAGGGCTAGCTATTTTCAAATTCAAAATGGCGAGAAATATTTTGAAAATGGCGTTTTAAATCAGCTGGTACTTGACATTTTCCATGTCTGGGCTGGAGACAAAAAGTATATACTCACCTCTAATGATCTGTCTTTATGTAGTACCTTCTGGACCATTTCCAGAACATTTAATTTGCCTATCACCAAGATGTCAAAGACTGCATTCAAACCCTGAGGAAGCAAAGCAAGGCAATCAGTGAGGGAGAGCCTGGCTCTGATTAGGTGGCAATTACACTTCACAATTTTATTACTGAATCTCGACAAGAATTGCAGTGGCTAAGATAATCACGGGAGACGTCTCCAGCTGTAAAACAGACACCCCACTATTGTTCTTATGAAATCGGCTCATGGTGATGTATCAGATTTCCTGCCTAGTAGATCCCTGTTGGTCATAATTTCATAGTCTGCACAGAAGAGTAGTCTAAGGATTCAGGATAGCTGGAAATTTGGGGTTCCCAGGAGAAGTTCTCCAGAGGTCCCTCTTGCCTATTTTTTTTTCTTTTACTATAAAATAGTCTCTTAGTGGCTTAACAGAGGGGTTACCTGCACAGTAATTATGCCTCAGAAGATAAAGGCAGCCGTCAACCTCGAAAACCGAGCCATGTAAGTAATTAGTCACACCTCAAGAACGCCAAGCGCTGACTGATTTCAGCACGTGTAGTAGTAGCAGGGGCACAACATAAGAAATCATCTCTGATGGGGCTCTGAATCTCTCAGGTGCAGACTCCTGGCTGTCCGCTGGTTTTCAGGTCTTGCTGGGCACACAGCCCAGCAGCACTTCTCAGCCAGCCCTGCAGCTACGTGTGGTCATGTGACTTGAGTTTCAGCCTCCAGAACGTGGCTCAAAGCATTTATGCATTATTTTGGAGGTTTGCTTATAACCTGGGCACACTCCGTCACTTGGTTTCCCCTTCTGGCTGGCTGTGATGGACACCATCAGGGCAATGGTGGAAACTACACACTCCAGAGGGCAGAACCTGCACCAGCTAGTGTCCACTGTGTGGACAACAGCCACCTCCACCCACAGCTGCGAGGTGAACAACAAATAACTTCCATTACATGAAGCCAGTGTCTGGGATGTGATGCAGCTCCACTTCTGCTGGTAGCTTCCAGTAGACCCAAAATAGTTTCTTTCCAGAAGGCGAGGGCTGCTTTTGCCAGGCTAGATGGGCCTTGGATTCCCTTCTCTGCCCTGCAATGGACTTTCTGTAGACGTCACCACTGTAGGCAAGGTCAACTTGTGGAACTCTCTGACCAATCTAAAGTGGTCACAGTGCATATGGCATCTGTGGTTAAAGCTCCCCCTAAATGACTCTGGTCTTTTTGATGTGGGGCTTTGCGGTGAAGAAAATCATAAATCATCAGAAGCCAGTGGTAATTTGTGGCTTTTAGAGCAAGGATCCCTACTTAACCCTCTCCCATAAATGCTGGAAGCCATTAATTATCTAATACACAGGCCAGCACTGGGTTAATCATTTCAAAGAATTCTGATTTTATTCACTCATGCGATACAGGATTTTAGTGGGTCACAGAAGAACATTTCTCCCCGAGTGTAAACCATCTTCTAGAAGGCAGAAGCTTCCTGTTGAGCTGCCACTGTCTTATACCATTTGTTTTTCTCCCTATGAGTCACCAAGGGGTGAGGGGATCACATCATTACAAGGACTGAGCCAAAAAGAATTTTGGCACTCTCCAACTGCCCATTTAAATACATCATCAAAATGTCCACATTCTAATCAAATGTTTGAAAACAGCTAAATTTTAGCATATCTTTAGTATCTTTAGTCACATAAATTCAACCTTTAGTGCTTTTCAAACATTAATGGGAGCCACCTTGGACCTTGTTACATGGAGATTCTGATTCAGCAGGCCTGGGGTGGGGTTAGAGATCCTAAATTTCTAATAAGCTCCCAGATGGTATTGATACTACTGGTCTTTGCGAAGCAAAGGTTTAGAGCAGTGGATGATTCTGCCACCCGGGGGATGCTTGACAATGTCTAGAGACATTTTAAGTTGTCACAGTCAAGGCAGTCCTACTGGAATTTAGGGGTAGAGGCCAGGGATGTTGCTACACCTGCCACAGTGCACAAGACAACCCTCCCATAAAAAAGAATGACCTAGCCCAAAACATCAATAATGCTGAGATTGAAAAACATTGGCTTGGAACAAACTTAAAAAAAATAATAACCCGTGAAGTTCAAGTATCTTTGTGCAGTAATTCTTTCTGCGCCATTTCTTAGCTAGCTAACCTTCATCTTCTAGACTGAGCCTCATAAACTCTTTCATCTTTGCTTTGACTTACATCAAACCCCATATAGATTTATCTGCTCTTTCTTTCCCAGGTTATTCCTATCTGGGCCATGCAAATCCCATATCTTTGTTTCTGTTTCTCTACCCCTGATCATAGCCCTAATTCCTAAGTTTTCCTCTAATAACGTCAAGCATAAAACTGGCTACGATGGAAGAAAAGGAAAGTGAATTTCAATGCCTCTCCCTTCCTGGGGCTTCGATTCTGATCAGACATAGGAGGTGGAGGCCTCTACTCTTCAGGACCCCTCCTTTCCTCTTTGATATTTCCAGTCAAGGCCAAGCACAACATACACTCAGTACTTCTTTAATCAGGACCAGAAGCATTGATGGCGTCAGCCCACTGCTGTATCTCGAAGTGCGGCAATAGGACAGCACCCCGGAAAACTGAAACTGTTCTTTTCTCTTTTTCTATGGCACCCCTCCATGAGCGAGCTAATCACTGTCTGTAAGAACTTCCCACTTTCTGTTTCCCACCGGTTGCTAATGATAGTCAACTGAGACAGTCCATTTCCATGAAACACTACCTGTACTAAAAGCATAAGTAACTGATAGAAGGGTACCTGACTGGCTGGTAATGGGGTTGAGAAGTGGAGGAAGTCACAGAGGCAAGGCTAGCCCGAGATGTCTCTACTGTGGCAGAGGGAGGGGCAGGCCCTGACTGCATCTCAGGTCTTACCAGCACAGTGATCCCTTGTTCTTTACACAGCATGGCCACCGCTCCCAGGAGGATACTCAGCAACACCCAGAACGTAGAATGTGTTCCCTCCTTGTTACCTGCTGATAGAGAAATGACAGACATAAACATCATGCAACACAGCTTAGCCCTGGTAGCACCAGGGACTAAAATCCTAAGCATGTGCTCTAAATAGCCACGATTTAAAAAGAGTTTGGTCTTCTGATAGCATTTCTCTGTGGGCAAGTGTATTACACTCTGCATTTCTGGTTAAACAGCACCGTCTAAATGATATACATACCCACTCTCAAGGCACATCCTAGCAGGTACCCACAGCCTGTTGGAGGCACCGCAATGAAGGCCTGGCCACCAAGATATCTCATTGCAGACTCCCTATGGGGCAAGTTCCTACTTCCTGACCTGCCAGCCACCTAACAGGCCACTCTGACAGGCTGTGTTGAGAAGTCCCACTGAGAGTATAAGCACTGCATCGGATTATAGGATGGCCCCAGCAGTGACTGCTGCTATCACCACAGTGGTGACGGCAATGCCTGAGCTGCCCTGAGAAAGCCTACAACTGTAGGCACAGAAGTCCAGGTAAAGGCCCAGGCCAGGCTGGGCTGGGCTGCCAACCTGCATGGGGCTTCAAGCCAGAACATCCTTAGAAGTGGGAACTCTGTAGTAAGAAGCCTGGGGTGGGACTGACCTTGAGTTAAAACTGATGGTCCCTGAACGGCCTCTAGCCAAGGGAGGGTCTGGCTTTATTCTGTTTGGTGGGTGATATCTGCAATTTGGGGCCAGGGCTGAACTGCTGGAGAGGAGAGGCCACATGTCCTTTGTAAGGCCCTCACCCCCTCATCTACATAGATGGTACACATTTAAAAAAGACATAGGTTTGAAGTAGGGCAAAGCAAACCTGCTTGGAGGGCCAAACCATTAGCTTGCCTGGGGTTCCTATGAATCTTGGTTCAGTTCTGATCAAAACCAGAACTCTTGGTCCAAAATCTGGCTCTGCCATTTACTATGTGACCTTGAGCAAATTACTTCCACTCACAGTCTCAACAACTTCATCTATAAATTGGGAGCAACATTACCTACCTACTGATATTTGAGAGGAGAAAAACTATACAGAAATGCCTGGCCATTTGTGTTAAAAATTATAGAAACATGGTTGTAAATGCAAAACATATCTGTAAAACACACAAGAAACCAACCACAGTTGTTTCTGAACAGTTCTAAGAAGAAAATTTGGGCAGCAGAGGGATAAAGTCTATGCTTTCCCACTGTACAGCCCTTCACATATCCTTAATTTTTTTTTTTTAACTATGTGCATGTTTGACAGCCTCGTTAGCTTCCACCCATTAGATGCCAGCAGCCCTCCCAGCCCTCAGATGTGACAACCAAGAATGCCACAGACTTTGTCAAACACCCCTGGGAAGAGTGGGGCAGAAATCACCCACACTTGGGACCAGTGCCCTGAACCAGGGTAATGACAGTGTGTGGTCCGTGCACCTGCCCTTGGATCCTGTTAGAAATTCAGAGTCTCAGGCCCCACCCAGAGCTGTGCAATCAGAAACCTGATGGTGGAGCCCAGCAACTGCCCTTTTAACCAGCCTTCCAGGTGATTCTAATTTTTTTTTTAATGTTTGTTTATTTTTGATAGAGCGAGGGAGAGCACCAGCGGGGAAGGACAGAGAGAGGGAGCCACAGAATCCGAAGCAGGCTCCAGGGTCTGAGCTGTCAGCACAGAGCCCGACATGTGGCTGGAACCTATGAACTGTGAGATCATGATCTGAGCTGAAGCTGGATGCTTAACTGACTGAGCCACCCAGGTGTCCCTCGGTCAACTCCTTTTAAGTTATGATTTTAGGAAAGGCCTCACAAGTGTCAGCAGCTCAGCCCAGGGGTTCAGCTGGCAGAATGGAGGTGGTCACAGCTCACAAGGCACTGTAACCTTCTGCCATATGATGGAGATGGATGGCAGATAACACCCTTAAGGCTTGTCCTCTCCATGCTGTGGACATATGGTCCACTGAGCTTTTCTCCCATAACACATCCTCCTGAGTCTGCATCAAACCACTCTCAGGGTTTTCTCATATTAGCAGTTGGTAGGTAATTAAATGTCTTTAATTATAAGAACTCATGTATTACCATGGGGTCTTCTCCACAGATAAAAGGGTAAATGACCCCCAGCCAGGCTCCTGTGCCCCTCAGGGCTCACAATGGGACGGGCACTACGGCAGCTCGGGAGATGTGCTGGGGTCCCTCGTCTCAGCATGCTGCTTCCACGTCCACTAAGCATTAGATTTGATGGTTCACTAGAAACCAAATGGACCTCTCCCCCACCGCCTGGACTGGCTTTTTCTAAGCTTCCTCATTCCCACAATCTGTATTTGTAACTTTTCTTTTTAAGTTCATTTATTTTGAGAGAGAGAAAGAGTGAGAGAGTGAGAGAGAGAGAGAGAGAGAGAGAGAGAGTGTGGGAGCAGGGGAGGACCAGAGAGAGAGAGAAAGGGAGAGAGAGAATCCCAAGCAGGCTCCATGCTGTCAGCACAGAGCCCAACGTGGGGCTTGATCTCCCGAGCTATGAGATCATGACCTGAGCCGAAATCAAGAGTCTGATGGTTAATGACTGAGCCACCCAGGTGCCCCTATGCTTGTAACTCTGTGTGTGTGTGTGTGTGTGTGTGTGTGTGTGTGTGTGTGTGTGTGTTTCTAACTCTTAATAAAACATAATGACTTCCCAATGTGATGTTCCCTGTTCTTAACATTTAAAGAAGGTCCCTTGACCATTTTACATTCCTTCCTAAAAAACTGAATTAGCTTGTATTTTACTTGACTGTGTAACCTGGATGAATTTCCCCCTATCATGGACCAGTGGCTTGGATAGGAAAAAAATTCCCAGTTCCTCCATTAAAACACCCAAAGGACAGCTTCTGAAGCACTCCATTAACACAAAGTTAAATGAGTATGGAGATGTGAAAGTAATGGGCTCAGGTTCCACTTGTCTGGAATTTAAAATGGTTTTCTCCTTAGATGGCAAAATCAGAGATTTCACTGAATACAGAAAAATAACTTGCATAGAAAACACAGCTTTCACATTTACTGATAACCTTCTTTGTAATCTCACTCCATACTTTCACCACACTTCTCAAACCCCAAATTTCTGCAAGGGACCTGGACACCTCACACCTCTCAAATCCTCTATCACGATTCTTTTGGAAGATTTCCACTCTCTACTTACCTCTTATGATTTTGTGCAGACATGTCTGGTAAAAAGCATGCGAAAGACAACGTTTCTTTGCTGAAGAAATTTCTTAAGTTACAGTGATTTTTAAATATTATGCCACTTCTCAACAGTGGCAATTTCTGGTCAAAAGCAAAATTTCAGTTGTCAGTTACAAACCTAGGGATGGCTTTATATTCAGAAAATCAAATCTTAGATTACACTGTTCAGAAGAGTAGGCATTATAGCTAATGAGCACCTGAAATGTGTCTGGTCCCTAGTGAGATGCGTTGTTAAGTATAAAATACACACCCGATTTTGAAGACTCAGTATGAAAAAAGAAAATGTAAAATATTTCATAATTTTTATACTGATTTTTACATGTTGAAATTATAGTATTTTTTATACATCTGGCTAAAAACTGCAGTTAAAATTCATCCAACTGCATCTTTTTATAATGTGGCTACTAGACATTTAAAAATTACATGCATGGCTCATCCTGTGTTCCTACTGCACAGCACTGTCTATATCATGTGCTCAGAGACCCAGCTCACAGATGAAATGATCTGCTCATGGCTTTAATTGTATTCCAAGTCTGCCTTCTAAAACTCAGAAAATATGAAGTGAGCTTGTCTATTTAAATCTTTCTCTTGCAACCCCCTCCCAGATTGGCCACTTGACATGTTATCAGGAGTTATAGGACTATTCATGCACACACATTTCACTTTTTCCAGTATTCAAACTGGAAAGCTTAATTTAACTGATGTCTTAAAACGCCAAAGTACATACCATTGGCACTATTGCCAGTATGGGAGTGGTCAAGGAGGGCCTTATAAAAAGTAAATACTCACCTGGGAAACTGGTTCTGAGTCTGGGGACAGCCCAGCCTAGTGTACTTCTAGTAATATGGCCTGCTCTAGCATAGTTCTACCCATGTAATTCCTCAGACTCAAGACTCCTTTTTGAGTCTTGATTTGTCAAGGTGACCAATGCTAATAGTTGCCAAGATATAGCATCTCTAGATGAATTTGGGCTTTGCATTTTTTGGGGTATGCTCTTATTAACTAATGAAATTAACTTATTAACTAATGAAAGCCATTTTTTTATTTCCAAGTTTGAACATTTTAATAGGACAGCTGAAACAGATAATGATAGGCTACCTCCAACAGCTGGTGCTCAATAGGTATTTGGGGAATCAATAATTTCATTTATTTCTATGTCTACCAGAAGTCTTATATTACCACATTTGTTATGCAATTATGATATGCAATTTAATACAAAAAAGTTAACAATTCACTTTCAATGTGAACAAAAATACAGCCAGAAGTCACATCTTTTGACATTAATGTCTTGAAATTTCCTCACAATGGAAAAATCCCCACCATGTAAGAGACTCTTTAAAAAAAAAAGAAGTTAAAAAAATCACATAAGCCTAATATAACACTGTATGTCAACGATACTGGAATTAAACATTTAAAAAATTACACAAGGAATATTAAAAAGGCACAGCAAAAGTTGACCGTGTTAATTTTAAATTCATAGCTGTTACAAACAGTAACCATAAATTCTGAGAGCCAGATGTCGCCTCCAGTGTGGTTGTATTTATGAATATTTTTATTCAAAACAATCCTCCCCAAATAGGGAAATCTAACTGGTATGTAGCTACATGCGAGCATCTCAGGATGTTGCGTTTACCCAGAGTCCTCTGTCTCATCTCCAGCCAGTCTGCTAAATTGCAACCACCAATGACCCAGGAGAGGGAGAAAAGGAACCATTCTTATACCATGTGACATCTCTCCTCATGTAGGAAGACACCTTGCTCTAGGATAATTATGCAGCTTTAGGAAACATCAACAGTTTATGATCCAGAGCTTCATAAACTGGCCTCGAAAATGTTTGTCTCAGTCTATGTCTGCATTATCAAAGATAATACAATCACTTAGATAAATGAGGCAAAGGCTAATAGAGTGGAGGAAGCACAGGCCAAAAAAGAAAAAAAGAAAAAAAACCCCAAAATGCACTAACAGAGAGACACTTGTCAGTGCTAACACCCACAAGTGCCAACAGATGTGATCAATTTAATGAAGCATGTGCTTCGGAACTGGTACTACTTTCTGGTGGGAAGATCTTCTTTCAGTGAAAGCATCGCATTGTATGAGCTCCCCTCTTCAGCACTCGATGCTTGGCATCTTTGCTGCCTTGAAGCTGGCACGTCATGTTGTGTGTGGGAACCACGCCACCCCGGCAGGTGGCTCCCACTCCCTCTGCCAGAGCGACACAATGAGCGTCAGATTCCCATTCCAAAAGTTGGAGCCAACCAGGCAGTGCTTCCACCCGCAGAATGAAAGAAGTCAGACGTTGCTATTCTAAAATACCAGCCCGTTCGGGGGACATCAAGTGATGTAGGAACCAAAGAAACATAAAAGCAGAGAAAAGAAAATGCACATGAATACCACAGTCAGAATTCAGTCAGCAATGACCCCAAATCTAAAAACAAGAGTCCTATAGTACATGAGATACACAGTCTCCCTATTGTTTTTTAGAGCTGCATGATTCTAAGTCAAAGGAAAACAGATGTCTTCAATCAGAATGAAAATATGAGGAAATGATACCCCAAGAGTAAGAGTTATCCTATTCTAGCTCCCCGAACTGTGGCAAGGACAGCAATAAGCAAACAACGTTTAAGAACTTACAACAACTAATATTTGGGATACTGTCTTTTGCAATAGTTTAGAATTTAAAATGGTTGGGGTGCCTGGGTAGCTCAGTCAGTTGAGCTTCTGACTTCGGCTCAGGTCATGACCTCACAGTTCGTGGGTTTGAGCCTCACATCGGGCTTGCTGCTGTCAGCCTGTCAGCTCTGTCCCCTTCTCTCTGACCCTCCCCCATTTGCACTCTTCTCAAATAAATATTTTTTAAAAAAGTATAGTTTCCCTTATAAGGACATTTCCTTTTTAATTTTTATTTATTTATTTTAAAAATGTCTATTTATTTATTTGGAGAGAGAGAGCATGTGAGTGAGCAGGGGAGGAGCAGAGAGAGAGGGAGAGAGAGAATCCCAAGCAGGCTCCACACTCAGTGGGGAGCCTGACTCGAGGCTCAATCTCACAACTGTGAGATCATGACTTAAGCTGATATCAAGACTCAGATGCTTAACTGACTGAGCCACCCCGGTGCCCCAGGACATTTCCTTTTTAAAAAAGGATTCTGTAACAAAAGATCTTGCATGGAAATATTCTATTTAAGCACCCCAACACCACTGCCACCACCACACACACAAAAAAAATCCAGACAGAAATGTTACGTGAGTAGATTTTTTTTCATTTTCTGAAAATGCTGGGGATTCTAGAGGTTAGCCCAAAATTGCTTGTTAATAAACTCAGGCAGTTAAAAATTGCCTAGAGCTTTATAATACATACATTGCATCTATAAAGAAAGCTAATGAGGTTATCAAAAAGAAATACATCCTTTGAAAGAGATTTTTTTGACTAGTTAAACCACTAATTTCAGAGTACTCAATGTTTTGTTCCCTTATAAAAAATATTAAAAACCTCTCTTGAACTACAAGTTTCTGTGTAACTGCTGCGAGACCTTTCTTTGAATTTATGTTCAGATCCAAAAAGAACAAAGACCAGGTCACGTTAAGCCTTGAGTATAAACAACAAACAGCATCATTATTTGTATCCAATAAATGCCGGACTGAACTTTTACCACAAAAGAGCTTTGATTCTCAGTGGGACACTTAAAATATGTGGCATAACACGAGCAACTGTCATCACCATCATGACAGTGTGTTTACCACGTGTGCTCACTAGTCAGCTTTTTGTAAAATGCACACTGACGAGGCAGGGAAAACAGAGGAGTGACTATTTCTTAACGTAGCTCAAAGTCCAAATGAAAATATATACACCTGGATATATGAATGTCCATTAGTATCAACCTCTCTGCTCTGTTGGACTGAAGGAAATTTAATAGAGAGTAGATGAAAGAAATTAACAGCATAAGTAAAACTACCATGTGATCCAGAAATTCCAGTTCTGGTATTTATCCAATGGAAATGAACTCACTATCTTGAAAAGATATTGCACCCCACATTCACTGCATTATTTATAACAGCCAAGACATGGAACAATCTAAGTTCATGGGTGAATGAATAAAGAAAAACCGTATATATATACATACACACACACACACACATATATATGCACATACACATTCTATATACATAAAATACTATATGTATTATATATATACTATAAAATATACATTATACATATACTATAATACTATGTAATACTATATATATTATATACACACCATATATTACATACTATGGTATATTACTAACACTATGTAATACCATGATATAGTATAGCATATTACACTATAGTATATAAAATACTATAAATATATAATATATATAAAACATATACTGTGTGTGTATATATGTACATATACACAGTATAAACAAAATGGAATATTACTCAGATGTAAAAAAAGAAGGAATTCCTTCCATTTGCAACATGTTTGGACCTTGAGGGCACTGTGCTAAGGAAAATAAGTCAGATAGAGAAAACAAATACAGCATGATCTCTCTTATGTGTAGAATTAAAAACCAAACAAACTCCAAAACAGAACAGATAGGTGGTTGCCAGAGGACAGTGGAGGTGGGCAAAGTGGACAAAGGTGGCCAAAAGGTAAAAATTTCTAGGTATAAATCCTGAGGATGTAATGTATACCATGATGACTATAGTTAACAATACTGTAATGCATATTTAAAAGTTGCTAAGACAGTAGATCTTAAAAGTTCTCATCATAAGAAAAAAAAAATTGTAACTATATATGGTGACGAATGGGGAGCCTGGTGGCTCAATTGGTTGAGCATCTAACTCTGAATCCCGGCTCAGGTCACGATCTCACAGTTTGTGAGTTCAAGCCCCACATCAGGCTCTGTGCTGACATTGCAGAGCCTGCTTAGAATTCTCTCTCCCCCCGCCCCCCTCTGCCTCTCCCCTGCTCTCAATCTCTCTCTCAAAAGTAAATAAATAGACATTAAAACAATATGGTGATGGATGCTCACTACACTTACTGTGGTGATAATTTCACAATATATACAAATATTGAGTCATTATTTTGTACACCTAAAACTAATAAAATGTTATATGTCAGTTATATCTCACTTAAAAAAAAAGAAGATGCACATTTCAAGGAAAATAAAGAAATTAATAGTACAAAGGCCACAGTCATCAATTCTGTATAAATGCACTATGATAAGAAGAGAATACTTATTGAGAGCCCACTGTGAGGTGTGCACAGGAAGGAAAAAGTTAACAAGGAAGTATGGAAAACTAGAACATTCCACTCCTTGAGTATTCTGAATGCCGAAACCTTTATTTTAATCAAAATATACTGGACCATAAGCCCTTCAAGGCATGGACTTTCTAGTTTTTGTATCCCCAACACAGGACACAGGGCCTGGTACAAAGGACACTCTTAAGGTTTGGTTAATTATTGGTGAAAGAATGGATGACAAAAATTGATAAGCCTGTGTGCTATTTTATGTTTTAGAACAGAATCAGAAAAGTCTTATCATGGATGCTTGACCAGAATCACTTTTGCATATAGGGTTCTTACTGCTTCTTCTCTATGATGGTATTATTAGTTTATGAAAGTCTTGCTCCTCTTTATTTATTTTTAAGAAGGAGAGAGAAAGAAAGAGAGAGAGAGAGAGAGATTCATACTTAAGCAGGCACCACGCTCAGTGCAGAGCCTGACACTCAGGGTTGATCCCATGACCCCAGGATCATGACCTGAGCCAAAACCAAGAGTCGGACGCCCAACCAACTGAGCCACCCGGGCACCCGTGAAAGTCTTGCTCCTCTTTAAAAAGACTCTTATCCACCATAGGTATGAAGCTGAACATTACCATGCTGTGTAAGGATTATTCCAGAGAGTTCTCTATAAACGTAGATTCTATTCTTAGTATGTTTAAAAAGGAGTATGAAAAATCTGAAACATAGAAAAGTGGCCGAAAACACAGCAAAGACTAGGAAAGGCTCTACCAGACTTGGTGGGGATAATGAGACAAAGGGGGATTCGGGAGTGTGGAGGGGAGGAGTGGCTGGCAGAGCTGAGGGGGCTGTCCAATGTGAATGGAGCAAGTGGGCGACAGGGCTGGGCATCCGCTCACCAGCTCACCATGTCCTGCCCTGCTCTGCTTGCTCCTGAGATTACAGCAGGTGGAGCTCAGGGCGCAGAGCCTTGTAGGGGAGGAATCAGAGAACTGCCTTACGTTTTGGAAATGGGACTTTCCCTGGGGAAGCTAACAACTGAGTGTAAGTCCTTCTCTTTCGAATACAGGTTGCACTGCCTCCGGACCCGCAAGGAACTTGGGAGGCAGAATTCAATCATACCATCCATACTCCATGATGTGAAAACAGTGAGCGGGACTGAAAATAGCAGTGAAAACAGTGAGCGGGACCTGAAAACCAACTCAAAATGATGGAGAGTGCAGCTTGAGAGATGGGTGTTTTCAACCACCTACTTTAAACTCCCAAGGGGAAAAAAATGATTATGATCTGTAACGCAAAGCCTATGTGGGCAGGTGGATACAGTCAGAGGACAAAAAGGACACAAAAGACCACAGCCAAGAATAACTGGCAGGGTCAAGACACTGAGGCTGGATGTGTGGAGAGGGGCAACCTCATAGCTTTATATTTTCCAATGACTAAATAAGCTGACAGAGACTGTAGAAGGCCATTCACTTCAGTCTGGAAGCAGGGCCACAGGCCTCATTTTCATTTACCCTTGCCTTTTCCTGAAGGGGGTTCAAGTGAACAGGAAAACAGATCCTGGGAAGGTGGGGTGACCTGTAGACAAGAGGTCAACAGAAAACCTTTTTCCTGGGGCGCCTGGGTGGCGCAGCCGGTTAAACGTCCGACTTCAGCCAGGTCACGATCTCGCGGTCCGTGAGTTCGAGCCCCGCGTTGGGCTCTGGGCTGATGGCTCAGAGCCTGGAGCCTGTTTCCGATTCTGTGTCTCCCTCTCTCTCTGTCCCTCCCCCGTTCATGCTCTGTCTCTCTCTGTCCCAAAAATAAAAAAATAAAAAAAAAAAAAAGGAGAAAACCTTTTTCCTAATTGATCCATCTGTCTTCTGTCCTAAGGAACTTCAACCTAATGAAAATCTACTCAGATTCTTAAAAGGCTCTCCACAGAAGCCACATTTACCACTGCTATCTGTGTGCAAACATGAAGTATTTCCAGGTTAACTTTCTTGAAGACATTTCACATGTAACATTAAAGGCCCAACAATCTCTTTCCATTTTTAAAGCAAACACAACAAATGTCAAAGGAATGCTACTGAACCAAAAAAGAAAGATCATGTTGCTACTACTGTTAACACAGTTCCATCCAGACTGGAATATACTTCACCAATTTCTCAAGAATCAATGTATTAGTTGAAAAGCCATCACACGTTAAAACACTTTTACCTTTGGTATTAGTTTCCAAAGGCTTTATTAAAAAATTTATCTTCTGTAGAGATGGCTCTTGGAGATAATTTTGTAATTTACAAATGAGTTTAACACAGATGCATATGTCAGAATATGTACATTTGTGAAATGAAGGGGGGGGAAGGTAAATACTAAAGGAACCAGGGAAAGAATATAAGATGTCGTTAGTTTTTCACCATTCTCTGAGAATAGTCCACACTAAAGGAGGCTAATAAATGTATCAGTTCACACTTGATAGAAGAACTGTTAGTCTTCTGATAGTTTTTTCATTAATCCACCCGAGTAATCTTTAGAAATAGTGGACGTTTTATTCTATCTCCTAGATTATGTGTCCCACATGTTAAAATCTATCAACATTTAGTATTTTCTTCAAAAAAAAACTTCTGATGTCTTTGACAGGCATTCAGTATAGGGAATAGAGTCTTTAAGGGAGGGATGTGTTAAAATTAATAAAATGATTGATTCTTCATTACAACTTTAGAGTTGTCTTTGATAAAGGCCAACGGATTTAATTTTTAATTTTATTTAGGAGAAATATGATGAGTAAATTATCCTCTGTAATTACAAATGCAGATTTATTTGGCAACTTAAGAACGTGAAGTGCCACTGTCTATAATGAGCATAAGAGTGAGTAGAAAATGGACTCTCTCCCCCTCTCCCACCTCCCCATTCCGATTGGGTCTTATGGAAAAGCCACAAAATGGTACTCAATGTGCTATGAGGCTGGGGCAGGTGCACTCTGTCATCCTACTGCTCCCCCTACCAGATCCCCGGGGCCATGTGTATCTTAGGAGTTTTATGATCACCATAGGTGGGGAGATACCGACCCCAGGAAGAGCTGGACATGCCTAATTGCTAAGTTAACTTTCAGTTTCAGGAAGAAAAGTGACCACCAGTATTCTCTGTACTTGAAGCTGTTCTGTTCAGCTGTCCCCAACCTCTGCTCTATCAGAAACATGGTGAGTCAGAAGAAAACTGGTGGTTTTATCTCAGTATGATAAAATAATGGTAACAAAGGGGGGGTGCAGGGTGTTTGGGTGTAACCAAGTCCTCGGTAAGCATGGTGCAGTCTGGGGCCACTGGGGTCACCCTTCTGCTGTGTCTCAGCAGAGCTGCAGGTCTGAGGCAACTGATGCTCCAAGACATAATCTGCCCCATGTTCAGCCTGTACAGGATGGGATGGAGGAGGGGCAGTGAGTGAAAAATCTCACAGGCCAACTCCAGTCCACCCTTGGGAACTACGGGTAGTTTCTATATGGATGTTCTAGGTACAATGCGTAGAACATCAAAACAACACAGCTTGTGCTAGAAGAATTTACAACCCTGCCTAAATCTTTTTGTAGAAAAAAAAAATAAGGTTTAAAAGAACTCTATTGTTCATTTTTTGAAAAAGGCTATTGGGTACACCAATGTTCAAAGCAGTACTCACAGTAGCCAAAAGGTAGAAAGGACCCAAATGCCCACTGGCAGATAAATAAATCGTGATACATACATACAATGGAATTATTCAGCTTTGAAAAAAATTCGGACACCTGCTACTACATAGATGAATCTTGAGGGTGTTATGCTCAGTAAAATAAGCCAGACACAAAAGGACAAATATTGTATGAATCTACTTCTATGAGGTACCTAGAACAGTCAAACTCATGGACAGAAAGTAGAATGGTGTTCTCCAGGGGCTAAGGAAGGTGGAGCAGGGAGTTGCTGTTTAATGGGTACAGAGTTTCACTTTTGCAAGATGAAAAAGTTCTGGAGATGGACAATGGTGATGGTTGAACAGTGGGAATATATTTAATGCACTGAACTGGTACATTTAAAATGGTTAAAATGGTCATTTGATGTTACGTATATTTTATCACAAGAAAAATAAGGGAGGAAAAGTCTATGGGGATTTAAATAATATAACTAAGTCTTTGTTTTGCTAGGGAACTCCCACTAATATACAGGACATTAAAATATCACAAGAATCTGGTCCTTGGTCATTTTCACCTTGGGATAGCACTTTTTGAAAGGCAAACTGTGTTAGAAACTCTTTCAGAATCCTGAAAGCAAATGTTAAGGTTAAGTAGCCCCGCTGACACTTACTGTGGGGATGGACACCACCTGGGAGTTGCGGGGAGGGAGAAAACGAAGGAGATGTTGTTCAACCTTCTAAATGGTTGTCTTCCAAACACACAGAGACCTCAGGAGAGGCAGAACCTCAGGCCTCAGGGATGGTCCCACATCATTAACTACTGATTTGTTTCGTGTAAGGTTGAAAGGAAAAAAATCCTTAGAAATGGATTGTCTAGATGTCTGAGATAAGCACAATGTTTTAAAGATTAAAAAAGCATGTCATTAAAATCTGTTGATGCTTAATCTGGTGACTCACCTGGCCTTTAAAAAGAAAACAACTATTTAAAAACAAAAACAAAACCAAAAAACATCCAAAGTGGAGGTATGGCAGTAGGGACCCTTATATCCCCCTAATTTAGCTCGAATAATGATTGACTTCTGGCCAGTCTGGCCACATGCTTCCTGCCTCCCCTCAGATTAATTTGAAGCAAATCGCAGACATTATACCATTTCATCCACAAATATTTCACCATGAGTCTCTAACAGAACTGTTTTCAAAACATACCTGTGATGCCATTATCATGCCTAATAATTTACCAATTTGTTAGTAGAACTGAATGTACCTCCTGGCTATTTCTTTTTAAGTTTATTTATTTATTTCAGTAATATCCACACCCAATGTGGGGCTTGAACTCATGACCCTGAGATCAAGAGTCACACGCTCTTCTGACTGAGCCAGCCAGGTGTCCGCCTCCTGGCTATTTTTAATGACAGTTTTGATAAGCTTTGCCTCATTGGTCCAATGAGTACAGGGAAGCAGAGGAACACAAGGCAGCTGCCGTTGGCTTTGAAGTGAGTTAGACTCCAGTGTGAACCCAGTTCTGCCATAAGTAGCTGTGTGACCCTGAAAAAGTTACTTAAACTGTCAGTCCTACATCTGGAAAAATGGGGAAGTAACTCCACAAAGACTGTTACATACTTAAATGAGAAAGCGTGTATATATATATATATATATATATACACACATACACACACACACACACACACACACATAACATACACACATATACATGTGCCACTAGATATAGCCAATAAATGGCAGCTATTATATTAACAGCAAAGTCATCTATGTTTATAAGTAAAAAAATTTCTTCTGGAAACCTGTATTAATCATTACTAAAAAAAATTTGGAACCACTCAGATGGTGACAACCCTGAAAATCATCTGTCTCAGACATTGGCAAACTTTGCAAAGGACTGGGCAGTAAGTGTCTTAGGCTTTCAGGCTAGGTGGCCTGTGTCGACATTATGGAACTGACGCTGTAGGGCAAAATCAGTCCCAGACAGAATGAAAATAAGTGGGTGTGCCTATGTCTCAATAAAACTTTATATGTGGGCACTGGAATCTGAATTTCATGTCATTTTTTATATGTCACAATAGGTTACTATTGGTTTTTATTTCCCAGCCACTTAAAAATGTAAAAATCAGAGAGCCGAGGAGGAGTCAAGCCCAGGCAGCAGTGTAAAGGCTGGAAGAAAAATACCTCAACAGTGCCAGCAAGCTGGGGCCAAATCCCTGGAGGTTCCAATCTTGCCTGTCCTCCAGACCTCTTTCCAACTCCCCCAGCAGCTGCTGGGGGATCCAGCTTTCCCCCTGGGTGCACCCCTCATCTTGTACCACAACCAGGGGATCCAGGGTACTCACCCCTAGGTCCCTACCCACCTCCTGTTCCTGGCATGCCTCCTGTGAATCCCTTGGCACATGGCATGGTAGGACCAGGTATGGTGATGGCCAGGAAGATGCGGAAGAAAATGAAGAAAAGCTCATAAAAAGACACACAAACACCACAAGCATGCCAAGCATTCTTCTTCTTTCTCTTCCCCTTCCTCCAGCAGGGACTCTGACTAAATACAGGGCCTGGACCCTTCCCTCAAGCCTCTCAAGTTCCCATCAAGATTCAGATGCAATCTTGTACTGGGGAAAATTAGCCCTCCTCCCTCACCCCCCAATCAAGCCTTACTCTGCTGTTCAGACCTGACTGGCTGGGGAAAATGGGACAAGAATGACCATTGGCTAGGGGTGCCTAGGTGGCTCAGTCAGTTGAGTGTCTGACTCCTGATTTTGGCTCAGGTCATGATCTCACAGTTTGTGAGTTTGAGACCTGCATCAGGCTCTGTGCTGATAGTGTGGAGTCTGCTTGGGATTCTGTCTGCTCCCTCAGTCCCTATCCTGCTCCCACTCTCTCTCAAAATAAATAAATAAACTTAAAAAAAGAAATAAGAGAATGACCATGGGCTAGCAAAGACCGTCTTGTCACTACTTGGACGGAACTTTTAGCTCATGAGTTTAGCAGGAGAACAATTTTTTGAGGATGGTGAGACCTTTGAGCTAAATGCTGAAGACAAGTTTAGGATCTGTAAGATATGATTTTTTTTAACTTTCTTTTGTAATACTTGTGGTTGGAAGGTGTGTAAATTTAATTATGGAAAAAAAAGAAACTACCATTTTTGAAATGGTAAAAAAAAAAAAGTTATAAAAATCATTCTTGGGGCGCCTGGGTGGCACAGTCGGTTAAGTGTCCGACTTCAGCCAGGTCACGATCTCGCGGCCCGTGAGTTCGAGCCCCACGTCAGGCTCTGGGCTGATGGCTCAGAGCCTGGAGCCTGTTTCCGATTCTGTGTCTCCCTCTCTCTCTGCCCCTCCCCCGTTCATGCTCTGTCTCTCTCTGTCCCAAAAATAAATAAACGTTGAAAAAAAAATTTAAAAATCATTCTTAAAATTTGCCTGAACACGTGATCATTAAATTAGGTAGCAATGGCTCAATGTGTATTTTGGAAAAAAAAAAAAAAAAAAACAAATCATTCTTAGCTTGCAGGCCACATGAGAAGAGCTAACGGGCTTGATTTGGCCCATGGGACCACCCCGACTCCTGCCTGCCTGCCTGCCATTTACCAGCCCTGAGATTTCCATGTCACCAGCCCCAGCACGCACATTATGAATGAGTGGTTTGCTCTTTGTGATCAACAAGGGATTAATTCACAGAAGGTACCAAAGAACAAGCATTAGTATATGACAATAACAGGAAAGTCCTGGACCCCGGACCATACCTGAGCCTTGAGAAATTGTGGAAAAACCTCAAGGAGGCCAAGGTACTGAGGATATTCCAGAGGAAATCATCCCTGGAGCCTTCCCTCTTTTCCCTTCACCCCAACCCCCGATATAAATCATTGATTGTGACACATAAGGAGAGTTCTACAGTCCATAAACTTCTAACTTCTTCAGATACAGAAACTGGACATGTAACTGTTGCTGGAGCTGGCAGGTATGACTACTACATAAGCCAAGTTCATCACACCCAATGTCTACGATCGAGCAACCTGGAAGGTGTGACTTGACTTGGGGATGACTGGAGTCCATCTAATGAGCAGAGCCATTCAGGGATTCTCTGCGTCTCAGTAAGTGCACCTGCTATGCTGTCCCAAGACATTCCTCCATGCCCCCACCCCGACACACATACCCAATGAGTCATTTCAATTCCAGCAACAATGACTTTCTTTGTAAGTACTAATAACACTCCAATGATTAAAGCAAGAATTTCATAATCCAGGTACCTATCCACAGCTAGTCATCTGTTCCAGCATTTTTTTTTCCACTGAGAGGTTTTAATAAAGAATAAACAAAAGTGCTTCCCCTACAATTTTACTGCCAATAAAATTACAAAAATCAACCACGACTGTGTTAGAGCAGAAGCTCTTGGTTTCACCACTCAATAGAATGGCCCCGTGTGAACGCTAATGTATGAAGTTTGTATTATTAAAAAAGCAATGGAGTAAACACATATCTAAAGAGAGACTTTGTGACCCACATCCTCGCAAAGTGATAAAATTATATAAATGGATTAATTTCCCATTTTAAACATAAGAAGGCAAATATCATGCTTACTTTCTCTAAATGCTTTACAGTAGCCAAGGAAAGATAACAGAAAGAACAGGGCACCCAGGAGGTCTGCACGGCCGACAACACCAGCAACCTTAAAAGAAGGAGAAGAAAAATAGATTTAGGTAAAAAAAATTTTTTTTTTAAATCCTAAATGTATAAAAAATTTCTTAGAAACGAAAGGCAAAAACCTTACTAGATTCTTCCATCTATTAAAATAATCTGTGCTGACTACACAGCAGCCCTGTGGTCTTATCTTATGATTGGTTTTTCTTTTCCCTCTTTGGTCTAGGACTTGAGCTAGCTGCTCCCAAGAGAGCGGGACTGGCAGGGTCGTGCTGATGGCCATTCTGGGAGCATGACACAGTCGGCGATGCACGTGGGCCATGAGAGCTCTGTCACAGCACACCGCACCCTAGAGCCCAGAGGCCTGTGCCGCTGATATCCCCAAAGTGGATTTATAATTGGAAAATGTTATCAGCTCAAAGGGCATAATATTTACTAAAGAAAATTTGATTGGAAACATGAAGGAAAGCTGGGAAATTAATGTTGCAGGTCACTGGGCAAATAGAGAAAGACACAGGAACAGTGGTTCAGTGCTACCTCTGCCCCTCCTCCTCCCTTCGAGACCAAAACTTGGGTTAACCCGGAAAGCAGAATGCTTCAAAAGGGATTGAGAAATAAGATGAAAACAGAATAAAATGTCAACCATCTCTTTCTCTCATGACTGCCCTTCCCTTTTTTACCTTAGTGATAACAAAGCAAATGTGAAATTCATGTCTCATGTCACATCCAGTAATTGTTCCCCAAGCGTCTCCTGGCAGAGAAAGACACACAACTCCACTCAGGAGTGTGGGTCTAGTTAATGTGGCACGCTCTGCTAACGAACTAGCACCTGGATGTGACACGTACCAAATTCTCTGGTATTCTCTGGATTCTCTAGGTGTCACCCCAATAGCTGGTAAGTTTATCTTTTCTTAAAGGACAGATACTATGATTATGTGGGACAGAATAAAGACTATGCTATAAATGGAGAGAAGAGACTATACAAAGAATATGAAAATGACTACAATTACATTCGATTCCCAAGTGTGTGGACAAGAGATGGCTATTTTAGCAGCATTCCCATGCTACCCTGCTAGATATGAAACGCTGACGGTGATTTTCCATGCTGATTGTTAACTCCTGACGGCAGTGCGTGTGGCATCCCAAGGAGTCACGCAATCACTAGGATTGAAGGGGCTGAGGAATCCAACCTGTGAATGCCACCCACGTGGAAAACACCTCCCAAGAAGGAAGCTAAGGACAAACAAAGCTTCAATGGATCTGGAACAAGTATGCCAATATGCCGGAGGGTTGAACAGTACAATTAACTTCAGGAACGAAGTGAGTACGCAATGAGAGTTCTTGAATACTCCAGCCTGCAACTCACTCAATCAGGGACACAGTAAAATCAGGGATGCAGGTAAACCAAACAGAGCTGGCACACAGTAGATGCTGCTCACGGTTAGCTCCCTGCATGACTCTTGATGTGTGCTTCCAGAAGCATGGGGAGCAGAAAGAAACAAAGGGCATAGGAGCCCAGGGTGAGGCAGGTTTTGGCTCCATAGCACTGTGGTGACAAAGAGAGCAGGGGACCACCCCTACCCCCCAGGACAATGAGAGGGAAAGGAGGGGCATCTTCCTTCTGAGACTACCTACAGGGGCTGAGGATGGACCTGAATCCCAAACCCTTAAGGAACAGAAAATTATCCAAACCAATGCAGAGAAGCTTATCCAAAGTGGTCCCTAAGGCAAGGGACTCAGGGGAAGCAGGGAATGGGGTTGTGAGGGGTCAGAGAACAAAGTTTCTTCAAATGAATGAGGGAAGGGTAGTGTTCCTATAAATACCAGGGATGGGGTGAAAACAACCAGCCTAAACTACTTATTATCTAGGTAGCTAAGGTACATTTAAAGATCTACACTAAAATGAACTTTTAAACCTATATAAACTTAAAAAATGTTTTTAAAGTTTTATTTATTTTTGAGAAAGAGAGAGAGAGAGAGTGAATGAGCATATGAGCAGAGGAGGGGCAGAGAGAGGGGGAGAGAAAGAGAATCCCAAGCAGGCCCTGCACTGTCAGTGCAGAGTCTGATGCGGGGCTCAAGCTCATGAACAGAGAGATTGTGACTTGAGCCAAAATCAGGAGTCAGACACTTAACTGACTAAACTATCCAGGCATCCCATTACACAAATCTATTTAGAAAATAAACATTCGTTGGGTAACTGGTGAAAATACTCCCAAGTCTTTAAGCAATGTATGTACATGACATTGTCTGACATAAATAAAAACACATTTTAAAAAGAATGGCTGGTGTTTTAAAGCAAAAGAGTTTTTAGTCCTTACAAAGAATTTTTAACATTATAATTAAAGAGAGACTTCACAGAAAAAAAATTTAAGGCTATCCAAGGAGGGAGGCACCGTGTCCAATTGTTTGGGGAATTGACAACAGTAAGGAAAGATATTATTTTCCTTCCCTGTTATCTGTGGTATGTATTTTCAGGCAAAAGTCTTTACAAAGGCTATTTTTTTTCTTACAAAGGAAAGGGAACAGACTCTTCCACCTTAGATATGCCACTTTGGCATATTGATTATCTTGAATTAAAGGTACTTGAGAAACAGCGAATACTAGATGGACGATCTGACCATCCTTTATCCCACTGAAAACAGGAAATAAATCTCCCCTGTGAAAAGTAGCCTCCTTCTATCAGGAGTGTAGAAGGTATCCCTATCACCAGAAGTAGGGAATTTAGGGCTGGAAAAATCTACGTAAACAGCCCCTGTTACTTCTTCACTAATTCACTACCCCAATCCCACATCCCTTTGTCTTACCAATTCTTCACAAATTTAGAAAAGGTTCCTGCTTTGGTCACTTCTTTGAATCTCATACTTTTATGGGGCTCCAGAAATTAAATTTGTTTTTCTCCTGTTGATCTGTCTTATGTCAATCTAATTATTAGGCCAGCCAAAGAACCTAGAAATGAGGAAGGGAAAATCTTCCACCTCTTCAGAGATAACCTGGAACACTCACATCAGGGTTTTCTAGAGAAATCATTGCAATTCCCTCAAATCCATAGAGCAGGTGGTGTATTTGCACAGGGATGGCAAGAAGGAATTAGAGGAAGGGAAAGGGGGAACGCTTCCCCACCTAATTCCTTCAGTATTAAACTTTGGCTTCATACATGGACAGAATTCCTAAGGAGGCCTGAGCTTCCCTCTTTGATACCAAATTCAGGCAACTTGAAATCCTTACCAATGCTCTGAGGAAAAGGAAAATCTATGGTGGCACTAGTGTCCCCTGGGGCTCCATCCTCCTGGCCACAGACAAGAGCAACCCTCCCTGATGACTGGTCTGTCGGAGGCCTTATACACCTACGAACACCCTGGAGTGATTTGGGGTGGCATATTGGAAAACGAGAGGCATTCAGTATTAGTTGAGGAGCAAATACCACTAATTACAATTATTTCATTACCAGTTGGGGAGCAATAGGTGGGAAGACTATAGGGTGACCAACTCATCCTGGTTTGCCTGGGACGGTCCCAGTTTCAGAATGGAAAGTCCCAGGCCGCAGAACTCCCTGAATATGGGGCAAACTGGATGGCTGGTCACCCTAGAAGACCGGGAAATTTAGGTTCTTATTTGCAGTGGACAAAAACATCCTCAAAGTTAATATCAAGAAGGCACAAAACACATAAATGTTAATACAAAGAAATTTATATTACTAAAACCTGGAGGGGCCACATTGCTGTTGCTTTCCCTTAGTAAATGAAAACAGAAGCACAATGACTCCTACCCCCGAGTCCTCATCCTAGATCACTGTTCAGCTGGGGGGCGCTGCGCCAAGGACAGTCATGCAGGACCCTGGCCCAGCCTGGAGCCCGAAGCCCAGGGCTACTCCCCCGGCACTGGCCTGGGGGCTTCGACAGGCTCTCTTTCCACCTAGCTCCTTGGGCCCTGCTTTTTGCTTATTTTTACAGCTGTGTTAAATGGAGAGTGGGGGATAATGGGTGGGTGTAGATAGGAGGAAACAATACTATTTGCCACGACAATGAAAGATGAACATACAAATAGTCTGTTTTAAGAATGCTAATTTTGGGGGTGTGTGGGTGGCTCAGTCGGTTAAGCGTCCGACTCTTGATTTCACTCAGGTTATGATCTCATGGTTGTGAGATCCAGTTCTGTGTCGGGCTCCATCCTGAGCGAGTGTGGAGCCTGCTTGGGATTCTCTGTCTTCCTCTCTCTCTATCCCTCTCCTGCTCTCTCTTTCAGAATAAATAAATAAACATTACCTAAAAAAAAAAAAAGAATGCTAATTTTTAATGATCCATAATTTTTTCTTGCAGTTTGAGTTTGAATGACTTTGATGGAATGGAGGGGTGGGGGAGATGAAGAGATTTTTCTCAAAAATTCCCTACTCTCCTATAGCTAGATCTCCCTTGGCTTCTTTTTAAATACTTCAAATGCAGAATTTTAGGGTTAATATGTTCCCAGATTGCATTTACTGGTGTGTGTGTGTGTGTGTGTGTGTGTGTGTGCGTACATCCAGTTACACTCGCTGGCATTTCAAAATTTTCTATAAACTAACTTCTCAATATTTAAAATCAGAATTTTAGAAAAGTTTCTTTGGTTAATAACTCAAATATTTATTTTGCTTTAAGATCACACTAAATTAAATGAGGACCAAAACTGTAAATCAGTACTTCTGCCAGAAATTCCCTTTTTTCTGACCAACCCGTACACTATTTCTGGGTCCCAACAAACACTTAAGCCATAAGGAGAAATCACATGGAAGCAAATTCTAATTTGGTTACCGTTATATATAAATAGATGATAACGAATCTTTTACCACAGTTTCCAGATTGTCAGTCCTCTGAATTTGCTGAAGTAAAACATTATGATAATTTTTTTAAAAAAAGCTATGAAGTAATAAGATACTAGAAGGTTGTGATAACAACTCTACAATCCTCTTAATACCAAAGAACAAAGAATTTAACAAAAGCAGAACACTAAATTCTGCTCAATATTTTGAAACTCACTTCAAGACGCTCAATGTATTCAGTTAAGTGTGGGGGTTTAAATACACACGAAATGTAGAAATCTATTGCAGAGAAGTAATAAGGAACATGTAGTATTTTACACGCAGGTACTTCATTACACAGAATGAATGGCTAAAATCAAATCTTTTACCTCAAGCACACATGCAGACTTTTATTTTCAAAGGGATCTGTGGTGGGCGGGGGTAGGGTGGCTCCTGAAATCCCCATACATCTGGGTAAATCCCAACACAGTTTGTACCGAATATATCCAGCAGCAGCTCCACGGAATACAGGTGTGGCCCACAGGACAGCAGGTTACGGCCCTGTTAGGAGCTGCCCCGTCACCTGGGCCAAGCCCTTTAGTGGGAGAATAATCCAGGTAGTGAAGAGTGGGGGGTGGAGGGGGGTGCAAAGCAGGTGAGGAGAGCTCCTGACCAATCCCAGCAGAGATTTCCAGCACAACTCCAAGTGTGCCCTCATGCCCTCAGTGTGAGCCTGCGACACCAGGTTTCAAGTTCCACCCCGACATCTGCCAGCTATGTGATGGACCTGAGGAAGATGTGTTATTTGTCTTCCCAGGCCATTCCTCTGCTGTAAAGTGGCCCGTCCACTCTCCCAGCAGTTCCATTACAATTACATTAAGCACGAGAAAGTATTTTCAAAATGAGACAGTTCTCGGTGAAAACAGGAATACTGCGTCTGACCCTTTGCTGAAGACGAGTTCTTAGCTTCTGACCTTCAGACCCCCAAACCAGGTGTCTATTCAATATTTAAATATTCAACACCTACATATGCAACATTTACCCTTTACAGTGTAGTCATATAGAGGAAACAGAAAGTATCACCAAAGATCACACCATGATTACGAAGTCTTTGCCCACCTGGGACTCTGCATCTTTCCTAAGAGAGAAAGACCTGTCGGACCTACACAGAGTCATTTCAAGCATCTGGCAGCGTTTAGCACCATATGCTTTCTACAGCAATAAGACCATTCAAGGGCAGCCTACTTTAGGGAATGAGCCAACGTACGAAAGGCTCCTTGTCCTGACACAAGTACAGAGGCCACGGACGGACACTACTTACACACTCAGTGTGTACCGGATGTGCGGCGAACAGCAGAGCGGCCAACAGGGAGGATCTGGGGGCCAGGTTCAACCGCCGGCCTCTACTGCTGTACTGCAGGCCGCCAAACAGCACGGAGAAGACGTCCACCATGAGGACAGAGATGCCGCCGTGCAGGAGGATGTTGACCACGTGGAAACTCATGGGGTAGAAGCCTCCGGACAAATAGTAGTTAATCCTGTAGTGAGCGAAAGGGGTTCATACCAGGTGCGCAGAAGTGTGCAAAATAAAATGCAAAGCATCTGAAGGAAGAAGGCTGGTGACTGACAGTGTTAAAGGGAGGAGATATAGAAAGGGCAAGAACATAACTAACTACTGGGGGAAAAAGAGCAGATAAGAGCATGTCAGACAAGTGTGGCAGAAAACACGTGGAGAGGAAAAGCAGAAGGAAAGCTAAACAATTTCTTAAGCCCTAAAAAGGCAAGATTGCCTCCCAAGATGATATGACACAGCACACCTTACTCTTGGCTACCCCACAGGGACCTGGATTGAAGACAGTCACGTAACTTGCTTATCCAAAAAACAAAAAGTACTCCTTGGTAGTTTGTCCACCAGCTTTCCGTCCAACAAAACACATTCTCATCCGTCCAACAAAACACATTTCTGACTGCTTTTCAGTTACCAGCAGTTCTAATTCATCATTTCTGTGCTTCTGAGAGATCTGTACATAAGTACTGAATGCACCTGAAACAGCTATGAATGGGAACTTTGGGGAGGTGAACACATCTATTCAATGCAGATGGGGAGTTGGGGGAGGGTGCTTTTAGCTTTATTTTGTATTTGCATATTGACTTGGTAACAGCAGGAAGATTTTTACCTTGTTATTATCATTTTTACAGTGGAAAAAACCCCACAATTTCCTTAGACGCCACGTGTTGCCTTGACTCACATGGTTTCTCCAGTGGTAACCAGCAAAGGTCCAATCTCCAACAAACATGCAAAATGTGGAACGTTTCGCTAATTTGCACATCACCCTCGCAACAGGGGCCACGTTCATCTTCCCTGCATCCTTCCACTTTTAGGATCTGTCCTGGACAAGCGAGCCCTGGAGTCGTGGTTCCTCAGGCTCGTTCTCCCCATGTTGCTGGGACCTACCCCTAACAGCTGGAATTAGCATGTACTCCTCGGAGACCCATATGAGTGAGTGGTCTGTTCTTCCCCAGGACCCACCGGCTCCACTCGCCCACACCAGGAGCCTTGTCACACAGAACCTGGCACAGCATCCTATGCAGCCCGCGCTGTCATACCTCACCTGAAAGTCAGGACGGTCAGAGGGCGGTAGGACTTGTGGCTGGTGTTGCTGCTCAGCCTACTGCCCCAGAAGTCATGATGCCACAGGTCCCCAAGGGGCGTTTCCGCTCGGAGGTCCTGCAGGGACACAGTAGAGGGCATTCAGGACAAAGGTGTCACGACTCCTCTCTCACCCCATGTTTAAGCCCTCAACAGGAGCTCTTCCTTAGAGCTGCTCATTCCCCTTTGGTCCATCTCTCCCATTAGCCCTGGGCCAAGCCACTGCCACCTCTCACCGAGGATACGGTCAGGCCTCCCTCCAGCACGTTCTCCCAGCTAATCTCTCCAACCTGCAAATTGGGTCACCCACCCCACCTTGCTTAAAACACCCAGATGGCTCCCCCCACCCCCAGGACAAAGCCGACGTCCTGATGTGGGTACCGCAGCCCAGGGTGCTCTGGCTCCTGTCAAGCTCTGCCTGCTCATCTCGTGGACTCTGACCTTTGTCCAGTCCCCACACAGCACCTGCTGCCACCCTTCCCCAAGGATTTGCACATGTAGGTGTCCACCAGACAGTTACCCCTCAGCTCCTCACAGCCCAGCATCTCCTGCCGTTCACGTTCGGCCAGCAAGCTATGACCTTCCTCAGCTGATGCAATTCTCCTTCCATGGGCCTCAGGGCATCTCACACCTGTCCTCACAGTGCCTGGCACCCTGGTGGTTTATCATCTCTAACTACCATCTGTCTGCATCACTGGACTGGGGGTGAGGCCCCGGGGCCACATCATGTGGGTGGGGAGTATACAGAAAGTGCTTAATCCATGTTGAATAAACTAATGCCTCTTTCATATTCAATACAGAGGGCAATTTTCTTAAAACATCTCAGTTAAAATTTGACTGGATAAGCATATATTGTCTATTTTTGAATCCTAGCTAAACAGAAGAAAAATGAAAGAAAAAACAACTTCCATCTAATTTTTAAAGATAAAAATCACTAATTATTAAAAAACGACATCTATTTTACTATTATGGTAATTTAATTTGGTCCTGTGCTACAGACGCTTAAAAATGCATATTTAAAAAATATACATTCATTTATTTTGGGGAGCACACAAGCAGGGAAGGGGCAGAGTGAGGAAGACAGAGGATCCAAAGCGGGCTCTGCACGGACAGGTTGACAGCAGCAAGCCCGACGTGGGGCTTGAACTCATGAACTGTGAGATCACGACCTGAGCCCAAATTAGACACTCAACCAACTGAGCCACCCAGGTGCCCTGAAAAATGCATCTTTTTAAAAAACATTTAAATGTAGAACTAGATTGTTTAAACTGTGTCTGACAAGAAGAGAGGCAGACAAGGCATTGCAGAATAAGCAACAAAAGCAAATACTAATTTTCTCTTCAAAGCATAACAAACAGGAATATTTTAGGGACTAGAAATTATGACATGCTAAGCACCACTAAGTGTATCAGTCCAGACTCTTCCCTGCAGTGACCAGATTAGCACTGATTAACATAAGCAAAAAAGAATGCTTTAAAGGAGACTGCAAGGCTCACGGACACCCAGGGGGGCTCCCAGGTTTGGGGCTCTGCAGCCAGAAGCACACCCACAAATCACACCGCTAGACACTTTGAGGGGGCTGCCTGGCTGCCTCTAGACCTCGGCCTAGGTGTGTGATTAGCTCCTGACTCCAGTAGGTGGGTGCACCTGAGAAGAGACCCTCTGCCCACGTCTGCATCCAACCTGGACAGTCCCTGCAGCTTCTAACAACCAAGGTGGGGAAAGTCTCAAGCAGAAATGTGTCAAATCATGGCTGGGACAAAGAAGCAAGCAGTGTCCATGGCACACGGGGACTTCAGTAAGTACTCACTACTTAAGTGCTTACTGATCAAAGGGAAAGGGCTTGAAGATGTGCGACAGAGGCAAAGTTGGTCACCTGATATCCACTTTGTGGGTGAATTTCACTTCATTGGGTATTGGCTTCAGAGACCTTGAGCATACTGACCCCTCTTCTAACAGTCAGCCCGGTATTTCATGAAGGTCTTGCAAACTACCCACAAGTCTGGTTTACTCAGTGACAAAATTGGAAGCCCATCTTCTTCTGCACTGTCCCAGAAGTACCTGCTCACTTGTGAAGGAGCTGGGCGGAGGATCTTTCCCTCCATTTGAGCAGAAAATGAACACCAACAAAGCTCTAAATATTTGATTAGGTGTAGCCTACACACAGCAGGGCACGCTGCAGGAAGAAAGGTCCATTTCTCTTCACAATGATTTATGGAAAAGACGTGTGTCTGAAATTCCTGCTAACTCCACTGTCTCAAAGAAAACCATCATCTCAATGAAAAAAGGCAACTCAACATTACAAGGAAGCATCTGGAAAACAGTCTTTAACACCAATAAAACCCAGGAACAGCCTGTTTCACATTACTGTGGGCACAGCGCCAATGAACAGAGCGGAGCCTTTCATTAAACAGGAAAGGAAAAAAGGAGGGCTAGCAAGTTAACAAAGGAGCACAGTGTGATGCTCTAGAAAACACTGCCAAGACAATGTGCAGCAGGGCCACAAAATGGCTTCATCGGCCTTACCCCACACGGAGGGAAGAATTATAACCGTGTCCCAGGCCATCCCGCATACAACAGGGCTTGCGCTTTCCCCTGCCTTGTTCATCAAAGTTCTTCCACGTAAGGTTTTTTTCTTTTTAATTTTTAAATGTTATTTACTTTTTAATTTTTTAATGTTTATTTATTTTTGAGACAGAGAGTGCACGTGAGCAAGAGCGGGGGAGGGGCACAGAGAAGGAGACAGAGGATCCAAAGTGGGCTCTGCACTGACAGCAGGAAGCCCGATGTGGGGCTCGAACTCACGAACCATGAGATCATGTCCCGAGCTGAAGTCAGACATTTAACTGACAAGTCACCAAGGTGCCCCCTTCGATATAATGATCTAAGCGAACACTTTATGTATCTTCCACTTTGTAAAAGTGGAAGAGTGAAGAAACTCTTAATGAAATGAAGAACGGGCTTTAAAAATTAAGTCATGTTCTCCTTTCCTTGTTAGCAAAGCAATCCTGCAGCTATAAAACCACCGATGGGATGTAGTTGCTAGGAGCTACTACTTTTTTCTTTTAAGCGTGGTTTAAAAAGAAACAAACATCTACAGTAACTGCTGGGTGAACTTCAGTGAAGAACCTGAATTAAAAACAAACATCGGGGCACCAGAGTGGCTCAGTGGGTCTGGCATCTGACTCTTGATTTCGGCTCAGGTCATGATTTCACGGTTTGTGAGCTCAAGCCCCACATTGGGCTCTGTGCTGACAGGGCAGAGCCTGCTTGGGGTTCTTTGTCCCCCCCTCTCTCTGCCCCTCCCCCACTCATGCTTGCTCATGTACATGCTCTCTCTCTCTCTCTCTCTCTCTCAAAATAAATAAAATAAAAAAAAAACCTAAACATCAAGGTTGGTTGATAGTCTGCCTCATAAAATAGAGAAAATCAGTACATACAAGATGTTACAAATAAAAAACTTACAAAAGTCACCCCCCCTTCCAACCTCACTGTCACCATCACACATACATGTTGGTCACAGAGAATTTTTCTCAACATTTTCAATATGAAAATGAGGTTTTGCTCATTTGGGAGAATCCATGACTTCAAAATTTCAACAACAGTGTTACCGAGTTGCTACAACTGCACCGCCTGGAGAGAAATATATTAGGCTATTCCTTTGGGCTGTCTTCACTGGTGCAGACACACACACACGAAATAACTGCTGAGTAACTGAGAGGTCACAAATCTGTGCCATTTCCGCATTTCTTCTCCTGGGCTCTCCCTGCCTCCAAGGCTCTTGTCTGATTTTCTTTTAGTTCCCTTGAATCTTTTTCTTTCCTTTCTCCAAACCTATTTCTTTCTCCCTCTCTCTAGCTTGTGAAAGACAGGCATTTTCCCTGCACTGATATAGCACCCACTGGAGAGCAAAACTGGCTGGGATTTTGCAAACTCAGCAAATTTGAGTCTCCAAACACGAAATGGGCAGAAACTGCAGCTTCCACTGACAGCACACTCCTCATTCTCCAGCGCCTGCCAGCCGGCTGTCCTGATGCTATCAGCAAAGGACAAAGAAGAAGCCAACTCCCTGCCTGCTGCTGCAAACGGACGCAGACGGACGCACCTCTTGGCAGGTGATCAGACTCGTCCATCACTGCAGCAAGTGCATGTTGGGGTGGGGGGAGGGGGAAAACAGCTGTGGCCTAGCATTCTAGAAATCTGTCATAAAACCTGAAATACTTAGTCTGCAATGCCCTTCCTTGCCTTGTAAACTGAGAGTAATGGTCTCTCTGATGTGTGTGTAGACTGGGACCTCGGATGGGGTACGTGGTGAGGGTAAAGCCTGAGGTCAGGCAGGGGCTGGAGACCGTAAACAATAAACAATAAAAGAGGCCCTAAATCACAAAGATGCTACCTAAAAGAGATGGGAAATCTACAACACAATTGGGGCCCAGGCAAATGCTTAACCAAGGTCGAATAGAGAATTATCCAACACGAACTTAGATTACTAATGAGAAACAGGCAAATGATTAACACAAGTTTACCAAAAAGGGGTTACCATACAAACCTTATTGTTAATGATAGCTTCAGAGTCATCAAAGACAAAATCTCCATCGTAGCTGCGTGCGAAACATACAAGGGAAACAAATCCCACTACTAACTTAGCCCAGAAAGGGGCAAGCACAGAAGAGGGGATGATGTGACCCAAATCAGCGTCCAACTCGGCCATTTTGAAAACTGCTGGCTGCCAGCCTCTTGCTCCAGCATCATGCTGGTTAGAAATCTATGAGAAAAATGACACAACACAAATATCCATCAACACACAGTTAGGAAAGTTTCTGCAGTGAGTAGGAACTAGACAGTCACCTACACTGTGAGTGTATAGGATCTGGTCATTACAAACTTTAAGATGTCGTTTTCAGAGTCTACTGGGCAGAAGGGTCACTGGGACACATGTAAATTCTCCTGGGCCTAACTGCAACCACCGAATCACAAGCCCTTGGGTTTCTGATACTGGATTATCTTGAGACATGCTGATTTAAGGAAATCCTATACCTATCAACCCCATAAGGCAAATTGTTTTTGTAGTCCTTGAACCAGTTTACACCAAAGTTAAAAAAAAAAAAAAAAAAAGTTACCAGGGTGCCTGAGTTGCTCAGTTGGTTAAGCATCCGACTTTGGCTCAGGTCATGATCTTGTGGTTCATGGGCTCAAGCCCCGCATCGGGCTCTGTGCTAACAGCTCAGAGCCTGGAACCTGCTTTGGATTCTGTATCTCCCTCTCTCTCTGTCCCTCCCCAACTCACACACTGTCTCCCTCTCTCTCTCTCTTTTAAAAAATAAAACATTAAAAAAAAATTTTTTTTGAAGTTACCATGTTGCTTCATCCAATCCAGAGAAATCAATAAATATTCCTTATTAAGTCTTAGCACATGGTGTGTGCATGTGTGGTAGGGTATAAAACATGGTCCTGATTCTGAGAGAGCTTAGAGTCTCTCTAGAACTCAGTCACTCATGCCAGTTAGCAGAAAATCTGGCAGAGAGAAGAGTTTTAACACAGATGATCAGGCAGGACACATGATCGATGGCCAGGTGAGGGGTTCACACACACACACGGACGAAGGAGAGAACACTATAGACTGACCAGTCTAGGACAATATCTTAGTCCAGAAAGAGCTGAGCCAAATCCTAAAGGAGAAGAGGGGGAAGCTATCCCAGGTAAGAATATGACCTTCAACGTTGGTGAAAGAGTCAACTTAAAAATACCCTCTTATTTTTTAACTTTTCTTTCAAACAGGAAAAATGTTAAAGCCAGAACGGTTGGTCTCTCTGCCTTGCCATTTATTAGTTCTGTGGCCTTGTCCTTTCAGAGTCTACTTCCTGTGACACTCAGCAAGGCGTAAGAGCTTTCCAGTGGTGACAGCTGCCTGAGAACCCCCTGCCTTGGAATTTGCCCAAATACAAAACTACACATTTTATCTGTCTCTATCTCCACTATACCTCCAACAGGTGCTTTCTTTGGATTGACCAGAATCATGTTTGGCTCAAAGTGTTCAGGTTCCAATCCTGGGTAACTATGGACAAGCTACTTAACCTGTCTGGCCTCAGTTTCCTTGCCTCTAAACTGGGGATAATTGTTGTACCTAACATGGTTGTCATTCCACAGGATAGCCACCTGAGGCGCTGAGAACTGCTGTCTGGCTTTAATGACTGCTGAGGGGAGGTTAACTATGGTTACAAGCACTTTCTTTAAGAAGGGTAAAAGCATGGACACAGAACTGTTTTTTAAATCCTAATATTAGTATTAATTTTTAAATACAAATATTTTGTTTATTATCTACATTAGTAAGGGCCCTGGCTCCAGTCCTTTTGGGCGAAGGTGGAGGAGAATCCCAAACCCCTTGATTGTGAAGGCAGTTTAGATGTATTTGTCTGTAGGCCTCCAAGGGACTACCCCAGACTATGGAATCAATGAGAAGTCAGCCAAATGAGAAGTCAGGCCATCTGAGGTCACAGGCATCTTTTCTCTGGCTTTTATCTGAGTGAATGTGGAAAAAGATCCAACAGTCAATGGGACACATCATCCTATGATAACACTATCCCTTTCCGGGTGCTGAAAAGAGGTCCAGATTTACAACCCAGAGAGGAAAGACTTTGTATCTCTCACTGCTGGTCCCTCAAGCTTCTCCACTTAATGTAATTCACTCTTAGCAAGTGCTGGTGGGAAATATCCCAGCTCCTATCTGCTGCCTTTGTCTTTTCCAATGAAAGGGTAAACCATTGGTTCAACCCAAATTATAGCTGCAAACACCATATAGGTCACCATGCAGGCCAACTGCTGCGTCTACATTTCAGCTAAAGAAACTGCTGCTAAAGAGGCACCTAGGGGGCTCAGTTGGTTAAGCGTCCAGCTCTTTGTTTTGGCTCAGGTCATGATCTCACGGTTCATGGGTCCAAGCCCTGCACTGGGCACTGCACTGACAGTGCGGAGCTTGCTTGGGATTCTCTCTCTGTCCCTCTCTTTCTGCCCCTCCCCTGCTCTGTCTCTCTCTCAAAAAATAAATAAATAAAAACTTCAAAAATTTTTTTAAAATAAGAAATTGCTACTAAAAAAGCAAAGCAAAACAAAAACAATATGAAAAAGAAATCATAAAGACCATGTAGTTAGAAAGATGGCATGACTTCACATGAAGGGAATAAAAGTGTTCTTGGATTTGGAAAATTAATGTGGAGGAAAATGCGACAGTTTTAAATGCACAACAGAGCTGGTCTTGATGTTACCTGCTATGGGCCTAAACATCTGAATATTATGTCACAAAAGGTTGTCGTGAGGTTCCAATTCTTATAGGAAGAACACGGAAGCAAGACACATAATCTGTGCTCCTACATGAGCTGTCCTGCCCCACTTTTCATTTCAGATTATTTGTAATACAATGAATCTTTATTCATTGAATACAATGAATGTTTTTGGTACTCAGGCAATAGCAGAGACATATTGAAGGCAGACCATGGACTCAAACATCTGCAGCGCCCTGGTGGGCCAGGCCGGGACTCCTGAAGCATCACCAGGATGGTTGGGTTAATCTCAGAACGATCTCCCCCTCTTCTACTGCAGGGACATCAGCAAGTCCTACATTGCAAGACTTCTATTGCGGCTTCCCTCCTGAGTCTCCAGGGTTCCCACTACTTTGCTGTCCCTAAAAATACTCCCAAATGCCCTTTTTTTTATTTAAGGCATATGGTTAATGTATACAGTGGAATGGTTCAGAAAATACTGCAGATTAGCAAATGCCATAAAATCTACAATGTGTCAGGAACCCATGCAAAGTTCTCAGAGTGCAGCACTGGGGTTAAGAGGGTGGGCTCTCGAGGCAGGCGGAGGTGGACTCACTACCTTTGAGACCTTGAGCTTCTCAGTCTTTCTAAGGCTCAAATCCTCACTGGCACAACAGGGTACCACCGCATAACTTTGGGAGGTTGTCAGAGGATTAAAGGAAAGAATGTATGGAAATAATTACTTCCCATTCTTGTTACCATTTTGGAGAATCTAGTTCCCAGTGCTTCATCCCTGATCTCCTGTCTTGGGAACAGAGATGTTGCTATCAATTCTTTATTCCTGCAGATGGTTTTACCAACCGAGACCAGCAGTAGCCCATCCAACTGTCCCAATGTAACTGAGAGAAGGGTGTCCTTCCTTGGATGGGCCCAGGGCACTGCCTCCTTGGCCGGTGTCTGAATGTCCTGCATAAATGGCACAGTCTAATACAGTGACCCTGCTCCAACCTCTCTTCTTCCAACAGGAAAGCAGCCTTTGTTCTGATGATCCCAGCCAGGCTTGGTGCTCAAGTTAAAGAAGCCCTCCCTGAGTGAGGTGGTACAGACAGGTTGACCTGCCCCTCCACCTCTTTTTTTGTACACAAGCCATGAAATAGGAAGGTGCACTTTCTGTTTTTCTCTTGCTAGGTCTCCAAGTACACGGTCTCATTTCTCCCCTCCAGGTGTCCTGCCTGGGAGCCCTGGCTCTGGGGTGGGATGGTAAGTTCACCATATGAAGTGCTAAGAAGGGAGTGTCACGGAGGTCTCAGGCTCAGTCCCAGTGGTGCTACAGCCAGTTTTTCAAGTGGTAAAACTGCTGCTCTGATCCCTATCTGACTCCTGTGCTGATTTCACACTGTTCAGAATTAACTGGCCCTAGAAGTAACTGAATTTTGGAATGAAGCAGAAGGCTCTTTATTCTCAATTTCTCAAAACTTCTAATATGAAGCCTCTATTTTCAGGGGGTTCAAATAAATTCATAAATCATCAATGGTCAAAAAACCAAGGACTCCACCTCCCAAAAGGAATGTCACTGAGCTGTGAACCCTAGGGACCCAGTGACAACTGACATAGCAGCCTCAGACTGCAGGAAATAGGGATGGTGAGACCAATCTAAAGGATTCGCCCTGGGACTATGAGCAGCAGTTACCTACTGCAGAATATTTTTCCACATGCATGGAAGGGCCTGCTGGCCTCTGGCCGACCTTTCTACCTCATCAGTAACAATCCATCCAAACGCAAACTGCCCTCTGCCAGGCTGTGATGAGACAGTGCTTCTGGAAATCAGACTAAAGAACACGATCATTTGTGACCCAGCATCTGGAGATGTTAGCTGGCTGCTCCTCTCTTGGGGGCTTCAAGTTTTGGGAGCCTGTGATCTCCACCCCCCCCCCCCCCACAATGCAGCGCTGAAAAAATGCTACTCAAAGTATCTTCCTCTTGTGATCACCTTTCTGCTTTTTAATTCAGTAACAGGCGAGAGCCATGCCTGCCTACAGCAAGAGGGACTGTGTGCGGTTCGGCATTCACAGTTACACTGTCTCAGAAAGTTTCCAGCTTGCTAGCTTGTAGCCATTTCCCCCTCTAAGTCAGCCGGCACCACTTCACCCCACGTCGATTTGGGGTGTGCCAGGCAAGGTCAGGACTGCAGGGTGAGGGGACAGAGAAGGGATCCAGTCAGTCGTTACTGTAATTGTTCCTCAAGGAATTCTCCCCATCCATCTGCTCTCCCAGAGATAACTGTGTGGGATGATTCACAGCGCGCTGGCTAGATCTTTTTTCTAACTCCTCCCTCCTTTTGTGTGTGATTAAAAAAAAAGAAAGAAAGAAACACACACACACACACACACACACACACAGCCCACAGTCAAAACATCAACACGACCAGAAGCCCCGCGGAGTTCGCAGGAGGTGAGGCGGCGGCTGCACCACCTGCTCGGCTTCCCTAAACTCCAAGCCCGCGCGGGGAAGTGGCAGCTCGTTGGCCCCGGGCGCCCGGGCCGGTGGCACGCGGTTCTCCCGTCGCTCCGCTCGGCAGCCAGCGCGGAGGAGCTGGCACTCGCGGCGCTGCAGGGGAGCCGCCTTTAACCTAGGGCAGGCGGCCAACAGGCCCGGCTGTGCCCAGCCATCGCCGGCGCCACGGCCAGCTGGCGGCCAGGCGCAGGGCTCCGCGGCCAGGTGGCCACTCCTGGGACGCACCGCAGACGCCTGGTACGCCCCGGGGGCGACGGAGCGCCCGTGCAGTTGGAGCAGGCAGGGGTGGCAGCGGTGACCACGGCCCCGGGCGGAGGGAGCGCAGGAGCCCGGGCGCGGGCAGGAGGAGCGCGTACCCTCCACGCCGCGCCCATTGTCCCGTGTGCAGCTTACACCGGGGCGCTTGGGGCTCGCGTCCCCCGTGACCCTGGCCCCGGCCGCAGCCCAGGTCCTGGAGCCAACTCCCAGCAGCACCACCGCCGGACCCGGGCCGGCCCGCGGGGCTCGGGGCGCGGCGACAGCGAGGACCCCGCGTCCGCTCCGCGCCCAACTATGCTCGTCTCGCAGCACACTCGGCCACTCGGCCCTGCAGGGGCCGCCCCACGCATTACCTGCAAGGAGCCCGAGCGGCGGCCGCATCTCCCTCCCGGGCGCGTAAACTCCGACCGCTCTCGGCGCCCGCCCGGAGCTGGGCAGGGGGAGGGGCCGCCCGCGCCGCGCCCCCGCCCCCTGCCGCGCCCCCCTTTCTGCGCCGCGCGCCGCCCGCACCGCCCGCAGCTCCCCCACGCGTGCGGGCGCTCACTCTCACACTCTCGCCTCGGCCCGCCCTCTCCTCGCGGCCATTGGCTGCTCCTGTGGTCACTTTCACGCCGCAGCTCGTTCCTCTTCAGCTCATTGGCGGAAGCGCCGGTGACGTCGGGCCAGAAGGCGCTACACGGCGGCGAAAGAGGCGCAGCGACAGAAGGCGTCGGCGGGAGAGCAGGAAGCGGAGTTCCAGGCGCGGAGGCCGGGCGGTGCCGGGGCGGGAAGGGGCGGCCCCAGCCTGGCCCCTGGAGGCGGGCCGCGTGGGCGGGGCCGCCTCCTCCAGTCCGCGGGCGCGGGAGCTTGCTCCCCGTGGGTCTCGCGCGTCTCGCACTGTGGGTGGCGCTCCGCGGTGGGACTGCAGAGTCCTTGCAGGAAAGGGAGCTGGAGGAGAACCGTCAGGGCTCTTCCTGGCAGGGAGGAGTTGTTCCAGATTTGCGTGTCTCCACATTCTGCCTGACTTCTTCCTGTCTGGGAGGAGTTGTTTCCAATTTGTAGGTTCACCAGAACTTCCTTCCAAGGCCCTGCCGCCTATTGTTTTTAACAGACCCTCTTTCTGGACTCAGGTCTTGATTCTTCACCTGGCCGGATGAGACATTCAGTCGTCCATCCATTCACCAGTAGTCACTTTGTTCTCAACTTTTAACTCCCAACCGGATTGCCACTCTGCCCTCCAGTAACTCCCATCTCAGTAGATTACTTTGTCTCTTGCCTCAAGAAAAAGGAACTTTTGGGGCGCCTGGGTGGCTCACTGGGTTAAGCGACTGACTTCATCTCAGGTCATGATCTCGCAGTTTGTGAGTTCAAGCCCTGCGTGGGGCTCTGTGCTGACAGCTCAGAGCCTGGAGCCTGCTTCAGATTCCATGTCTCCCCCTCTCTCTACCCCTCCCCTGCTCACACTGTGTGTCTCTCTGTCTCTCAATAATAAGTAAATGTTAAAAAAAAAAAGAAACTTTTTGCACTTTTCACCCCCAAACCTACACACATCCTTAAAGCACGGATTCCGCCCTCCCCATTCCTCACTTCCACCTCCACCTCCACCCCCAGTATCAGAGTCCAGCCTGAGATCAATCTCTCCCTCTTGGCTGGATCCGTATCATCAGCATTTAATCAGTCCTAAGCCTTCCTTGCCCCCCACCCCCCACCTTACCCTGCCCTTCCAGCTGCCACCCTGCCCCCTCTCCTACTCTTCATAACTGAAGTTAAAAGAGCTCTCCGCCCCCCCCCCCCGCCCTCCCCTTTTTAGTCTTCAACTGGCAGTGACTTCCTGGTTTCCACATTCTACTCTAACTGCATTTCCTATAGTCGTCCACAATCACTAAATCCAAAGGACACTCTCTTTTCTCATTTTACTTGGTCTCTCAGCAAAATTCTTTCTTCCTCAAAACACACTTCTTTTGGTGATAGTGGTGTGCTGCTCTCCTGTTTTCCCCCAGGCTCCTTACTTTGCTCATCTGCTGCTCGATGATCTCCAGAGGGCATATGGTTAAGGTCTCAGTCCTTCCATGCCACAATTTTTCTGTGTGATTTAATCCACCTCCAACGTTTCAACTGCAGACTTAACAACTCCAGCCCCTACTTATCTAGCTTCCACCTGGTTGTGTCACTAGCAGTTGGGATAGAAAGCATGCTTTCACTGCTTTCTCCTCCTCAGGTCTCCCTCTAATAGTGACGGTACCACCACCTGCCCAGTATTTCCTAAACTGTGCCTTCACCCTTGGCATATAGCAAATCACCAAGATTCTACCTGCTAAATGTCTATCAAGTCTGTCCACTTCTTTCCATCTCCAAGGCCACGTATGATGCCATGCTGCTGTGCATGTGTCTTCCTAACCCACTCAGCGATGTCACACAAGCAGATTGCAATCAGCCATGGTGAGGGTATTTACACTATAGAAAAATTGACAAACATTATGAATCAGCCTAATTTGTTGTTTTGCTGATTGTCTCTAGACTTAATAAAGTACAAAAATAAATGGTGAAAAAAAATTTTTAAAAGAAAGTAATGGAAAAAATGTTAATATTGCAGATTAAGCTTTAAAATGGGTTGTGCTTGGGGTGCCAGGGTGGCTCAGCTGGGTAAGTGTCTGACTTCGGCTCAGGTCATGATTTCACAGTTTGTGGGTTTGAACTCGTGTGGGCTCTGTGCTGACAGCGTGGAGCCTGGAGCCTGTCTAAAAATAAATAAATAAATAAATAAATAAATAAATAAATAAATAAATAAATAAACAAACTAAAATGGGTTGTGCTTAGTGCTAAAACTAAAAGATTTTAGTTTAATGGGTTTATTTGAACACGGTAAGAAATAGTTTAATAGATCACATATCAGATTTAATGACAATAAGTTCTTTGGGAAAAGAGCACATTGAGATACAATCCTTTTGTGAAACCATGGTTGAATTACAAGCATTGGTTGGATACAGATACAAGGCTAGAGCAAAAATCAACAAAGATGTTCTATGAGAATGCCCAAATGATGCTGCATGACCTGGACCATCTCCCCAAACACTCTTATGTCCCTCTCTATATGCTCTCATATTCTTATCATAAGTGTAACTAACTATTCATGTGATCACTGTATAAAGTCTGTCTCCATTATTAGACTGTGAATTCCATGGAGGCAATGGCCATGTCTCTTGAACACTATACCCCCTGAAGCAGCTGTGCCCCTCACAGAGCAGGCACTCAACAATGTTTTTCAAAAAGAAGTACATTTCTGAGGGGTGCCCAAGTGGCTCAGTTGGTTGAGCATCTGATTCTTGAGTGCGGTTCAGTTCATGGTTTCACAGTTCATCAATTTGAGCCTTGCATCAGGCTCTGTGCTGACAGCAGGAAGCCTGTTTGGGATTCTCTCTCTCTCTCTCTCTCTCTCTCTCTCTCCCTCTCTTTCTGTCCCCTGCTCATGCTCTCTCCCTCCCTCTCTCTCTCTCAAAATAAATAAATAAACTTAAAAAAAAAAGAAGTACATTTCTGAAAGTCATACTGCATGTTATGAGAATCACTGGAGTTAAAATTGGAATCTCTGACTTAATCCAATGGTATTCAATTCCATAAATTGCTGTGCCAGCCATTATCAAAATGTCATCATGCTATGTGCCAAGCAAGGGGCAGGCTCTGTGGAGAATATTAAGGTGAACATGGTGCTGATTCTACCTTTCATAATCTTATGGTTTATTAAGAAGTACGAGATGTGGGGTGCCTGGGTGGCTCAGTTGGTTAAGCGTCCAACTCTTGGTTTCGGCTCAGGTCATGATCTCATGGTTCATGCTCTCGAGCCCTACATCAGACTTCAAGCTAATAGTGCAGAGCCTTCTTGGGATTCTCTCTCTCCCTCTCTCTCTGCCCCTCTCCTGTTCACTCTCTGTCTGTACCTCTGTCTCTGTCTCTCTAAATAAATAAATAAATACACTTAAAGAAGTATGAGATGCAGACGATACCTCCCTACTGCTAGTTCATACACAGACCCCCACCTCTTGATCCCAGTCCCTTGGACAAGGGCTCTGTGGTCATTGTCACACATAGAACACAGGTTGGTTGAGTGCTTAGTGTGTGCCAGGCACTGTGCTAAACGCTTTGCATATGTTATTTTTAAAAATTCTCACAAAAACTCTAACAAGTGAACATCATTATCCTTATCCTACAGATAAGGAAAAAGAGGAACAGAGGTCCAGAGTCAAACAGACAGTGCATTTTTTTTTTTTTTTTTTTTTTTAGCCAGTTCATTTCTCAGTGGAACCAAGACTAGGTATACAGCTGAGGGATGTAGCTGGAGATTTAAAGAACCCTCAAGGGGCACCTGGGTGGCTCAGTCGGTTAAACATTCCAACTTTGGCTCAGGTCATGATCTCTCGGTTGGTAGATTTGAGCCTGGCTTTGGGCTTTGTGCTGACAGCTCAGAGCCTGGAGCCTGCTTCGGATTCTGTGTGTGTCTGTCTCTGCCCCTTCCTTGCTCATACCCTGTCTCTCTCTTTTTCAAAAATGAACATCAAAAAATTTTTAAAAAATAAATAAAGAACCCTTGAAATGCCCAACAAGGTTGATATTTGGGGCTGGAAAGAACTAGAACTGAGAAGATGGTAAGTATTGCCTTCCTTTCCCCCAACCCCCCCGTATGTTCTCCCTTTCTCTCTTCTCAGTAGCAGATGTCAATGTTGGAGGGAGATGAACAATTTGAGTCTTTTGGAGGGAAGCTACATGATTGGTTATAGAGCCCCTTGCCCAGCTGCCACCCTTTTGCCTCTGATTGGTAATACTCTGAGGGTTGGTGCTGCTATTCAGTGCACCTGCTGTTTCTTGATGGCACTTCTAACTGGGGTGGCAAGCAGGAAAGGAACCTTGGAGTCCCTACACTTACACTCTTCCGAGGGTCAAGGTGGACAGAAGTTGTTTGCTCCAGGGTTGTCTCATTCATCAGGGACCCAGGTTCTTTCCATCTCCTTGCTCCTGCCATCCTTGTTGGGGGTGCCATTTCAGTTGCCCTCATGGTACAAAATGGCTCCTTCAGTTCCTGGCATCTTATTTGGAATGGCAAAATCTAAAAGCAAGACAGAACATTCTCCTGTGATGTCTGACTCTTAGGAAGGAGGAAATCTTTCCTAGAAACGGCCTACCTGAGATCCTGGCCACGTGTCCACCCTTAAATCATCTACTAGCAAGGGAAGAGAACCAATGTAGGTAGGGCTTACGTGTAATGCAGTCTTCTTTCCCTAAATCACAGGGGGTGGGGGCAGTTGGTGAGCTGGCAATTTAGAGTTTCTGTTGGGAGGAATGGATGCTGGATAGGTAGATTAGCATGTCTTACCAAATGGCATTTGGAAGAGGATGAAGTGTTAAGGGGGAGGGGATTTTACTATTAACACATGAAAGATTTTGATTTGTATGTTGAGAAGTAAGAATCAGAAGGGAAGGAGGGGTTGAAGATAAAGGAGAAAACAAAGTGATATGGACCATGGTCTTTGAAGAGCTAAAATGAAAATCTAATCCAGGGTACAGATTGAAATAGTTACCTTTTTTCCTCTTAAGCTAAAGAATATTTAATAATGCCAAAATATATAAACCTTCCATTCATGTGTTGTCTAATTTTGGGGAAACATTTCCACTTGTTTTCCCAAGTTCAAGTTAGCTATCTACTCTATCCTTAAATTAACTACCTACTTTCTTTCATTTCTTCTAAATTTTCCTCTTTTCAAGAGGCCTATGATCATCTCTGTTTTTGGAATTCCCAAATCTCAAAAGAGTTGGTAAGAACTTGTGTAGGTCAATCAATATTTGCCAGGCATAGAGATTTTTTGGTACAAATATTAAAAATGCCTTGGAAAGAACTGCTAAGCGGTTTTATTTGCTTAATCTTAAAGCATCATATTTTACATAGTATTTCCATACACTTTCATTTTCATTTTTTTTTTAATTTTTTTTTCAACGTTTTTATTTATTTTTGGGACAGAGAGAGACAGAGCATGAACGGGGGAGGGACAGAGAGAGAGGGAGACACAGAATCAGAAACAGGCTCCAGGCTCCGAGCCATCAGCCCAGAGCCTGACGCGGGGCTCGAACTCACGGACCGCGAGATCATGACCTGGCTGAAGTCGGACGCTTAACCGACTGCGCCACCCAGGCGCCCTCATTTTCATTTTTAAAAAAATTTTTATGTTTATTTATTTTTGAGAGAGATAGAGCACGAGCAGGGGAGGGGCAGAGAGAGAGGGAGACACAGAGTCTGAAGCAGGCTCCAGGTTCTGAGCTGTCAGCACAGAGCCCGATGCAGGGCTTGAACCCATGAACCATGAGATCATGAACCGATCCAAAGTTGGAACGTTTAACTGACTGAACCACCCAGGCGCCCCTACACTTTCATTTTTAATGTGTCTCTTCAACATTAGATTTGTAATAATAAATTAAGCAAACAAGCTTGTCTAGCCAATGTAGTTATATTTGAGTCTAAACTTGAGGGGCGCCTGGGTGGCGCAGTCAGTTAAGCGTCCGACTTCATCCAGGTCACGATCTCGCGGTCCGTGAGTTCGAGCCCCGCTTCAGGCTCTGGGCTGATGGCTCAGAGCCTGGAGCCTGTTTCCGATTCTGTGTCTCCCTCTCTCTCTGCCCCTCCCCCGTTCCTGCTCTGTCTCTCTCTGTCCCAAAAATAAATAAACGTTGAAAAAAAAAATTTTAAACTTTGAGGCCTATGATGTCAGAAGAGGGAATAAAAAAATGCTTACTCTGTGTAGTACTAAGCATATAATGTATATTAATTCATTTGGTCCAGACAACACCTTATAAAGTAGACGTATTATTGTCCCCTATTTTATAAATGTGGACACTGAGGCACAGAGAAGTTAAGTAACAGCTATATGTGATAGAGCTAGGAATCAGGGCCACGCAGCCTGGCCAGGAAAGGGTCAAGATTTAACCAGTTCATTCTTTCGTTCCTACACAGCCTGGGGTGTACATCAACTAAGAATTATGCAAATTCCTCAAAATCTGCATCTTTATCTCCTTAGCCTTTCTTCTTTTCAATCTTCCTTTGCCTAATCTTCAGTGTTCCTTTGCTCGGCATCTTGTTCTCTTTTCCTTCTCCCTATCTCCTTATCCTCAGCTGTCTCACGTTAAATCTCTACTTAAAATAAATATTAAAATCATGGAATAATTAACAACAATAATGGTTAATCTTCACTGATAGCTTAGTATGTGTCAGGCACATACATAAGATACATGTGTTCATGGATGATTTTATATAAACCTGATAACCCCTTGGAGTGTGCTAATTTTCCCTGTTTTACAGATGAGGAAGTTGATCTTAGAGACATTAGGTAGCCTGTTAAAGGTCATGCAGAAAGCCAGGGGCAGAGCTGGGATTTGCACTGGGCAACATGACACCAGATCCCATTTTTTGAATCATTACACAAGATTGCCTCCTACTTGATTATAGTTTCTTCTGATTTTTGCTTCTCTCCTCCAGAATACTAGAATCTTTCCCATAAGCTCCCCTTTCTTTGGATTGACAAATTCTTGCTCTTCAGCTCAAGTTTTATGGTCTCTGTGCAGACCACCTGTCTACATTTTTAGCAATGAGCTACATTTCCATGGTTATAATTTATTTTTTATGAATTACATTTATATTGTTGCAGCTCTTATGGAATTTGAAGGCCACTCTAGTACCTTGTGACTATTTGAGCATTTTCTCTTGGCTTTTTTTTAAAATATTTTTTTATTTTTTTTCAACGTTTATTTATTTTTGGGACAGAGAGAGACAGAGCATGAACGGGGGAGGGGCAGAGAGAGAGGGAGACACAGAATCGGAAACAGGCTCCAGGCTCTGAGCCATCAGCCCAGAGCCCGACGCGGGGCTCGAACTCACGGACCGTGAGATCGTGACCTGGCTGAAGTCAGACGCTTAACCGACTGCGCCACCCAGGCGCCCCTAAATATTTTTTTAAATGTTTATTTATTTTTGAGAGAGACAGAGCGTGAATGGGGGAGGGGCAGACAGAGAGGGAGACACAGAATCCGAAGAAGGTTCCAGGCTCTGAGCTGTCAGCACAGAGCCCAACATGGGGCTCGAACTCACGAACTGTGAGATCATGACATGACCCGAAGTCGAATGCTTAACCGACTGAGCCACTCAGGTGCCCCTCTCTTGGCTTTTTTGTTCATACTTTTTTTTAGCTTTGTCTAAGATATCCATCATGCCTTGATCTTCCAGAGACTTCCCACTTACTTTTAGAACCTAGTCCAAGGAGCACTTTCTTTGGGAAGTCAGCCTTTCTCAAACCCTCAGGTAGAATTAATCATGCCCTCCCTTGGGTCTTCATTGGATCCCATAAACCTGTGAGACTCTTTCCAACCTATTAATTGTTCTTGCAGAGATTTGTTTATAAATGTAGTGCTTTCTCCCTTTCTTTGCCTTCAGGACCTAACATGATAGTCAAAAGTTGTGTTTGTTGAATTTAACTTCCAAATTCAATAGGACTACCTAACAGAAATACTCTAGTGTGCATAGGACTCTAATCTATGTAATCTAATCTAAACTAATCTAATCTAAGGATTAGATTTGACCTAGGAAAGAAAAATCCCATGGGGGATATGATCTCAAATGTTCCAAGGGCTGTCAGATTCTGTGCTCTGTTAAACACAGTTAAAACTAATGGGTATGAGTTGGAAGGGGAATGTATCTCAGTTTGAGAAATAACTTTCTAATAATAAATATCTAACAATGGAACAGGTTACCTTAAGAACAACCATGAGTTCCCCTTAAATTATGTCTTCAAGCACAGGCTGAACAAACCTATGGCAAATGTACTGAGGAAGTGATGAGGGACCAACTAACAACAACCCCCCCCCCCCCACCAGGTGATTTATGTGTGTAATTTTCCTCAGGTACTCCTAGAGGCCCAAGGACAAAGGAAAGGGAAAGAAAACCAATGGTTAATTGGTAGAGGTCACACCCATGCAGCACAAGAGTCTCCATCAGTTTCCAAATATCTTAGTAAATTATAAGAAAAAGGCTTATCAATAGCCTTTTTCTTATCAATAGCCTAATCTTCAGGAACTCCCTACTATCTTAATAAAAATGTTTTGCGAGAGGGAAAAACAACCTTAGCTTGACAATAGCCAACCTCCAGTAATCTGTGAACCTTCTTTAGCATATGGAAATTCCTTTAAGGAACTTCCTCTTGACTTTATCCTCCCCCTGACTCAGTATATAACCAGTCAGTCTTCACAACCTCAGTGCAGCTCTTTCTACCCATGGGTCCTGTCCCCGTGCTTTAATAAAATCACCTTTTTGCACCAAAGATGTCTTCAAGAATTCTTTCTTGGCTGTCAGGTCTGAATCTCCACCACTCCAAAACCTCATCAGAAGGAATTCTTTCCTGCATTCAGAGGGACATTGAATCAGATGACCTCAAAAGGATGTCTTGACCTTGATGATTCTGGTGCTATTAAGGTATAATTTTCAAAAAAGTTGACAACACAACTCCCACTCATGTATAGAATGAAGAAATGTTAAAGATTTATTTCAACTTTCTAATGAAAGAACTAGAGAAAATGTGGCAAAATCAGTTCAATGAGAATCAGAGGAATAGAAATTACCTTCACCAGAAGACACATTCTGATATAACTTTGTTGAGTGTGAGATAAAACTGGTTAATGTCTACAGGGCATTAAAATTGTAACCTTTAGCATTATCCTTTTTCCTAGATAGAAATAATTTGCATCTCTACTGGACAAAGTTTACAGATTAATAGTAACTACATAGAGACAGCTCTTATCTAACAGTAAGTAGAAAAAGCAAATAAAGTGACAATCCCCTAAAAAAAGTTAATAATACTTGGATGAGCCTGTCTGTCAAACAACGTCCCAGTATATGAAGCTTCCTGGAACTGCTGCAAAAAATTACCGCAAACCGGGGAGCTCTCATTGTTCAAGAGGCTGGATGTCTGAGATCAAGGTACTGGTCCTTGATCAGTACTGGTTCCTTTTGGAGGCTGCGAGGGAGGATCCCTCCCATGCTCTTCTCTTAGCTTCTTGTGTTGCTGTAAGTCCTTGGGGATCCTTGGCTTGTAGACGCATCCTAGCAATCTCTGCCTTTGCAATCACATGGCATTTCTTCCCCGTGTGTCTGACTGTTTCCTTGTCTTTCTTCTTGTCTAAGGACACTGGCCATATCGGATTGAGGGTGCACCCTACTCTGGGATGTCCTCATCTTACTAATTACATCTACAAAACCTCTATTTCCAAATAAGGTCACATTCTGAGGTTTTGGGAAGGACATGGATTTGCTCTGTGTGTGTGTGTGTGTGTGTGTGTGTGTGTGTGTGTGTGTGTAGTGGGTATTCAACCTAATATACCCAGTAAGAGAGTAAAGGGACATGCCACCTACTTTTTTTTTTTGCCTTATTTCCAAGTTTTAAACACTTTTTCTTAACAGCAGCAGTCACTTTCTCAGTCTCTCCACCGATATCACCTACATTTTAGCAGTAGTCATTCAGTTGAGGCTAGCTCTACATTTATTGATATGATACAAAGGGATACTAAGTATGGGTCTAATAAGAAACGTAAGGTCTGGGGTGCCTGGGTGGCTCAATCGGTTAAATGTCCGACTTCAGCTCAGGTCATGATCTCATGGTCTGTGAGTCTGAGCCCCACGTCGGGTTCTGTGCTGACAGCTCAGAGCCTGGAGCCTGTTTTGGATTCTGTGTCTCCCTCTCTCTCTGACCCTCCCCTGTTCATCCTCTGTCTCTCTCTGTCTCAAAAATAAATAAACACTAAAAAAAAAAAAAGAAAAGAAAGAAACGTAAGGTCTAAATCACATAGGAATGCTTGTATATAATCATCCAAAAGGCTTTAATAATTCCAGTGCTGGTCTCAGGTCACTTGGTTACCATTTTGGGACAAGTCCTTTTCATGAACTGTTTGGGTATGTAACCTGTCCTTGGAATTATGAAGTCTGATTCAGGAGAGTAGGTCTTGACAGACATTAAGAACAGAGGAGGGAATTTTAAGTTATACAGGCAGCTTCCCTGTTCTCTTTTTTTTCATTTGTTTGTTTGTTTAAATGAAAGCTTTTTAATAGGATATCCAGTTAGGCAGAATTTAGGATTTTATAACAGAGAAGTCTCCAGCACTTATCTAGGTTAGCCTCTGTAGGAAGTGTCTTAAGAGTGGATTTTTTAGGGGCTGGAGAAAGGCATCATTACAAGGGCCCCTCAGTCACACAAATGTTAGACAAACAGGGATCCATTATTGTGGTCATTTAACAGGAGCTTTTTTGGGGCTAGACTTTGTTCCAAAAACCCTGGCTGGTAGAGGCAGTTACTGGATTAGCAGGTGGGTAGATGTGAGTGGAAGGGGAGTGAGACTCATCTCCTACCCTTTCACTCCTGAGATTCCATGTTCTTGAGGCTTTTTCCGATGAAATGTTTATAGTGGCACTATCAATAATAGCCAAATCGTGGAAAGAGCCCAAATGTCCATCAACTGATGAATGGATAAAGAAGATGTGGTGTATATATACAATGGAGTACTACTTGGCAATGAGAAAGAATGAAATCTTGCCATTTGCAACAATCTGGATGGAACTGGAGGGTATTATGCTAAGTGAAATAAGTTAGAGAAAGACAGATATCATATGTTTTCACTCATATGTGGAATTTGAGAAACTTAACAGAAGACCATGGGGGAAGGGAAGGGGAAAAAATAGTTACAGAGAGGGAAGCAAACCATAAGAGACTCTTAAATACAGAGAACAGACTGATGGTTGATGGCGGGGCAGGGGAAGGGGAAAATGGGTGATGGGTATTGAGGAGGACACTTGTTGGAATGAGCACTGGGTGTTGTATGTAAGCAATGAATCATGGCAATCTACTCCCAAAGGCAAGAGCACGCTGTATACACTGTATGTTGGCTAACTTGATAATAAACTATATTAAAAATAAAACAACAACGATGGCTCTGATCCAGCTGAAGTCAGATGATGTGAAAGGTCACTTAGAACTCAAATGGGAACTCATTTATCTATCCATTCATTTATCCACTTACCTACCTACCTACCTACCTACCTAATCTATCTATATGGGTGAAACTGGGCTCCACACAAGCCTTAAATATTTGTGGCCTTCCTAAATATGTTCTGGCAGAATGTCATGCTGGAAAAACTGGGTGAACATGTGGTTGAACTAAAGGTGATACAACCTTAAGTTCCAGGTGTAGAACATGACTGTGTCTGAAGCCAAGAAGCCATTACTACTAACTGGGCATCCATCAGGTATCATGGTGGACCCAGAGAAATGGCTCTGGACTTGATCTTCAAAACTCAGGTTTTCCTCTGCCTGGGCTGAGGGAGTGGGTAAATGAACTTTGAATTCTTGGCACCGAGATGGTAGGTATAAGGAAGATTTCTGGAAGGAGATAATGAAATCTCTGATAAATAGAGCAGGTAAGGACTCAAGGAAGAAATTAGAAAAAATAAAAGCAATAATGACCTTGGTTCTCTCCCTGGTTGATAAGATGGCTCAACTAGTTACAAGACATTCAGTAACATATTGCCTGATTTTCTTCTTGCTGCAAGTTACCCCCCAAGTAAGTCAATCTTTCTTTTTTCTCTCCTTGATATGAAAACTCTGGGTTTCTGCCTGGAATTGTGTTATTTTATTTCTGGAAAAACATTCAAAAGAATTGGGTAGAATGATTTCATTCAAAACAGATGATGGCATTCTGTTTGTTTGCTTATGGCATTTGCCAAAGTGTACTTTGTGTTACTCTTTATGATACTTGTTTTATCAAATGCTGTCATCTTTCCCAAGTAGTTGATATGCAAAAAGCCTAGGTATAATCTTGAGCTGTTGCAAATGCTGTTATTATTGTTTTATAGCTCTTTTCAAAGTTAGCTTTATATTTTAAAACGTTACTTACTGTAAAATATTTAAGTAAAGAAGAAAAATAGAGAATATACTAGAAATTCTATCTCAAATGAGGACTATATTGGTGCATATAGATACATTTAAGTATATGTATACAGCTTTATATAAAGATGTATATGACATATATATGATGTTCTGCAACCAACATTATTACACGATAAATTGTCATGGACACCTTTCCATCTTCATAAATGTAGATCTAGAAGTCACTTATAGTGATTGGAGGTTATCACATTGTCTATACCATAATTTACTTACTTAGTTGCCTACTGAAGGACATTTAGGTTGCTTCCAACTTTCCATCATTATAAACAATGCTGAACATCTTTGTGCTTACATTTTTGACATTTTTTTGTAATTATCATCTTAAGGTAAACTCCTAGAAGTGGGATTGCTAATAATAATATGCAAAAATTTACAAAAACTTTGAAAAGATTATACAAATAAAATATTTAAAAATTTTAAATTCATGTTTTCTGTACCACCTCAGTGTCCATTTCTACTCTGTAAGATCCCCTATTTTAAATATTGCTACTTTTATTATTATTCATAATGGCTATTTCTGTAACTTAATACTGATATATCTATACATATTTATTTATCAATGTTAGAGAACATATTGACTTCCATTGAATTATCAAGGAGATGTGTTCTCATGGTCCTTCTCTGTTTGTTTTTCTATATCTACCCTTGCTGTGTCTATATTATCTCTCATTAATCTAGAGGTAAAAGTCAACATTTGGATTTTCAAAAAACCCAAAATCCATGTATACAAAGCTTTTTATAAACAATATACATTTCCCAAAGAGATTAAAGTTTATATTGAAGCAAAGCAAATAATTTTATTTATTTATTTTATTTATTTTTTATTTTTGCAAAGCAAATCATTTTAATGGGCACAGAAGACATTCCCATTTTTAAAAAGCCCCATTAGCTGTCTGTAGCTAATTAAAGATGGCAACCAATTCTTGGTCATTCTTCCCAATAGAAGATGGAGTTTATTTCCCCTCTCTTTGAATCAGGGCTGTCCTGGTGACCACTTAACCAATAGAATGCAGTAGAAATTAACCAGTGTTAGTTTATTTAAGGACTTGTGGCTTCTGCTTCCTCTCCTAGAATGTGTGTCCTTGTGATGTCCTCTTGAAGCCTGGCCACCATGACGTGAGATGCTCTGCACAACACATGCCTACCCAAGCTCCCAGCCAACTACCAGCATCCACTGCCAGCCATGTGGGTGAGCCATCTTGGACATTCCAGTCTAGTGGAGTCTCCAGATGTTTGCAGCTCCAGTTGCCTGTGATAATGTGGAAATGGACAGTGTATCCTAATGAACTTACAGACTTGGCTAAGAAGATTTCACCTGAGCTCCCAGATGTCTTCAGACCCAGCTCACATAGTGTGGGGCAAATGAAACATGCAGGTGAGTCCAGATTTAGGGTAGACTGCTAGAGAGAAATGCATACCTGAGGCAGCTGCCCAACTACTGGCTCTATCCTTCATTTCACCCCAACATCACCCTCCTTTGTTGGCTCCTCCCCATCTCTTGTCCTGTGTGCCCTACTGTCACTTCTTTTCCTTTCGAGAGGCAAACAAGCCAAATTCTTCCTCTGGTGTCACTGAATATATCTTTCCCCACCCTGGATACTTTAGAACCTGCTGAGCCAGGTTCTCAGTGGGCAGGATCTTACAGAGACATTCTTCCATGTAAAGTCAGTTCTCTCTCAATAGAGAATTGTGGCAAATGAAACCTTCTCCAGGATGAACAAGGGATAAGTTAGACACACTGCTTCCCCGACATTCATAGCCAAACTTCTCTTCCTTCCCTTTTTTGTCGCCTCCCCTTCTCCTTCCATCTCTTCCTCTTCTCTTCCTCTTCTCCTTTGTCCCATCTCCTTGTTCTTGCCCTCATTCCTCTGCACACTGCGAAGCAACCCAGTTGCTTTTTCAGACTGATCACTGTTCCAATTCCAAAAAACAAATGACCTCACGGCAGAGCTGCATACCCAGAGTCCACGAATGAGTGTTAGAGGACAATGGAAATGAATTAATTGGTTATTCAATACATTTGTTAAGCACCTGTTTTCTGGAAGGCAGTGAGCTAGCCAATGGGGAAGAAATCAAAGATATATGATATTCACACTTTGTTTCTTCTCCCATTTTTGTTCTCAGTACCTTATGTAAATGGCAGTGACTCTCATTCTAGCCTATTAGTTTAAACATATTTACTGAGTTCTCCCAAAGTCTCAGGAACTATAGAAGTATGTACCTTTAGGGAAGTTCCTTTGGCTCTGTACACACTTTCCTTGTACAAATTTCCTATGGCTGTTGTAACAAAGTACCACAAACCCAATGGCTTAAAACAATAGAAATTTATTTTCGCACAGTTACGGAGACCAAAAAGTCTGAAATCAAAGTGTTGGCAGCATCATTTTCCTTCTGAAGACTCTAGGGGAGGAGCCTTCCTTTCCTTGTCTCTTCCAGCTTCCAGTGGCTCCAGGAGCTCCTTGTCTTGTGAGGGCATCGCTCCAGTCTCTGCCTCTGTCCTCACATGGCCATCTTCCCTCTGTGTCCATCTGCATCCAAATGTTCCTCTTCTTCTTTTTTTTTTTTTTAAATTTTTTTTTTCAACGTTTATTTATTTTTGGGACAGAGAGAGACAAAGCATGAACGGGGGAGGGGCAGAGAGAGAGGGAGACACAGAATCGGAAGCAGGCTCCAGGCTCTGAGCCATCAGCCCAGAGCCTGACGCGGGGCTCGAACTCACGGACCGCGAGATCGTGACCTGGCTGAAGTCGGACGCTTAACCGACTGCGCCACCCAGGCGCCCCTGTTCCTCTTCTTATAAAGACACCAGTCATGTTGGATTAAGGCCCACTCTGTTCTAATATGGCGTCATCTTTTTTAAAAAAAATGTTTCTTTATTCAACTACTCGGCAATGAAAAAGAATGAAATCTTGCTATTTGCAAACATGGATGGAACTGGAAGGTATTATGCTAAGTGAAATAAGTCAGTCAGAGAAAGATATCATATGATTTCACTCATGTGGAATTTGAGAAACTCAACAGATGCACATAAGGGAAAGGAAGGAAAAATAAGATAAAAACAGAGAGGGAGGCAAATCATAAGAGACTCTTAAGTACAGAGAACAAACAGGGTTGCTGAGTGAGGGTGGGGGTGGGGGGGATGAGTTAAATGGATGATAGGCATTAAGGAGGGCACTTTTCAGAATGAGCACTGAGTGTCATATGTAAGAGATGAATCACTGGGTTCTACTCCTGAAGCTAAGACTACACTGTATGTTAACTAACTTGAAAAAAACTGTTTATTCATTATGAGAGAAAGAGAGAGTGAGAGAGAGAGAGCAGGGGAGGAGCAGAGAGAGGAGAGAGAGAGAATCCCAAACAGGCATCATGCTGTCAGTGCAGAGGCCAACACAGGGCTTGAACTCATGAACTGTGAGATCATGACCTGAGCCAAAATCAAGAGTCAAACATTCAGCCATCTGAACCAACCAGGTGCCCCTAATATGGCCTCATCTTAACTTGATTAATTCTGCAAAAACCTTATCTCCATAAAGGTCATATTCGCAACTATGGGAGTATAACTTCAACCTGCTTTTTGGCGGGGGAACAATGCAACCCTTAACACTCTTCTGTCTTTTTCTGATTAAGCTTCTCCTCCTACTCTCCATTCTTTAACTTTACTCTCTTTTCTCCACACATCTGTACCCTCCATTCTTACGTGCCTCCACCCCAGACCCGCCTCCCTTTCATTTCCAGCTGTAGACCGAACCCTATGTCTCTCACAGTAGTGATGCTGCCTCTCATGGAGGTGGATCGCAGTAGCCCACAGGTGAAAAAAGGAGGGGAATATTTTTAGAGTGACAGAAGTCTCAGCAATTGCTTCCTCTCTTCCACTCTCTCAGTGTCCTGCCATCTTGAATATACCACCCACCGGTAAACACTCTGGAAGGAAAGAGCTGAAAAAAAAGAAGGGCGATAAGGATGAAGAAATTCTCTAGATAATTATAGCAGGCAATTAATCTAATTAAGTGAATATTATTCAACCACTTTCATAATACCTGCCAGAATGTTGTCAGATTTTGATAAAATGCAGCAGATTTTTAAATAAGTAGGAAAGGATTACAGCTCTTAACTTTGGCAATGAAACTTTTAATAAATCCATCAACTCCATTTCACCTGTTTTATATTTCCTCCTGTGGGTCCTGCCTTTATTAACAAGTGGGGTTTGCAATCGGCCAGCATGTCATTGGCGCCTAATACTTGAGCGATTTCAATCAGATCAGCCACAGCGCTGGCTCATGTAAATGCTGATGAATACATTTTATCAAGCTGAGCCAGCTTCTGGTATCGGGAAGTCAGTGCCTCTTGTGTCTGCTCTCTCCCCTCAATCACACGAGAGTGAAGGCTTGTGGTCAGATCTTAGTGGACACAAGTGTATTATCTCAATTGTTGATGGTCTGTTCTCCAATGTCTCTTTCCCACATAAAGGGACACTAGGGCCTTCACTGCCCTGATTTCTGGCATCCCAGGTGGGAAAATGAAGAGAGGCATATTGTGGTGACACATTTCAAACCAACTCCTACAGGCTGTGAGCCAGCTCTGAGACAGGTAAGAAGGGCTGGCTTATTAGTTTGCTAGGGCTGTCATGACAAAATACCACAGACTGTGTGGCTTGGACAACAGATACGTATTTTCTTATAATTCGGGAGGCTAGAAGTCTGAGATTGATGTGTCAGTTAATTTGGCTTCTTCTGAGACCTCTCCCATTGGCTTGCAGATGGCCACCTTCTCACTGCGTCCTCCTGTGATCTTTTCTCTGTGTTCACCCCTGGTGTCTCTTTTTGTGTCCAAATTTCTTTGTCTTATAAGAACACCAGTATGATGGGATTAGAGCCCATCCTAATGGCCTCATTTCCACTTAATCACCTCTTTGGAGACCCTATTTAAAGAACCAAATACAGTCACATTCTGAGGTACAGGGGGTGGGGTGGGAGTGGAGCAGAGGGGATGTCAGGGCTTGAACATATGAATTTGGAAGGGACACAATTCAGTCCATAGCTGAATTGCCAACACTGGTTGGTCTTAGCAGCAGCATATGATTCTTAATGTGGCGTTACTTCCCTCTTCCTGTCTTTACTCTCCCCATCCAGAGTCTTATAGGTATGAATCTCTCAGGGGTGGCACCTAGGAAGACCTGCCCAGGTCATTCTAAGGAACACTGAACTGTGGGGCCTCTGTGTCACTGTCAGTTGCTGATAACTGCCTTTCCAATACTAACAACTATTCTCTAATTTTTTTATATGCTGACAGGCTGTTCAACTAAAAGTCTCAGAGAGAGAGAGAGAGACAGAGAGAGAGAGGGCAAGCTGCTGTGGGTAAACTGTGCATAGCCCACACTATTTTATTGATGTTGTGATCAGTAGGGATGGACCGTTACTGAAGCATTTAATGAAGAGTTGTGTTGATTATAAATTATCATAGTCCAATGCAGGGAGTGCCACAAATGGCGTGTTGGGCCTGAGAATTTTATGCCTCATGCAATTCTTCATAAAAAAATCAAAGAGCATAATTGTTCTAGACATCCTTTCTAAAACCAGTGAGATTTTATATATTTATGTATGTAGATTCAACATTATACATGCATGTACATATGTATGGATCGGTATATCCTGGTGTGTATGTTATGTGCACACGTATATGTAAATACATATGCACATATGTATATATGTGTGTGTATATGTATGTGTGTTTACTCATCTCATATATAATAAAGTATCAAGCACCCTACCTACAGACTTCTGAGGATTTCCTTGGAGTCTCTGGTCCTGCACTCATCCTTAGCTCCATATTCCAGTATTATTATCTCCATTTAAAGTTCTTTGCCCACCTTTTGGGATGAGCACTGGGTGTTGTATGGAAACCAATTTGTCAATAAACTTCATATAAAAAAAAAAAATAAAGTTCTTTGCCCAAACTCAACACAGGGAATAGCTCACCTGCCAAGTTTTTCATAAAGGTTGACTTTCTACTATGTTTCCTGGCCTTCTCTCTTACTCTGTCTCTCTCCCTTAAATCACTTCCCATGCTTCTTTCCTGTGTTCTAACACCCACTCCAAACTTTTTCCTCCAACTCCATGCACAAAAAAACAAAACAAAACAAAACAAAACAAAACAAAACAAAACAAAACAAAACAAACTTATGTTACTGAGTTAGATACAGCAATTTAGCTCTCTATCCTGATCCCAGACTGGCTTCTGGGCCTTCCTTTGAATCAAGAAAAATCATTCCACACGTATTTATTGAACACTTACCAGGAGGTGCTATTTTAGGTGCCTGAGGGGCTCTTGAAGGTGTTCTTCTAAGTAAGGAGAACATCCACCTTCAGAAAAAGAATGGGTTGAAACAGAATTTTTTTTTTGAGATTTCTTTATGTTTGGATGAGGTAAAATTCTCTATTTATTAGGAGTATTTCTTAAAGGTCTTGTTGTACTTTAAAACAATTATTGTGAGGCACCTGGGTGGCTCAGTCAGTTAAGTGTCTGATTTCGGCTCAGGTCATGATCTCACAGTTCATGGGTTCAAGCCCCACATGGGGCTCTCTGCTGTCAGCGCAGAGCCCGCTTAGGATCCTGTCTCCCTCTCTCTCTACCTTTCCCATGTGCACATATGATCTCTCTCTCTCTCTTTCTCACAAAAATAAACACTAAAAAATTATTGTGATCTGCAGAACCTTTTCATCATGCCCAACCAAAACCCTACCTATTAAACAGTAACTCCCCATCCCCTACACCCAGTCCCTGGCAGCCACCATTCTACGTTCTGTCTTTACAAATTTGCCTACTCTCCCCACCTCATGTAAGTGAAATCATATAATATTTTCTCTTCTGTGTCTGACTTACTTCAACTGAGCATGACATTTTGAGGTGTCATCCATGTAGGAACCTGTACCAGAATTTTGGGGGTTTTTTTAGGGTCAAATAATATTCCATTGTATGGCTGTATCACCTTTTGCTTATTGATTCATCTGCTCACAGACATTTGGGGTGTGAGTGTGTGTGTGTGTGTGAGTGTGTGTGTGTGAGAGAGAGAGAGAGAGAGAGAGAGAGAAAGAGAGAGAGAGAGTGTGTGTGTGTTGGTTAGGGAAGACTTGGTGACATTTTTGAGCTGGGCTGTGAAACTGGTCAGGATTTGGGGAAGTGGAGATGAAAAGCTCTTTCCCAGTGACATCAGTAAGACATCAGATAGGTGTGGTAGATACTGTTACTTCTCCACCCGAATCCTCTAGTCCTTTTTACCTTTCTTCTTCCACCCCCTACACAAACTTTGGTGTGCTGGGCTTTTAAGAGCTCTGCACCTGTGACTCTTTGAGGGCTGTCCTTGGATGACTTAGACCAGTGTTGCCTCCTTGCACAGAGATCCAGAAGTGCCTGGTGTTATATCTCACATTCCCTGCCCCCGCCCACCTGGGCCCCTAGCCAAGGACTTGCTGGTGCAGGAGTGGGAAGGCCAGTAAACTTTGCCTCTGAGGCTTACTTGAAAACTGAAACTTCCCCGCTGGATCAGGCCCATGCTCCCATAGCTATATTACACCGCTTCTTGGCTTTTTCCCCTCCTGTCTAGCTTCCTCCATAAGTCACCTGCACACTAATCCTCATGTCAGGGACTCTGGGGAACCCCACCTAAGATAGTGGGCATGTGTACTGGGAATAGAAGTAGCTCACTTCAACTGTAGTGAAGAAAGGTAAGTGGGGGTCAGGTTACAGAGGGCTTTGAATGCTGGGAAAGTCATTAGTTCTTTATTATGGAGGGAATGGGCTGTCATCAGCAGTTTCTCACTGTGAATTAGCCTCCATGTGAGGGGGATTAATAAAGAAGTTAGAGTGTAGGGAATCTGGATGCTGTCAGCCGGCTACAAGGCTATTTTGATTACCCAGTTACTGTTGGCTTAAAATGTGTGTTAAGATGTGGCAGCAGGAGTTGAAGATGGGCCACATGTAAGGGGGACTTTGGAGGCTGTGTTGGCACATTGTGGAAGCGAATACCGAGGATGAGGGAGAAGTCACCTGATGCCACGTCCTGAGTCTCCACCTGTGAGGAGATGGGGGCGCCATATACACAGGAAGAAGGATGGGTTTAGAAGGAAATGTGAACTTGGTCTCCATGTATGGTCTGCCTCATAGAAACCACCTATTTTTAACTCAGAATTAATATTTCTTCCCCTCACATGCTTCACGATTTATCTCTCAGGAGCAGACATTCCTTTCCTAGTCATCATCTTGCATAATTCTTAGATCACTGTGGCTTAATTGGTGTTTGATCATTCTTAGCCTCAGCTCTCCAACATCAAGGGAGGGTTTATGGAGGTGTGAGGGTTGGGAGGGGAGGGAAGCTCCTCATTGCAATGACAGGGAGTTTCACAGAGCTGCGTGTTGTCTCCTTTTACAGGTTCTTGGATGGCATGCATTGCATTTAGATAACACCTAATGTCAACGGAGCAGCAAGCTGGGAGAACTGAGCTGTGAACCAGTTCCATTTAACAGTAGGGCTGAGTTTACTGCACACTTGAAAAATTAACTATGTCCTTCTTCACGATCTTCCAATATACTAATTATTCTGCAGAAGCAGAGTGGGTGAACTTGCAGGCCAAACATTCCAAACAATAAAAACACAAGATAATCAGTGTATCACTGAAATAATTTTTCTTACAGACACAACACTTAGCTTTATTGTCAGTATTATCTAAGATTGTATTTTGCTTAAGATAATGAGCACTGTGCTAAGAACTGAGAAATACTCAAAGGCGCCTCACTTTTAATTTAAACACCAGTTAAACGTACCATCCCAGAGCAGAGATGTCGCCATTGTTCTTAGTGCATCTGGGGTTTATTGCTTTCCAAATTTACATGTTCTTCATGTTAGATGATGGTGCTGTGCCCTATCAGCAGCTCTCTGCGGGGATCCCGAGGAAAAATTCTGTACTTAGTAAACAAGGACCAAAACACTGAAGGATGATGCCTAAATTAGTTTAATCACTCATGAGTTAATTTAGACCCACCAACATTTTTGAACTCTTACTATGTGCTAGGCATAGTGTTAAACACAACACTGGAGATATACTGGATATGGATAAATGAGGTACAGCTCCTGTTGTACAAAGACTTGCAGGCTAGTCCGGGTTACTGACATTGGAAATGGACAATGTCAGTACTGTGTGATGTGGTACACAGAGGTCTTACCATGTGGCAGAGAGGAGGGGATTCTGTTGGAGGTTCGCCCATTCTGGGTCTCCATCCCTAACAGCATGTTTCAAATGGACTGAACACTCCTTACATCTGGCACTTTAAAAAGCGAGGAGACTCCTCAAAAAGTGAAAAAATAGAATTTTGATCCAGAAATTCCACTCCTAGGTAGACACCTGAGAGAAATGAAAACATGTCCACACAGAAACGTGTTGCAGGCTTCTTCACAATAGCCACAGGGTGGGAACAACTCAGATGTCCATCATTTGGTGAAAGGATAGGCAAAATGTGGTTCATTCATACAAGAGAATATTATTATTCAGCCATAAAAAAATAATGAAATTCTGACACATGCTATAACATGGATGAATCTTGAAAACATTATGCTAAGAGAAAGAAGCCAGACATGAAAGGTCATGGTTGCATGGTTCCATTTCTATGAAATATCCCAAAGAGATAAATCCAGAGAAAACAGAAAACAGATTTGTGCCTGCCTTGGATTAGGGGAGCAGGAATGGGAATAGGCATGGAGAATCCTTGTAGGTTATGAAAATGTCTTGGAACTAGATAAAGGTGAAATTGCACAACATTGTGTGTATACTAAATGTCACTGAATTGTACACTTCAGAATGGTGGATTTTTTTTGTATGTGAGTTTTACCTCCATTGGACACAGAGAAGAGAGAGAGGAGAGACTTAGTTATTTGTGTTCAGACCAAAGCTAAAGGGACACCAATTAGGCAGTCTGAATTCCCTAACTTGGGAAAGTCATTAGTAGGGATGAAAATGACCTCTTCAAAGTTATCTTTGGTTCATGGTATGTTTTACATCAAAATATACTCAGTCTTTGAAATACAAACAAAAGTATTCTGATTCTTACTGTTCCTTTTGCAAGGGGAGAAATGTGTAACAGGCTAACCTCTTGCTCTCCATTCTTTACCCTCCCTTCAATTCTAGAAGAATCTCCGGGTTAATGAGATTTCAGAGGAAGCTTTCCAGAGGAGAAAGTCCCTGTCTGAACTGAGCATTTGAAGGATGAATTGGAGCCATTTAGATGAAGACTTTGGAAAGGAGGAGTGGGTAGAAGGAATTGCAGTTGGGGAGAGAGCATGAACAAAATAACATAGCATGAAGAAACATGGTATGTCTGGGGGAACTACAAGCAGGTCCTGATTACTGTACAGGAAGGTGAGGCAGGGACTTGAAGATGGGCCTGTAGAGCTGGGAAGAGAAGGCTTTCTGTGCGATGCTAAGTATTCTGGAGGCAGTGGTATTCTGGAGAAGGCTCACCTGTGCACAAGCTGACTGTGTACATCTCCCAACTTGGAATGCAGAGACATCAGACTGGCCAAAGTGAGGGCTCCTTGGGTGTGAAATCTGTGTCTTTGCACAAGAACTCATGTTTGGTTTAATGCTCTCTTGTCGCTATCTTGACGTTCTGAATAATTCTTTAACAATCAACCCTACATGTTCATGTTGTGCCTGGCCCTATGAATTACGTAGTTGGTAATTCAGCTACGTGGGAGAGTTTACATGGCAGAAATTGGCGAGTGCTGCAAATTGGGGCTTTACCTCCAGGACAACCAGTTACCAAACATCGATCAGCACACCATTGTCTGGAGGAAAACCCCCCAAAGCTGTAGTTTCCGAGGTGTGACTAGGTAGGAAGCAGGACGTTGTGGGGGGTGGGGTGGGAGAGGAAAGATGTCTAATGAGTTCCTGCTTTAGGAGATGACCTGAGTGTAATGTAAATTGTGCATCTGTTGATTGTATCAAAGAAGTAGGCAGCACCTGCTCTGCCTCAGGTACTTTGTGAAGCTCTAGGAACGAACACCAAATAGAACTTAGTCTTGGGGGAAGAAGGTCAGGGAAGACTGGCCACTAATCTGAATCATGAAGTAGAATGAAGTTATGTGCAAAAGCAAGAGAATCTGGGTCCTTTTAGAGACTGGCACTTGGTCCAGTGTGGCTGAAGTTGGGTGCTTCTGGGGAAGGGGGGATGGAGTCGAGACTGAAAAGTGGTCAGATGGCTGTTAGACCACCACCAACATGGTCACAATTTTGGCTTATTTGGCAGGTGGTGGGGAACCACCATAGGAATAAGTAGAGTAGTGATGTGCCTAAATTTTCATTGTGCAAAAATCCTCTTTGCAGTGTAGGCATTGACTGGAGTCAGGACAGCAGGCAGGATGGATTTGTAGCCATCCAGGATGGGAGTGAGGGGTGCCTGCGTCACCAAGGTGGTGGCAATGGGAAGAAAGAGGAAGGAGGTGTTTGAAATATTTCAGTAATAATGGCAATTTAATGCCTGGATGTGGGTAATGAGGGAGGAATGAGAGGCTAGGATTACACTCAGGTTTCTGGCATGAATATCTGTGTGTAAAAAGAAAAAGAAAAAAAAATTTAAATCATTAAAACATCTCTTCTATCCCCGAAACCACGTACCTTATTTTTCTTAGTGAGGGTTATGTTAGTCCTATACAGGCAATAAAAGCCATAAAAATGTATACTTCGATGAAAACATGCTCCAGAAAGAACTTATACAAGGAAAACATTGGTTCAGTACAAATGCATCTTGTTTTTAAGCCAACTTGGGAAAGGTAGATACAGTTTAGTTTCATAACAAAACACAGTTTCATGAACCCTGTTAGATCGTATTCTGCATCTCATTGGTGATGTGTCATCTTAATTTCAACTGAATCCAGGTAAGGGGAGGTACAGAAAGATGGTGAGAGGTCAGAGATGTAATTGAGGTCAAATTAGCCACAAGTGGAGTCTGGAGAGTTGTTAGCACAGGGAGGGTGTCTTGCTCCAAATGGGGGACGGTACAGTTCTGTGCATTTAGAATTACGGGCTGAAGGGAAAAATAAAACCAATGACTAATAGGAAAAATGAAATATAGTCACTTTACTTCCACAAATGTGTATGTGAAATTTATTCAATTTAATTTTTAAAATAATTGTCTTAGACTCTGGGCATTGGAAGCACAGATAAAGAAAGATTTGATCTCTGTTCTCAAGGAGCTTATAAGCATGAACATAGCCAACTTTAACAGATGAGAGACTGAAATATAAAATAGACAATGACCAGTGCTATGGTAAAAAAAAATGAACTTATAATAAAAATAGAATTCTGACCTCAAATCTGCAGCAACCAGCTCAGAAAACCAAATCCACTATCTACAGTAACCAGCTCAGGAAGCCAGACTACTATCTGTAAGTTAGACTTGTAAGAGGTCAGACCACTATTTCTGACAATCAGTTCAGGAAGCCAAACAATAACCCCTGTAATGATTGGCCCCATGTGGCCAGGATCTGACTCATATCTGACAGCTCCCTAATTTTGTCTTGTCTCTGCTTCCACCCTAGCACCTACCAGAGTAAGCCAAATATGCACCCCTGACCAATCACTCAGGATTCTCTCCTTCCAGGGAGCCCATCTCCAGCTGCCCCAGGCCAACAGCCTCCAGTCAGGACACCCCTGGAGACCTCCCTTCTTCCATTACAAAGTGCTTCCACACCACTACCTCCTTGCAGCCTCTGAAATGCAAGTAGTGGTGCCCACTCCCTTGTCACAGCAAGCTCTAAGTAAGTAGCCTTTGCCTGTTCTTACTTGGGTGGTTCATTTACTGCCACATAGACAAGGCAGAAAGAATAAAGTAAGTGCGAAAAATGCGTACAAATCTCACACTGTGTGGGAATAGAGGAGTGCTTCATTCTGTCAGAGAAGGTTGGGCATGCCAACTTGTAGCAACTGGCTGAAAAACACCCATGGTACTTCTCTGAATAATGTCTCTTTTAAGTTTTTGTATGCTAGTGCTAAAATAACTTGTAGACTTTTGACAAAGGCGGAGATGCTGTCTGACCTTTAAAGGGAAAGAGCAGTTTTGGCGGCTGAGGCTTTAGATCTTCCCTCCCAGCTCAGGACTCGAAGAAAAACTTGAATTACCGAAACTGGCAGGGGCTCAGCTAGACTTCAGGCATTTTCTATCAAACATGAGCATAAACCGTGTTTTGAGTGAGAAAGGCTGCATATTTTCATTACTCTTGGTGAAATAGCATTTCGTGATATTTGTATTTCAGCCGGGTTCTCTCCCTTTATTCCCCTTATTCAAACGGATAGTAGTCCCTGAGGTTCCTTGTTCAGAGAGGGTTTTGCACTGACTGGTTTGTTTCCAAGCTTAAACCATTGAAGAGATAAGACAGTGGGTCTCCGATAAGGAACCCTCACTAAGAGTGTCCTGCTTGGAGATCTGATGTCGTGGAGAAGCAAGAATGAAAGGCATGAAGGACCCTTCTCCTCTCCATCTGGGCTACTCTCTACCACAGATTAGAAAGAATTTAGGTAAAAGGAGAAGGAAGTCTGGGGGTCTTGGGGGAGGGGGTCTTAGCTATGGCTTCCTAGAAGTACTTGGACCCAAGGGAGAAGCAAGAGGGGCAACCTGGCTTATTTAGGCAGATGGGCTCCCACATGTAGATGGGAACAACAGAGAGCTGGGAGGCCAGCTGGGCTGTGCAGGGAGAAGTGATAACCTGATAACCCTTGTCCAGAAGACCTCTATAACCTCCCAAGCACTCCAGAGAACCTCAGGAAGCTCTGAAAGTGATCGAGGTTATGTTTTCTTCCAGACTTGCATTATTGGAATTGAATCAGAAATCAGTCTGATTTATGTAAATAAAGGGATGGGGGGTGGGGTGGGGAGAGGTTGCACCAGAGTTTCTGCACTGTGAGTCATGGATACTTACATGAAATAAAAGGACCACAGAATAAATACAGATTATCTCACATTGTGTGTGTTTAAGTTCACAGGATGGACTGTGTATATGGAAACACTCATGGCTTGGGGGGATAGAAGACCCAAGTAGGAGCCATAGATCAGTTATCTAGCCACCACTTGCTGATGTCAAGGAGCATGTTTGTTTGCATTTGCATGCAGATTTTTTTGCCTTTCTTGTCCCTTCTTCTTATTATAGACTTTGTGGCTGTTCTTTGTGTCAGGATTTTGTTTGTGAATTGGGTAAGAAGTTAGACTCCCTTAGGGAAATGCATTGAGTAGGAGTTTAAAGCAGAGTAGAAATGAGGAGGAAGCTGGGAAATATTGAATCTTTTTTATATAAATTCTTGGTCTCCTTATATTATCTGGGTTTGGAGTAAAGAGAGCTAAAACATATTTCTTTTGGGGGAGAAGTGTTTCAAAAAAGCAAAGATTTAGGAGAACCTATCACCTACATCTGTAGATTAAAAAATGTGGTTTCATTAAAAATATTGACTGGATTTCCAACAGAAAAACAAACTGGTCCTGATTTATGTTTTGTACAGGCAATCTATGGCTTTGCAGACTGTAATTATTCCTGCTTGTCTGCTGCCAGCTGTAGTGAGGAGGGTCTCTTTGGTGGCCATTGTAGGCAGAGAATGGAGGCTGATTCTGGCAATTGTTCATAGTGGATCCTGGGGGCAGCGCATGTTGGAGGCCAGTTCACCAGGATAAAATTTTGGGGATGTCACACCATTCTGTTCCTGGAGTGCTGTGCAATTGTAGCACAACACCAGCCTGAGGGCAAGCTCCTGGGGAGGGAGCCAACAAGTTGTCGCTTAGAGGACAGTTTCTCAAATGAATGCTCAGGTCATGTGGAGAAGACCTGAGTCCCTAGCAGGACAATGCATCAGATTGAGAAATCAAGGTGGTTGGTAAATTCCATGGCTTAGTGCAGCACACACAGTCTTTCCTGCATGTAGAGGGCTTGCTCTAGGCATAATGGATTCTGGATCTGTTTGACAGCAAAGGAAATTTGGGGGATGGTGGTAGACAGAACAGTCCCCCAAAGATGTCCACACCCTAATTCCTGGAGCCTGTGAATGTGTTACATTATATTGCAAAAAAGGGTTTTGCAGATGTAATAAAAATTTCTAATTAATAATCAGTTAACATGAAGATAGGGAGACTATCCTGGATCAAGTTGGGGAAAGAAAGGCAGGAAATCAATGTAGTCATGAGTCCTAAAAGCAGAACCCTTTCTCTGAATGAAGGCCAAGAGGAAGGGTGGAAAAAGTCAGAGAAACTCCAAGTGTGAGCAGGATCCCATGCATCACTGCTGGCTGAAGACGGAGGGAGAAACTACAGGCAGCCTCAGGTAGTTCAGACAAGTTTCCAGAAGCAGACCTCGGTCCTAGAGCTGCAAGGCTGTGAAGTCTCCCAACATCAATGAGCTTGGAAGCAGATTTCCTCTCAGGGCCTCCAGCTGAGAGAGCCCGGACAGGCCAGCACCTTGATTTTGCCTGAGACCCAGAGCAGAAACAGCTGAGCCCACCCAGAATCCCAGGAGCATTTTTGTTTTGCTTTAAGCTGCTAAGTGTGTAGTGATTTGTTATAGGAGCAATAGCAGGTGAATACAGAATGAGGGGATTGGGTGTCTTAGTAAATTCAGGCTGCTATAACAAAGACACCACAGACTATGGGACTTAAACAGGAGACACTTAATTTTTCGAATGCCCAGAGGCTGGCAGGCTGAGACCAAGGTGCTGGCATGCTTGGTTCTGGCAAGAATCCAATTCTGCTTTGCAGAAGGCTCTTGTCGCTATGTTCTCTTGTGGCAGAGAGGGCAAGCATGGGTCTCTTCATCTCCTCGTAAGGGCAGTAATTCCAACATAGGGCCCATCCTCAAGACCTAATTACCTCCCAAAGGACCCACCTCCAAATACTACCAATAGGGAGTTTAGCTTTCAACAGATGAACTTTGTGCGGGATGCCTTCAGTCCATAGCACAGGGTGATGGATCCAGTCTAGCTTGATAGTCGCGGTGGCTTGGGCAATTCTGGGGCATGGGACTGAATCTTTGGGTAGGGACTCTGTGAACCCAGTGCCAGAAGGCAGAGAGAGAACCCAAAAAAGAGTAGGAAAGGACAGCAACTCAGGATGGCAGAATTCTCTGCAAGTTCAGGGCCTTTTAACTCAGCTGACTTCATCTTGAAGTCTTGGTGGGTGGCAGGTTAATCATGTTTTCACATGGAAATAGCATTTGTACCCGATGGCATAGGAATCAGCTGTATTTTGGTTACTCTTCATTCTCAAGCCTAACTGTCCTGTGTCTAATTCTCTTGAAATCTGTTAAGGCTTTTCCAGGAAACCAGTGAGAAAAACAAAACACCAGGTTGAGAAGGGAAGGGTTTGCTCAGCTACCATTACTTTCCTTGATGCAGTATTTTAGAAAATAAGTGATGTCTCTTCTGTATCCTGTGTGAAAGCTGCTGGCAACTTTGGTCAGAAAAACAGAAGTATTAAGGTTTATATTGTTTTTATCTGGAAGAAAGTTGTGACTAAAAAAAAAAAAAGGCAAAGCCTAAAACCAACTTCCACTTATTTCTTGTGATGTCACTTTGAGATATTTAGGACTCAAAGCTCTGTTTGTAATTGTAGTGGCTGCTTGATGGAAAGCCAGTGACAGGATTGCTGGTGGATGCAACCTACCAAATGCCTTAGCTTTGAATACAGCGACAATACCGTCCCCTCCTCTTCCCCAGGGACTGTACCCGGGCTTTGATGGCCACTTCTTCCATCTCAAAGGTTGAGGAAATCACTGTGTTCCCCCAGCAATGTTTGCAGCTTTTCATCAGTCACACCCACACAGAACGAAGGTTGTGACCTCTCAAGAGCTAATCTATTAATTAGAACAAGAAATTGCTCTGGAGTGCCCATCCTTAGAACAGCTTCTGAGAATCTCAGTTATCCCAAAGGAATATTTCTTCCTTTGCAAGTCTGAGCCATCTTTAGGATGTGAGATACCATGTTCAAGGTTTTACTGGCATTTTGAAGTCTACGTTGTCTACGGATGAATAGCAATTTCAAATATTACAAATAATATGGTTGATTGTGTGCTCTTCTCTATGTGTTTTAACACCGAACTGATTGTCCTATGCAATGTGCCAATTTAAACTGACTCCTCCCCTGCCTCTCACAGATTCCATCTGCAAATCCTGTTTGTCTTTGTCTTTAAAATTTCCCCCAAATGCTATGACTTGACATTACTTCCACAAACACCATCCTAATCTGAGCCCCCATCACATATTGCTTGGACTGATACAGTAGCCTCCAAGGTGACCAACTTACATCACTCTCCAGCCCTGTCCTCTGCTTTTTTCTTTTTTAAATACCATCTATATGTGGGATTATATTACCTACCAATCGGTTTGTGGCCTATTTCTTTACTGGAATGTAAGCTTCTGTTAATTGTTGTCTCCAGTGTCCATAATAATGGCAGTCATGAAGGATGCATGTGATAAACATGATGTTGAACTAAAAGTACCTGACTCATACGTATCAAATTCGTAGACTTGTTTGGATTTATTCCTGTTGTCTTATTTGTTTTTCTTTTACTATGCTTTCGAGTTGCTTTAACTGGGTTAATTGGTATTTTTGTTTGTTTTCCACTTTTCCCTTCTCTAAGTTTGGAAATGTATGCAACTTATATGGAAATTTCTAATGTTTACCCTTAAATGCTTAACGTTGTCTAGAATGAGTAATTATCTAGAAATAATCTGGAATTAGTAAACTTGTCTGGAATGAGTTTTATCTTCCACCTTCCACATTCCCAACAAAAAGGTAAGAACTTTATTGCCCTTCTAGTCCCCCTACCTAGTCACTATCTCACCTATCTCTGTGAAACTCCAGGTTGTATGGGATATCTTATTTAAAACTTAAATATTTAATATTCATTCTAAGGTCACAATTAATTTTACCACTGTGGTTGTAACCTTTTCCTATATAAATCTCCCCTCTTCATCCTGAAACTCCCTTCTCCCTATCCCCATAATTTTCATCGTGATGCTTCCAAGAAGGGTCACTGAATAGTAAACTTTATGAAAGTTTATGTCTGTAAGTGTATTTATGTTAAAACATATGTCAGGAAACTTTTTTTTAATGTAATCTCTATGCCCAATGTGGGGATGGAGACACTGAGGATAGGAGTTGCATGGCTCTACCAACTGAGTCAGCCAGGTGTCCCCAGGACACTTTTTTAAATGGTACAAATAATAAGTACTTTAGGCTTGCAGGCCATATGATCTCAGTTAGAGCTACTCAACTCTGCCACCGTGCAAAAGACTGCAGCCATAGAATGGGCATGCTGTGTTCTGAGAAATTTATATTTATAAAAACAGGTGTTTGGTCCACTGGCTATAGTTTGCTGACCTCTGTTTTAAAGAATGGTTTGTCTGGGTATAGAATTTTAGGTTCAAAGCTATTCTCCTTTAGATATTGAAGATAATTGCTCCAGTGTCTTTCTGTATCCACTGCTGTTCCCACGAGCTTGACGTTAACCAGATTCTCTTCCTTTGCAGATAACCAGTTTATCTGCAGAAGGTTTTAGGGTTTTCTTTTTATTGTAATGAAGTTTCTCCATAGATTTTCAACAGCCAACTCCAAAAAATGTCTATTGAAAGTTACTTTTTGATAAAGCAAAGCTGAGTTTATTAATCCTACTGTAGTAAGGGAGACCATCACCAGGCTCATAGCAATGTCTCAGAAGGAGAAAGTCAGGGGAAGATATTTATAGGGTTCTGGAGTCAGGGCTCATGTGACTTAAGGCAGGTATTCTGAGGCAGGGAACTTATTAGGATTGGGCAAAATTCCTAACTAATAGTTTAGGTTTGATGGACACAGTGAAGCTCAAAGCAAATATTGATATATAAACTGTCGTTGATAAATGAGCTGTTTGCTCAGGTGTAAACACTGTTGTTCAGAGAGGAAAACTGTTTGCCCAGATGCACATACCCTTTACCCAGACAAATTGGTTTTCAGCAGTTTCCTGAGGTAAACAGCAATTATTTATTGATTTATGGCCTTATCTTTCTGGGCAAGTATTTTCTGGAACAAGTAAGTCATGTTGAAACAGGTGGTCTTGGTTCTTGGTCCCATTAGCTAAGCTATATGGACACAACTGTTCTCTAATACCAGTTGTGTCTGAATAATTTTGTAAAAAATGATCCTGCTGGGTAATGAGCTCTTTCAGAGACCTCATATTTTACTTCAGTTCTGTAAATTTCTAATCGATGATTTCTTTAAATTTTGTTTTGATTTTCTCTAGGCTCTTTTGTAATTGCTATTTATAATGGATGCTGGAACTAGATTTATTCTATGAAGTCTCTTAATTTTGTATCTTTTGAGCAAATTCTATGGCTTCATTTTCCAATTGATTTGCTCCTCAGCTGTGCCATTCTGTTTCTCTATGCATCATATTAAGTTTTCAATTTCAACAACTATAATTTTAATGCCAAACAGCTTTTATGAGTTCTATCTATTCTTTTGGTTGCATTATTTCCTTAAATCTTTGATATAGTTATGTGTCTTAAAGAGAAAACAAAAAACCCTTTTCTATGATTGCACTTCAATGTGCTTCTTGAGGTGTACGGTTTCCTCTCTCCATTCATCTCCGCCCCCCTCTATCTTATGGTGTACTCTCCTCGGATATTTGATTCTTGCTTCTACACCTTATGTTCAGATTCCCTGTTACAGATCTGCTGTAACAACTTATGTAGACTGCTTGAGGGGGTGTGGGAACTGCCATTCAGACTTGTCCTCACTGCTCTTAGTGTGGCAGAAGCTTCTGTGATGTGTCAGGATAGGCTATGTCACATCCAGTCCTTAAGGCATACCAGGACCCTGCCCTCCATGTCCTGCTCCCACAGTTCCTGTGCCTGCCGCTTTGTGGAAGGTCAGAGCCCACACCGTGGCCACCTGCTGCGCCCGCGGAGGAGGCTGGGGCTCTGGGGCTGCCTGCTGTCCTCACCTTGGGGCCCTCAGCCGCCACCTCCTTCTGGATGCCATCACCCTGATCTGGTGTTCGTTCGAGGCTTTTAGTAGAAATCGCCCACCTTCATCCTGAGCCGCAGTTTTTCCTCTTTATTCCTGTCTGCTTTGTAATTTTAACAGATTCTTTACAGTTTCTTTTTTTTTTAATTAAAAAATGTTTATTTATTAACATTTTTTTTAATGTTTATTTATTCTTGGGAGATAGAGAAACACAGAGCACGAGCAGGGGAGGGGCAGAGAGAGACACAGAATCGGAAACAAGCTCTAGGCTCTGAGCTGTCAGCACAGAGCTCAACGCCGGACTGGAACCCACAGACCGTGAGATCATGACCTGAGCCCAAGTCGGACATCTAACTGATTGAGCCAACCAGGCGCCCCCAAAATATGTTTATTTATTTTTAATGTTTACTTATTTTTCATAGAGAAAGAGCGTGAGTAGGGGAGGGGCAGAGAAAGAGGGAGAAACAGAATCTGAAGCAGGCTCCAGGCTCTGAGCTGTCAGTACAGAGCCTGACATGGGGCTCAAATGCATGAACTGTGAGATTATGACCTGAGCCCAAGTTGGATGCTTAACCGACTGAGCCACCCAGGCACCCCTACAGTTTCTGGCTGACCTAGAGTTTTCTTTCTTTTCAGTCCCAACTCTGTATTCATTTGTTTACTTTTAAAAATGTCTATCTGATGATTTTTATGAATTTCATATAGGAGACACTAGCAATCTGTCATGGAGCATTTATTTCCTTTCTTTGTTTAAGTTTATTTATTTGTTTATTTATTTACTTAAAATATGAAATTTATTGTCAAATTGGTTTCTATACAACACCCAGTGCTCATTCCAACAGGTGCCCACCTCAATACCCATCACCCACCCTCTCCTCCCTCCCACCCCCATCAACTCTCAGTTTGTTCTTAGTTTTTAAGAGTCTCTTATGTTTTGGCTCCCTCCCTCTCTAACCTCTTTTTTTTTTCCCTTCCCCTCCTCCATGGTCTTCTGTTAAATTTCTCAGGATCCATATAAGAGTGAAAACATATGGTATCTGTCTTTCTCGGTATGACTTACTTCACTTAGCATCACACTCTCAAGTTCCATCCATGTTTCATTCTTTCTCATTGCCATGTAGTACTCCATTGTGTATATAAACCATAATTTCTTTATCCATTCATCAGTTGATGGACATTTAGGCTCTTTCCATAATTTGGCTATTGTTGAAAGTGCTGCTAAAAACATTGGGGTACAAGTGCCCCTATGCATCAGCACTCCTGTATCCCTTGGGTAAATTCCTAGCAGTGCTATTGCTGGGTTATAGGGTAGGTCTATTTTTAATTTTTTGAGGAACCTCCACACTCTTTTCCAGAGTGGCCGTACCAGTTTGCATTCCCACCAACAGTGCAAGAGGGTTCCTGTTTCTCCACATCCTCTCCAGCATCTATAGTCTCCTGATATGTTCATTTTTGCCACTCTGACTGGTGTGAGGTGGTATCTGAGTGTGGTTTTGATTTGTATTTCCCTGATAAGGAGTGACATTGAGCATCTTTTCATGTGCCTGTTGGCCATCTGGATGTCTTCTTTAGAGAAGTGTCTATTCATGTTTTCTGCCCATTTCTTCACTGGATTATTTGTTTTTTGGGTGTGGAGTTTGGCGAGCTCTTTATAGATTTTGGATACTAGCCCTTTGTCTGATATGTCATTTGCAAATATCTTTCCCCATTCCGTTGGTTGCCTTTTAGTTTTGTTGATTGTTTCCTTTGCAGTGGAAAGCTTTTTATCTTCATGAGGTCCCAATAGTTCATTTTTGCTTTTAATTCCCTTGCCTTTGGGGATGTGTCAAGTAAGAAATTGCTATGGCTGAGGTCAGAGAGGTTTTTTCCTGCTTTCTCCTCTAGGTTTTTGATGCTTTCCTGTCTCACATTCAGGTCCTTTATCCATTTTGAGTTTATTTTTGTGAATGGTGTAAGAAAGTGGTCTAGTTTCATCCTTCTGCATGTTGCTGTCCAGTTCTCCCAGCACGATTTGTTAAAGACACTGTCTTTTTTCCATTGGATGTTCTTTCCTGCTTTGTCAAAGATGAGTTGGCCATACTTTTGTGGGTCTAATTCTGGGGTTTCTATTCTATTCCATTGGTGTATGTGTCTGTTTTTGTGCCAATACCATGCTGTCTTGATGATTACAGCTTTGTAGTGGAGGCTAAAGTCTGGGATTGTGATGCCTCCTGCTTTGGTCTTCTTCAAAATTACTTTGGTTATTCGGGGCCTTTTGTGGTTCCATACAAATTTTAGGATTGCTTGTTCTAGCTTCGAGAAGAATGCTGGTGCAATTTTGGTTAGGATTGCATTGAATGTGTAGATAGCTTTGGGTAGTATTGACATTTTAACAATATTTATTCTTCCAATCCATGGGCATGGAATGTTTTTCCATTTCTTTATATCTTCTTCAATAACCTTCATAAGCTTTCTATAGTTTTCAGCATACAGATCTTCTACATCTTTGGTTAGGTTTATTCCTAGGTATTTTATGGTGCAATGGTGCAACTGTGGTTTATTCCTAGGTATTTTATGCTTCTTGGTGCAATTGTGAAAGGGATCAGTTTCTCTATTTGTCTTTCGGTTGCTTCATTTTTAGTATATAAGAATGCAACTGATTTCTATACATTGATTTTGTATCCTGCGACTTTGCTGAATTCATGTACCAGTTCTAGCAGACTTTTGGTGGAGTGTCTATCAGGTTTTCCATGTATAATATTATGTCATCTGCAAAAAGTGAAAGCTTGGCATCATCATTGCCAACTTTGATGCCTTTGATTTCCTTTTGTTGTCTGATTGCTGATGCTAGCACTTCCAACACTATGTTAAACAACAGCGGTGAGAATGGACATCCCTGTCGTGTTCCTGATCTCAGGGGGAAAGCTCTCAGTTTTTCCCCATTGAGGATGATATTAGCTGTGGGCTTTTCATAAATGGCTTTTATGATGTTTAAGTGTGTTCCTTCTATCCCGACTTTCTCGAGGGTTTTTATTAAGAAAGGATGCTGAATTTTGTCACATGCTTTTTCTGCATCGATAGACAGGATCATATGGTTCTTATCTTTTCTTTTATTAATGTGATGTATCACATTGATTGATTTGCGAATGTTGAACCAGCCCTGCAGCCCAGGAATGAATCCCACTTGATCCTGGTGAATAATTCTTTTTCTATGCTGTTGAATTCGATTTGCTAGTATCTTACTGAGAATTTTTGCATCCATATTCATCAGGGATATTGGCCTGTAGTTCTCTTTTTTTTGCTGGGTCTCTTTCTGGTTTAGGAATCAAAGTAATGCTGGCTTCATAGAATGAGTCTGGAAGTTTTCCTTCCCTTTCTATTTTTTGGAATAGCTTGAGAAGGATAGGTATTATCTCTGCTTTAAATGTCTGGTAGAATTCCCCTGGGAAGCCATCTGGTCCTGGACTCTTATTTGTTGGGAGATTTTTGATAACTGATTCAATTTCTTCGCTGGTTATGGGTCTGTTCAAGTTTTCTATTTCTTCCTGTTTGAGTTTTGGAAGTGTGTGGGTGCTTAGGAATTTGTCCCTTTCTTCCAGGTTGTCCAGTTTGTTGGCATATAATTTTTCATAGTATTCCCTGATAATTGCTTGTATGTCTGAGGGATTGGTTGTAATAATTCCATTTTCATTCATGATTTTATATATTTGGGTCATCTCTCTCTCTCTTTTTTTTTTTTTTTTGAGAAGCCTGGGTAGAGGTTTATCAATTTTGTTTATTTTTTCAAAAAAACAACTCTTGGTTTCATTGATCTGCTCTACAGTTTTTTTAGATTCTATATTGTTTATTTCTGCTCTGATCTTTATTATTTCTCTTCTGCTGCTGGGTTTGGGGTGTCTTTGCTATTCTGCTTCTATTTCCTTAAGTTTATTTATTTTGAAAGAAAGCAAGTGAAAGAGAGCGAGAGAGAGAGGAGTGAGCACCAGTGGGGAAGGGCAGAGAGAGAGAGAGAGAGAAAAAATCCCAAGCAGGCTCCACGTTGTCAGCCCAGAGCCCTACATAGGACTCGAACTTATGGAACCATGAGATCATGACCTGAATCGAAATCAAGAGTCATCACTTAACTGACTGAGCCACCCAGGTGCCCCACATTTATTTTGTTTATATCAAATCAAAGCCCGAGGCACCATCTTATCCAGCAAAAAAATTCATTCAGTCACTTTGGGGTGCCCTCATCAGAGAGCAGAGCCCTGGGATAGTTGGCACATAGCTATTCTGGGAGCTGATCTGCGGTCTGCCCTGGTTACCCTTCAGAATCCCATTGCCAAAGCCCATTGCTTGTTCTGCTACTTCTGTCCCATCATTGATACAGAAATCTTTGCCAATGCTGTGCCCTGTGCCTAGGGTCCAGTCTTTCTATGGTGACAATAGCCTTTCTCCCTGAGGTCAGGCTACCTTTTGTGACCATAATGAGGGACTTGGTGGTGAGCTGTAAGTTCCTGCTGCTGACCCCACTCTAGTTTACTAGTTTAGAGGACTCTCCCTTTTCTGTTTTTCTTTTTGTTTTCTGTTTTTTCCCCCCATTCCTTCTATATCCCCCTTCCACCCTTTCTTAGACACCCATTTTCCTCCTTTCCATCTTTGGGATATAATCTGCAGAAGAATGATAGGGTTCCAGAAAGGTCTCCTCTTAAGGAAAGGAAACACAAAGGCTTTCCTGGAACGGGCAAAGAAAAATCCAGCAAATAAAATACATAGTTTCCACTCTTACTTTTTCCATTACTATTGCCTCGTAAGCAACCACAGAATTCAGTAGTATAAAATAACCATTCTGTTATGTTCACAGATTTGGTGAATCATGAATTTGGACAGGAAAAACAGGGCTGACTTGTCTTTGTTTCATGACACCTAGATCCTCTGCTGGGAAGACTGGGAACTACAGGGTAACCTAAGGCTAGGGACTAGAATCATCTGGTAGCATCTTCAGTTACATGTTTGGTGTTTGGTGCTGGCCATCAGCTGAGTTCTCAGCTACGTTCTTCACTTAAACACCTGTATGTGTCCTTTCCACAGCATCTCTCCACATGGGCTAGTTTGGGCTTCCTCACAGCATTGTGGCTGAGTTCCAAGGAGCAGCTTCCCAAGGCAGGCATATGTGGCATTGTTAAGCCTTGGAAGTCACAAAGAGTTACTTTATACTGGTGAAACAGTCCAAGTTTCGGTGGCAATGTTTGGAAAACACAATCTGGCAGAAGACACCTTTTGGCCACAACAGTTCATATACCTTCCACATGTTGAGTTTATTCCCTCCCTTCTCTGAGAATGCTCATATTAGGTCTTGCACAGAATTATCCAGGGGTGGCTTGAGTAGGAGAGCTTTTGCCTAACACATAAGTCATAATCTTTCCTCCCAAAATCTGCCCAAAATAAGCATGCTAAGTAAAAATGGTAAGCACCTCTGCAGATATTAGAACAATTAGAAATGTCTTCAGGGCATTAGAAAAAAGACAAAGCTATCAGCAAGACCCCTAAATAAACATGTAATCTGATCAAAAGCAGGGTGATTATTATATGTATTTTACCATAATTAAAAAAATTTTTTTTAAATATGTGCTCCATTTCAAAACAAAAGTGGGAGTGGGTTCCATGGTTACATCATGTTTGGAAGAGTTAAGTATTATAGTTGTTTTGTTTTCAGATTTACTGCACACCAGAGAAATCTAGAGTAAAAGCCTTACTTTATTCTGTATAAAAGCATTTTTTAGAATGAACTGACCAAGGAGAACATAGTTTTGAATGTAAGGGAAGCAGATCATCTCTAGGGTCCATTGTGGTGCTAAGTCCTATGATTGTTTTCTGAGTCTGAAAAGAGTAAACCCCAGATGGTATTAATTCTGACATTTATTTGCTGCCTTTTCCTGAACTCAGGGATTTGTTTTTTTTTTTTTTTTTTTTTTGCCACAGATGTGTCTGGATAGTGACAGATGGGAAAGAATCTTCTTCAGTGACCAGAATCTGTGCCGACAGCCTTGGGAGCCCAAATTAAGCTGCATTTATTTCCTTGGGCTCTCTGAGTACTGGGTAAAAGGAGCCTCCTCAAAATATTTGAGGGTTGCTTGAATACAAGTATTTTGTGTGTGAGTGGTTTTCAATTGCTTTCTTTGTTAGTAATACTAACATGGATCAAAACCCAGGAAAATATAATCCTAAAAACGCTTCAAATTCCCTGTAGAATTTTATTGTATTTGTTGTATTTTGTTTGATTGTTGCATGAGCTAGAGAATTTTTACAAGGGATCTTTTCTTTGTAATTATGTTTATTGTATCAGAAATCTGATTTGTGATAATCTGATACAGACCGTCTTTAGTCAAATTGTACATAAGCACTTAATCCTTTTAGACTTCCTTCAAAAGGTGAATTATTTGGTAATCAGGAAGAATCATCACATAATTTATTTTATTTTATTATTATTTTTTTTAACATTTATTTATTATTGAGAGACAGAGAGACACAGAGTATGAGCAGGGGAGGGGTAGAGAGAGAGGGAGACACAGAATCCAAAGCAGGCTCCAGGCTCTGAACTGCCAGCACAGAGCCCGACCCGGGGCTCGAACCCACGAACAGTGAGATCATGGCCTGAACCGAAATCGGCTGCCCAACCGACTGAGCCACCCAGGTGCCCCAATCACATAATTTATTTTAAAACAATACTTTTTTTTTTTTTTTTTTTTAAATTTTTTTTTTTCAACGTTTATTTATTTTTGGGACAGAGAGAGACAGAGCATGAACGGGGGAGGGACAGAGAGAGGGAGACACAGAATCGGAAACAGGCTCCAGGCTCTGAGCCATCAGCCCAGAGCCTGACGCGGGGCTCGAACTCACGGACCGTGAGATCATGACCTGGCTGAAGTCGGACGCTTAACCGACTGCGCCACCCAGGCGCCCCTAAAACAATACTTTTAGGAGCTCACTAATGATAGAAAATTCCAGAGAAATGACTATACTTTATTAAGATGACACTTGAACCAAAAAAATATATTTGTACTACTTGATTCCTAGCATTGAATTGGCCTGGTAGGAAACCAAGAAAATTATTTGATAGTGTGATTATGATACCTGACTTCCTCTTTCTTTACCTATTTCCCATTGCAGGGTTTAAAAAAGGGGGGGCACTGCTTTTTCAGCCTCCTTGCAACTGATCGTCTTTGACCTACCCGAGAAAACAGGAAAGCACGTGAGGACACGTCTCTTCTAGGATGGTTATTATTGCTGCTTCCTCCTTTTGATGTTGTGCTATCGAGGGTATGAGTGGGGCTGTGGTAGCCACTTTGCCAGTCATAAGGAAAAGGCCAGAACCTCACAAAGTGGTTGACCCAGAGCGCTGGGTGGATTGGCTCTGGAACCACCTGCACCTAGATTTCTCACTGTGTGTGATAACTAAATGCCTCTGTTATTTCAACAAATTCAATTCAACAATATTTATTGAATATCTATAATGTGTTTGGGGCTGTTCTAGGTACTTTAGAAGATTTCAATAAACAAAGATCCTTGACCTCATGGAGTTAATTCTAGCCCTTTTTAGACAGATACTATTACCTGTCTTTTAAAGCATTCCCTAATGTTGGTGGTGTAATGTAGACTTTTGTGGGTCAGCTGCAGTGGTGTGCTGAGGCTGGCTCCTACCAGCTTGCAAGAATTTGTGGTTAAATTCAGAAATTTTGAGAACGGGGGCTCCTGGGTGGCTCAGTTGGTTGGACATCACACTTCAGCTCAGGTCATGATCTCGCGGCTCATGAGTTTGAGTCCCGTGTTGGGCTCTGTGCTGACAGCTCAAAGCCTGAAGTCTGCTTCAGATTCTATGATTCCCTCTCTCTCTGTCTGTCTGCCCCTCGCCTGTTCATGCTTTGTCTCTCTCTTTCTCAAAAATAAATAAACATTAAAAAAATAAAAAGAAAAAAGAAATTTTGAGAACTGGTTGTTAAATACAACCATTATTAAAAACTAAATTGTATACATTTATAATTAAATCAGTTGTATTAAAAAACAAACTCTTTACTTCCTGTTTAATTTAATATCTAACCTTTTGAGGTTTTTACATTTACTCTATTTAGATGATATAAATAGTATATAATGGTGTGCTACTGTGCATCTTTTCCCAAGTTCACATTCAATGTCACTTTGGTGGCTTGAAATCTGCAATAGTGGGAGTATTTATGCCATGGGAGTTGACAACTGCTACAAGTTAGGGCTTGATTTATTGGTTTAATGACTGTCTAGACATAAGAAGGGATGGAGGAAATATTAATAATGCAGATTAAACTTTAAGACTGTCATATCTGTAACCATTACATTGTGAACAGCATAAAACTTGGAGGAAATATTCTTTCTGCATTAGAAAATTATCTGATTCAGCAAGGGAGTCAATAATGTCAATGATGAGCAAGTGCAAGTTTGAATATGTTTTCATTGTTTCACCTTACTTGTTAATGTAAATAAACACATCAACTGACATTCTTGTCAAAACTACATTTGCTTATCAGTTGCAACCATGGGTTGACACAGACACAAGAGTTTGGCAAAAGATCAAGGAAAGTGTTCTGTGAGAATTGACTGACTAAATACAACTTACAAGGAAGAATATTGTATGCTTTATCACTTGTGAACTGTTATTTATTTTATTTAAAAATGTTTATTTACTTATTGAGAGAGAGAGAGAGAGAGAGAGAGAGAGAGAGAGAGAGAGAGAATATCCCAGGCAGGCTCCACTGCCAGTGCAGAGCTTGATGTGGGGCTTGATCTCACAAACTGTGATATCATGACCTGAGCCAAAATCAAAAGTCAGATGCTTAACCCACTGAGCCACCCAGGTGCCCCTGTGATACATGTCTTTTAGAATAGATAAATGTTAAAAATGGCAATATATTTTTGTATGTATACACTTATATGTTTTGTTTTAGAGAGATCACTGGTTAGGTGGGATCAAGGGGGAAACAGAATAAGAAAATGAATAAGAACAAAGAGAATTGCCAGGCTATCCAACCCAAACCATTTTGTAGGACTACTCTGGAATCCCTGTTCTTAGAAGTCCACATATGAAGCCAGACTTTGAATCTAGCATTGTGAGCAATTATCTAATCTGACCAGAACAGTTAATTTCATCCCACTGAAACAGTTAGTTTCAGTTACTAAACCCAAATAGTCCTTCATCAGGAGAACTATAGAAACTATGAACCAGATGACTTTGATATAACATGTGTGATTTGGACTATAACTGTCCTGAGTATATGACCCCAGTCACTGTAAATTGTGAACATGTTACTAAGAGGCCCATCTAGCACCCAGTTTGTAATGTGCCTTCCTAACATGTCCCATTATGTGATGTAGTGGCCTGTGCCCCATTGAGGAACTAGCATGTTGAGAACATACAGTAAAGCAGAGCACAAAATGCAAACACATACCAACATGCAAAGGTGATACGGGACCTCCCTGGTCAGATTCTCCTTTATGAACTAGGGACTTTACCCACACATTCTACACATGTGATTATTTTCTTTCCCCTTGGGGAAAGAAATTGGAATGAACAAATTCTAATTATTAAACAAGTTACCAAAGGGTTCTGTATGCCCTTCTCAAAAGAGAAGTACCTCAACAAGGGAAGAACATGCAATATTTGCAAAATCCCTTAGATACATTTCTTATTTGCCTAACAAGTTTGGTGACTGCTGGTTAATGGTGCCATTGGAGAAAAAGTTCCCATTAAATCTTATCAAATGAGTTCAGAGAGATGACTGGATTCACCATGGCCCAGGTTACCACCATGGGAGCTATAAAGGGATCTCTTTGTGAAGTAGCTGTTGGAGAGTGCCATGGAGTGGAGCTGTGACTTGTCTACAAAAGCTTATTTGTCCTTTACCAAGAAGACTCCAGGCCTACTTGGCTGTTTGGAAAAAAAAAAGAAGAAAAGTTCACCTCACTAGCAGAGGCCTGAAACCAGTGTGGATAATTTGTGAATATTGTTATCATTGTCTTAGATTGAGATTTTTTTTTTTAAAGCACAAAAATGGTTGACTGTTTTCAATATTTGGGCATATTGAAACTTTCATCTAAAAACCTTTGCCTCCCATCCATTTATTTATTTATTTTTTTAAGGTTTTTTTTTTTTTTCTTTTTAATTTATTTTGAGAAAGAGAGGGAGAGAGAGAGAGAGAGGGAACCAGCAGGGGAGGGGCAGACAGAGAGACAGAGAGAGAGAAAGAGAGAGAGAGAGAGGGAGAGAGAGGATCCCAAGCAGGCCCCACATTGTCAGTGCAGAGCCCGGTGCAGGGCTTGAGCTTACGAACCGTGAGATCATGACCTGACCCGAGATCAAGAGTCAGATGCTTAGCTGACTGAGCCACCCAGGCACCCCATTTCTTATTTATTTTTTAAAATTCCTTTGTCTCTTATAGTTACCATGAATGTAGCATGTTGACTGAACTTGAGTTCCTGTCTGTTAATATAATATTTACTTAATTGATACATACATGAGAACTTAAAATATTATTTCTTTATGATTTACATTAGAAGACATTACTTCAAAAATAATTTTAGCTCAAGAGGATTCTCATCAGTGAATGTGTAAAACTGAAGTGATATGGAGAGATCGACCTGATTACATGGCTGTTTTACCTACCACTAAAGACAGGTGACTTTGTACAGCTTCATTCAGGACCCATTATTTTGTTAAGAATTTGGTAGGCAAAGCCTAGCTCAGAGATGCAATCCCCCTTGATTTCAGCAAGACTTAAAATAAGTTAGGAAGTAAGGAAAGGAAAAAAAAAATCATTTATGAGGACAGATAATGATACCTTCTAAATGTAAACATTTACGCCTTGGAGATGAGCTCAGTTCACTCAGAAATCTCACTGGAATCAATGCTGCTTGCTTACAGTGCACTTATATCCCATTTCTACCCTTATGGAGAAAGGAATCACAGTAGGTGGAAAGAGAAGTTAGCTAGATCCAGGTCTATACTTTCCTTCTGCTACTTACTGAGTAAGCTTGGGCAAGTCCCTTGATCCCTATGAGCCTCTATACTTTCCTTCTGCTACTTACTGAGTAAGCGTGGGCAAGTCCCTTGATCCCTATGAGCCTCTATTTCCTCATCTGTGAAGTGGGGATAATAACAAGTAGCACATAGGTTATTGTGTTTATCACATGAGAAAATGTCGTCATGACCCCTTAGCAAATGTTGAGCCAGACTCAACGTGGAGTAAGAAATGACACGTACCTTCAAGTAAGTTACAGTGTAGCAGGCCTTTGAAAACTGATTTGTGATGATGATTTAGGCATAATATAGTGATTTCTTGCTAGCTACTGATGGATATTATTGCATTATTTCAGTGAGAGATAGTATGGTTGGAACCCTATAGGGAAAATAATGGGAAAATGTCATTTGGGACAGTGTGAGTGTGCTTACACCTGACCAAAAAAACATTTCAAGATGAAAAACCTAGTGATAACTTTTTCTCTCCTATTCTACCCCTATCTTGACCTCTATAAAAGATAAATCACAAGGGCAACATCAAAACTCAAAGTGGCTACTACCCAATTGAAAAAAACTGGGCAAAGGATTTAAATAGACATTTGTTATGGGCTGAATTGTGTCCCCTCCCCTCCAAATTAATACGTTGACATGCTAACCCCTGGTACCTCAAAATTTACAGGGTCTTTAAAGAAGGTTAAATGAGGTCATTGGGGTGGTCCTTAATGCAGTAGGACTGGCGTCCTTATAAAAAGAGGAGATTAGGACACAGGCACAGAAAGACCACATGAAGACACAGGGAGCAGACAGCCATGTACAAACTATGGAGAGAGACCTCAGAAGAAACCAAATCTGCTGACACTTTGAACTCAGACTTCTAGCTTCCAGAACTGTGAGAAAGTAAATTTCTGTTGCTTAAGCCACCTAGTCTGTGGTACTTTGTTATGGCAGTCCTTGCAAACTACGACATTTCTCCAAAGATATACAAATAGCCAATGAGCGCATGAAAAGATGCTGAGTATCACTAGTCAGCAGGGAAATGCAAGTCAAAATCATGAGCCACCACATAACACCTACTACCGATGGCTACAATTAAAAAAAACCAAAGAAACCTAAAACAGAGAATAAGAAGTATATTGGAACCCTTATACATTGCTGGTGGGAATGGAAAATGGCACAGCTGGCTGTGCAAACAGTTTGGTGGTCCCTCAAAAAGCTAAGTTAGCATGTGATCCAGCAATCCCACTTTTAGGTATGTATGCAAAAGAACTGAAAAGAAACTCAGCTACTTGGGGGCCAGTGTTCATCGTGGTATTATTCACAGGAGCCAAATGAAAACAATTGAAATATCCATCGACACATGAATGGATAAACAAAGTGCAGTATATACATATTATGGAGTATTATTCAGCCATACAAAGGAATTAAATTTTAACACGTGCTACAACATGGAGGAACCTTGAAGACATTATGCTGAGCCAAATAAGCCAAACACAAAAGGACAAATATTGTATGATTCCCCTCACATGAAATATCTGGAATAGGCAAATTCAGAGGGACAGAATATTGGTTAGAGGTTACCTAGGGCTGGGCGGAGGAGGGAAAGAAGGGGAAGTTATTGCTTACTGAAGAGAGTTTACGTTTGGGGTGATGAAGAGTTCTGGAGATGGATGGTGGTGATGGTTGCACAAAATGTGAATGTACATAGTGGCTCAGAACTGTGCACTTAAAAATGGTTAAAACAGCAAATTTTATGCCATGTATATTTTACCAAAATCAAGATTATCCCACCAAAAGTGTTAAAATGGAAGATTTTATGTTATATGTATTTCACAACTTCAAAAAATGAATAATGTAATATGCCCAAACCTACTGAATTATACACTTTAAATGAGTGAATTATGTTATGCGAATTATATGTCAGTAAGGCTGTTAAAAAAAACCTCCCCAAACCCACAGTTGTTGAGAAAAGGAAAGCAACGGAGAATGACAGGAGAAACTGAGGAGCCCACTGGGGTTTTTTCCAATTTTCCTCTGGCCTCTAACCCACTGACGCGGCTCTGGGACCAGGGAGTGAGCGGAGACTGACAGGCTCTCCTCTGTTGCACCCCTTCTTTCCTGAGCCTGAACAATCTCAGGATTAGAAGGCAATGTGTCCTGTGGCTCTTCCTGGGCTGACCGGCCCCCTGCCCCGGGCGGAGAAGGACTCCACTAGTGGGTCTGAATCAGCCTCACGTATGGTCAGGTGACATCTGCTTTTTGTCGCCGCTACATGCACTCCCTTAGACTCTATAAACGTGGATTGAATGTCCATAAAGAGCCCAGCTTTGGGGCCTCTAAGCGGGATTGTTATTTACTGTTATGTAGTCTGATTTTGCCAACCTCCCATGCCCCCAGGGCTTGTAGGATAGTATTTGCTCTGGGGGCCTGAGTGAAAGGTAGTTCTTCACGATCATAAAAACAAGTTGAAATCCTCTCCTGCGATCCAGCCTGCTGATACCAGCTGCACTCTGTGCTTTTACATTATGCATGACTCTTGACTGCTCATACTGGAGGAAAAGATACACAATTCCATTAGTGCTTCCCAGCGTTATGTGAAGCGTTTCCAGGCTACTGCTGCTAATTAATGCTAATATAGAACTGCTTACATATTTATGTCTTAGCACATGCATCATGAAGGTGGCACAATGATTGTCTTATTTAGGACTGATCAAGCCAATTTAGGCTGATTGGAAAGCTAGAGAGATAGGACTTTGCAGTAGATGGCTTTGGCATTGCCACTTCGTGATATTAAACAGGAGACACCCACGTAGGTGACTTTCTCTCTGGGGCTGCGCCTGCACACACATATGTGCTCCGGCTGTTCTGTACTCTCCCTTTTCTCTGCCCTTCCTGCCACATTTACAGCATTTGATAACCAGTGTGGGTCTGGTACATGCGTTCATTCGTCTATGATCTGTCCACCCGTTCAGGTTACAAGCTCCGCCCTGAATCACATACATCATGCATGTAACTGCAGCAAACGATGATCTCCCTCTGCCTTTTGTCTTTCTGGCCTCCCTTCCTCTTTGCCTCCACTCTGCTTCCTGCTCAGAATGCACTCTCTTCTTTCCGTCTCCCTAATCATACTCATTTTTCAAAGTCAAACAAAGACTAGAAGTGAGGGCCAGGAAGAGTGAGAGAAGCAAGGCAGAAAAGCCAGTAGAAGGGAGGGTTGCTCGGCATGTCACTGCTGGGGGGGCAATGGGATCAGTCCCCCCAGCCCTTCTGGGCACCTGTAGCAGGGCTGTCCACTCAAGGATGGTCTTGGAGGAGCCTCCTATGCCTCCCAGTCTGGGTTGGCCTGAGGATAGTAATAAGCTCTGAATGGAAGTAGACAGAGTGGGCTCCCTCCCAGTTCTCTGAAAGGTGCAGGGTGAAGGTAAGTTCCCTGGGCAGGTAATAAATCAAGTGAAAGCTACGTGGGACTGCTGTCCACAGCTGCAGCAGGAATCCAAGGTGAGGTGGGCACAGAGGCACCTGCTATATCATCTGGTGAAATGAAAGAAGCCCCATCTCAGCCATTCCAGCGAGCCCTCACCACCCAAGGGCGTCTGGGTGGCTCAATTTGAATTGGTGTCCCCTCCTCATTCTTTCCCCTTTCCTCATTTCCACCTGAATCCTTCCCTTGAGGGTCTCCCTGCAGTGTTAAACTCAATCACAGCTCTTCATTCATCCATTCGAGCATTTGTTAGTGCTGGAGCAGGCTCTTTGCTGGCACTGGGAATAAAAAGAGAATAAAGGAAGGGACTATGCTGGTCTCAGAACCAAGACATGAAGACATGGTCCCTGAAACAGACCGCAGTGCGATGCTGGTCCGCCAGGTAAAAAGGCTCACACACTTATCTCAGATATTTAGCTCCCTCCTCTTGCTCTCCCCCTCCCTTTCCCTTTCTCATGAGGACAGAGTGAGAAAGTGGCCATCTGTGAGCCAGGAAGAGGGCTGTCACCAGGAACCTAATCAGCTGGCACCTTGACCTGGACATACCAGCCTCAGAACTCTGAGCAATAAATGTGTGTCACTTAAGCTCCCAGTCTATGGTATTTTGTTATTGCAGCTGGAGCTGACTGAGACAGCACCTTTCATTCCCCTTACAGACTGGCATGAGGGGGTGGAGCCCAGAGACCTGAATGTTTGAAGTTCCCCAGGTGATTCCAGTGCAGGTAAGTCATGAACCTACCTTGGTGAATACAGACAGTTCAGCCCTCTCATCTGACAGCTGATGCCATTTGCTCAAATCTCCTGCCACCAGAACTGACTCGCCATGCTCCTGCTTCGAGCCATTTCCCACGCAGCAGTCACAGAGATAGGTAAAGACCGAAGGTAGATCAAGACATTCCTTTGGTCAAAACCCATTAAGGGCTTGCCATTATACCTAGCATGAAATCTAAAACTTAAAGCACAAATAATTCCTATATGCTTTTCACCCAACTTCCCCATATGATAAAATCTTACAAAACTGCAGTCCAACTATCGAATTCAGAAAATGAACGTTGATGCAGTACTGTTCTCCAATATGCAGACCCTGGCCAAATGTCACCAACTATCCCATTAACATCATTTTTTGGAACCGGGATCCCACGTTTGGTTGTCTTCTCTCAAGTCTCTTTTCATCTGGCAGAGTTCCTCAAACTTTCTTTTTCTTTCAAGACCTTAACATTTTTGAAAATTATGGGCTGCTTGTTTCATAAAATGCCCCTCATTTTCAGTTTGTCTGCTATCTTTTCGTGGTTAATTTAGGTTATGCATTTTGGGGCAAGAATACCAGAGAAACCACGTTACGTCCTTCTCAGTGCATCCTATCAGGAGGCATATTGTGATTACACTTTTCATTACACGTGTTAAGTTTGATTAGTTGGTTAAGGTGGTACCTGTCTGGTTGTTTTTCACTGGAAAGCTATTATTTTCAAAATATAGAACTGGTACCATGACAGAAAGACTGGATATGATCCGGCCTCTCTTTACTTCTATGTTTCTGTCTCCTTCCACTCCTCCTTTCTTTCAGTTCCTCAAATACACCGGTCTCTTTCCTACCTCATGGCCTTTGTTCATGCTGTGCCTTTTCCCAGGACCTTCCTTCCCACCCCCTTTGCCTGCTAGCTCCTTCTCATAATTTAGGCCTCAGCCTTTTGAGCTTCACAATCTAATCTAGGTCCTCCCCGGATTCTTTCTTGAAGTATTTTGCACTGTCTTATAACATTTATCTATATTTTGAATTATATATAATTTGTACAAAGTCTTTCTCCCCAGCTAGATTTCAGGCTACCTGAGGGAAAGGACTTTGTCACTTTTGTTTACTATTATTTGTCTAGAACCTAGCACAGTGCCTGACAGAATAGTCATTCCATCATTATTTTTTTTACTGAAAGGTGCATACCATAATTTTTAGACCTATTTATAAACTTCATTGAATATACTCTATATAAGGACCAGGAATTTGGGTTAATCAGCCCAACTTTTACAGCAGTTATGAATTCGCCTATGTTCTTTCTTAGGTTTTTTTCAAGCTTATTGCTCTTAACACAGTAATACCAGGGAGTGAGTGGATTGGGGTGGGTAGCAAGGTGCTGGTATTTCCCAATTATGAAAGCAAGAAAATCACTCAAATAGGAACGATTCCCTTCCACCCAGTCTCCTGCCTCCCTCCCACATACACGCACACACAGAGCACACAAACATACACACTTTCCCATATACAGCTGCCACAAAGATGACATGCATGGTGGTTTGATTTCAGATCAATGGATTCCTCATTCCCTGCCTTAGGCTCTTTGCTTTGAACAGAGACTTAGGAAACCTTTTTTTTTTTTTTTTTTTAAAGGCAATTACTTTTTTCTGCTACCTTTTCAACTATAAATCGAAATGTCCCTACTGGGGCTTGATGCAAAGGAAGCAGGTCCACAGGCCTCCGTGAGCTTCTTGGCTGCTACCCAGCTAGAACTTGGGCAAAAACAAATGACGCGAATCATGTTCTCTTTTTCTCCCTTGGTTCCCCATAATCCTGCCTGTCACCCACTCCCCACCCACATTGAAAGAAATTCACCCACAGCCTGCCAAAAGGCTTCGAATGGTGCTGTGTTCCCTCCCTTCAGATTGTTGTTCTACTTTCCACTTTCACTCACCCCCTGGAGCCCTGATCTGTCACCCTGGTGCCTCCTGTAACTCCCATCCTCCTCCATGGGGCCTGGGGCTACAAGGAGAGAAAGACTTCTTCCGTGAATTTCTGAAGCAGACAGAGCACGTTTGGGTTCTGCCAGAGCTTCCTCTGAAGGCTCAAAGCTTGGAATTTCTCCAAGACGATTGACGGAGGGTTGGGCTAAGGTCAGGGAAACATCGTTTTTCATTTTTCTTGGTGGCGCTTAACGTCTGGGCTGTACCCTTTGCCCCCTCACTGGGTGTTCACCTCTTTGCTGCCTTTGCTGGTGGTCTCACGCGGGAGAGGTCGCTACACCTTTCACTGGGTGGTGTGGGGGGCAAGGAGATCTGCACCCACCACTACAGGGCGTTGCCAGGCATTCAGGCTGTTCCTGCTGCTGGAGAGCAGCTGTCAGAAGGCCAGGAGCAGCTGCGTAAGGTGAGGAATACATGTGTTCCTCTGCACTGGAGACCGAGGGAACCCCAAAGGTGGTCTGGCTTCTTCATTTAGCAAGATGACATACCCTCAAGTAAAACATGAATATCTGCAGAATCCCATCATCTAAACCCCAGCTGAGAGGACGGTGCTGGTGAAGACCCCTCCCCGGCCAGCCAGAACTGCCAGTGTGCCAGCCGGTGCTGGGGTAAATGGCATATCCCCAAATTTAGGGGCCTGAAGGAGATGCACTGCACTGAGAGCCATGAGCTGTTGGTGCTTCCATGACAGCTGCTGGCTGTTTTCCAGTACTGCGGGGCACCAGGCAGCAGCAGATGATATATTCATGAGGAATTTGGAGTTGATTCGTATGGGAAAGAAGACAGCCTTTACACCGCCAACATACTTAAAGCTTTCGTTAGTTCACACATTGCTGCCTGGATGGCACTGATAGAGTCAAAACGGAATCGAGAACTGAGGCAATTATCCACATTATTCAACTCACAGAAAACACTTTTGCACAATCAGCGGGATTTTTCTTTCTGGTGAAAGTAATTGGGAACCTTGACTTATAGGGCTAATCTCCTCAGTTAATTTGGCATTTGGAGATATGGCCCCTATTTCCAGAACAAAACAATTTCTAGAGGCACTTCTCCTGAAGGATATGACTTTAGCTGGTCTCCCACCTTCTCCAGTTCTTTCATACTTCTAGGTTCTGATATACCGTGTGCTAGAAATGTGGATTCATACAAGGCATTTGCTGTTCCACCCACCCCAAATTAAGTTGTGCTTTGCATTTGGTTTTTCTCAGTGTGAATTTTGAAAGCCCCATTTGTAAAGCTGTGGTGTCAGCCTTTGGTGTCTGGGTGGCAATGTAAGCCTCATCTGTAGCAGGTGTCTCAGTTTGTTCAGGCTGCTAGAACAGAAACCCACAGACAGTGGCTTTTAAACAACAAACATTTGTTTCTCACAGGTCTGGAGGCTGAAAAGTCCAAGATCAAGGCACCGGCATATTTGGCGTCTGTGAGAATCTACCTCCTAGACACTGTCTTTTCTCTGTAAACTTACATGGTGGAAGGGATGACAGAACTTTCCAGATTTTCTTTTTTAACGGCACTAATCCCCTCATGGGGGCTCCACCCTCATGACCTAATCACCTCTTAAAGGTTCCCACCTCCTAATACAATCACCTTGAGGATCAGAATTTCAATATATGAATTTTGGGGGGGAGGACACAAAATCCAGTCTATTGCAGGTGATAAATTACATATAAATAGGGCTTATGATCATATTATTAGGTTAGAAACTGAGTTGCTTGAAGTCTGCAGTCCTGTACACCATAATAGGGTCAGAATCATTACCCTCATTCTCCCGCTTCCCTGAGGTTGGGAGTCACAATCAAAGGATTTCTTTCTCTTTCCTCTGGCACCCCTGACAGGTAGATGGTGGTCCCAATTCTTCCACACCTCAATCCACCTGTCTTTCCTGTGCGTGTGTTTCACAATTTCACATCCACTGTTAGAACCAGAAATATGTTTTTATTGCTGGCTTGAGTTTAAGCAATTCTGGGAATGCTATGGAAGAAAGGACAGTTTTGTCTATGGTAATATGCCAGGAATATTGTAAACCCTCAATAAATGTGTTGGATTTCATTGAACACAAACACACACCATGAGCCCTTATGTTCGCGCAGTGCATTCATTTTCCAAGTGGTTTCCTGATCTGTCACTGTACATGTTCTAGTCTACAGCACCTTTGGCCAACATGGTCAGGGGTCTATTCTTCCAGGACAAACGAGTTCATCTAAAGGAACTGATGGATTTAATTATAAAAGACGCTAACCATGATAATCCATGGTACGAGTGGGAAGTTCTCTATACAGATGAGAAGGACAGCAATTGTGTCCATCCTTCCAAAGGACAAAGGATGCGTTCAATAATTACAGAGCAGCTGTCTTTACCTGCTGTGCCTGGAAGTGACTAGGATGTGTCACCCCACAATCAATTTGTAATCACTTAGAAAAGCAAAAGGTGATACAGAACAATCAGGCTGGCTTTGTGTAGAGTAGATCATGTCAGAGCAGATGAATTTTTTTCTACAAGAAAGAGAAGGGCTGAACAGAACAAGGTGTATAGAAAATATATCTGGGCTCCAGGAGCCTTTCTACACATTTTCATCCCCGGGCTGGTGGGATTTGGGTGAGTCCTGCTACTGTTAGGTAAAAGGTGATTTACTAGTAATTTCATGCCAACCCGGAGAGGGGCATGATGGCCTGGGACCTCACAGAGGTCAACCCTCTGGATTAATTTTGCACAATCATTGTTGGGAGACAAGCCATGTCCAGTAACAACTTTCACCTTAAGACACTCACATGACTGATTTCAGTGTCCTGACTCCTGCACTGGGTCTCTCTTAGAGTCAGTGAGCCAATGGTTGTGGTGGCCACGGCTTGTGCCCACATCTCTAAAACCATTGGGAAGTGGCAGTTAATCAGATATTTTCTCTTTGCACATTCATGGGGGATGGTTTCCTGGATTTTTGCATAATTGGACACAGGCATATTCTGTTTGAAGGCAACCCTCCTTCATAAGTTGCATTAAGACTGCCAAAAATCACCCCTCACCAACAAATTGATTTTTTTAATAACATCGCTTGGAAACTTGCAAGTTAATGACCCCAAGTAGGAGACTTTAGAAAGCCTAGGTACCACTTAAAACTTGCAGAATATGCATTTCAGGATATAGGTGACATTTAGAGAAGGGAACCTGGGGGACGCGCAGACACCCATTTCTTATTGCTACGAAAAGCACATTGGGAGGAAAAGGGAATCCTAGTTCTGACAGCCAGTGTTTCTTTACCACCAGGCATTTTAAATGCACTATGTGAATTAATTATCATAACCCCATTATGAAGACAGGTTTCGTAGGAATCCCAAAGTCACACAGGGAGGAGATGGTAGAGCTGGGACCCAAATTTTGCTTTGGCTGTCTCAAAGCCAATGATTAAAACTCTACTCCTCCCAGCTTTCAACACTAACAACCTTGTTTATAACCTTTCACAACTAACTCCCTTTATGCTTGAACAACCTATATACACATATATAAGATTTAAATTTTTATTTACTTTTATAAAAATGGAACACAGTTGCATAGTTCTCTGAAATTCATATGAAGGTCATACTAAAGACGTCTTCCATTTTTTCTTAAGAGCTAGAAAAGGCTAAGAAGTAAGAATTTTCTCTACAAAAGTTTGAAAGCAGCAATAAAACCAAATGAGTCCATGTGCTTTTTCATAAGTAGCTCTTTAATATTCCAATCTCTTCTCCTGGTATTGGTCTTTTGAGGTGTTGGGCTTCTTGGATTGTTTTTTTGTCATACAAATTTGCTTTTAGAAATTCAAATGTATTATTATAAATGCATTTAATATTTTCTGAAATTTAATATACTTCACACCTGAGTAATCTACTTATTCATTACTATGAATTTTACAATAAGTAAAATCTACTTATTCATTACTAAGAACTATATATTAGCTATCTGTTTCTTAAAAAATTACGTTTTCTAAGGATTTTCTATTTTAGAAATCTTTTTAAATAACAAGTTTTAGTTTTTATCATTCTTTCCAGAATTTTTATCTTTTCTACTTAATTAATTTCAGCTTTTACCTTTTAAAATCAATTTTCTTCTTCTATTTTTGCCAAATTTTATTGTTTCCTTAAATTGAAAAACTTAGGGTAAATCTAATGTAGTTGATGAAGTCCATGAACTGAACATTAGCTACTTTGGTTCAAAGCCTGGCTTTGCTACTCACAAGCTGCATGACCTTGGGTAAGTTACTTAAACTCTCTTTGTCTAAGTTTTCTTACCTGTAAAATGATTGTTGTGAAGATTGAATGAGCTAATATACGTAAAGCTCTTAGGAAGCTGCCTGACACATAGTATCTGCTTGGTAAAAATATTTAGAAAGAAAACAAATGAACCCCTTTACATAATAAGAGCTAAGGCGATACTATTATTTTTATTCCAGTATAGTCAGCACACAGTGTTATGTTAGTTTCAGGGGTCTAATAATATGACTCAACAATTTTACACACTACTCAGTGTTTATCTTAATAAGTGTATTCTTAATCCCCTTCACCTATTTCATCCATCCCCCCACCCACCTCCTCTCTGATAACCATCATTTTGTTCTCTATATAAAGAGTCTGTTGTTTGGTTTGTCTCTTTTTTTTTTAATTTTTAAAAATTTTTTTTAACATTTATTTATTTTTGAGACAGAGAGAGACAGAGCATGAACGGGGGAGGGTCAGAGAGAGAGGGAGACACAGAATCCGAAACAGGCTCCGGCCTCTGAGCGGTCAGCACAGAGCCCGATGCAGGGCTTGAACTCATGGACCGCAAGATCATGACCTGAGCTGAAGTTGGACGCTCAACTGACTGAGCCACCTAGGCGCCCCAAGTTTGTCTCTTTTTTTAATTCCTTTGTTTTGTTTCTTAAATTCCAATATGAGTGAAATCATGTGGTATTTGTCTTTCTCTGACTGACTTATTTCACTCAATATTATACTCTCTAAATCCATCCATACTGTTGCAAATGACAAGATTTCATTCTTTTTTATGGTTGAGTAACATTCCATTGTGTGTGTGTGTGTGTGTATGTGTGTACATATATATGTGTATATATGTGTGTATATATGTACACACATACACACACACACATATATATATACACACACACATATATATATGTGTGTGTATATATATATATGTATATATACACACACACACACACACACACATATACACACCACATCTTCCTTATCCATTCATCTATTGATGGACATGTGGCTGCTTCCATAATTTGGCTATTATAAGTAATGCTGCAATACACATAGAGGTGCATATATATTTTTTTGAATTAGTGTTTTCTTATTCTTTGGGCAAATTATTGTTTACCAGTAGTGAAATTATTAAATTATATGGTAATTTTATTTTTAATTTCTGAAGAACCTCCATGCTGTTTTCCACATTGGCTGCACCAGTTTGCATTCCTACCAATAGTGCACAAGAGTCTCTTTTTCTCTACCTCCTCACCAACACTTGTTTCTTATGTTTTTATTTTAGTCATTCTGACAAGAGGTGTGAGGTGATATAGTGCTGTGGTTTTGATTTGCATTTCCCTGATGATTAGTGATGTTGAGAATCTTTCCATGTGTCTGAGGGCTATCTGTGTGTCTTTGGCGAAATGCCTGTTTATGTCTTCTGCCCATTTTCAAGTTGGGTTGTTTTTTGGGGTATTGACTTGTATAAATTCTTTATTAGATACTAACCCTGTATTGAATATATCATTTGCAAATATCTTCTCCCATTCAGTAGGTTGTCCTTTAGTTTTGTTGATTGTTTTCTTCACTGTACAGAAGCTTTTTATTTTGATGTAGTCCCAATAGCTTATATTTTTGCTTTTACTTCCCTTGCCTCAGGAGACATATCTAGAAAAAATGTTGCTACAGCCGATGTCAGAGAAATTACTGCCTGTTCTCTCTTCTATGATTTTTATGGTTCCAGATCTCACATATTTGTGTATGGTGTTAAGAAAGTGGTCCAGTTTCATTCTTTTGCATGTAGCTATCCAGTTTTCCCAGCAACAGTTTGTTGAAGAGACTGTCTTTTTCCCATTGCATATTCTTGCTTCTGTTGTCAAAGATTAATTGACCATAGGCTTTCAGTGCAGAGCCCATTTTGGGGCTTGATCTCACAAACTGTGAGATCATGACCTGACCTGAAATCAAGAGTCAGATGCTTAGCTGACTGAGCCACCCAGGTACCCCAACATAATTTGCTCTTCCAGTCCATGAACATGGAATGTCTTTCCATTTGTTTGTGTCATCTTCAATTTCTTTCATCAGTGTTTAATAGTTTTCAGAGTATAGGTTTTTCACCTCCTTGGCTAAGTTTATTCCTAGGTATTTCATTATTTGGGGGGGGTAATTATAAATGGGATTTGTTCTTAGTTTCTCTTTCTGCTACTTCATTATCAGGGTATAGAAATGCAGTGGATTTCTGTATATTGATTTTGTATTCTGCAACCTTATTAAATTCATTTATTAATTCTAGCAGGGTTTTTTTGGTGCTGTATTTAGGGTTTTATATCTATAGTGTAATGTCATCTGCAAAAAGTGAAGGTTTTATTTCTTCCTTACTAATTTGGATGCCTTTTATTTCTCTTCCTTATCTGATTGAGGTGGCTAGGACTTCCAGTACTATATTGAATAAAAGTAGTGAGAGTGGACATCCTTGTCTCGTTCCTTGATCTTAGGGGTAAAGCTCTCAGTTTTTCACCATTGAGTATGATGTTCACTATGGGTTTTTCACATATGGCCTTTATTGTGTTGAGGAATGTTCCCTCTAAAACTCCTTTGTTAACGGTTTTTATCATGAATGGATGCTGTACTTTGTCAAATGCTTTTTCTGAATGAATTGAAATGATCATATGGTTTTTATCCTTTCTCTTGTTGATGTGATGTATCATGTTGATTGATTTGTGAATATTGAATCACTCTTGCATCCCAGGAATTAATCCCAGTTGATTGTGGTGAATAATTTTGTAATGTATTCTTGGATTTGGTTTGCTAATGTTTTGTTGAAGATTTTTGCATCTATGTCCATCAGAGATATTGGCCTGTAGTTCTCTTTTTTTGTAGTGACTTTATCTAGTTTTGGTATGAGGGTAATGCTGGCCTCATAGAATAAATTTGGAAGCTTTGCTTACTCTTCTGCTTCTTTGGAATAGTTTGAGAGGAATAGGTATTAAGTCTTTAAATGTTTGGTAGAATTTACCTATGAAACCATCTGATACTGGACTTCTGTTGGGAATTTTTTGATTACTGATTCAATTTCATTGCTGGTAACTGGTCTGTTCAAATTTTCTATTTCTCTCTGATTCAGTTTGGGTAGGTTATAGGTTTCTAGGAATTTATCCATTTCTTCTTGGTTGTCCCATTTGTTGGCATATCATTTTTCATAACATTCTTTTCTAATCCTTCGTATTTCTGTGGTGAGTGTTTGTTGTCATTTCTCCTCCTTTTTTCTGATTTGAGTTCTCTCTCTCTCTCTCTCCCTCTCTCATGAGTCTAGCTAAACTTTTATCAATTTTGTTGATCTTTTCAAAGAACCAGCTCCTGGTTTCATTGATCTGCTCTATTGTTTTTTTTTTGTTTGTTTGTTTGTTTGTTTGTTTTAGTTCTATTTTGTTCATTTCTGCTCTAATCTTTATTGCTTCCTTCCTTCTACTGGCTTTGGGTTTTGTTTGTTCTTTTTTTTCTAGCTCCTTTAGGTGTAAGGTTAGGTTGTCTGAGATATATCTTGCTTTTGAGGTAGGCCTGTATTGCTTTCCTCTTAGGGCAGATTTGCTGCATCCCAAAGATTTTGTTCCATTATATTTTCATTTTAGTTTGTTTCTATGTACTTTTGATTTCCTCTTTGATTCCTTGGTTGACCCATTCATTGTTTAGTAGCATTATTTAGTTATTTAATCTCCATGTATTTGTGTTCTTTCCGGATTTTTTCTTTTGGTTGATTTCTAGTTTCGTAGTGTGTGGTCAAAAAAGATGCATGGTATAACTTCAATCTTTCTGAATTTGTTGAGACTAGTTTTGTAGCCTAATGTGTGATCTATTCAGGAGAATGTTCCATGTGCACTTGAAAAGATGTGTACTCTGCTGTTGTAGGATGGACTGTTGTGAGTATATCTGTTAGATCCATCTGGTCCAATGTGTCATTGAAAGTCACTGTTTCCTTACTGATTTTATGTTTAGATGATTTATCCATTGTTGTAAGTGGGATGCTAAAGTCCCCTACTTTTATTGTATTACTATTGATTATTTCCCCTGTGTTTGTTATTAGCTGCTTTATGCATTTGGGTGCTGCCATGTCAGGTGCATAAATATTTACAATTGTTATATCTTCTTGTTGGATTGTTCCCTTTATGATTATATAGTGTCCTTCTTTGTCTCTTGTTACAGTCTTTGTTTTAAAGTATATTTTGTCCTATGTAAGTATTACTACCCAAGCTTTCTTTTCACTTCCATTTGATTGATAAATGTTTCTTCACCCCTCCACTTTAAATCTGCATATGTCTTTAGGTATGAAATTAGTCTTTTATAGGCAGCATATAGATGGGTCTTGCTTTTTTTTTTTTTTTAACCCATTCTGTCACCCTATGCCTTCTAATTGGAGCATTTAGTTCATTTACATTCAAAGTAATTATTGATAGGAATGTATTTATTGCCATTTTGTTATTGGTTTTATGGCTGTTTTCATACTGTTTCTCTGTCCCTTTCTTCCTTTGCTCTCTTCTCTCACAATTTATATTAAGTTGATGGTCACTTAGTTTGAACCCATTTTTTATTCCTCCCCCCATTTTAGGTATATGGTGTCATACTCTACGTCCTTTTATTTTGTGAATACCCTTGAGTGATTTTTATAGATATACTTAATATTACTGCTTTTGTACTTCCTATTTATCTTACTCCTTTAGGGCCTTTTCTTCCCACTCAAAAAGTGCCCTTTAACATTTCTTATAAGGTTGGCTTAGTGGTCATGAATTCCATCAACCTTTGTTTAGGAAACTTTATCTTTCCTCCTATTTTGAATGATAGTCTTGCTGGATAGAGTATTCTTGGCTGCAGGTTTTTCAGTTTTAGCACTCTGAATATATCATGCCACTCTATCTGGCCTGCAAAATTTCTGCTAAAAAATCAGCCGATAGCCTTATGGGGTTTCCTCTTGTAAGTAACTGGTTTCTTTTCTCTTACTTCTTTTAAAATTCTCTCTTTATCACTATTTTTTGCCATTTTAATTACTATTGTCTTAGTGTGGACTTCATTGGTTGATTTTGTCAAGGCTCTCTGTGCCTCCTGGATCTGGGTTTCTGTTTCCTTCTCCAGATTCAAGAAGTTTTTAGCTATTGTTTCTTCAAATAAATTTTCTGCCCCCCTTTCTTTCTCTTCCTCTTCTGGAACCTCTATAATATGAATGTTAATATGGTGTTGCCAGGTCCCTTAAATCTATTTTCATTTATTATTATTATGTTTTCTCTCTTTTGTTCAGCTTGATTGCTTTCCATTATTCCTCCTCCAGGTTGCTGATTCATTCTGCTTCCTTTAGTTTACTATTTATTCCATCTAGTGTGTTTTTAATTTCAGTTACTGAATTCTTCATCTCTGATTTTGTTTTCTTTCTCTTTGCTGAGAGTGTCCCTGACATCCACCACTCTTTTCTCAAGTGTAGCGAGTATCTTTATGACCATTACTTTAAATTTCTATCATGTGTATTACTTATGTCCATTTCATTTAGCTCTCTTGCTAGGATTCTGTCCTGTTCTTTCATTTGGGACATATTTCCTCTGTCTCCTATTGTCTGGTTGCCTGTGTCTGTTTCTATGTGTTAGGAAAGTCAGCTCCATCTCCTGCTCTTGAAAGTGGTGGCCTTATGAAGAAGAGATTCTGTGTCCTGTAGTGCCCTGCAGTGCAATGCCCCCTGTTCACCAGCACCTAGCACTTCAGGGTGTCTCCTATGTATGTTTTGAGTGCCCTACTGTTGTGGCTGAGCCAGGTTTGCTCTCAGTTCATTCATCTGCAATGGCTCTTTGCCCTATTGTGGACAGGGTTTGGTCCCTGTGTTGTTAGTGGACCAGTCTGGTGCCACCTTGGGCTTGAGTTGGGTCAGACCAGGTGTTTGCCAGAATTGTGGTTGCACTGAACTGCAGGGTGTTTTCCTTGTGTTGTACCCTGAGAAGCTTTGGTTGGTGGGCAGTGCCTGCAGTGAGACCAGATATCTGCTCCCAGCCCCCTCCTGAAGCTGCAGTTGGACTTATGTGTGTGTCTATCTTCCTATCTCCCCAGGGCAGGAGTCACTTTGGGGTGATTCTGGCCCCTGTCAGGGCTTTTTGCACACTGCCAGGCTTTTGGCACTTCTTTGATGGGGCTGTAGCCAAGGGCATACTGGGCAGGGCAGGTTTGCAAGAGAGCATGGGGGGCAGGGCATGTGGTGTTAGCAAGGTTTGCGCAGGTCCGTTGTGAGAGGGGACCTGCAGCTACTTTAGAAAGTTCCTGCTGAAGACTGGTGGGATGAGTCTACAGGAGAGCTCAGTGGCAGGGCATGCTGTTGGCAAGCTGGGTGGAGAGTGTTGGTGCTGTGCTGCTAGGCTGGGGGGCAGGCGGGGGAGGTAAATGGCAGCCACCCGCTCCTTTATTCCTAGAGAAGTGAAGTCTCCTAAAGATCCCTGCCCCTCTAGCACGCACTCTGAGATTAGTAAATAAGTTTCTCTCCCATATACCCCAGATGTTTTTCAAACTGCTGCTCCTATGCTGTATCTCCATGAGGCTGTTTGTTGTGCTGTCTTTTTATGGGTGGGGACTCAGTTTCCTACTGCTCTCCCGGTTTTCCTAGAGTCAAGCTGATGATTTTTAAAGTTCTAGGTGTTAAGCCCCACTGGTTCTAAGAACTCTGGAAATTAGTCCCTTCTGATTTTCAAAGCCAAGTGTTATGGGGATTTATCTTTCCTATGCGGGTTCCCCACGCCTGAGGTGCTTGATGTGAGAATCTTGTTACTCTCCTCTTTCTGCACCTGCGGCATCCCTCCCTCCCATGGACAGTCCCTTGGATCTGTCCAGCTCTCCCCCATGTCTCAGCCCTTCCCACCCTCTTCAATGTGGCCTCTTCTCTACATTTAGCTGTACAGAGTGCTCTGGCAGTCTTCAGGTCATTTTCTGGGTAATTCACATTGATGTGGGGGTTATCTAGTTGTATCCCTGCAATGAGGTGAGCTTAGGATCTTCTTCAACATCTTTCCTGGAAGTCCTGAAAATATGCTTTTTGAAAACATATTTAGCTATGGTTTTGGTATGAAACCTTCCTCTCGATATTTTTTAGATGATTATTTCAGATTTTGATGTATTTCTTTGAATATTTTTATAAAATATTTCAACAGAAAAGTTGACAGAATCATACACAACTACCACCATCAAATTCTCCAATGAGTATTTTGCTGTGACCTACTCATCCCTCTGTTAAAAAATTTTTTTTAGGTTTATTTCTGAGACAGAGAGAGACAGAGCATGAGTGGGGGAAGGGCAGAGAGAGAGGGAGACACAGAATCCGAAGCAGGCTCCAGGCTCTGAGCTGTCAGCACAGAACCCGATGTGGGCCTTGAACTCACAAACCGTGAGATCATGACCTGAGCGGAAGTTGGTCACTCAACCAACTGAGCCACCCAGGTGCCCCTCATCCCTCTGTTTATCCATCAATCCAGCTTGATTTTGAATGCATTTCAGGTAAGTTGTAAACAAATTTTGATATATTTTTGATAAAGGGGTCAATTAAGGCAGTGTTTCTTAATTCTAATAATGTGTTATGAGACCATTTTGTCATCAATCTTCTCATTTTATTAGAGTATGAACCAAGAATATGGCTTATATGATTTCTACTTTGGGGAGGTTTTCTTCATGATTTTTTGTAACATGGATATAAAAGTTGTATTCTCTGCTTGCAGAAAACATAGTTCTGTGTGCTTATTAAATTGTTTTTGTTGACTGTATTATTCAAATCCTCTATATTATTAATGATTTTTCTGTACTTGATTTGTAAACTTCTGAAAGATGTATATTACAATTTCTTGTTATAATTTTTAAAAAGTTGCCCTTGTATTTCCATTAAGTATATTTCTTCTATTTGAAGTATTTTTCTATACCATTCATATTCTAGATTCCCTAACACCCTATTATCCATTTAGTGTGGCTACTGATGGAAAGAATCATTGTATTCCCTCATCTTTTCTTCTCTTGAGGTGTCTGATCTCAGTCAATTGGCATTTCCTCAGCTAGGGGACATTGATAGATTTTTCCTGAATCTTTGCAGGTATTAAAAAATAAATCCTTCTGCCCTTATGGCTAAGGGATACATCAGCCTGATTGCTCTTCTAAACCTCTTATCTTTTTCCTTGGGATTTTCATCTCATTGTGTTTTTGCTTTGGGCTATGAGCTCTTGATCTTTTGGACCATTAAATTGGTTCTCAGCCATGATCATCTTTTTCAGTTCATACATTGGATATCTAAATTAAGATATCAAATGTCTTAGTCAGTCCAGCCTGCCATAACTAAATATCATAGATTAGGTGGCTCAAACAACAGGAATTTATTTTCTCTCTTTTCTGGATGCTAGAAGTCCAAGATTAAGGTGCCAGCATGGCCAGTTTCTGGTGAGAGTTCTCTTCCTGGCTTGTAGATGATGATTTTCTCTCTGTGTCTTTATGTGGTACACACACACGCACACACACACACACACACACACACACACACACACTGGGGGGCAGAGAGAGAGAGGGAGAAAGCAAGAGTATGTACATAAGCTCTCTGGTATCTATTATAAGGGCACTAATCACATTGACTAGGCTCCATCCTCATGATCTTATCTTAACCTAATTATCTCCCAAAGACATCATCTCCAAATATCATCACTTGGGGGTTAGGGCTTCAACATATGAATGGGGGGCGGGGAGGCAAGCAATTGAGTCCATAGTATCAACCTTTTTTCTTTCTCTATTCAACTTCTAGAACATGTTGTCAGTATTCTACTTAAATCTTCTTGGAAGTTCTTATTAGTCATCTGTTAAAAGTTATTTTCTGGGTCTTCCCTGAGTTCCCCTCTAATGAAAGCCCCCATCCAGATATTCCATGACCTGGCCTTCCTCCCTATGTCTCTCTCTCCCTTTCCCATGTTACTGAGCCCTCTTAAATTCAAATTTATATATTTTTAACGTGATCACTTTGGTGTTCTGTCAGCCCTCACACTGGTCAGGATGTTGAGACATCCTGAGCAGTGTCAAGCTGGTGAGCCCACAGTGAACAAACTGGAACACTGCCAACTCTCTCTGAAAGTGAGTCCAGGTACAGTCCTTCCCAGCCAAGGTCTTCCTGGACTCTGACAAGAAGAGGGTCTATGCTGCTCTCTCTTTCAGAGATGGTGGGAGAAACCATGGCCTCAGTGCACCCTCCAGACTCTTCCAGCTTGATTGGTGTTTCTGCTCCAGAGTGGTAAGGTGGAGAGCTGATCAAATCACCACCTTCTTCCAGTTTTCTCATGCCCATGCTTTTAGCATAATAGGCACTGTGTTCTTAGGAGTAATTTCTGTGAGAATGTGTTTTGCATCACACCTTCTGTCAGGTGTGGAGATGGTGTGCTCTGCCTTCTGTCAATACAGTTAGGAGAAGTACAGGATTAGGGTGAGACAGACATTCTCAAAGCTGTGTAAAGAATCAAGGTCACTTGCATTATTAAACCTCAAGGCATGCTGGGGGTACAGAGGGTCTCTGAACAAGGAGAAGGAATCTACTGAAAAAAGTTTTAAATGTCAACAAAGATACCTTTCAGAAAACACCTGGGAAGCCAGGTACATTTTTGGACTAATGAGGAAGGGAATGTGGCAGCCATAAGCAGTTAGGGATTAGCTCAGCCTGTCTGGGGGTAGAGCCATCTGGAGGTAGAGTGGTCTGACATAGTATCAGTCCTGAGAGATAAAGGATAGAAAGGGAAGGCTTCTCCTGGGTGCGGTAGGGCCAGGTCTGGACTAGTGGGTGACATTGGAAGGGAACCAACATTGCTGTGTAGTGTGAAGATAGCACAAGCTCAAAGGAGCCTGGTAGAGGGTGCAGGTGGGGGCTAAAATTCCAAGAAAGGGGTTGTTTTTATAATTTTATTCACCCACAAGGTGCCACTTTGTAATTTTCACAAATGTGAGATAATGGTAGCAACGACTCACTGCTGTGATCTATGGATAATTAGGCTATAGAACTAAAAATTATTTTGCAGTATCAACTGTGGTGCTTAGGCAAAGTTATATAATGAGATTTATTATCTGTTGTGTGGTCTTGGACAAAGACAGTGGTGTTGGACTTTAAGAAAGTAACCTAACTTTGTGCCATGCACGTAAGGCTAATCTATGTAAAGAGGACAATGATAGCAGGTGCACAGTCAATATTAATGGAATGAACACGTGCACAAAGCCACAAATGAGTGCTGAAAACATAACAATCCTTTTCTTTGGAATATTAAATGTGCTGATGTCTTTATCTGCTCTGCTTACTTAATTTCAAATACTAAAGTAAAATTATAGTATCACTTTTTCCCAGTGTGGGAGATAGGTCCCTGTGGTAGGGGTGCAGGTAGTCCAGGAGGCAAAAGTTGTAACAAAAATTATGTTACAGCAAGGAGCCATATGGTTTTCAATGCTGGGTGCATCTTATAGATGGGAATGAAACATGTAAAATTCCCACTTTTCAGTTAGGAATTTATATCCTGAATTTTAGCTTAAAATAAATAAATAAAATTGTAATGTGAATAATGCCTTGTATATTTCTGCAGTTTCCAAATGTGTTGTAACTGAACTGGAGGAATTACTGAGAACAGATGCTAACCCATACACTATACATACCCGACAGCAAGATAAATGACAGACTTCGCTCTCCTTGCCCAAAATACATTTAAATTTTCAATAGCCTTAATTGTTGCATATTTTTTATACAATATAATGGAAGTTTACAGAAAGATCCAATGGAAAACACTAGGTTTTGTAAAAAGCTTCAGGGTTTTTGTGTGTGACAAACTAGCCACACCTATTGCAAGTAGCTATCCAACTGGGATGTGCTTTTCATCGCATTTCTTTTAATAGAAAAATGTTATCGCCTACATATCTCACCATTATTTACATTCTAATCACCCTCTAGTGATGAATTCAGATGGAAGCATTTTTCATTAGACGGTTTGCCATGGCAACTGGAGTTGGGGAAGGCCCTTCTGCTGGCTCTGTCACTGGGCTGGTAGTGGGCCTCTCTCTTCCTCAGCTATCATTGACCTCCCGCCAGGATATTCATCTTCTGATGTGCACTTGGTGGCAAATGGGACCAGAAAACCCCTACAAATTCTCATTTGGAAAGAAGAAAAGATAGTTTGTCTCCAATCGTTAGAAGTACAATTATCTGTTGATAGACAAATACAAGGCTGGAAAGGCAGGCGTTAAGAAAAAGCTGTAAAATCTTGTTTCATCCAGTCTGAGAAAGCTAAGTGGGATATGTCACTGTTGACCCCAACTGAGCTTCCATTAGCATGGCAATTCTTAAATCACCACATCTTTTGATCTTTTGAAAAGGGTCCTGGGTTTTCAACCAGTTGTCAGGAAATTGTTGGTAAGAAATTGTTGGTAAGAAAATCTGGCTTTGGTAACTTTGATGGCAGCTGCAGAGAAAGAAAAGGAGGTTTTCCAGGAATTACTGGAACCAGTAGAATTTAATACCTTTTATACATGTTTCAGAGAAAAATACAACTGCTGAAGAACAAATGAATGTTGAGGCAGGTTTTACATAGGTCCAAGGGCTAATATGATTCATTCGTTACTATGCTCACTCTTAATTATTCAAGAGTGTCTATCATGAGCTAAGTTCTAGGGAATATTAAAGTAGACATTTGTGTCTTTTGATTTTAGATGGTCTTGCCTATTTGCAGATATAATACTTTAGTCTTACGGAGATTTTTAACACAAGGAAGAAGGACAATAACATATTGAAAAAAATAAAGAAGGAACATACATATAAAAGCACAAATCTTTACATATAAAAAGTGGACAAAATATCCAACTGTCAAAAGCATTATGGAAGTGATAGGAGTAAGTGGAGTTAAGAAAGAGTAATATGGTAAAACTTCATGGAAAAGGTACTCTTAGAATAATTGGTTTTTATTTTATTTTTTTATTTTTTTTTCCAACATTTATTTATTTTTAAGACAGAGAGAGACAGAGCATGAACGGGGGAGGGGCAGAGAGAGAGGGAGACACAGAATCGGAAACAGGCTCCAGGCTCTGAGCCATCAGCCCAGAGCCTGACGCGGGGCTCGAACTCCCGGACCGCGAGATCGTGACCTGGCTGAAGTCGGACGCTTAACCGACTGCGCCACCCAGGCGCCCCTGGTTTTTATTTTAAATATTACAGATGGGGTTGCCTGGGTGGCTCAGTGGACTAAGTGGCTGACTCTTGACTTCGGCTCAAGGTCATGATCTCACAGTTCATGAGTTCCAGCCCCATGTCAGGCTCTGCACTAACAGCAGGGAGCCTGCTTGTGCTCTCTCTCTCTGTCTCAAAATAAATAAACTTAAAATAAATGTAATAATATTAAAAAAAATAAGTATTACAGATGTATAATATATACAATGTTTAAATATCACAAATATATCACAGATGAAATTAAAAGTCTTCCATATTACCACCCCTTACAATACTGTAGATTCTGCAACTTTTTAATACATATCTGATTATATATTTTCAAAAAAAATTATAAAAATAGGACCATGGTACACATAATGCTCTTCAATTTGCTATTCACTAAACAAAAAAATAGTATTGTGAAGTCCTAGGAGGATAACATGAGTCATTTGGAAGTGGACATATGATCAAATGGATGTGGGGCAAAGCTGGGCGAGGGAAGAGGTGCTACTGACAGGCTTGGAGTTGATTTTGCTAGAGTCAGAAGAAGGGCAGCAATCACCAGTCCTGCATGGCTAGAAGGGTTGGTTGCTCAGTGGGCAAGGCTTTATATTTATTGATTTGATCATATGTGTTAATGGTAAATTTGACTTGATTTTACATTTCAATTTGATTAAAAAGGCAAATTGGGGGGGGGCACCTGGGTGAATCAGTGGGTTGAGCATCTGACTTCGGCTCAGGTCATGATCTTATGGTTTGTGAGTTTCAGCCCTGCATTGGGCTCTGTGCTGACAGCTCAGAGCCTGGAGCCTGCTTCGGATTCTGTGTCTCCCTCTGCTCCCCCCTCCCCAACTTGTGCTAGGTCTTTCTCTGCTCTCAAAAAAATAAATAAACGTTAAAAAAAAAGAGCAAATGGGAAGTATTACAGCCATGAGAAAATAGGAGTCTTTGAGGAATATTGGAGAATATGATTCTGTTTACAAACTGAATAAAGGAGAAGAACCAGAAGGCAAGGAAGCGGCAAGTTGGGCCACAGCATTCCAAAGAAAGCAGTGAAAAAAAGGAAGAAATACCTTGTTTTAACAAATTAAAATCCAGTGAAATTCTTTCTAAAAACATCATCTGCTTTTTGCTGTTTATTTTTTTCTTTTTTTTTAGTTGAATCGTGTTCTTCTGAATTCAGCTAAGATGACCCCTGACCAGAAATGGCTCATCTCCTCTTTCCTTTCATTCTGACAGCAGTCTGGGCAGCAGCCTCTCATTTAGAGTTAGACAAAGTAACAGTATAGGTTTGTGCCTTCTTTGAAATTAATTCTTGATTTTCCTTTGAATGTTTTCTGTTGGATATGTGGTATGGAAATGGCATGAAGAAATGGCCTGATTGTTCACAGCAGTGCAATAATCTTCCTGTTTTGTTCTCAGCCTGATTCAAGATTCCGTTTTCTGTTTATCCTGATTGCAAATAAAAACATACAATCTACACATATAGGAGGATTCTGCCAAACAGTTCTGGGGAACACCAACAAAAATCCAAGTTGCTTTTAGTTTAATTACACAGGCTTTGTAACTGAGTTAGTGAGAGAAGCATTTGCTGAGTGCATCCAGAATCAAGTAGGCACGTGAGAGGCACCTGGGTGACTCAGTCGGTGGAGCTTCCGACTGAGCTCATGGTTTGTGAGTTTGAGCCCCACGTTGGGTCTGCTGTCACCACAGAGCCTGCTTTGGATACTCTGTCCCCCTCTCTCTCTGCCCATCCCCTGCTCATGTGCTCGCGCTCTCTCTCTCCCAAAAATAAATTTAAAAAAAATTTAAAAATAGGCACGCGAGGAGAGGTAATGTAAAATATATTTTGTACAAATTACTGTTGTGACATGCAATTGAATGTTCACTGTAACATTCTATTTCTCGTTTTTCATACAAGATAAATTTAAAGTTTTTTTATGTTTTCAAAAGTTATACAATACAAAACACATGTACAAGATTTCTACTATTTATGCAAACAAAACCCCTGCATTTTTATATTTTTTACTTTTTAAAACCTACTGAATCCAAAATTAACAAATCTAATTTTGAGGAAAGCAGTTTTCAGGTATATTATGCATTCTGGGAGAACCTGGGGAGAGAACTTTATTTTTTATCTCTGTCATCTGTGTTTCCGTATACCATAACTCATTAACTGACCAGTTAGTACGCATCCACTGCTGAGCTAAGTGGTCCCTGAGCATCAACTCATTTAATCTTCATATCAAACTGTCTGGGACTGATACTGCTCTGATCCCCACTTTATAGTTTGTTTTATGCAAAGCTGTGGCTCCCACCAAAGAACAACCAAAAATGAAGAACTAAAAGTTTTACAGGCAATTTGGTTTTTCATGGAGCCTTCTGTTTTCCCTCTGCACAACTCTTTCCCCCATATGGCTTCCTTGGAAACAGGACTTTTGTTCTATGACCTCTGCTGGTCGCACTCTTGCTCACATCCCAGACAACCTCATTCATACTCATGGCTTCAGTTATGCTTTTGTAGATTTACATTCCCCAATTTATAGCTAGCTCCTCCCTCTCTTCCGAGTGCCAAATACACGTAGCCAACAGCCATCCACTGCTGCATTAGATGTCTAAAGGGCATTGTCAACCAGCTGAACACTCTCCAAACTGAGTTGCTAAGACCCTCTCCAGAATCTGCTTTTCTAGTTGTCTTAGTCTGTTTGGGATGCTATAACAGAATACCATAGACAAGGTAGTTTAAGAACAACAGAAATTTATTTCTTAGTTTTGGAGGCTGGAAACCCAAAATCAAGGCACTAGCAAATGTGGTGTCTGGTGAGATCCTGCTCTTGTTGCATGGACAGCTGTTTTTTCACTGTGTCCTCACATGTGGAAGGGGTGAGGAAGCTCTCGAGGGTCCTTTTTATAAGGGTACTTTTCCCATGTCTGAAGGTTCCACTTTCATGACCAAATTACCTCCTTGAGGCCACACCCCCTTTTGTTACCACATTGGGATGATATTCCACATATAAACTTTGGAGGGAAACATTTAGTCTTTAGCACTAGTGCCCCTGTATCAGTAAACACACCACATTCCACCAAATTCCTCCAGCAGAAACCCAAGTAGTCTTTACTTCTCCCTCTGCCATCTTTCACTTTCAATCAATTACCAAGTCCTATCAGTCCTGCCTCCAATATAGTCCAATATCTTCCAGTGTCTCCTTTTATTCCCACTGCCATCACTTTAGACCAGGCCTCCATCATCTTGTCCTGGATTATGGCCATTATTTCCTCTCAAAAATCTTTGAGGTTATAAATGACACTTACTTTAAAGTCTTCTGTTTGCTTTACTGGCTCTGTTTCTTTAGGATTATGTTCTTCCCTTTCACAGGCTTACGTCCCCTTTTTCACTGGTTTGGTTTTCCTCACATGTCTATTGATTCCTGGCTATTTGTTACTCTTATTGAGACTGTTTTCCAGCCCACTCTGTTTATCTTAGCTAGATGCAGTGACTACAGTGGTGGTGGCAGGGTATTATTTAGATGATTTGTCCTTTGCTTCTGGGGATCCCTATTCACCCTTGGAGCTTGTAGCCACCTGGGAGTCCTGCCCTGCCCTTCCAGTCTGAGCCATGCTCATTCATTCATCTGTACTCAATGAGCAACAATGATTTGCCAGATCTTCTTCTAGACTGGAGGGATCCAGCAATTGAACAACATAAAATACACTGCTGCTGTCACCCCCCCCCCCAAAGGTTGGAAGGGGCAGGAGTAGCTGCAATTCTGTAATTATCACCCTGCAAGGTACCCAGGGCCCCTCCTACTGTTCAGATACTTGCCTCAGAGCCTGAAGTTTCTCTTGATCTCTCTTGGGCTCTGATTTTCCCTGTGAAATGTATCCTATTTGCATTTCATCTTTTAGGAATTTATTTTAAAATTTCTTCTTAAATTAGGTGCTCAGTCACCCTTCTTGATCTAATCCTCTGAGACGGTCTTCCAGAATCCCCTCCGGTCCTCTTCTGCTTAATCCATTCATCATCTTCAAGTGATCTTTACAGAATGTTAGGTTGATTCTTTCACTCTGTTCCTTAAAACATTTCAAAAGTGTCCTGGTGCCCTTAGAACTAAGTGCAAAATTCTTAGCATGGTCTACAGAAGCCCAGATGATCACAGCCTCTGCTTGCCTCATCTAGTACTATTTCTGCCTCCATCTCTCCAGCTAACCTACTTTTCTTAATTTCTGAAATATGCCATTGTTCCTTATGAGGAAGCCTAGGACACATGGAGAAGCAGTGCATTGCTATTCCTGCTGACAATCTCAGCCAAGATCTCAGTCAGCATCATCCATAAGACCTGTAAGTGAATTAAGCCTTCAGGTGACTCCATCCTCCAGCCTTTGTGACTTCCAGCTAAAGCCCCAGATATTGTGAGCCAAGATAAGCTGTCCCCACTTTGTCCTGTCTGAATTTATGACCAAAGAATCTGTGAGCATAATAGTGGTTATTTCACAGTACGAAGTTTTGGGGTCATTTGTTACACAGCCATAGCAAGTGAACACAAGAATACACAAAATGATTAGCGTAGGAGTTGCCTCATCGACCTCTTTGGCACACTGGGTCCTAGCCCTTCAGATACTGAAATGTACATTAGGTTAAAGAGACCTGGAAAAGCAATGTGGCTCAGGAAAGCAACTTGGGCTCAGGTGGCCTACCTTCTTTGTGCTCACCTACCACTTATACTGCTCTTAAGAGAAGATGTTTATTGTTTTGTTGCATTCCTAGATGTACCCTTGTTAGGGGTTGAATTGTGTCCACAAAAAATGGTATGCTGAAGTCCTAACCCCCCAAGGTACCTTGTAATGTGACCTAATTAGGAAATGGGGTAGTTATAGATGTAATTAATTAAGATGAGGTCATATGGGAGTAAGTAGGGTGGGTCCCTAATCCAATATGACCAGCACTTTTATAAGAAGATGACATGTGATAACAGATATGAACAGAGAGAATATGATGTGAAGACACACAGGGAGGATTGGCATGTGGTTGGAGTGGCGTCTACAAGTGAAGGGATGTCAAAGATTGCTGGCAAACCCTGGGATTTGGAAGAAGCAAAGAAACATTCTTCCCTAAAATCATCATAGACAGCACAGCCTTGCTGTGGATTTCTAGGCTCCAGAACTCTATGACAATATATTTCTGTTTTTTTTACACCATAGGTTTGTGGTACTTTGTTAACAGCAGCCATAGGAAACTAACACAAACCTTAAGTTTGCACCGAGCTACCTCAAAGGCAGCTGGTCTCTCTTGTGCTTCTTACAAATGAGACTGTTTTTGCCTGATGGGTGACTTCACCTGATACACTAGGTAAAGTGTGTATGTGATGAACACTTGAGGCTTCATCAATTCAGCCTGCAGCCCAATGATTTTAGCAAAGCAAAACTGTTCTTTTATTTTCTTCTCTTTCACTTTCTTCCCTTGTGTTTTTTACCTGAAATTCCCTGCTAGCAATTTCTGATATCGGATAAGTCCTCAGTAAGTGTTATTTCATTAATCCATTAATCTATCTCTTAGTTTTTTCATTTTCCTTCTTTTGCTGATGTTTTTGAACCTTTATCTTCTATGATTTCAGAAACACTTGATTTTCATTTTTAAAAACAATCTTTACTTGAACCTTCTGCTTTGTATTTTCTCCTTGAACAGTCTTGATGACCTTGCCTCTTTCCTCACTCTCTTCTTTCTTGACTCCCTGACATTGATGCTTTTCTTTGTCATTCCCATGAGGCTAATCTCTCCAAGGTCACAATGCTTTCTTTGTATTTGAACTCATCTCCCTTGGCCTTTGTTTGGTCTTTGGCCAGACCTTTCTATTTATAATATGTCTACTTATGCTTAGCCATTTCTCCCTTTTTGTTTCTAAAGAATTTTTTTTTTTTGGATGAATAACATACCTATGAAAAGTGCACATATTATAAGTGTATAGCTTGGGGAAGTTTCACAAAGTGAACATACCCTTGTAACTACCACCAAAATCAAGAAATTGAACATTCTTGGTACCCTGGGGGTTCCCTTCTCTTCTACTCCCTTCCTCTTCTCTAAAGGTAAGTAAAATCTTCATTGTAATACCACAAATTAGTTTTGCTTGTTTAAAGACTTTACGTAAATGGAATCACTTAATCATTTAATGATCATTAAATTAATCATTTAAATATTAATGATGGTTTTTTGGCTTACGATTATGTCTTTGAGATTCAATCATATTGTCATATGCAGTACACTCATTTTCATTGTTGTATAGTATCTCTGTGTATAAATATACCAAAATGTATTTCCCCATTCTACTGTTGGTAGACACTTGGGTGTTTTTGAGTTTTGGGCTCTTATGAACAGCCCTGCTACGAACCTTCTTGAACATGTCTGTGGTAATGTTATGTATCTATTTCCATAGGACCGATTTTAGGGGTGTAATTGTTGTGTCATAGGGAGAGGTTTGCCATTGATGAACGTTAACAATTTTCCAAAGAGATTGTACCAATTTACACTTTTACCAGCAACATATGAATCGTTCAAGTGGCTCCACGTTCTTGACAACTATTAAATTTCCGTTAAATTCTATTTAATTTCAGCTTTTCTGGCAGGTGTACTATGATATTGCATTACATTATCCCTGGGGACTAATGAAATTAAACTCCTTTTCATATGTTTATTGGTCATTTGAATATTCTCTTGTGAGAAGTCTATTCAACTCTTGGACAGTTTGTATTTGGCAACTTTTTTGTTAATTCCGCTTTTAAGGTTAATACATTTTGTGTTCTGTTTAAGAAATTTTTTCATATATCAAGGCAATAAATATGATCTTCTACTTTCTTGTTTATAAACTACCATTTTACTTTTCACAGTTAGATTTACCTGGGAAAGAACTGTCTATGTGGTATGAAGTATAGGGAATAGATACGCTTTTTCCCCATGTGGCTGTCTAACTGACCTACACCCTTATGCTTCCACCACTACTGTTCTGCTGTGTTCTGTCATATAGCAAGTGTCCTTATACATTAGAACCCCAAAACTTCTGAATGGCTGTATTATTGATACATCATCAACTAATCATCCTAAAAAACAAACCAACCAAACCAATAAACCTCTCACTAGATTTCACTAGATAATCTTTGACAGGGAGGCTTTCAAACAAGAGACACAGAAGAAAGAGCCTGGACTTTGGGTCAGGTCATTTGTCCCAATCTTAGCTTACTGTTTTACTCATCAATGGCTTTGTGTATGTTACTTTGCTCAGCTTTTCTCATCTATAAAACAAGAAAAATAATAATGACCTCATCCAATTATGGTGATGACTAATAGTATAGTTAACAAGTTCTGGCACAGAGCTGGCTCTCCAAAAGTTGTAGTAGTTACTAGTAACTGTGAAAAGTTCAGGAAGGGAGAATTTGAGAATTCATTTCCATTTCAGAAAGACCTTAGTTGTCTTTGGAACAAGGAAGCTGCTTTCATCTATTAGCTTTGTTTGGTGGTGGTGGTGGGGTCTGAACATACTCCAAGGACTATGAGTTTTTTGGCTCCTGACTGCCTTTGGCTTGAGAAAACCAACATGACTCAAAAGACAGTGTGTCTGAGACAACATATGAAAACCTTTGTTGCTTTCACGCCAACACCAAAGAAAACCCACACAAAGAACACACAAAAAACAAAACTATCACTTTGTGTTCACAGGATTTTTTTTCCTCTTGGAAGGACAAAAAGCATACTTAGATAATGTTTCTGTAATTAATTATTTATTATTAGTTTTTAATTTCCCCTAAAGAAAAGAAAGCATTGATTGATCTAAAAATAAAACAAAGCAAAATAACACTTAAAAAGCCATAGGTGAGGGCGTTTTTCTAATAGACCTTTAGCCTCTGGATTTCTACATCACTGTTTTTATAGCTCTCAATAGCTTTGACCCTTCCCAGGTGACTGGGAAGGCCTGCAACATACCATAGTGTACATATTTAAGAAATAAAATTTTTTTATACCAATTGCTGTCAGGATTATTGAAACTGTACCAATTATTATGTTAGAAATCTCCTTGGAAAGCTAGAGGAAAAAAAAGTTCTTTACAGCAGGATAGGAAAACATCTTTACAGAGGGATAGAAAAACAATGCATAATCATCTTGGTTTAGGATTCCCCTACCAAGTAACTATCTAAGTTAGCAGTAAGGATGGAAACGTGCTGATTTTTGGACTCATTCTATTAAAAACTCAGAGTAAACTGATTGATTTCCCCCCTTTTTTCATAATAGGATCATCTTCTATCGAAAGATACAGCTTTTCTCCATAAAACTATGATATTATAATCATATCATCAATCAGCTTTGCAGAGACTTCTCTCTCGGGAGTATTTCTTTACTCCTCCGTACAAGTGCACAGCAATGCGGCCCTTGCTTTCTCTGTGGCTCAAGGCCCGCCCGGGTCTGCGTGCTCCTCCTCGGTTACCTGTTTGGTTCCCTTTCACTAACTCCTCCACACGGCGGGGACAGGCAGGGTCACGGAGGGAAGAAACAGGAGAGTGACAGGACCCCGCAGCGGCTGTGACTCGCGAAGTCCTGGCCGCCTGTCTCCGCATCACAGCCGGTAGGGGGGTGGGGGAGGGTCTGGACCGGGGCTCCCTCGCGCCACGTGGTCACGCAGGTGGACCCAGAGGTCTCCGCCCGCTGCGCCACAAGGGCCGAGTGGAGCACCGCCCCTGAGGGCGCCCGGAAGCAGTAGGAGCCGCTGCCAGGCGCCCCCGTGAGGCAACTCGCCGCCGCTGGGAGGAAACTGAGGCCCTGAGCTCAGGTCGGGCATCCCAACTTTTAAGACCCGCACCTGAAGGAGGAGCCCCCAAACCTCTCGCTTTCAAACCCCAGCTCCCACCTCCAGACCCCAGCCCACGTGAGGACTCACCCTGCAGCGTTAGGCGGCCTCTGCGGGTGGAAGGGCAGGTGGGCTGACACACCGGTGTCTTGGCCTTGTCCCCGCTCCAGGGCCATTTTCCCCCACGCCTGGTTTGCATCTAGGCCAGGTTTTTACTCCCGAGGCCGTGGTTTTACCTCTGGACCACATGTGTGCCTGGGTCCCTGGCTTTACATCCGGGTCCTAGCTTTATAGCGCATGCGGTTTGCATCTGGGCCTCAGTTTTAGTGGGGGGGGGTCCTCTCCTCCCCATTTGCGTTGGAGTCCAGAGGCTGTGCGGTTGGCGCTGGCCATGGGTACCTGCAGGGCTGATCCTTGCAACCCCACAGGACTGTATGTTTTTGCACACTTTATTTTTTCTATTTTTATTTTTTATTATTTTTTAAAATGAATTAACTTTTAAATTTACATCCAAGTTAGTTAGCATATAGTGCAACAGTGATTTCAGGAGTAGATTCTTTAAAGCCCCTTACCAATTTAGCCCATCCCCCCCTCCCATAGCCTCTCCAGCAACCCTCTGTTCTCTATATTTAAGAATCTTTTATGTTTTGTCCCCCTCCCTGTTTTTATATGATTTTTGTTTCCCTTCCCTTATGTTCGTCTGTTCTGTGTCTTAAATTCCAAATCTGAGTGAAGTCATGATATTTGTCATTCTCTGACTAATTTTGCTTAGCATAATATCCTCTGGTTCCATCCACATAGTTGCAAATGACAAGATTTCATTCTTTTTGATTGCCAAGTAATACTCCATTGTATGTGTGTATATATATATATATACACACACATATAGTACATGTACGTACATATATACATATATACATATTATATGTATATATATATAGGTATATACATTATATATGTATTTGTGTGTATATATATATATACATATATATACACACACCACATCTCCTTTATCCATTCATCCATCGATGGACATTTGGGCTCTTTCCATACTTTGGCTGTTGTCGATAGTGCTGCTATAAACATTGGGGTGCATGTGCCCCTTCGAAACAGCACATGTGTATCCTTGGGTAAATACCTAGGGGTGCAGTTGCTGGGTCATAGGGTAGTTCTATATTTAATTTTTTGAGGAACCTCCATACTGTTTTCCAGAGTGGCTGCACCAGTTTGCATTCCCACCAGCAGTGTTTTGCACACTTTAAAAGGTGCTGCCTGAGGGGCTGGCTTCTGGCCAGCCTGAATCCAGGTGCTGACTGAGAAGGACCCCCTGGTTCACTGACGGGTCTTGGCTTGGCCTCAAATATTGGGAGCCATGAAAAATAAAATAGGCTGTGTGGACACGCACAGATCTTTGAGGACAACCAGGAGCAGAGGGAGGGTTGACTGGCAATGTTTATCTCCTAGAAGGGACTGCTCCTTCCAAACTGGGAAAGGGATTGCTTCATCTGATGCATAGAAACCAGCACAGAGAGTCCAGCAGGACGAAGAAAACACAACTGCATTGCCGTGCGGGAAACCAGCAACCCTGCATGTCCTGTGGTAAGTGCCAGACCTCGCAGCCCATGCTGTCTTCTCTGCCCAGTCGCACACACCTTCAGAATCTTGCAACTCTGGATGGGTTTAAAAGTAGAACCTCCTTTTGTGTTCTGCCCAGAGCCTTTGGCTTACTCAGCGCCTTTGGCAAAGTAGATCTGTACTCCAAGACAAGTCAAAGTTCGGCCCCCAGGACATTGACTGTCTAAATCCATTGTGCAAGGCAAGGCTTTTTTTTCCCCTGAGGACTGCTTCCTTTAGTGCTAATTATCTTGTGCTTGTCATTGAGTGTCAATGCTTTAACATGTCTAAAAAAAAAATGAATTTGTCGCTTTTTGCTGCCACAGTGGTGGAAGCGGTTAACTCTGTTCCTCACCAGGCCTCCTTATGACTTTCATGACTCTGAATTCACGGTTTAGTATGAAAGGACATAACTCAGGAACAGCCAGATGGAAGAGGTGCACTGGGGGAGGCATGGGGAAAGGGTGTCTAGCTTCCGTGCCCTCTCAGGGCACCACTCTCCTTGAATCTCCATGTGTTTACCAACCTGGAAGCTCAGAGAGCTTTCTTATTATTGCTCAGTAAATATAAATGTGTCCACCCCTTGTCACTTCTGGGTGACATATAAGAGCCAATGGAGATTTTCCCTACATAAGTAGTGAACACTCCATAAGTGAGGGGGATGGAAAAATGATTTATCTCTGCTTATAAAGGGAAGCTTTTCTTAACCCTTTTGTTATGTAAATAAAATTCCTCCAGGAACCAGCCCTGTGTGACTTGATTTTATGTCCAGAATGATAATGCTCCAATCTCCCCAACACCTTTGGAACTTACTTGGGTGCCTCTTCCAGGATGTAATGGTTTGGCCTTTGGGGAGGCAAGACAAGATTTATTAGCTTTTCTGATCTGAGCAATTAAGTAGATAATATGGCTATAGGTCTAGCTCTCATGGTACATGGAGAATCTCTGGAGGTTGGGGCCTTTCCAGGACCCCTGGAATTGTTCCTTGTCTCTGTGATGCTTGCTTGTAGTAAAGGCATCAGAGGAGACGGGGGCTGCTTTCTCCAAGTGTAGCAGTGAACATGAAATCACTACTACCAGGATGAGCGAGAGATATCTGCTGGCTGCTAGTGGGGGTGGTGGTGGTGGAGGAGATTCCCCCTCCCTCTATTATAGCAGAAAAGCACTGTTTTATGTGCCATTTACCAACTGTCAATGTGCCAAGAACAAATAGAGTCAATGGCCAACAAATGATTATATATACCTCTCTCCTATTACTCCCTTCACCTAATGTGTTTAGGCAAATTTGTTGAATTTATCACTTGGAGATGTGAATGGCAACAACTGTATCTATAGCAGAGAGACTTTATTATATGACACTGTAGTTCAGGGGCTGGCAAAATTTTTCCCTGAAGGGCCAGATATTTTAGGCTTTGCTGTCTGTATGTAGCGTCTATGCCTCATCTTCTTTGTTTATCTTATAACTGGTTAAAAAGGTAGAAACCATTCTGTGCTTGCAGGCTCTACAAAAACAGACCGGTGGCAGGATTTGACGCTCCACGTTTTACTTTGTCTAGAACCTCTTCTCACTATGGTTGGGTGATCATATTTAAAGGAAATGTTTCAATAAAATATTTTTTGGAGGATATGATTTCAATGCATATTTTGTGCCAGTGAGTGCTAATTTACAATGATGTAATTCTCAGAGGAGAGAACACAGATCCTCTATTCCTCCCTTGTTACTGGATCAGCAGAGTGATAGGATCTTTGTGAATATTTCTTTCCAAATTCCATCTGACTGATGGGAAATATTTAGTTTAGCTTTGCATGAAGCTGTGTCGAATAGGTAACTTGATACCAATAGTGCATCTTTTTTGGTCTGAACACTGAGGAATCAGGTAGTGTGATCATTATTTCAACTTCCTCAAGCTGGGAATGTGGAACATGGCAAATGGAGACAGACTGGGAAAGTGGATCTGGAGCAGGAACAGGAGCATTCCCCCCCCTCCCCCCCCCCCCCCCGGAGGAGATAAACCTCAAAACAAACAATAACCTCACAATAATAATAACAACATGTGGCATTAAACACCATCTGATTAGGATGCGGCATGAAGGCAGGATACAAACTGGATGACTTCTGAGCTTTCCATGGCCATGACCCTGTGATAAGCCTGTTTTGTCCATACCATATCTATAGCTTCTTAACAATATGCAGCCCAATAACTGGGCTAACCAAGGTTATCAACAGCAGGCTGGGTATTGAAGATAATATTCTATTCACATTACAGCTTTTGATTTCCACCATTGAATTATAGTCTCCATTCTTATTTGTTTTTAATTGGAAGGAGTTTTACTTATGTGACTTACTTGGTTAGCCAGTAATTTTGGGGAAAAGACGACCTCATTTTCCGGCTGACTTAGATATACAAACCTTATATTAGGAAGGCTATGGCAGTGCTGTTGGCCCATACAGGGTAAAGTCCTCTGACATGTGCACAGGGCATGGCCACTTAGAGGGAAAAAAATATTTCTGTTACTTAAAGAGACTGTTCCCCCAGTCTGTGGGACTTTGTTATGGCAACCCAGGGAGACTAATACAAAGATCACAGGCTGATACGCACCTGGCAGGAGAGGGGAGTAGGCAAGAGTGCTCTAAACTGTACCCTTTTGGGGATATCCTGGTGATAATTTACCCAGTAGGTGGGATAGGGAAGGATCTGAGATCTGGGGGAGACTAAATGTGATAGAACAAGAGACCTGTACTTGGTAAACTGTGTGGGTCCCATGCCTCCTGAATTCTCTTTGACTGGCCCAGCCTGCCTCTGCTTGCAGAAAGCGGCCAAAGCAAGCTGAACCCTTGGTCAGGGAGCAGCCTGGCAGGGGAGCAGTGTGCTCCTGCTGGTGGTCAAGGCCATAGAGGAAGAGCACTCAGGGACTGGGATCAACCCTGTAGGTCAGTTATTCCTCCTCATGGTGAGTTTGATTTTTTTTTTTTTTTTTTCTGAGCACTAAGTTTGAAAGTTTGGCTTTTGTTTTAATAAGATAAGTACTTTCCTTAAAAAAGGAGAGAGGGAAAAATGCTGATTCTTTAGGAATTGGGACAAAAAGAAGGACTGAAAACCATCTTTCTCATGGGTTTGCGCCCTCTCTTCTGTCTTGTCTTGCTTCAAGTGCTGCTGATGCCACTTCAGATGAGTTCTCACTGTGCACACCTCCATCTTATCCTTATTCTTTTAAAGTTTGTTTATTTATTTTGAGAGAGGGTTGGGGAGGGGCAGAGAGAGAGAATCCCAAGCAGGCTCTGCGCTGTTAACACAGAGCCCAGTGCAGAACCGCATCCCATGAACCATGAGATCATGACCTGAGCTGAAATCAGGAGTTGGTTGCTCAACTGACTGAACCACCCAGGGGCCCCATTGTCCTTATTCTTAATGATCATCTCTCTCAATATTTGCTCAGATCCAATGGTGGTCTCCTTTTTCTTTTCTTTTTTTTAAAAAAATTTTTGTTTATTTTTTTTTTTAATTTTTTTTTCAACGTTTATTTATTTTTGGGACAGAGAGAGACAGAGCATGAACGGGGGAGGGGCAGAGAGAGAGGGAGACACAGAATCGGAAACAGGCTCCAGGCTCCGAGCCATCAGCCCAGAGCCTGACGCGGGGCTCGAACTCCCGGACCGTGAGATCGTGACCTGGCTGAAGTCGGACGCTTAACCGACTGCACCACCCAGGCGCCCCAATTTTTGTTTATTTTTGAGAGAGAGAGAGAAAGAGAGACAGAGTGCGAGGGGGGGAGGGGCAGAGAGAGAGAGGGAGACACAGAATCCAAAGCAGGCTCTAGGCTCTGAGCTGTCAGGACAGAGACTGACACAGGGCGACTTGAACTCATGAACCATGAGATCATGATCTGAGCTGAAGTCAGATGCTTTACCGACTGAGCCATCTAGGCGCCCCAGTGGTCTCCTTTTTCATTACACTTAGGGGCTGAAGCACCTCTCAGTCTTGATGCTAAACTAAGGATATGGACACCTCTGTACTGACCCAGAAGTGGGACATGTGACAAAGGGCCAGGCTTTTGTCGTGGAAAGTTCTAGAACAGTTCTCTAAGACTCATTGGAAGATCCACAAAGGTTTCTGCGTTGCCCTACCTGCCTTTAACTGAACTGTTTCCCCTCCAATACTAGTGGCCATGGCAATTCAAGGAGGGTTTCCCTTTCCATTTTGTTTACTTATATGTTTTATGATTGAACTTGCCACATGGGCTTTTAATTTTTCTATTCCATAAATATCCATAAACATAATAATTATATATTCCATAAATATCCATAAACATAATAATTATAAATATCCATAAACATAATAATTATATATTCCTTTTTATAAGGAATCTGAATGCTTAGCTTGCTGACTAGCGACCTGTTGTGTTGACAAGAAATCTATCACCTCTTAAAACAACTCATTCCCTGGGCAAAGAACTCTGAAGTTAGAAGATGCTTCTGTCCTCATAAACCTTCCATTTATAGGTTTATGTGAAATTGCTGTGAGGAATATCAAACAACTGATTCCCAAAGTTGGAGAACTCAATCTGTTTGACACTTCTCAAGTTGAAAATACCTACTGCTATCGTTTAAAAAAATATATGCTGGAAACCAAAAATTATTGTAATGAATGAAAAATACCTCTCACACAGTGTCTAGCAGAGAGGAATCTGCTTTTGCTCTGAATAGAGGCTGTCCTCGGGCTGTGACCTCAGTAAGACTGAGCTGCCAAGGAAGGAAGCTGAATGGTGTATTTGTTGGCACCCTGGCAGATGTCTAGGAATGGAGGAAAACGAATACCACATAACGCCCCCACGCCCAAGACCACAATAAACAACCCCTTTGATCTGGGAACAACCCCAGATCTGACTTCCTAGACCAGCTGGGGCAGGATGAATTGTGGAGAGGAAACAGTCTCCTTCCAGAAGGTACAGGAAGAGCAGTGAGCTTGCTCTTGAGTGGCTCTGGCTGTCTGCCAGCAGGCAGCCTCTGCTTCTTGGCTCCCAGGAGGTGGCTGCACGGTCTGTCCAGGGAGGAGAACATGAACACGATAATGTTGCATATTACATGTGAAGCATATGGGCCAGGAAAAGCCCCATGATAACATGAAAGAAGAAAAACCTAGGGAACACTCCCAGTACTGGGCATTTAGTGAGGAAAATCATTCTCTAGAGTTGCTTGCTTAGCACAGAATCAGTATGAGTTGAGATGGAGAATTCTGTTGGCTGCTTGAAGCTTGTTCTGTGTTATAGAGTAACCTACCTAATGACCATCAGGCACGGTGTTTTCCTTCCTGGGACTGTGCAGCATAAATACTGAAAAAGTCTAAGCCCCAATATTCCCTTTTATGGTAACATTTCTTTTTTTTTTTTTTAATTTTTTTTTTCAACGTTTATTTATTTTTGGGGCAGAGAGAGACAGAGCATGAATGGGGGAGGGGCAGAGAGAGAGGGAGACACAGAATCAGAAACAGGCTCCAGGCTCTGAGCCATCAGCCCAGAGCCTACGCGGGGCTCGAACTCACGGACCGCGAGATCGTGACCTGGCTGAAGTCGGACGCTTAACCGACTGCACCACCCAGGCGCCCCTATGGTAACATTTCTTATGAGTTAGAGAAATTTGCCATTTCAGGGTCCTGTGCTTCCTATGTGTCATAGTTCTGATGACAGCTTAATTTATCTTAGTTGCATTTTGTGATGGTTACTTCTGGACACTCCAAGCCATCAGTAAATTTTCTCCCCTTCACACCATAGGATGGCTTGTTTCTGGGAATGTTTTGGGAGATGGCTAATAGTAGCCGTCATTTGCTGCTCCTAGTAATTTCTCTCTCCATTCTGGAATAACAAGTTAGCTTCCCAGCTTGTAGCATCTAACAATGGCTTACAGACTTTCTCTTTTTGACTTGTGTGTGGGTGTGTTTGTGTATGTGTTTGTTCAGTGGAGAAGAAACATGGAAAGACTCTTGTTGGTAAGATCTGATTATTTTTTTTTCTCCGTACTGATTCTACAGATTGAAAATGCTTTTAATTTCGATGGTAATTCATTGCAAATGGTATTTATGTCTTTAATATAAAGTGTGTTTATTATCATATACAAGTGACTTAAATAGTGAGCCTTTCAAAATAAGGAGTTTCTTTCATTTTTGTCATTTGAGAAAAATGTGCTTTCTGGGGAATAAATTCTACAATGAATATGGTTCATTTTAATTTTTGTAATAAACCATGCCTATAGTAGAGACCTCTGAGAGTAACAACAACAGCTAATTTATTTTTATCTGTTATTTGCAGAGAAGTGACATTTACAAATTACATGTGATTTTAATTGATATTTGAAAAAACCTAATAAGGCAAGATACCTTCATTTCTGCATTCTTTTATTCATTCAACAAATCACATTAATTGCTAGCAGGTGCGAGGCACATTACAAGGCACTGTTGAAACAATGGTGAACCCGGTGGATCTACTCTCAACCTCATGGAATTTATAGTCAAGTATGAGCAGATATAATTAACATTCCTCTTATCAGTTCAGGTAAATTTGTTTCAGGCTGTAACACAGAATCTCTGAAACCTCATTCATATTCAACTACCCCGTCTTGTAGAGGTGAGATGACTGGACAGCAATTGTGAACGCAAGAATGCCTCCATAGGGCATTTTTACAAGGAGGAGCTCAGAAAGTGCTAGAAGGTATGTGCAGGCCATTGGAAAACACTCCCTTCTGAACATAGATTACTTTTGAAGGGGGTGCATAAGGGATAAGACTTTATAATTCGGATTTAGTGGCTTAAGAGTGTCATCCCTCTCTGGGTGTGGGACTTTCAAGGACCAGAGTTGAGGTTTTGTATCTGTATAGACCTCCAGCTGAGTTTCTTTGTAGCCAGCCTTGCTCAGAGGTTTGTATTTATTCCACTGAGACGAGTGGAGGTGTACTCAGTTCAGTGTCATTAATCAAGGGGGTTTTAGACAGCTGAGAGACTTCTGGTATTTACTTGGGCAGATGCCAACCTCCACCAGGTCAGGGAAGGATGGGTGTGACTGTCTAAGGATCTCCCTGTGGTATTGGTGATGGTGGGGGTGACTGGCCATGGGGACAGGTTCATGTGAATTTTTAAATGCCCATGTCACTGAAATCGTATGGTCGAGGCATCCACTGTCTGGGTGCATAATCCTTTAGACGGTGGACTTGGCAGGGAGTGGCTCTTTACCCCTCCCCCACTTCCCAGGACAGCTCTTGAGAAAGGTGTGTAGGTATGGTCCATTCCCTTAGCCCCATCTTCCCGTGATGGTTCTGGGGTGTCCTGGTGCAGCTTAGTAGACAACCTGGGGAGAAAAAGCTCAGCCACAGCCTACTTAGTTTAAGATTTAAAAGAATAACAAAAGCATCAAGGGTTACGAAAAGACTCCATGAGATTAAGTGGGGTGGATTTACAGACTATACCCCCTCTCTACCTTTAGCCATTATATTCACCCCCAAACATGTGTTGAACATTATTGGGGGAGTGAGGTTAAAGAAAATATCCAATTTCCCTGTAGCGCCATCCACACCATATTTCTGATTATTTTCCTTTGGGTCACCAGAGTTTTAGAGATTTTACCAGCTGTGTGACTCTGGGAAAATTGCTTGAACTTTCAGAATCTGTTTTGCCTCTGCAAAACGGGGGAAATCAAAGCACTTTCTTCACATGGGATTTTAGCACAGTGCTCCCTACATGGTAAGCACCTACTAGATGCTCACGATTCCACATTTCTTACTCTCTGCTTTGTCTTTGCCAAATTTTGGTCAGAGCTCTGTCCTTCCTACAGTCAGAGCAGGGGGACTCTGTCCCCCTTATTAGTTTCTCCTGGCAATCAGCTGGCCACAGCCAGACCCTTTCCAGTCAGACCCCACTGGTCAGTTCTCCTTGCTTGCCCAGATTCCCCTCCAAAGATTTTGCTTACAGACCTTGTGCTCAGAGTGGTCCCCTCTTGCAGTGATTCCCCTTCCCCTACTTTGATAGCCCCTTTCCATCCCTCACAATAAGCCTTTGAACAGAAGTCTCACCTCACTGAGTCCTGATAAATTTTTCTTTTGATAGTGCTTGATAAACATTAGCCAGTAACTATGAATAGTCCTTGTTTATTTTTTATTTTAAAGCTTATTTATTTCGAGAGAGAGAAAACAAGTGGAGGAGGGGCAGAGAGGAGGACAGAGGATCTGAAGCTGGCTCCACACTAACAGCAGAGAGCCTGATGTGGGGCTCTAACTCACAAACTGTGAGATCATGACCTGAGCTGAAGTCAGACGCTTAACAGACTGAGCCACCCAGGCACCCCTGGATAGTCCTTTTGATCAGTTTTCCGGTTTTACCCAGTATCAAGATTCAATGAGAGAAAGCCAGGCAGTCCAGGGCAGACCAGCTGCCATTTGATAGTATCCAGTACACTCAGAAATGGCCAATGGTTAAGTCTTTAGGTCTGAGTACCTTTCCAAAATGCCTGGCCTTCAGTCACTGTATTTTGTTTTCCACACAATAGGAAAGGGATAATATGCACTGCTTCACTCTTTTGGTCTGAGCATTCATTGATGGGGAGTCACTGCAGGTTGGAGGCCAGCACGGAGGAGGCAGGCGGGCACAAGCCACCTGGCATATCTACCCCTTGCTAGGGTCAAGCAAGCTATTCATTTTTGTGCTGGCCAGCTGGCCATCAAGTCAACATAAGGTCAGGATGCAGTCTGTGGTTTGCCTTTCTGGCGTGTTCTTTCTCCCTGGAATTGTTTTGTTGAATTAGGAGAAAAAGGGGAATTCTGCTTGGAAAACTACCCCATAGAAGGTAGTCTTTGGAGTTTAAGGATCCCTTGAATTTGTTTTAATAGCAAAGAAGGTGAATGAGCAAGTGAGCACTGACAGACTCCCATCATCCCTCCTGACTGCTTAGCTCCCTGCCCCGTTTTCTCCTTTTCCTTTCTTTCTCTCCTGGTCTTGGCTCCCTCTTGGGTAAATAGCACCTTCTCTTGACTAAGTCTACCTGTTTACACCTGTCTACACTGCAGAACCAAAGGGAGGCACCATGAGTTACAGACTTCTTTATGGCCTTTCATGTTCAAAGCAGCAGAAGTTTCCAAGTCGGGGGAGATTTTGTTGTCAGGGTAACTTGTGTGTAGACTATATAGCCTTGAGAGGATCACCAGCATGCTCCTTGACAAGTGACAGTCTCTCTCTCTTTTTTAAAAGTTTATTTATTTTTATTTTGAGAGAGACAGAGAGAGAGAGAGACTGTGAGTGGGAGTGGGGGAGGGGGAGGGGCAGAGAGAGGGGGAGAGAGAGAATCCCAAGCAGGACACTTAACCGACTGAGCCACCCAGGCACCCTGAGTGACAGTCTCTCATTGACCAAATTTTAGAAAGGCTTCTCTGAGCCCCTTTTCCACTCGACCTTGTCCTTGAGCCTTGTCCTGTAGAGCCCAGTTGTAGAAAGAATCTTGCTAAGTCAACCTAGCGTGAAATCTACCCCCCCCCTCCATATATGATCCACCTGGATATCTGATCAAATTTCCTCACCCTCTACCATTCCCTGGTAATCTCTGATCACCCAGGTCTGCCTTCAGCAAGAGTCCTACCAGGTCTGTTTAACTAGATCCCTTCCAGTCCCTGATGTTTCCATCTAGTACTTTTCCCTTCACTGGCTCCACTCTGCCCCTTGGCTATAAATCCCGCTTGTCCATGCTCTATTTGGAACTGAGCCAGTTCTATACTGAGTTCTCTTTTCCCCTATGGATAGTTCCTGAATAAAATCTATTTACCGCTTTACCAGCCCCCACACCTGGTTTTCTTTAACCACCACAATAAAGGCTCTACAAACCATGTTTGAGTGCTGATCATGATGGTTGGGAAGTTACCTTTTTAAAATTGTTTTTACTACTGCCAACTCAATTTGTCATTGTTTCTTTTTGAAAAAAATCTATCTTCCCTCTCCCCACTTAAAAAAGAAATCCCATTCAATATTTGATCACCTGGCTGAGTTTTGCATGCAAGTAAGATTTCAGAGCAACTGGGCTCCCAGAATAAAGAGGGTAGGCTGTATTTATAGTTCAAATTATTATATAGCAGTTGACAGTTCTGTTTTGATTTAAAGTCCTGTCTCTGATAATAGGAAACAGGATCACAGCTTATCTCTGGCTGTAAGGCTTTAGAATGGCCCTGTAATTCAAGGCTTATCTCTGGGAATGCATGGCTTTTAAAAGTGTAAATCTTTTTTGAGCTGTGACAGTTGCCATCTTCCTGTATGAGACAGAGCTAAGCTAAGGATAAGAATGTCAGTTTTATTTTTTGAGGTCTTGTGAGCAAATTCTACTCTGATGGCATGAATTTGACAAAATATATCTAATCTAGATTTTATGATTTAGCATAATTAACTTGATGTTCTGTTCTATTTGGATGGTTTCATTGAAAAAAAATAGATACAAAAAGAAGTGATGATATTATGCAAACACCTGCTTGTCTTGAGCTTAGTCATAAGATGTTAGGGTTAAAGAGTGAACTTGTGTTTGTGACCCCCTTACAAAGCCCCAGAGATCATATTTTTGATCACTTTCATTATGCCAGATATGTTCTAGATTGTCATTATTTATTCATCTATGTCCAGTCCAGGAACCAAGAATACTTACTGGGTTTCTTTTTGCAGTACCTGTATCTGTAAAGTTTTCTCCTTTCTCTAAGATTCCTCATTTGTTGTAGACTGTTCAGGCTGCCATAGTAAATCTCATGGACTTGGTAGCTTATAAACAGCAGAAATTTCTCATGGTCTACAGGCTGAGAATTTCAAGATCACCATTCCTGAAGACTGTTTGGTGAGAGCCTGCTTCCTGGTTTATATACACCCACCTTCTTGCATGGTCCTCACGTGGTGGAAGGGACAAGAGAGCTCTCTGGGTCTCAGTCCCATTTGTGAGGGCTCCACCCCATGACCTATAACTCCTCAAAGACCCCCACCTCCTAATACTGTCACATTGGAGTAAGGATTTCAGCATACGGACTTGGGAGGACACAAACAGCCCATTACAGCATATTTTTGTGTCCTAGCCTGCCAGGAAGTTCAAGTCTTGACCTTTTTAAAAATTATTATTAAGTTTATTTATTTATTTTGAGACAGAGAGAGAGTGTGTGTGCTTGTGTGCAAGCAAGTGGGGGGAGGGGCAGAGAAAGAGAGGGAGAGAGAGAATCCCAAGAAGGCTCCACACTGTCAGTGCAGAGCCCAATGTGGGGCTCAAACTCACAAACCAAGAGTTCATGACCTGAGCTGAAGTCAGACGTTTAAGCAACTGAGCCACTAAGGTGCCCTTAGTCTTGACCTCTTTTAAGACTGGGACTCTGTAAGCTACAGATCAGGCATTAGGGCAGTTTCCCTGGAGGATTTTGTAGGCATCATTGTCATATAGGAAGTACAATCCTTGTTCCTTAATAATGGGATGCTCATCCTCAATTAAATGGGATTTAAATGAGACATTTCTGGAATGGTTGCAAATTTGGTTTATCCGATTATATCATTACAGATTCTTACTGAATCTATGCAGATAACCACATTGCCATGAGAAGTAAAGGCACTCAGTGGAAGGCACCTTGATAGTTTGGATTAGTCTTGCAGGCAAAGCCAATCAATATCCAGCATTTCTACAGACTCATGACCTTAAATTCCCTTGTCAATTCAGTAGCTTATAACTTATACTAAGATTTCTCATAAAGTATTCCCCCTGAGTTCTGAAGGGGGACTTGGAGCAAGACGCCATTCAATGGGTGTTTTCTTGCAGTTTGCACAAGATTTGCCTGCTAAATTCTAGAAAGAAAAGATAGATCAAAATGAAAGAAAAGATTTTGTTTTTTCTTCTATGACCAAAGGAAAAGGGCACTTACTACAATTAAATTACCCTTTTTGGTTCCATTTAGTCCTATGCAGTTGATTCCTGTTCTTCCGAATCTTGGGCCAGCAGGTGGCTTTCAAAAGTCACCTGCTTCTGGGTTATAGGAGTCCAGGGCATTCTATCTCAGTCCTCTGGGACAGTCTGACAGGACACGATGTTGTCTGACAGTGGCATCATGAGTAGCTGGAACAGAGCTCTCCTGAGGCTGTCATTCTTTTGAGATTTCTCCCAGAAAGTTCAATTCCTACTCTAGAACTTATAGCAAGGACGTAAGGGAAAAAAGGAGCCACCTTTGGTGATAGGAGTTAATGATTGCTGTTAATGATTGCAGTTATTTATTACAGTGATGTCAAAGAAGACATCAAGGACACTTGATAATGGCAGCAAGACAACTTTTATTCAGTTGCCTGCAATAGGTGACAGAGATTTCCGAATCAGCTGAGCTCATCCAACTAAGACAAAGGTGACTGAGGTCTTTAAAGGGAGAACAGAGAGGGAATGAAAGGAGGTTCTGGGGAAGGGAGGAAGGGAGAACGAGAAAGGGTCTAGGAAAGGAATGAGGGAATGGAAACTTACAGGAGAGTAAAAAGAGAATTACCGAAAATGTTCTGGCAGTGCGGGTGAGGACAATGTACATTTTGCAGTTGGGCAGCATTGTATTTTCTTGAGCAAAAACTCAGCCTGGAGTGCGGGAGTCACCTTTAGAGACATGGTGAAGTACAAGTAGAAGCCGGGATAAACTTTGGTCAGCACAGTGTTTTTGATGAGCTCCATGTGTCACATGGGAGTTCACAGTAACCAGCAATGAAAGAATGGAGTGGAGTCTTCTATTGGAGTATTTCATAGGGATTGATTATCCTGAGAGTAACAACATTTATATCATCAAGGGCACTGACAATTCTCCAGGACTTTCTAGTCTAACAGGTAAAGAATATTTTAAATACAAGGACATTTTAAATTGGGGGGGGGGATCTTAAAATTTAATTTGTGAATAGGCCATTTTTTACTTTTCAATATGTGATATCTCTGACTCATCCTGATAAGTCTACAGTGGTGAAAAAAATTCATGCTAATAACCTAGATATAATTTTACTTGTACCTAGTAATATGGTGAATTGAGTCTTTCTTTTTGACTTGATAGTATCCACACTGTTGACTTGGTAAACAAGCTACCTCTACAATAGTGCTGAGTTATTTGAAAATTTGGAGGATACCAACCCTGATTGTTTTGGTGTCCTTCTTCATTCCTAAGAGTGTTGGGTTCTGGTCCTCCACAAGATTCCCTGCCCTGCTGGCACTCTGTTTCTCATCCACATGCTCTGGCTCTTCCTGGGCCCTGCAGCATTCTCAGGATAGGGCTGAAGCATCTAGTTTCCAAAGATTCCAGACCATTCCTCCTTTTCCAACTCAACTTTTCACCCTCACCTTTCCCCTCGCGTCCTACCCTTCTGTTTTCAGGTCAGCCAACCAAACAGCTAATTCCTGGGGGCCCGTGAGGACAGGATTAGACATTTGTATTAATCATGTCTTTTTATTTTCTGTATTTTGATGCTTAGACATCTTGAGGACTTGCTGACCCTGGAGGGACTGCCTTTTCCAGGGTTGGTTAATTCCTAGAGATAGCAAATGACTCACCTGTGAATATGCCTTTCACGTGCAAACCAACCAATCCAGAGTCCAGAGCCACCTCTTTTACTGAGTGTTTATACTCCAGACCGCTATCTACCTGTCCCAGTCACCCCAGGGCCAGGTACCAGACAATTAGGGACAACCTCTACACCCCAGAGCCTGCTGAAATTATTCAAACTAGCCAATCCTCAACCTGCTTACCTTACCTCATGCATTGCTTCTGAAGGCTTCTGTTGGATGTATGAGGGCTGGGATCTCCTGTTCTGCCATCTTGCTGAAGAATAATGTTGTAAGTGCACCGAGAGGCCACGCTGTTCTGTGTCCATCTGGTTCTGTGAACTTTAATGAAACCCAGCTCCTCAGGGCCTTACATTTTGCCTCCATTTATAAGAATTTTGGATTATATTATCTAATTCTTCAGATTCTATTTTTGGGGGTTTTGAAAAATTTTATCAAAATCTCATGTTTTGAGGGACAATTAGAATGTTGCAATTGTAAACAGAAACCAAACAGATGCACTATGTATTTATCTTTGCTGATAGAAAGCAACTGGCCCTGGCTCTCCAGTTTGACTTCCAGAGCATTCTTAACTCAAGGGCTTACTCTGGCCAATTCCTATTTGAATATCTATTAAAGCAGAGGTCTTTCCTTGATGATTTAATGGGAGGAAATCCTCTTAGCAGATTATCTGTTCTCACTGCCCACAATCACCTTGGCCCAGAGCTTGGTGCTTCCCATCTTATAAGGGAACTGCCAAATACAAAAGCCTCCAAATAACGTTCTCGCTTCTGGCCTCGCTAAGTTACCCTGTGTATTAGTTTCCTAGAAATGCCCTAGCAAAATATCGCCAATTTGGTGACTTAAAACAACAAAAATTTGTTCTCTCATAGTTCTGGAGGCTAAGAGTCTGCAATCAGGGTATCAGCAGGGCCCCGTTCTCCCTGAAACCTATAGGGAAGTGTCCTTTTCCAGCTTCTGGTGGCTCCATGTGTCCCTCAGGTGGAGGCAGCATTACTCCAATCTCTGCGTCTGTCTTCTCATGATCACCTTGCCATGTGTCTCTGTCTCCACGTGGCATTCTCTTCTCCTTCTTTTTTTTTTTTATAGGGACACCAATCATATTGGATCCAGGGTGCACCCTAATCCTTATTGATTTCATCTGAACTAATTGTACCTGCAAGGACCCTATTTCCAAATATGATCACATTCACAGGTACCAGGGGTTAGGGTTTCAAAATATTTTTTGGAGGGGGATATATAATTCAATTACTAATTCCCTGTTTACCATAAGGACATTAATCTTTCTGTGATACTGTTGTGTTTTTTTTCCATATATGAAATTTATTGTCAAATTGGTTTCCATACAACATCCAGTGCTCATCCCAAAAGGTGCCCTCCTCAATACCCATCACCCACCCTCCCCACCCTCCCACCCCCCATCAACCCTCAGCTACTATTGTTTTTTTTTTTTTAAGTCACTATTATAGAGGACAATAAGGAACAATCCTGAGGAATTTCTAGCAAGAACATGAAGAAAAGGGGGGGAACATTGTCCTCTGATAGTTAAACTATACATAGTGGGTTAGTGCAGGGAGAACATCAACCTAAAGAAATAAATCAGATTCTAACTTAAGACCCAGCTGCAACCAGATCAACATTGTGTTACCGTGTGTGTGTATGTGTGTGTGTGTTTGATGGTGGACGGTGGATTAGTTAGCTATAGAAGCTGAGGCAAAGGAGAGTACATTACAAATGCAGGTAAAGGAATTTTGTAAATACAGTGAAACCTTGGATTGTGAGTAACTTGTTGGGTGAGTGTTCTGCAAGACGAGCAAACATTTCTAATAAATTTTAACTTGATAAACAAGTGATGTCTTGCAATATAAGTAGTACGTGACGTCAAACATCACATGATAACAACTGAGCCAATGGTTCTTGAAATTCACTTTGATATACAAGTGCTTTGGGTTATAAGCATGCCTCCAAAACAAATTATGCTCACAAACCAAGATTTTACTATTAGAATGCAGACCCATGAAGGGGAGCGTCTTCTATATACTCCTGAGGTGTAGGTCCTGAGCCCCATGTCCTGGGAAGTGGTAACAGGGTAATTAAGATCCAGAGAGTCCCAGGTTTATGTCCTTGCTCCTTTTCTTCATAGTTGGATGACTTTAGACAATTTATTTAACCTCTTGAAGCCTCAGATAGCCTGTCTTTACAGTGGGCATGGTCAGACTTCCCTTTGGTTGATGGCGTAGATAGAGCATGTGGAGTGGCAGGTGTGTAGTAAGTGCTAGGTTATCAGAGTGCTAGCAGTTACCACAGTAATGATAATATAGCAAGTATGTGTTAGGACTCTGGGTGCAAAAGGCAGAACCAACTTAGTCAGAAGCTGGCAAGTATTGGTGACTACAATAGGGAATCAGGGTCAGGAAAGTCACCAGGACTCTGTGCCTCTGTGGATTATTTGGGACAAACTTTTATAAAATTTTATTGCCTGGGTAAATGAAACGAAATCTTTTTCCTCAGTCTTAGGCTGGGTCAGTGAGCTTTAATCCTTCTCTCTGCATCCAGCTACCTACCTCTCTAAGAAAAAAGGGTGAGGAAAATGAATATTGCTCTGTTCACAGAAGGTTTACAGCAAGGATAACTTTAATTATTGAGAAGTTAAAATGATCTCATGCAGCTCCAGTTTTCTCAGCACCACACAACCAAAGGATCTTTATTTATATACATGGTTCTCATTCATTATTTGCCTAGGTTTTGATCTCAGTGTCCCAATTTATCACTATGTTCTGAAGCTTTCAGTCATAGTGCTTTAGATGGTCCCCTGGGCTCTGAAAACGGAATCGAGCGGTCTTCTCCTTTTGTTTCTCTGTTTACTTTACCACCCAAGGCTTTGTTTTGGACTATTAAACAGTGTATGCAATAGAACATTTCCACAGGAAAGATGAGGAAAGATAAACTACACTGGGATTTATCTGTTTTCAATTTTGCTGTGACTTCTTTTGTCTTTGCTCAATAGCATTTCTTGCTTTTGGTGAGAAATGGAGCTGGTAATAAATATAGTCTCATGGGAAAACGATATCACATTATCTAGCCCAAACCAGCAGATGCAGCTAACTTCCAAGTTACTATATGAAAAGCATTCTTAGCTTTGGTTTTCACTCCCTTTGGCTTTCACTTATGGCTATTTCTGGAGGAGATGGAATACTGTTCTGGAATTAGTAGACTGAGAAAATTATCTGATTAATATAGTTATTTTGTTTCCTGAGAATTCTTTTCTATATATTTGTGGGATATAAAAATATCATAAACACAAATGTGATTTATAGACATAGTCACAGATGCAGATGTGAATGCAGGTTTGGTAATCAGCACTTCAATAGGTGGACCTAAGAGCATAGTGAGATGATAGTGTTTGTAACCATCATTGTTCTTATACCTGTTTCGGAGGTTTGCCGTATTACTATACAAAACCCCATTGTGCCTGCTTTCCCCTTCTAACCATTCCGGGTTGATTATGACCCTGACAGGAGCTGTGGAGAGAGAGACATATTCACTCTTTTCTAGTCCTTTGTCCGGACTAGACCCAGGCCATTGTGAGTGGAAACTGGCTTGGGTGTAATTAGTTGGCTGCTATGTTTGCAGGCCAACAGAACGGTAAGTTTTTACTCTCAGTACCAAAAAAATCCTGTTGTCTGTAGTAATTTCTAGTAGCCTCAGTCCATTCTGGAATTTAGTACTCTTAATTCACATGGGATATAATGAGATATCTTAGCATAGATTTTGATAATGCTTAGAGCTTCTGCACTTAGACACCACTGGCCATTGATGGTATCAAATGAAAAAGCAAATCTATACTTAGCAAGGAGACACTTTCTTCTAAAGGTTTGCAAGAGTGGGAGAGAAAGCTATTAGCGTTGTTAAGTGTCTCAAGAGTCAGGCAGAAAAAAAAAAAGATTTTTCTTTTATAGGGATGAATAAATGAGGCTAGGAGGACTGGGTAAGGGAAATGGTTGGATAACAGATCAGAGACTATTTGACCCTGAGGCCAGCCTGTTCTCAGAGGGGCTGTGTGCTGCTCAGGCAGAGGGTGGGCCAAAGTTCAGGGGCCTGGAGGAAGGACTTAACCAAAGTTTGGTTGAAAAGCATTTTGTTCCTGTTCATCATTGGGCGTAAGCAGTTCAGCTAATCTTTTATGAGGCCAACAGTGGGGATTGCAGGGTGTGGGTCTGGCCTTGTCATAGGTAAACAAGGGGAACATCCATGAGTCTTATCTAAGTCACATGAGGAAGGGGAGGTTCTTTGTAGGAAGTCACAAAGAGTGAGGGCATTCCTTAACCTTCAGTTTTCCAGAATCACTGGGCTCAAGTAAAATCCAATATCATCAATGGTTGTGCTTATAAGTGATCTGGTATCTTTGTAAGGCCGGTTGCCAGGTTATGCTCCAACTCAACCTGGGAGAAGGTAAATGCCCACCGGCCATGGCAGAAAGACATCATGAGGGAAGTGAAGCCCAGTAGTGTTTCAACTTGGGAGAGGCTTCTGTTTAGGGAGAAAGATCGCTTTGGAAACAGAGTTTGTTTTTCCTTTCCAAAGCAATCTTTTTCCTGAAACTCGAGGAAGGAGCAGACTAAGACCTTCTGTTCTTTGCAAAAGAACAAAATCATGTTAATAAGGCAATTTTAATAGAGAATTACAAGTGAGGCTTAGATGGGGAGTGGGTGGTGATTCCAAAGCTGAAATTGGGTATCATGGGAGGCAGGTTTTATTTTTGTTTTAATTTGGTCTATGTTTGGTATTGCTCATTTATGATGTCCATTTCTGGTATGCATTTGCTTGCATTTACTCGATTTCTCGTATGTACAATAAATGTGGTGGTTCTGCATGTATTCTTAGTTGTTAAAACCTGCCCTGCCCTGGCTTTGATGTATTGTAGAAACCAGCAAGAATTCATCTCACAGCTAACAAAATCAGAGCATAGTCCAGAAGACAAAATCCCCTTCTTGGATTTGCCCCATCTCTCACCTGTGACAGGAATAGCAAACCAGGTTGAGGTCAGCTTCTATCATCTATCTTAGGATTTGTGCTTCCAACATCATAAACTTCAAGTGACACATACAAATTCTAAAGATGACCTGATACAGTCCTTTCAATATATGTGTATTTCATAGGCTCTGTTTCATGCAATTAAATAAGAAAATTATTTTATAAGGAGGGCTTTTAAAGCTCCAGTGTATATGTTGATTACTAAGCAAAACTTGAAAGCAAACAATAAAATTGCAACCCATCTTTTATATTTACACGCATTGTAAGAGATTTTTATATGCAAGATTTTTGTAAAACTGGGTGGGACCTTTATTCTGGAGTCTCTCTGTATGTGGCTATCAAAGGCATCATTTTATCCCTTTTCCCTTTCTTTTTGTGTTTTGTGTTTTTTGCCTAGTACGTTTAATCTTCCATATCCCCTAGCTTCAGTATACATGAATTGATGATTGAATAAATTAAGGATAAGCATACTGTTCTGTTCTTCTAAAACCTGTATTTATTGCTGTGATTTATCTAACAATTTACATAAAGTGCTAGTTAGTACAGCTGAAATTATTAATTCTTCAGAGAATGAGATGTTCAACTATTTCCACGGCTCCAGGCAGTTTTTCCACATTGAAATGCAGGAATTACACAGACCACAACTTGGTTTTTGAATTAAAATGCATCATTGATGCTAATTTTAAGGAAGTCTCTATATTGTACTCCTATTTAACCAAACATCACATTTCCTCATTAAAATATCAGCATCCATAATGAAGTACTTTGCTTTATAATTTAAAATGCCCCACTATGTTGAAGGCACATTTGAACATTTAAATGTAATTCTGCTAATGTACTGATTAATTTATGTTATTCTCTGCCACTCACGTGGCAGATTTTAATTGCAATTAGTTAGCTGCTGTTGGGTCTCAGCATGCTGAAGGCTAGGGGAAAGCCTGATCGCCTTGCAACAATTACTGGGACTTTTGAGCAGGGCTGGCATTGGTGGGGGGTGGGAGGGTGGGGTGGGGTGGTGGCGGGACAAGAAGAACCATCAAAGTTGTGAATCCTTATTCTCCTGGTAATAGCTATGCTTGGGGGGTCATAGTTTGCTCTGAGGAAAAAGCCAAATAAATGGGAATTATCTGAGCACCATAATACAATTAAGCTGTCACAACTTTGGGGACTGATCTTTTGTACACTTTCCACGTCCCTCCGGCTGCTTGGGGGTTGCTGTAGCAGGGAACGTGCTCTCACTAGCCTCCTGAGCTTTTGATGTGTGTAATGTACAGCTGTAACAAGGCATGGGGTACAACACCCGTCTTTCACTCAGTGTTGTTGAGCTACAAATTCATGTAATTAATTTTAAAAAGCCATTACTTGATCTTCATAAATATGCGCAGGATTCACATGGAAAACCTCAAGGGGAATTTTCTCAGGAGGATGATGATAGGTCCAAAATGCAGTTTCATTAGGGTCTACTACTTGTCTATAAATGAGGCTCCCCCCCCCCCGCACAACTTCATCCTTTATTTTAGTGGCTGCTATTATTACCAGCTGCACTGCCATATTATGCAGAATGTCTGCTTGCTTACCCCACAAACAAACTGCCTTGGTTCAATGAGTTATTTGTAATGCTGTGCTAAGCTTTGCAATATATTGCTATAATTTAGTTTAAAGTACTTTTTGGTTCTTGTGCTGGTTATGTCTTAACTATAGGGCACTGATGTTTAGCAATAAGATGAAAACATAGGAGGGAGCTCTAGGCCCCTTGAACCTGGGTTCTAGTCCTGTATAGGACCCACGTTCAAGGTCTCTCTGGACTTCTGTGTGCTCAGCTTTTGGTTGGGGATAACAAGGAATGATTCCTAGCTCAAGGTTGTTTTGTGGGGCACATTACACATACAAGGAAAGGAGTTTTGTAGAGATTAGATTGCAGTGTTTAAGGCTTGATGTTATTGTAGTGTTTTACTTTTGTGTGTGTTTTTTATTGTTGAAGTGATTTTAACTTATAACAAAAATGCTGTCAGAAAGAAATGAAATTAGAAACCCTTTCTTCTCATTCTTTAGTACATTGTTTCTAATAACTCTAATAAATGGGGTAAAGTTAAACAGGAAGAGTTTTAAGTGGTGAAATGGTAGGGTATTCAAAAGGGATTATGGAAACTGAATTTTCCCCTTGTTCAATAAAATGCAACAAGATTGCAAGCAATTCTCAAATTTCAGTGGCTTGACAAAATGGCTTCAGTGGCTTGACAGGGACCCAGGCTAACGGAGACCCTATTTTTGTCGTTGCTTAAAAAAAATTGTGGCAAAATACACATAGAATGAAATTTGTCATCTTAACCACTTTTAAGTGCACAGTTTAGTGGTATTAAGTCCATTCACATTGTTGTGTTGCTCAGGGACTGTATTTGGACGTGTTTCCAAGGACACCAAGACAGGAAAAAGGGATGTGGGGAAATGTGTGCAGGCCCTCTGGTGCTTCCCCCACAAAATGATGCAAGAAACCACTGCTCATATTTCATTGGCCCCATCAAGTAATGTGGTCATGCCTGACTTCAGAGGGGGCTGGAAAGTGCATCCTCGTGTCCCCTGAAAGGGAGGAGAATTAGAAATATTTGGTGAGCAGCGCTAATGTCTACTACACTCTTTCTCTGTTGAATTTAGTAAAATAGGTCTTCGGCCCCTGGGAAGCTGACTAGCTCCTTACAGCCTGGAGAGGGGTGTTAGGGCACAGCGAGGGTGGTTTTGAAGACAGGCACTGTCTTCCTAATTAAAGAGGTATCTTCATCACCACATACCTCTGCTATGCTCTTTGGTTACTTCCATTTCTCCTGCATCCTTGGCTACTCAAATTGAGCCTGACCTTAAGGTCTATTCCAGACTTTGTGTGTGTGTGAGAGGAAGTCCAGGCAACTCACTCTTTGGCTCAGAGGCTCATTCACTCACTCTCTCAAGACTTAGTGACCAAGCTGTCTGGCACTGTGCTGGGTGTTATGGTATAAGAAGAATATCATATTAAGGGGCCTTTAACCCTTGGTTTCTTCCCTGAACATTGTATAGTCTTCCTTTACTTGCCTTTTGTTCATTATCCCAGGCCTTAGTTTGCCTTATTTTGTTGTAACTGCTTCCTCCTTCTGCTTCCCCTCCTTCAGGAGTGGAAAGGAAGTTTGTTATTTGGACTCCAGCTTGGCTTCATATTTTCACATCCCAAGTTAGCCCCACTTGGCTTTGGTCCCCAGGATGCTGGGGTCTTAATGATGGTCTCTGAGAAGGGACTATGGGTTTTAGTCTTTTTTGATCCTCACTCTATTTTTATAGGCTCTGATATTCAGACTTGGTGGCAGAAAGGACTTTCCAAAAACAATAGTCCTCCATTCAGGGAGCATAGCTTAGGTGAAGGTCCAGAGGCAAGTGAACATGCTGTGTTTGTGATATGAAAGAAATTTAAATGGTTGGTGCTGGGTGGTGTAGGGCCATTGTATATGATTGGGTGGGTTGTGCACTGAACAATCATGGGGGTGACTTTTGCACCATAGTCTTTGTGATTGCCCCTTGTACCCTGGAGTTGGGCAGTGACAGCCTGTTCAGCCGCACACTGGCCCCAGGGGCTTAGACAAAAAGAGAGAGAGAGAAACAGAGAGGGAGAGAGAAAAGGAGGTAAAAATGGTGGCTGAGAGAATCAGACTTGCCAGATAATGCAGAGACTTGCAGCCATGTTAAAGAGTTTGGAATTCCTCCAAAGGAAGGTCAAGCCAATGGGAGGATGGAACTGAAGCAGGAACTGGGTGTATGAAGGCTGGATTGGAGAGGAGCCACCCTAGAAGTGGGGAAACTAGTTGGGAGAGATTATGTGGCCCACCAGTCTAGAGATTGTGTGGATCAGGGTCCTAATGACAATGTGGCTGGAGAGAATGAAAGACTTAAAAGACATACAGAAAGTGGTATCACTAGGACACCATAAGCCTGGCCTTGCTTGGACACATTCTCCTTTCTACAGACATTTTATTTAGTTGCTTTACATGCATGTTCTGTTTCACTAATTCCATTTCGATCATGATATAGACTGGGATTACATGTCTAGTTTCTTGGCATACTTGAATATTTGGACTTATAAAATATTCAATAAATGTTAACTGACTCATCATCAATTCACTTGTCATCGGATCTGAACTATCATGCCAGAAACCCAGTCTCCTGTGTTTGGTTGGAAGGGATGACCAAAGAGAGGTCCCAAGGGGACAGGTGCTTCCCTGAGAAGCATTTCCAAGAGGACTGATACACTGGCAGCATTTCCCTAGGCTACCAGACAGACAGTATTAAAATGATGCTTTTAGAGATTTATAGATACTGTCACTGGGGTTATTTATCTTGATGCATTTTACTCACTCACCCAAAGGGTCAGTTAATCAAACTCTGAGGACTCCTCCAAGAGAAAGGTTGTAAGGGATATAGAAATGCAAGCCATAGTCTCTGCTCTGAACACTTTATATTCTGTCAAAGCAGATTTCCTAAGGAGCAAGACAGAAGCATATGGAAGAGATAACCACATAATACCCTTATTTCTCTCACATATTGGTTTCCTGTTGCTGATGTAGCAAAGTGCCACAAACTTGGTGGCACAATACACATGTATTGTCTTCTGGTTCTATAGGTCAGAAGTCTGATATGACTTAAAATCAAAATGTCAGCAGGTCTGTGTTCCTTTCTGGAGACTCTTAGGCAGAATGGTTTCTTTTCCTTCTCCAGTTTCAAAGGCTGCATGCCTTCCTTTGCCTGTGGCTTTGTCCTCCATTCTAGTGCCGGCAACTTCACATCTGTCTCCAACCCCCATTTATCGTCACATCTTTCTCTCTTCTTCCTCCCTCTTCTGCTTTCAAGGATCCTTGTGATTATATCACTCCTATTTGGATAATCCAGGATAGTCTGGGTCCATGCCAAGGTCCCTAATTTTTTATTTTATTTTATTTTATTTTATTTTATTTTATTTTATTTTATTTTATTTTATTTTATTTTATTTTTTTAAATATGAAATTTATTGTCAAATTTGTTTCCATACAACACCCAGTGCTCATCCCAACAGGTGCCTTCCTCAATACCCATCACCCACCCTCCCCTCCCTCCCACCCCCCATCAACCCTCAGTTTGTTCTCAGTTTTGTTTTTTTTTAATTTTTTTTTTCAACGTTTATTTTTTATTTTTGGGACAGAGAGAGACAGAGCATGAACGGGGGAGGGGCAGAGAGAGAGGGAGACACAGAATCGGAAACAAGCTCCAGGCTCCGAGCCATCAGCCCAGAGCCCGACGTGGGGCTTGAACTCACGGACCGCGAGATCGTGACCTGGCTGAAGTCGGACACTTAACCGACTGCGCCACCCAGGCGCCCCTGTTCTCAGTTTTTAAGAGTCTCTTACGTTTTGGCTTCCTCCCTCTCTAACCTCTTTTTTTTTTTCCCTTCCCCCACCCCCCACCATGGTCTTCTGTTAAGTTTCTCAGGATCCACATAAGAGTGAAAACATATGGTATCTGTCTTTCTCTGTATGACTTATTTCACTTAGCATAACACTCTCCAGTTCCATCCACGTTGCTACAAAAGGCCATATTTCATTCTTTCTCATTGCCATGTAGTATTCCATTGTGTATATAAACCACAATTTCTTTTTTTTTTTAAATTTTTTTTTTTCAACGTTTATTTTTGGGACAGAGAGAGACAGAACATGAACGGGGGAGGGGCAGAGAGAGAGGGAGACACAGAATCGGAAACAGGCTCCAGGCTCTGAGCCATCAGCCCAGAGCCCGACGCGGGGCTCGAACTCACGGACCGCGAGATCGTGACCTGGCTGAAGTCGGACGCTTAACCGACTGCGCCACCCAGGCGCCCCTAAACCACAATTTCTTTATCCATTCGTCAGATGATGAACATTTAGGCTATTTCCATAATTTGGCTATTGTTGAAAGTGCTGCTATAAACATTGGGTTACAAGTACCCCTATGCATCAGCACTCCTGTATCTCTTGGGTAAATTCCTGGGTCATAGGGTAGATCTATTTTTAATTTTTTGAGGAACCTCCACACTGTTTTCCAGAGTGGCTGCACCAGTTTGCATTCTCACCAACAGTGCAAGAGGGTTCCCGTTTCTCCACATCTTCTCCAGCATCTATAGTCTCCTGATTTGTTCATTTTGGTCACTCTGACTGGCGTGAGGTGATATCTGAGTGTGGTTTTGATTTGTATTTCCCTGATAAGGAGCGACGTTGAGCATCTTTTCATGTGCCTGTTGGCCATCTGGATGTCTTCTTTAGAGAAGTGTCCATTCATGTTTTCTGCCCGTTTCTTCACTGGATTATTTGTTTTTTGGGTGTGGAGTTTGGTGGGCTCTTTATAGATTTTGGATACTAGCCCTTTATCCGATATGTCATTTGCAAATATCTTTTCCCATTCCATTGGTTGCCTTTTAGTTTTGTTGATTGTTTCCTTTGCAGTGGAAAGCTTTTTATCTTCATGAGGTCCCAATAGTTCATTTTTGCTTTTAATTCCCTTGCCTTTGGGGATGTGTCAAGTAAGAAATTGCTACGGCTGAGGTCAGAGAGGTCTTTTCCTGCTTTCTCCATTAGGGTTTTGATGCTTTCCTGTCTCACATTTATGTCCTTTATCCATTTTGAGTTTATTTTTGTGAATGGTGTAAGAAAGTGGTCTAGTTTCATCCTTCTGCATGTTGCTGTCCAGTTCTCCCAGCACGATTTGTTAAAGACACTGTCTTTTTTTCCACTGGATATTCTTTCCTGCTTTGTCAAAGATTAGTTGGCCATACTTTTGTGGGTCTAATTCTGGGGTTTCTATTCTATTCCATTGGTGTATGTGTCTGTTTTTGTGCCAATACCATGCTGTCTTGATGATTACAGCTTTGTAGTGGAGGCTAAAGTCTGGGATTGTGATGCCTCCTGCTTTGGTCTTCTTCAAAATTACTTTGGTTATTCGGGGCCTTTTGTGGTTCCATACAAATCTTAGGATTGCTTATTCTAGCTTCGAGAAGAATGCTGGTGCAATTTTGGTTAGGATTGCATTGAATGTGTAGATAGCTTTGGGTAGTATTGACATTTTAACAATATTTATTCTTCCAATCCATGAGCATGGAATGCTTTTCCATTTCTTTATATCTTCTTCAATTTCCTTCATAAGCTTTCTATAGTTTTCAGCATACAGATCTTCTACATCTTTGGTTAGGTTTATTCCTAGGTATTTTATGCTTCTTGGGGCAATTGTGAAAGGGATCAGTTTCTTTATTTGTCTTTCTGTTGCTTCATTATTAGTGTATAAGAATGCAACTGATTTCTGTACATTGATTTTGTATCCTGCAACTTTGCTAAATTCATGTATCAGTTCTAGCAGACTTTTGGTGGAGTCTATCGGGTTTTCCATGTATAATATCATGTCATCTGCAAAAAGTGAAAGCTTGGCATCATCATTGCCAACTTTGATGCCTTTGATTTCCTTTTGTTGTCTGATTGCTGATGCTAGCACTTCCAACACTATGTTAAACAACAGCGGTGAGAATGGACATCCCTGTCGTGTTCCTGATCTCAGGGGGAAAGCTCTCAGTTTTTCCCCATTGAGGATGATATTAGCTGTGGGCTTTTCATAAATGGCTTTTATGATGTTTAAGTGTGTTCCTTCTATCCCGACTTTCTCGAGGGTTTTTATTAAGGAAGGATGCTGAATTTTGTCACATGCTTTTTCTGCATCGATAGACAGGATCATATGGTTCTTATCTTTTCTTTTATTAATGTGATGTATCACATTGATTGATTTGCGAATGTTGAACCAGCCCTGCAGCCCAGGAATGAATCCCACTTGATCCTGGTGAATAATTCTTTTTCTATGCTGTTGAATTCGATTTGCTAGTATCTTACTGAGAATTTTTGCATCCATATTCATCAGGGATATTGGCCTGTGGTTCTCTTTTTTTTGCTGGGTCTCTTTCTGGTTTAGGAATCAAAGTAATGCTGGCTTCATAGAATGAGTCTGGAAGTTTTCCTTCCCTTTCTATTTTTTGGAATAGCTTGAGAAGGATAGGTATTATCTCTGCTTTAAATGTCTGGTAGAATTCCCCTGGGAAGCCATCTGGTCCTGGACTCTTATTTGTTGGGAGATTTTTGATAACTGATTCAATTTCTTCGCTGGTTATGGGTCTGTTTAAGTTTTCTATTTCTTCCTGTTTGAGTTTTGGAAGTGTGTGGGTGCTTAGGAATTTGTCCCTTTCTTCCAGGTTGTCCAGTTTGTTGGCATATAATTTTTCATAGTATTCCCTGATAATTGCTTGTATGTCTGAGGGATTGGTTGTAATAATTCCATTTTCATTCATGATTTTATATATTTGGGTCATCTCTCTCTCTCTCTCTCTTTTTTTTTTTTTTTTTTGAGAAGCCTGGGTAGAGGTTTATCAATTTTGTTTCTTTTTTCAAAAAAACAACTCTTGGTTTCATTGATCTGCTCTACAGTTTTTTTAGATTCTATATTGTTTATTTCTGCTCTGATCTTTATTATTTCTCTTCTGCTGCTGTGTTTGGGGTGTCTTTGCTATTCTGCTTCTGTTTCCTTTAGGTATGCTGTTAGATATGGTCTTTGGGATTTTTCTTGTTTCTTGAGATAGGCCTGGATTGCAATGTATTTTCCTCTCAGGACTGCCTTCGCTGCATCCCAAAGCAACAATCCAGGGTCCCTAATTTAACCACATCTGCAAAGTCCCTTTTGTCATGTAATCTAACACAAGCACAGGTTCAGGGGACTGGGGCCTTTGGGAGCCACTATTCTGCCTCTTATGTGGACTGACAGTGGGTCAGAGCACTTGCTCTGGACCAGAGGCTGCTCTGTGTTCTTTGTGTGCACTGTCGCACTCTGCCTGTCCAGTGCTGCGAGGCGGGACTGTGGTGTCCTTGTAAGCAGGTGAGGAAATCAAGGCTAAGAAAATGACTAGCAAGAAACTGTGGCAGGCTTTAAACATACCTTTTGCAGTGGAAAGAACATAGGTTTTGGAACAGAAAAGGCAAAGGTGTGAATTCAGGTTCACATCCTGCTTACCTATGTAATACTTGGCTTTTCTGAACTTCAGTTTTCTTACACACACTATGTCTGCCACCAGGCATGTGGCTTTCATTAAGAGAACAGTGCCAATTAAACAAAATTGAGATATATTTCCAATTAAAAAAAAACTGGAAAAAAAAGCCAAACCCAAAACAAAAACCTGAATCTACCCTCCCCCCCCCCCCCCCCCCAGTTCACTGGATGCTGTGCTGGAAAGAACACAGGATTTGGAGCAAGACAGACTTGGGGTTGAATCCTGGCTCTTAGCATGCAGCTGGCTCACTGCTCCTGGACTGATATGGTTTCATTAGCTAATAAATATAAGGGACCTTTTTCTTCTGTTCATTCATTAAACATGTTTACAGCAGCAAGCTGAGCCCTGGAAGGTAAAAAGATGGGCATGACTTTCATCCTCATTGTCTAAAGGAGTGGGCGCCTATATTTCCTGCCAAGTCTGCACCCCCTCACATTTTTAAAGGTTGGGACTATGGACCAGAAAAGGCCGCATCCTAGTTAGTTTCCATCATTTCCTTCTCCTCTCTTCAGGAGTTTTCCCTGGTGCTTGCTGTGCATGCTCCCTTTATCCTAGTTTGCAAGATCATTACTCTCCCCCTGCGCCTAGCATCTGGCCTGTGTCATTATTCCCTGTGGAGTCTACCTCGTAAATGTTTCTCCTCCTTCCCCTCCATGCCCACTGTCTTAGGTCACCATCTTCTCTTAACTGGGTGTGAATCCTCCTATGGAGTTTCCTGCCTCTGGGCCTTCCCCTGTAGTCCATGGTCATACTTTGAAGACTGCTGGGCTCTCTAAATGAAGTGACACCCCAGTCCACCTAGAAAATGATAACAGAGTTTCTTGGTGGGGGGGGATGGTGAGGAGGGTTATTTGGGTCTTATGCTCCCCCTCTTGTGTCCTAGAGATTTAGCCTCTCCATGGGATTGCTGTCAATCATGGCTGCTACCTTTCCTGGCTTTTATAACTCTAGTTTCTTATTGCCACTTTGGGACATGGACCCTTTGTTTAATTTTCTATCTCATAGCTGAGACCAGCATTGACATGGAAGCATTTAAAAAGCCTTTTCTGCCCGTGAGAGAAACAAGGAATGACAATACAAGGAGCCATTTTGTATTTGTTATTCGGGTTACCTAGTAGCCTCTTTGAGACCTGTAGTTGCTCTCTGTTGGCTTCTGCACTCCTGAACTAGGGCAGAGACCACATTTTCCCTTCAGGCAGGGAGTCCCTCCAAGCTTCCAGAATCTTCTTTCCCTTCCATCCCACAGCAAACAAACCTTTCAGACCTCAATTTTTGCTCTGGAATCTCAGTCTTCCCAAGAGAGCTGATACAGGGGCTCTACTCCCTCCAAGGCAACTGTACCCGTCTCCTAGAAGGGCATGGCCTGTCTCTGCAGTCTCAGCATGAAAACCACATCCAAAAACGATAGTCTAAGCCCATGACTAGAGCAACACGGAAAGTAGCAGGGACACTATTTTCTTAAATCCTCCTAAAATGCAAATCCAATCAAGTCAGTTACTATTAATGATCTGTCAGTATCTCTCCATTGCCTTCTGAATAAAGTCTCATCTCTTTGATGTGACTTTCATATCTTGCTAAGAGGCTTTCCAGCACTTAGCACATTCTCTATCCATATTGAAATGCTTGATGCTTCCCGAGGACATTCTGCTCTCTCACACCGCTGTGCTTTGCATCTGCTGTTCCTTCTGCCTGAAATTCTTTCCACCTGGCAAACTCCTATATTATCTTCAAGACATAGCATGGGCATCCCCTCACTCCTCCACGAATCTGTCCCTGACCTTTCTCCCCTCTCCTTTTATAAAATAATCGCTTTCTTCTCTCTGTTCCTAATACCTATATACAGCTCTGTAGGAAAAAAAAACAAAAACAAATTTGCTCTACTTTCTCAAGTTCAGTTACTGGGGACCTGTGAATTAAATTGAAAAAAGACAGATTAATAGGAGAAAAGGCATGTGTCTCTTTACTGATGTTAGTATTTTTACATGCATGGAGGCTTCACAGGAAAGAAGTGAAAACCTAAAGAAGCGGTTAGACTTGGAAGCTTTACATACCATTTTAACAAAGGGTAGTACCTTGGGGGAAAGTTGACTGTACAAAGGAAAGCAGGGTGTGGGATGCTAGGATGGTAAATTATGGGAAGGTAAATACATGGGGAGACTAATGAAAGATAAGGGGTATCTTATTAAGGCTCGTGTATGCAGACTTACCTTGGTGCCGACTTTCCATCTTCTTCATGGCCGTAAAACTCCTCTGGGAGAGTTTTCTCAGAAGTTTCTGCTTTTAGTCAAGTAAGGAAAAGCTCTGAGAAAATTTGCATGTGTGGATTCTCAGGTAACTTCAGCTCAAAATAATCCATATGCCAAAGTGGCATATTTGGGGATGGCATTTTCCTTTTCAGCTTTCTAATATGGCCTAGGTCACACTGTTTGCTAGTCTGCTTATGTGTTTCCTCCTCTGGTTGGCCATCCAGAACTCATCCAGCACCAAGCCTGTGAATTATCTATTTTGCATCCAAATACCTACTGATGCTTGAGTCTCATAATCCCAGATTCTAATGTAATTGATCTGGGATTCTGCCTGGGCACTGGGATATTTAAAAGCTCCCCAAATGATTCTAATCTGCAGGCAGGGTTGGGAACAACTGCCGCTGACTGTATTTTAGATCCTGCCATTTTCCTAGCATTCTCCCAAGCTCTTGGGGAACTTGCTCTCAAGGGGTGTCAGTGATGGAGAGGTGGATGCTGAAACCAACCTCTGGCTTTGGTTTTGTTGTAAAATCAGAGTATATGTGGGGGAGAAGGTGGGGATGCTAAGTAGAGACCTAAAATTATATGGGTGTCATAGTAGAACCACCATTGCATTTGAGGCCTCACGATGGAATGGATTTTATGGTGTTGTCTACATCAGACTTCTGGCATTTTGGGGCTGAGATACTCAGGGGTGGGGGGAGACACTCCTACTGAAAAACGACTAGATTCTAAATAACCCCCCCCCTTTATTTATTTATTTATTTATTTATTTATTTATTTATTTTTATATGAAGTTTATTGACAAATTGGTTTCCATACAACACCCAGTGCTCATCCCAAAAGGTGCCCTCCTCAATACCCATCACCCACCCGCCCCTCCCTCCCACCCCCCATCAACCCTCAGTTTGTTCTCAGTTTTTAACAGTCTCTTATGCTTTGGCTCTCTCCCACTCTAACGTCCTTTTTTTTTTTTTTTTTTTTCCTTCCCCTCCCCCATGGGTTCCTGTTAAGTTTCTCAGGATCCACATAAGAGTGAAACCATATGGTATCTGTCTTTCTCTGTATGGCTTATTTCACTTAGCATCACACTCTCCAGTTCCATCCACGTTGCTACAAAAGGCCATATTTCATTTTTTCTCATTGCCACGTAGTATTCCATTGTGTATATAAACCACAATTTCTTTATTCAATGCAATCCCAATCAAAATTGCACCAGCATTCTTCTCGAAACTAGAACAAGCAATCCTAAAATTCATATGGCACCACAAAAGGCCCCGAATAACCAAAGGAATTTTGAAGAAGAAGACCAAAGCAGGAGGCATCACAATCCCAGACTTCAGCCTCTACTACAAAGCTGTCATCATCAAGACAGCATGGTATTGGCACAAAAACAGACACACAGACCAATGGAATAGAATAGAAACCCCAGAACTAGACCCACAAAAGTATGGCCAACTCATCTTTGACAAAGCAGGAAAGAACATCCAATGGAAAAAAGACAGCCTCTTTAACAAATGGTGCTGGGAGAACTGGACAGCAACATGCAGAAGGTTGAAACTAGACCACTTTCTCACACCATTTACAAAAATAAACTCAAAATGGATAAAGGACCTAAATGTGAGACAGGAAACCATCAGAACCTTAGAGGAGAAAGCAGGAAAAGACCTCTCTGACCTCAGCCGTAGCAATCTCTTACTCGACACATCCCCAAAGGCAAGGGAATTAAAAGCAAAAGTGAATTACTGGGACCTTATGAAGATAAAAAGCTTCTGCACAGCAAAGGAAACAACCAACAAAACTAAAAGGCAACCAACAGAATGGGAAAAGATATTTGCAAATGACATATCGGACAAAGGGCTAGTATCTAAAATCTATAAAGAGCTCCCCCCTTTATTTTTGATGAATTGCTTAACTTGAAGCATGGAGGGGATTTTTCCACCTTGCTTTCTCCAAAGGAGGAAACTATGAGTGAGGCTGGGTAATAAGTGAGCAGGAGAAAAGGTTATCCTGGGAGCAAATGCCAACAGCAGCATCTTGATTGAATGAGTGGGTACTCAACTGAGGACCAGAAGCTGGAGGGCAACTAGCTTGGAGACTTGGCGTTGACTCATTGGAGCAGTGTTTACTGGCTAAAATGCACAGATTAAAGGTAGCACAGAGCTAGACATCACAAAGGGGACATTGACCATGGGCTATGGAGCTGTAAGCTGCATGGTTCAGAAGGAAGCACAGTAGCAATATGATGTGGCAGAACTTTGGCTTCAGCGCTGTTCTGTCAACTCCGTGTTCATGGATGAAGAAGTGCAGACCATCCTGTGGTATGGTCAGAGGGCTACAGGCCAAGCTTTGAGGCTGACTAGGATTGATTACCATATGCATTGAGCCATGGCTGGTTTCCCACATTGTTTTGTAGGAGGTCAAGTCCTCTTTGAGGAGGCCAACCTTCAGGGACTCTGTCTTGGACAAGTTAACTCTTGCCACTCAGAGAGAATGGAATCACAGAGATGAATGAGTAATAGGAGACATCAGGAATGACCACAAAGGTTCTGAAAAGAGCATAATAACACCTCTAAAATGAAAACTATAATTGTTGGAATAAAACAAAGAAAAACTGGGGCATCTGCATGGCTCAGTTGGTTGAGTCTGACTTTATCTCAGGTCATGATCTCATAGTTCATAAGTTTGAGCCCCATATTGGGCTCTCTGTTGTCAGCACATATCCTCTGTGCTGGAACCTTTGTCCCCCTCTCTCTGCCCCTCCCCCACTTGCTCTTTCTCTCTCTTTCTAAAATAAATAAGCAATGAATAAACATTAAAAAAACCTCAGTGGGGCTAAAGAAATAGTGAATTAGATACACTTAAAGAGTGAATTATTGAAATATGTATTTAAAATCATTACAGAGTACACAGAGACAAAGGAGATGGAAAGGAGATGGCAGAAAACTTAAGAGGAAGCATGAAATGAGAAGTTATATGAAAAATCTAAGAGTTTCTAGAAAAAGAGAATGAAGTGAATCCAGTGAAGCAATGTTTAGAGAGACAATTGCTGAGAATTTTGCAGCATATTGAAAGAGATGAATATATAGATTCTATACCTAGACAAAGCATAGTGAAACTTCAGATACTAAGGACAAAGAGAAAAATTTAAAGTTGCCAGAGGAAAAAAAAGATCACAAATGAAGAAAGACAATTAGAGAATAGATTTCTTAATAGCCACAATAGAAGTTATAAGACAATAGAAAAATAGCTTCATGAGAGAAAAATAAATGTCTTAGAATTCAGTACATAGCAAAATTACCTTTTATTTATTTTATTTTGTTTTTAATTTTTTTAATTTTAGAGACAGAACATGGGCCAGGGGGGGACGTGGGCAGAGGGGAGGAGAGAGAGAATCTTAAGCAGGTTCCATGTTCAGTGTGGAACCCAAAGCAGGGCACGATCCCACAACCCTGGGATCATGACCTGAGCTGAAATCAAGAGTTGGATGCTCAACTGACTGAGCCACCCACCTGTCCCCTAGCAAAAGTATCCTTTTAAAGTATGAGAGAAATAATGGTGTTTTCAGTTAAAAACGTGGATAGGATTTACCACTACCAAATTAGCATTAAACAATCCACCGACAAGTTTATTTCAGGAAGAAGAAAACTGATCAAGATGAAGGTATAAGAGGCAAAAAGGAATGATGAGCCAATAATATGGTAAACATATACATTTAAACAAAGAGTTTCTAGACAAGAGAATAATGACTAATTTTTGTTCTTAGAAAGACACAAAATGAAAGCACTTTTAAAATATGAGCTTGTAGGGGTGTCTTGTGGCTCAGTTGGTTAAGTGTCCAACTTTGGCTTAGTTAATGATTTTGCGGTTCATGAGTTCAAGCCCTGCATTTGTCTCTGCACTGACAGTGTGGAGCCTGGAGCCTGCTTCAGATTCTCTGTCTTGCTCTCTCTCTGCCCCTCCCCTCTTTCTCTCTCTCTCTCTCTCTCTCTCAAAAATAAACCTAAAAAAATTTTTTTTAATAAACAAAAAAATATGAGCTTTTCAACTATATTAGGGAAAGGGTAGTAGCTATGTAAAAGTGCCCAATGTTTTTGTATTTTTGGTAAGAAATTTAAGATATAATCTATTATTTGACTTTGTTAAGTTAAATGTGCAATAAAAAATTGCAAAGGAATTACAGGTTTAGGATGCTTTAATTTTCCATCCAGTAAAGAGAATAAATGGAAAAATAATATGAAAACAGACAAACAAAAATCCTGTCAATTCAAAAAGAAGACCAAGAAAGAAAAAAGAGGAATAGAAAAGGAGAGACAAATAAAAATTATTTGGTAGAAGCAAGTTTAAGTGTTTCATTAATCTCAATGACAATAAATAAACTGGATTTACAATTTTAAAGAGATTACCAGAAAAAAACAATGAGAATGGGAGGAAAATAACAAAACTAATGCAGTGCTATGATATTTCCAAGAAACATACTTATGAGAACAGAAAGCTTGAAAGAGGATGGAAAAATATATACTGTCAAATACAATTAAAAAGAATACTGGAACAGCCAAATTATTATCAGACAAAAGTAGACTTTAGGAGAAAAAGCATTACTAAGGAATGAGAAGGTCACTTCTTAATGACAAAGATTCAATTCACCAAGAACATTTAATATTTTAAATGTGTATGTACATAATAAAATATCTTCAAAATATATAAAGCAAAAATTGTTAGAACTAAATCGAAGAACTAATTGACAAATGCACCAGCACAGTGGGAGATTTTAACACGTCTCTCTCAATTATTGATACGCAAGCAGACTAAAATACGGTAAAGATTTGCCTAACACAATCACCATGCTTGATTTATTGAACATATGTAGAATTCTGCTTCAAGGTGCATTCTTTACAAACACAAATGGAACATTTACAAAAATTGACCATATAACAGGTTTTAGGCAAGTCTCAACCACTTTCAAAGAACTGGTTATATTCAGGCCACGTTTTTCTTTTCATAGTGCAACTAAGTTAGACATGAATATTAAGATTAAATCATAATATATCCCCACACATTTAGAAATTAAACCACATGTCTGAATAGCCCAATGGATTAAAGAGATCATAATGCAAATAAAAAAAAAATGACCCATAGTTGGGAATCATCCAATCCAGTCTTTTCTTTTTTTTGTTTTTAAAACTTGTTTATAATGCTTATTTATTTTTGAGAGCGAGAGAGAGAGACAGAGTGTGAGCTGGGGAGGGGCAGAGAGAGGGAGAGACAGAATCCAAAGCTGGGCTCCAGGCTCTGAGCTGTCAGCACAGAGCTTGATGTGGGGCTCAAACTCATGAACCATGAGATCATGACCTGAGCCAAAGTTGGACACTCAACCAACTGAGCCACCCAGGCACCCTTCATCCAATCCAGTCTTATATGCCCTTGACCCATAGAACAAAGTGGGAGGGATGACAATGGCTCTAGAGCAGGATAGATACTGAAGTAAGGCAAAAGCAACCAAATCTCTAACCCGTGGTGATTTAGTTCTCTTTATTGATTGGTCAAATGGTTAAAATTTCCTAGCTTGGGTTGCCTCTTCTCTAGTTGAGGAAAACAGTGTTTCTGTGTTGTATTGCATGATGCTGGGAAAATAGCCCATTGAGCAGACCATGCAGATGTTGGAAGGATGGTCTTACCTGGCTTTTGGGATGCCTGCTGGACTCTAAGCCCCAAGAAGGCATCCATTGTTTGGTACAAGGCTGCCAACATGTAGGCAGGGACTTCTGGGCACCACAGGAGAGGGCATTTGATGCTTGGAGGCAGCTGGCTGTAATTTAATTATCAAAAAGATCATCCTCCACTCAAGTGTTCAGACTTACAGCTGAAATGCCTTTGGACTGGCAAGCTAAAGGAATTGACTGTACCCTAGGCTTTTCTTACTCTCCTTCCAAATTCCACTTTTAGTTCCTGCTTACGCTGGAGGAGGGCAGGGTAGAGAAGTCCACATTTGTTTTCCTGCCTTAACAGATTGCAAGGAATGAGGGGCATGTCTGTGCCAAGCACTGTGCAAACTAGCAAGTTCAGAGAGCACCTGTCATTTCAACTGTAATCTTTTCATATGTTGACTAGAGAAACTCAGTGCTGTTTCTGTGTTCTAACACTGACCCATTAGTAGAATACTAGAGTAGTAGCCACCAATCTAAATTCTTTTTCAACTTGCTAATATTAGAATGCAAATCTGTAGATGATAGAGAATCTTTCATTTGCTCAGTTTTCTGACTCCAATTCCTTCATATTAATGAACTGACTAATCCTAAATGATTAATCCTAAAATTATAATGGAAATAAGGTCAAAGCTCTCACTTCGCAAAGGCAGCAAACTGCCATATGAGCCAAAATGGTGAGTATTTCAATCATTTGTGGATGGTGCGTAAATATGAACTCCTTAACCCAACGTTTTGTGCAGATGGGATTGGATCTAGTAAAATATCACAACTAGAAAGCCTTTTCTTGGCTTTCTTACCTGAATTTTGAAGTACAACTAAATTTCCTAGAAATGTAAACTGTGTTGTCTGCCTTTTCCAGGTGGTTAGTAGCTGGCATTTACTTCTCAATAATGTAATAAATTTACGAGCAAACAAATTACATCTCTAACCAAATCTTGCAACCAAATTAGGGCAAATATGCTCTTGCTGTACATTTCATTCGCAGTTCAAAAGAGGCAGAGAAAGAGGCATCTTCCTCTCCTAAAAGGCAATTTTAAAAAATGAATTGCTTTGAATAATAATGTCTGAATAATATCAATAAAAAGAATAGCCACAGGACACCCTATAAGTAAATGGAGATGTAAGATTACCATGTGTTGTTCAAGCAATAGCTGGGTCTAGAATGAGGGTGGGAAAACACACACGCATTTCTTGAGGCAAGAAAATGATGTGAACGGAGACTATTTTTTCCTACCCCTGACAAAATTGATATTATTTCCCTGTCTATTTTCCTGCTTGCTCCTGGCCAATACTATAATTAAAAGGCCTCCCTCCAAGGAGCTCAAAGTGCTTTGAAGACATGGTCTAATTAATCCTCCTGTAATGTCCACAAGCTCCAGACCCTACTCTGCTGGGAGAACCAGGCAGCCCCATATAGGTTCATGCAGCAGCTCTTCTTGAGAGGCTTATGGAAAGTGACAGCAGCTGTCGAAACCAGCCTCTTTCCCAGATGCTGTGAACACAGCCCCTCTTCAGTGTGAGTGCCACTGTATCAGCTGAGTGGCTACAAAGCCTGCAGCCAGCCCCTATATGTGTAATCTGCACATTCATCCTTCCACGTAAATCTCCAGTTCCAGAATTCCTTCTACCTTATGCAGACCATCTGATCATAGCCCCAATCACATAGGACTGCATCAGTCCTTTAGATGTTGCCTCGATTGTGGCTGGAGCCAAACCTGTAAAAACGTAGTGGCATGTTTTAGAGACTTTCAGCCAATTTGTCTTCCTAAATGATCCTTTTTTGACCCTAGATGTTGCTCTGCTCCTTGTTATCACTTATCTGACTTTCTCTGCTTCTTTTCCAGTTTTATCTGTTGGGAGGTTGGAGACACCATTACTGCATTGGCCGTGTTGATGATGATTAATGGTTCTGTTTTCTGTACAGTTCTAATCCTGATAGTGTTAAATATTCTCTTGGCCATTTCAACCCTAACAACATGTTGGGGTGATGTTTTCAGCAGCACTGTCAACTACAACTCTAGATTTGCTTTCTGTCCTGGGTTGGGTGACCATTGCAGAACCCTCAAAATGCGGTCTGTCTGGTAGTGAGTATGAATACTTAATAGGTGGATTTTTGATGAATCTCATCATTAGGTTGGTTAGTTTTCTCCTAAATACTTTTTATTTTCCCATCTGCCATTTTTTCCCTCTCTTCCATATCTTTGTCTGAGGTCTGTAAGAGTGATAAAATATTGGGACAGGCTTCTAATGAAGAGTTTCAGAGACAGTGCTTTCTAGAATCCCAAAGAATGTTTTTCATTTTATTATTTATTCTATCACCTGATAGATAGCACTTTGATACACTCAAAATGATATTTTATTTTTTAAAGTTTTTTATCTGAGAGAGAGAGAGAGAGAGAGAGAGAGAGAGAGAATGTGAGTGGGGGAGGGGCAGAGAGAGAGGGAAGGGAGAATCCCAAGCAGGCTCCACACTGTCAGTACAGAGCCAGACATGGGGCTCGAACTCACAAAACTGCGAGATCATGACCTGAATCCAAATCAAGAGTCAGATGCTTAACTGACTGAGCCACCCAGGTACCCCTCAGGACGATATTTTAAAGAACACTGTGAAGAAGTACAATGGTAAGAAGCATTGGTCTCATGTCCCATAGTGAAACAAAACTCAGAGAGGTTAAATAAACTATTTTTAAGATCACAGAAATCAGATTCAGATTTGCTTCTTACAATATCAATTTTCTTTCCACTCTCATCTGTCAATATTCACTCTCTCTCCATTACCACCCATTATTTATTCAATGATTGTTTATGTCATTTTTTGGTGGCAGACACTGTGCTAGAGCCTAGATATACCAAGATGGACAAGATATTGTTACCCTAAATAATCCCATCAAATGTGGGAGTCGTTTAGGGATTGATGCAGTCCTGTGTGACTGAGGCTGGGATCAGAGGGTCTGCACAAGGTAGAAGGAATTCTGGAACTGGAAATAGAGTAATAAGCATAAAAGGGAAGAGTGTATGCAAAACAGAGATGTAAACCAAGATGCAGGGTCTGAGGAACTCTAAATAGTTCAGTTTCCAGGGCTGGGTTGGGAAGCAATGGAAGAGAAAGGTGGAGTGACCTTTAGGACCACATCATGGAAGGCCTTGTATGCCATTCTAAGGAATTTGGACTTTGGTCTTCAAGGCCATGAAAAGTCATTGAAATCTTGTATGCAGGAAAGTCACATGATCAAAAATGCTGATTTGATCAAACTGTGTTCTTCTTGGAGCCTCCCCACTGGCAAAGATGGAGGAAGTTGCCCATGTTTCATGTCAGCAATGGGGCATAGACGTGGAATTTCTGACAAAATGTTAGTAGAAGCATCTAGTGATGCATGATTACTGGAAAGAACTTTGGCAATATGCGCTAAAAACCTTAAAAAATTCATTCTGTTTGACTCAGTAGTTCTGCTTCTGCAAATACATTTTAGAGAAATTATCTCAAAAAATGAATATTTCAGGGCAAAGTTGTTTGGGAGACTATGTTTTCATAGCAAGACACTAGAATAACATAAAATGTCTAACAATGGGGTAGTAACTAAGAATATAATATAGGCCTCTATACTGAATCTGATGAAAAGTTTTAAATATAATGATGTAGTGGACAGCTGCCTGATGTTTTTGTTGCCCAACACCCATTCAAGCTTATTTTTATTTAATTTTAGTTTATTACTTTTTAAACTTTTATCTAACTTCCAGTTAGTTAACATACAGTGTAATATTAGTTTCAGGTATACAATATACATGCTTATTTTTATAAAAGAGTTTTGCTTTCTATCTGGCTCTGGGGGTAGATTATCAGGTTAAACCAGTCAGCACTCAGCACTTCATTTATGAATTAAATGAGTGAGCAGACAAAAGATTTATATGGGGGAGATTCTCCTCCTACCTTAAAACATGACTTTCCCATGTAATATACAACATTGAGAAGCTGGAACAAAATATTAAACAAGTTCCCAAAGATTCAACATTAATCCCATTGTCACACTCCAGAGTAACCTTTGTTAATTGAAATGGAAAAAAAGTCACTTTCCTTCGAGCCTGGCTAAGCTTCAGTAACCAAAGCTCCAGGATTGTGGAATATGAAATTTAGGCAGCAAAATGTGGTCTCAGAGTATGACTTTGCTGATTTCACTTGTGTGACTTCAAGCAAAGTCTCTTAAATTTACCTCTTACAAAAGCATAGGTTGATTTCCAAATCTTAGTCACTTCAGGCTTACCATATAATGAAGAACCAACATATGTGGCACAAAATTAAGGGAATAATGTAGAAAAAATGTATTTTCCTGGGTATGCATTTCAGCCTCTATTTGCTCAGGAATATTTCGTTTGGTCATTTGGGGATATTAAGGTTGAAGGTGACTGACACTACTCAAGGTCAATGCTGTTCCTTGCAAAACACAATAAAAGCTTGCAGGAGGCTGAGGGCTGTGTGAGAAAATTAAGTATTGATTGAGGAGTAGATATGATGTTGTGCAATGTAGTTATTAGGCTCAATTCAGTGCTGTTAATTGGAGGTCTCTCACTTTCTCAGAAGATTACATCAGTTAACAATACATTATTGAAGTCTGGGGAGCTTTCGTTCTCTGATCATTGCATCCTCTTTTCTCAGCTGTGGAAGACTATTTTACCAATCGATATGCTTTTATTGAACATAGGTGCGTATAACCACTCAGCTCAAATATGATCACTTTCAGGAGTTTGTGACAATTGGCAAAGTCAACTTTTCTTTCAAACACTCTCTTCCTATCAAGAAACCGAGAATTCTGAACTTAATTGTTCTCATTTACAGTTCCCATGAATTATAAAGGGACCCCAGAAAAGCAGAAGAAAGAAAATTCATGCTTTTAGTGAACCTCCCTGCCCTGAGTCTATTTAGGTCAGTACCATTTCCAACAAACCTGGACTGGACAAGGTCCCTGAACATGGGAGGGGGTTTGGAGTATCGGCTGCTCAGAACAGTGGATGGAAAAAATTCTCCATAAAATCTTAGAACTGGAAAGAGCCTTAGAAACCACCTAGTCAAGTTCTTTCATTTTACAGATGAGTACTCCATATCCTGAATGGCTGTGACATGCTTAAACTCTGTAGCTAGTTAGTGGCAAGCCTAGGAGAGTAACTCAAGCGTCTTGACTCTGCATCTGATTCTTTCCACTGTGTATTCTGTCTGTGCAATTGTCTTGATTATGGACAGGGAGGGGATCAGAGTCAACAATCCCTTTATGAACATTTACATTTATGAAAATTTAGATTTACATTAGATAACTTTCCCCCAACCCTTAAATGCCATATGCAACTGATATATAGACTTCTGATAGACTTGTGTATGGTTTTATTGCATTTTCTAATGATTCTGTTTAATAGTGAAGCTTAAACAAATTTTTTTAAATGTTTATTTTTTTGAGAGAGAGAGAGAGAGAGAGAGAGAGAGAGAGAGAGAGATAGTGCTAGTGGGGAAGGGTCAGAAAGAGAGGGACACAGAATCTGAAGCAGGATCCAGGCTCTGAGCTTTCAGCACAGAGCCTGATGTAGGGCTCAAACTCATGAACTGTGAGATCATGACCTGGGCCATCTAGTCACCCCAAGAGTGAAGTTTTTAATTGTCCCCCACTCCTCTGAAGACAAAACTGAGGCCCAGAAAAGCTAAGTGGCTTATCTCGCATGGCGTAGCCATTTAGGATAGACAGGTAGATTCTTAAGCATGAATCTTTATACTCTGAATTCAGTGCTCCTTCTTCCATTCTAGGCTGCCTCCATTGCTTACTCTAAAAGGATGCAGGTACTTTACACTTCTGTGGTTATTCTTTCCCCAAGCTGTATGCTCTGGAAGAGGCTATGTGTGCTCAGTGTTTTAGCATATACTCTGACTTAATGCTCAAGGTTGGAATTGAGGAGAGAACTATAATATTATTTCTGGCTTCTCTGGGCATGGCATATATTGTGCTGATCACCTTACTTGGCATTTGCAATCGTTCTCATTATGCTTAATATGAGCATGACTTAACAGTATATGAGTCATTTCTTAACCTCTCTGAATTTACATTTGGTAATGTTCCTCGCAGCCTGTGCAGCGAATACATCCAACCTCACCTGTGATAGGAACCACAGTCTCTTACAAACACTGTTCCTTCCTCTGCCATCATCTGTGACCAGCTCTTTCCTTTCCAAGGAAAATCACTCTGGTTGACAAGGGCTTCCAATGTGGAGCTTCCTTTTGAAGTGATTGCAATTTATCTTTTCTGATCAAATGGGAACAATTTGTTCTTTCTTACAACTCCAGAGCTGCCATAAATTGGGGTAATAGATTTTTCAGTGCCTAGTAAGATAATTGCACTGGGGAGAAGATTAACGTGGAGGCTGGGAGCTGTGTGAATGCAGTGCCCCTCCATCCTGTTCCATGTGGCTTCCAGGACGACCTAGAAAACAAGGCTGGAGGAAGACAGCTTTACGTTCCTCATGCTAAATTAGTTCTGAGCTGCTTCTGGGCAAAGACTGCCAACTGAACTCTGTTTTGACATTGGAAGTATTTATAATGAAACATGACGAAGTAAAATTTAAGTCCCAAATTGCCCCAACACGGCGGCACCGAAATTACAATTCTGGTTACAGTGACACCTCCAATTACTGAAATGTGAAGTAATTCTCTTTGGAAAATGACTTCACTTTGAGGAAATGAATACTGAGTAAGGGTTATGACACACACATCAGGGGCTTCAAATCCTCTCTCTGGTGCTACTGCCGACCTCAGACAAGCAAATCGGACTCGCCCTGTCTGTTTCTCCCTCTAGAGGCAAGAAAATTACCAACAAGCAGTGTTCTGGGGCTCATGTGATGGCTGTGAAGCACTGTCAAACAACTCTAGAAATGAAAGCACTGGGTACAGATGGGAGTTTTTGCAGCAATCCTAACAATTGATAGGATGTAATTTTCAAACCCCAATGCTATCTCTTCCTTTTGTAGGCAGTGCTCATTTTTGACAAAGATCCTCAGAGCATTGAGACTGATAGTCAAGAGCAAAGAATATTTCTGATGCAAGCTGATGGTTGCTTTATTTATTAGTGTATGAATTCATTTATCTCGTTATTCAACAAATATTTACTGCACACTTACCGGTACCTTGAGACTGAGGATGTAACAGTGAATATGGTTGATGTGGCAATTTCCCAACCAGATATTAAAGAAATACATAGTTGATTTTTGATATTCAGGGTAGTTATGTTCTGTAAAGTTACACTGAATTAGTGGATACTGAACCATTGCTCCTAGGGGAAATACAGCATTAGGTTCCTGTGAGCCTCTGGTCTCAACATTTTTGTCAACTTATCAATACATAACTTTGTTTTATGTGTGTTTCTGTTGAAAGATTGTCACTCAGGTCTGAATGAAGCTCACAAGTATTTTTTCGTAAGGCTCATTGCAACTTTCTTTCTCTTGGGAGCACTGGAGAAAAATAGCTGAGCAGAGCCAATCTGACCTCTGACAGATTTCTTTGGGAAACATAACTAACTCCCTGAGACTTGTAACATCTCAAGAAACTCCTTCCTGACACTGCTCACAGAATGACTGAGACTTGATGTCTATCCACTGTAGCAGCTTAGAGCCAAGTCGCAGTCTAATTTCCCCACTAAAAGAAAGATATCATTTCCTACGCTTTAATGTTGTAAAGCAAAATCATACTGGCTCTCCAGTGAATTGAGCAAGAATCTTGGTTTTATATATTCAGGGTTTTGTTTTTTTTATAATTATAGAATGTGTCTGCTACAGTATTTATGACATTGTATTTACTTATTTATGCTGGCATAAATGATCAGCCTTCAGCTTTTCTAACAAGCCTTCTGATTACCTTAAGAGGAAATTTCCAGTTTTCAGTGGTTTTATTTTATTATGGCAAAATACACATAATGTAAAACTTGTCATTTTAACCATTTTTAAAGTGTATGATTCAGTAGCATTAAGTACATCCACAATGGTGTGCAATCATTATCACTACCTATTTCCAAAACTTCTTCATCATCTTGAATGGAAACGCCACACCCATTAAACAGCAACTCACCATTTCCCCCGCCCCTCTACTACTTCTGTCTTTCTAAATTTGACTATTCTAATGGCCTCATATAGGTAGAGTCGCACACTATTTGCCCTTTTGTGTCTGGTTTATTTCACTTAGTGTAATGTTTTCAAGGTTCATTCATGTTGTAGTATACATCAGAACTTCATTCTTTTTAAGGCTAAATAAAATTCTGTTATATGGATATACCACATTTTCTTAAATGTTTATTTTTGAGAGAGAGAGAAAGAGCACAGGGGAGGGGCAGAGAAAGAGGGAGATAGACGATCCAAAGCTCGCTCTGTGCTGACAGCAGAGAGCTCAATCTGGGACTGGCTGAAACTCATGAACCACAAGATCATGACCTGTGCCAAAGTCGGATGCTTAACTGACTGAGCCACCCAGGGAACCCAGATATACCACATTTTTAATCCATTCATATTATATTGTATTTTTGTTCTAATCCCCTACCATACTCTGAGTCCCTAGAGGTCAGAGAAAATACATAGTATATCTTTGTACTCCTGGTACCTAGCAGAGTTGAAAAAAAGGACAGATGGTCTTTAGTGATAATTCAATGGTAGGCAACGAGTTATAGCTCCTTTATCACTTGGAGGCACTTGAACTTGTCAGTAGACCTAGATCTATAGTCCTGAAAGATGATGCTGTCAACTTCAGCCATGTCCTCAGAAGATAGCCCTCTGGGGACCAAATGCTTACCCTACTTCAGTGTCTTGGAGGAAGAGGACAGAATACAATATATTTGTTTAGTCTGGGGCTTTGACTCACACAGAGGCAAACAGGAAGGAGTTGGGGGGGCAGACGGAATTCAGCTAGAGAAGCCTCTGACTCACTGCTTGACAGTGTTAGGCAAAATGTAAGTGCATACATAGCTTTTGAAGGAAAATTTAATTTTTTGCCTCATCTTGCATTTTGCAATACCTGTTTCAATCCAGGTAATCAAATGTGACCTTTGGAACTGATCCAGTATTGAATGGAATGAAATAAAAATTGATCCTGTCAACTTAGTCAAAGATGGCCTAGTCAATCATATGCCTCAGACTTTAAAAACAGCTTAGAGAATTTCTACAAATACAGAAATAGCTAAGCTGCTGTGCTGTATGACAGAAGATATTTGCTTCAGTGCTGTAGTTCACTTGTGCTTTTTATCCTTTCCTGCCTGGGACCTGCATGTACATTTATTTCAAGTTTGACAACAGTCACATATGGCTTTATTAATGCCCAAGAAAGAAAGTCCTGGTGCAGGGAATTGAATGTGTGGACAGCGAAATCAAGAAACTTGTGAGGGAGCAGAGGCCGTGGCCCCAGTATCTGGAGGCAGACAGACCTAGATTGGATTTTCAGCCTTCATTTTAGTAGCTGGGTAACCACGGGCAAGTTACTTTCTAAGACTGAATTCTTTCCTTGCAGGACCGATTGGGGGACTTACATATATGTAGGAATCACACATGAAAAGTGGTTGTCTTACAGTAGCTTTTAACATAACTGGTAATAATTCTTAATATAGTTTTGGGTCTGTATGATGTGGTTCTCTATTATACCAGGGAATGATGGACCTTGGAAATATGTCTGCCCTTTGGAGAGGAGGAATATGGAGCTGCCAAGATACTATAATTTAAAGAGGTTCTAGTACGTATAGTTGCAGACCGAGCTAATAAAAATGAAGGGTGCACAATTAAATATCAACTTTAGATAAGCAACAAATAATTTTTTTAGTTTAAGTATATTCCATTCAATATTTGGAACATACTTACACTAAAAACAATTGTAGTTTATCTGAGATTCAAACTTAACTGGACATCCTCTATTTTTATCTTGGAACCCTACAGGTAAGGCACCTTTTCTAAAAGATCTATTTTAGATTCATTTCTGTGGTTCTTAGAGAGTTTTTAAATTTTTTTTCTAGAGCGTTCCTTTATTTTTTTAAAGTTTATTTATTTATTTTGAGAGAGACAGAGACAGCATGAGTGGGGGAGGGGCAGAGAGAGAGGGGAGAGAGAGAGAATCCCAAGCAGGCTCCATGTTGCCAACACAGAGCCTGATGCGGGGCTTGAACCCATGAAACCATGAGATCATGACCTGAGCAGAAACCAAGAGTCAGTTGCTTAACCTACTGAGCCACCCAGGCGCCCCTAGGGTGTGTCTTTATTAACGTGCCAGTTTAAACTTCAACAATAGTAATAGTTTGGTGACACCTAGTTGAGAGCAGGCATTGTGAGAATGAGGCCCTATCTTTAGAACCTGTTCTGTGGCAAAGAAGAATTAAGGTTGGTAGAACTGTTTGCTCATCAGCCTACTAGGGGGGTTATCCTAAATTGTCCAGGAGGCCTCCACAGAGCCACGAGGGTCCTTAAAAGGGAAAGAGAAAGGTAGCAGAGGATCAGAGAGATGACAGTGGGAGAAAAACTCAGCCTGCTGTTGCTGGCTTGGAGGAGCCAGGGAGGGTGAGCAGCTTATAGAAGCTGGAAAGGACAAGGAAATGCATCCTCTCTGAGAGCTTTCAGAAAGGAAGGCAGCTCTGTCAGTGTCTCAATTTCAACCCCGCGAGACCCACTTCAACTTCGGAACCACAGAACTGTGAGATAGGAAATGTGTGTTGTCTTAGAGTGCCACATGTGTGCCACAGAGTTTGTTACGGCAGCACTAGGGAACTAATACAGGGAGCAAAGTGAGAAAAGAAGTGGCCTATGAAGTGGCTCAAAGAATAACTAGAATTGGGAGCTGGGGGTATGCACAGGTGTCTTAAAAGAAAACCCTACTGGGGCACCTGTGTAGCTCAGTTGGTTGAGCATCAGACTTTGGCTCAGGTTATGATCTCACAGTGTGTGAGCTTGAGCCCTGCACTGGGATCTCTGCTGTCAGCACAGAGCCTGCTTCAGATCCTCTTCCCTGCTCCCCCTCCCCTCACCCTTCCCCACTTGCTCTCTCTCTCAAAAATAAATAAACATTAAAAAAATATTAAAAGAAAAGAAAACCCTAGTTGAGTGAATTGTGTACACCCAGAGAGTAATGGATTGAATACATATCCTGTCCACACAGAAGCATCAAATAGAAGCCAAAGAGGGGTAGAGCCTGAGGGAATCCTAGAAATCCTCTAGTCTGGCCTCTTCGTTTCTCTGATGACACATCCAAGGCTCAAAGAGATAAAATTGCTGGAGTTCACAGAGTTAAGTAGGGAATGAGCCAGAATGACAATTCTGTTTTCCTGACCCTTTGGCCAACACTCCCTACACCACATCACACTCGCAACATTATTATTTTATAGATGAATGGATTATCTATTTAAACTTCAAAGAAATCTTTGAGAATATTTTTGAACCCTCCAGTGCTAATTAGTGAATTGACTCGGAGCAGGAGAGGGGTTCTGCCTCCTAGACTCCTTATGGCTGTGTCTCTGCCCGTAGGGCACTCTCCCTACTTCTTATTTGGACCCACAGCTGCGTGTGCTCAGGACTCTGCTCACCCAACTGTCACCTGCTCAAGGAAATAGAATATGGCATTAAGAGAGCATGTGTGGGCATTGGATTCAGATAGGCCTGAGTTCTCGTCTTGGTTTTGCCCCTGACATGGTATCGTGTATCCCTTAGAGTAATGTGGGTAATTTCTTGGAGACTCAGTGTCCTTATCTATAAAATGGAGATAATGATTGAATTTAATAGCTTTAAATAAGATAACTTCTTTTTTTTTTTCTTTTTAAAAATAGGTGTTTTATTAAATAAACACAATGTCATTATTATAACAAAACTAAAATAATCACCAATGTCATATAATCCAATTTCATAGTCACTTTTCCCCAGCTGTGTGTTTTTTTATTTTATTTTATTTTTTTTATTTAAATAAGATAACTTCTTATTGAATGGTATCTCACAGACCTGTAACTTACTTGAATTCCTCCCTGTTCTAGACCTGTGAGCAACAGAGGATCTATATTCATGGCTTCCTGTGTTTATATTTCCCAGTACCATGTACATACAGTACCTGACTTAAAATTTGACCAAAAAAAGTGCTCACATGTATTTTGTACTTATCACGTGCCACTGTTCTACATACTCCACATGTAAGAATTCATTTTATCCTCATGGTACATCTGAAATGTAGGTACTGACATACCCATTTTATAGAAGGGGGAACAGATCTATCAGTTTTCCAGCCTTTTCTTTTATTCCCTCCTTCTGCATAGTCAAGCATTTGTCAAGTTGTCTTTCAGATCGATCACTTCATCTACAGTTTCTATAGAAAGAAGCATGGCGGGGAGTGGCTGCTAAGGTTGGAGAGGCCAGTTTGCCAATACAAACTCCAGGGGGCTTATATGCAGGCACACAGAGGCTTGAAAAATGTCTGTTGTATGGATTAATAAATGAACAACATATACATTTGATGAAAACAAAACAAACCAATCAACTAAACAAACAAAAAACAAATAACCTGGGGCAGCTTCCTTTACTACTCTAAAAATAGCTCAGTCTTTAATGTGGCCTCATTTGAAAATAAAGTACCAGTGTGAAATCTCCTAGTGTTTCTGGTTGGTCTTTCAAGCATAGCAGACAGGTAATGACTACTAATTAGTTAGCTATTGATTTTTCGGATTTGCTTTCCCAGTATGGGTAAATGAAATTCTCAGTGTGGACAGGAAGGAGGTGATGCTTGCTTTGATTTCTATAAGTTCTCTTCCAATTCTAAGAGCTTGCATGGTTTGACATTTTTATATTATACTTGTGTTTAATTGGAAATTTGCTTTCTTGCTACTACTTATATTCTATGCAGGATTAGATATTTAGTGAGGAAATATTCCTACGAGTACATGACACTTGAGGGGGGTAACTGACAGTTCCCAGTAGACTCTGGAATGGTTATTGCTACTGAATTCCCTATCAGACACACACCATAGTCCTCCAAGTGGGATAGGTATTCACATACTGTAGTTTTATGGGGAAATTTGTTTTCAAATGAACTCTGAGACTTGGAGAATATACTGATTCTTCATGAGCTAGAGAGAGTGAGATCTTTATAGTTTTGGGCATTGCAGAGAACTCTGAAAAGAAGCACCCTCACTTCCAAGTATAAAAATTAGCTGATACCAACTAAACTCCCTTGAGTTTTCTTTTGTCTAAGATTTCTAAGTCTGAGATATGAGGGGAATTTCATTTCATCCTCAAAGTGGGAGGCTTGGGATGATTAAGCCATTGGACTTGGTTTCAGATGGAAATACAGTGAAATAACCTCGCCCTGCTCTCACTGTGTGGTTCTGGACCTCTGGTTCCAGGAGCTGCCTGGAAGGGTTTACCATCAGCTAAAAATAACTAACATGAGGGCTGTTTTAAAAACATTTGTCTACAAACTTATGAGTAGCTGGAAAGGGGTCAGAGAAGAATCACAAAAGGATTAAAATCTTGGAAAAGAAGATTTATTAGTAAGGATCTCTAATTACTCATAAGACAAGACCAAAGAGTTGAAATAATACTCCTAATGTATACTAAGAGTGGTTTGGCTCACCACAGTAGATAAATGGGCAAAGGACAGGAGACAATTTTTCTCAAAAGAACTGATGGTTACTCTACTTTATTAAAAGATAGCATAACGAGCACTAGAAGATGAAAATTAAAGAGCAAATGTGGAATCGTTTTTTACGAATCGCACTGGCAAAGATTGCAAAGATTTGCTCCCACCCAGGAGGTTAGGGTGAGGGAGGGGATTCCCTTATTTTCATACATTGTAGCAGTTCATGAGAGTTTGTCTTAGTCTTCTTGGGTTGCCATAACAAAATACCACATAGACCGAGTGGCTTAAACAACAGAACGTTACTTCTTACAGTCCTGGAAGCTGGGAAGTCCAAGATCAAGGTGCTGGCCAATTCAGTTCTGAGTGAGAGCTCCCTTCCTGGCTTGCAGACAGCCACCTTCTCCCTGTGTCCACACAAGCCAGAGATTCTCTCTCTCATTCTTCCTTTCTCCCTCCTTTTTTAAAATGTTTATATTTATTTTGAGAGAGAGAGAGAGAGAGAGAGCGAGTGAGCAGGGGAGGAGCAGAGAGGGGAAGAGAGAGAATCCCAAGCAGGCTCTGCAGTGTCAGTGCAGAGTTGGAGGTGGGGCTTGATCTCTTGAACCGTGAGATCATCACCTGACTAAAACCAAGAATCAGATGCTTAACCGACTGAGCCACTCAGGTGCCCCGCTCCCTCTTCTTTTAAGGGCATCAGTCCCATCAGAGTAAGGCCATGTCTTATGATCTAATCACCTCCCAAAGGCTCCACATCCTTATACTATCACTCTGGGGCTTGGGGCTTAAACAGGGCAATATGTATCAAAAATGTTAAGAAAGAGGCTACTTCGTTCCAGCAATTCCAGTAATAGGAATTTATCCTAAGGGAAATTTGGACCAGTGTTCAAAAATATATCTACAGGTTGTTCTCTGCAGTGGTGCTTATCTTAGATGTTGAAGATGCCAAACATATCCATTAATCTGAGATGAACCACGTGATTTATGATATACTTATACCGGAGGTCAGCACTTTTCTTAAAGTGCCAGATAAAAGTTTTAGGCTTTGGGGTCAAGAGGCAAAATTGAAGATATTATATAGGCACTAATATAATAATTTGAAATGTAACCATTTAAAAATATAAAAATTATCTTTAGCTTGCAGGCATATAAAACCAGACAGTGAACTAGATCTCTGGTCTATACACTGGAATACCTTTTATAGCTTTATAGTATTCCAATGTATAGACCAGAGCTGTTGAAAATAATGATGTAGCTCTAAATTTATTACCATGGAAAGATATGTACAATAAATTAAGGGAACTTAAGGGAAAAAAGCCTGTATAGAATGACTATGTACTATAACATGTATGTATACATACAAAATGGCACATTATTATAACTCTATTTTTGTGAAAATCAATTTTTGTGTACAAGTATATATGCATACAAAGTCTAAAAGGCCACAAACGAAAACATTCCTCTGTGGTTAGCTCTGGGTTGTGGATTGGGGTGATCTTTATTTCCTTCTTTAAAAATTTCTGTATTTTCTTATTTGGGATAACCAATGGGCATATCTTAATTCTAAAATTCTTTTTTTAATTTTTATTTATTTTTTTATCTTAGAGCACACACAAGCAGGGTTGAGGGGCAGAAGGACAGAGGAAGAGAATCTTTTATTTGCTAAGTTTACATTTATTTTGAGAGAGAGAGAGCACATACAGGGGAGGAGCGAGAGAGAGGGAAGGAGAGAGAATCTCAAGCAGACAGCATGGAGCCTGACACAGGTCTTAAACCCACAAACCCTGAGATCATGACCTGAGCTGAAAAGAGTCAGATGCTCAACCAACTGAGCCACCCAGTTGCCCCTAAAATTCTAAAATAACATAGAACTATTGTTATTATTATTATTATTTTAATGTTAATTTTTTGAGAAAGAGAGACAGAGTGTGAGTGGGGGAGGGGCAGAGAGAGAGAGGGAGACACAGAATCCAAAGCAGGCTCCAGGCTCTGAGCTGTCAGCCCAGAGCCTGACGTGGGGCTCAAACCCATGAACTGCAAGATCATGACCTGAGCCAAAGTCGGATGCCTAACTGACTGAGCCACTGAGGCGCCCCAACATAAAACTATTATTTATGAATAAAATTAAAAAATTCATAAGCACCTCCAAGAAACAAACATAAAGTAAGAAAACAAAATGCCATTATGCAGAATATTGCTAATTGCTAAGTATTTTGCCTGAATTTGGAGGCAGGAAATAAAAAGAACTCAATCTGTTTCTCAGATGATAGATTTAAGATAATGTTTGGACATTGAGAGGATTAGGACTTTCCCCCCTGCATTTCCTAGAAAGTTATAAGTGCAAATTTGAAGAAGGGAATGGTCTGATAAAACCCTCAATACTTTTTCCAAACATCTAATCATTGCTCTTGCTTATGTTAAACACAAGTTTTACAATCTACACCAAAATAAAAGTCTTGTAAGACAATCTTGGTGGGAATGGAAGACATGTTGATATTTTCTACCACAATGAAATTGGGAAAATTTTAATTTAACCATAGCTTTCAGTTTTAACATGAGAACGTTGCAAAGTCAGTAAAAATACAGTTATCTAGCCAGAATGAGAATGTGGCTAGGGAACAGAAATTTCAGAAACATGACACTTAGCTATTTAGCTAAAACCAGTAAGTAACTTATTTTTCATCTTAAATGAATTAATTTCCCAGTGCTTGCAAAATATTTCTCTTGGATACACTCTTTAAAATTAGCTTTTCAAATTTTTCTTACCACCAGTGAAAAAAATCCCCTCTATGAGTGGATTCTTTGAATTGTCGATTATCCCTAATGATGGCAGCTCATCTTGTATGGGAAATGCAGGTGTGTATGTATGCCCAATAAAAATGTACTGAATGAGTGGTGGTCTGTAACTTTGATGAGCTTTTAGTTTGGCAAGGAAATAGATGTTTAAATGTTTTGAGCTAAATAGTTCTGATATATAGCAAAGCCAAATAATGATAACCATGATAATAGCAAAAGCTTTGATTTTTCAGATACTTAATAGGCCAGGCACAATATGAGATCACAAGTCTGCTGGGACACAGGTGTTATTCTCTTCTTTTTAAGATGTGGGTTAATGTTCAGAGAGGCAAAATAACTCTTTGGAGGTCACACAGCTAGTAAGTGATAGGGATGTAATTCAAACACAAACCTGATTTAATTTTATCCACTTTCTGCTATGCCCATCTGCCCACCATATACTACAAATATAAACTGTAATTGTATTATTTATTAGTATGTTATTGTTATTCTTTAGCACACCTAATGCCTTAGTCAGTTTGGGCTACTATAAAACAATACCATAGACTGGGTATTATTTGACTCAAACAATAAACATTTGTTTCTCACACTCTGGAGTCTGGAAATCTGAGATTAATTGAGTTCTTAGTGAGGATCCTCTTCTTGCTTATGTCCTCACATGGCCTTTCTTTGGCGCATCCACTTTTTATAAGGGCATTAATTCCATCACGGGGCCTCCATCCTTATAACCTCATTTAAACCTAATTCCCTCCAAATACCATCATATTGGGAGTTAGGGATTCAACACCAGAATTTGAAAGAGACACAAACAATCAGTCCATAGAACATAATAATGAGTTAGTCACTTGTTTAAAACCATATCTGAGAGGAATATTATGAATCTTATGAAACCATTAAGAAACTGTTGAATGCAGAAGGGACCTAGTCTTGATTATTAAAAGACAGCAGCCACATGCATTGCCTCAGTGAACATGTGTAGTCATCAGTCCCTTTTCCTTCTCACAGAAATATGCTCTTGCCATCCTGTAGTCCTTGCTAATGGATAGCTGTTCTCAGACCCTCAGTTCTCTTATAATATGTGCTGCAGACTCAGGTCTTAGGGAAGTCACATGCTTGTGTTTCACAGACTGTGGACTCTGCAGCAACCCCTACTGCTGCCTGATATATGGTTAATTGCTTCTTAGATAATCCTTTGTTCCAAAGATATAACATTTACAAAAAATGGACCAAAAAGAAATAGACATTTGAACATGCAGTTTCTTTTTTTTTTTTTAATTTTTAACTTGAGAGAGATTGGACCTGGGAGTGGGGTAGAGGGGCAGAGGGAGAGACAGAATCCTAAGTAGGTTCCATCCATGCTCAGGGTGGGACCCAACGTGGGGCCCAATCTTATGATGCTGGGATTACAACCTGAGCTGAAATCAAGAGTTGGATGCTCAGTTGCTGGGCCACCCAGGCACCCTGAACATGCACGGTCAGAGGGAGGAAGAAGCCCAACAAACAAACAAACAGAACTCCTCTCCTTTACACATAAACTCTAAAATACACCCCAAATTTTGCCCTTGAGTTTTTAAAACCATTCATCTCTCATATTTCCTTGATTACTTTTCTTAGCCAGGGGCAGCATTCATTCATTTATTTGTACATTCCCTTACTTCTCTCTCATTCATTCATTCCACCATTATTTACTGAATGGCTGTTCTGGGCTAGGCATTGTCCTGGAAATAGGGACAAATGAAATGGAAGAAAGCCAAATGAAAGAGGGCCTTGCCCTCCAGGAACTTTTGTTTTGTGTTGTACAGTCCTAACATTTATATTGTGACTAGAAGACACTGTAACATGGATGAAAAATGGAAATCTATATGATGGTTAGCTATTAATCATCACAGTGGTGCTGGGTAATATCCCACTCCCAAGCTCAATGGCTCCAAGCAATAATCATTTACTGTCACTCATGGGAGAGTGTTGGGTAGTGTGTATTAGTTTCCTAGGGCTGCCATAACAAAATACCAGAGACTGAGTGGCTTAAACAACACAAGTTTATTTTCTCACAGTTCTGATGGTGATATAAGTCCAAGATCAAGGTGTTGTCAGGTTTGGTTTCTTCTGACACCTCTCTGCTTAACTCATAGATGGCCACCTTGTATTAACTTGGTCTTCCTTCTATGCATTCACATGTCTGTGGCCTAATCTCTGATTATAAGGATATTAGTCAGATTGGAATAGGGCCCACCCATATGAACTCATTTGGCTTTACCTCTTTGAAGGTTCTATCTCAAGATGTAGTCACATTCTGAGGTACAAGGGGTTAGGAATTTAACAATAAATTTTGGGAGGACATAATCCAGCCTATGATCAGATGGGAGTTTTAGTTGATCTAAGCTGGGTTCCAGTGGTCTTGGCAGGTCTCATGTCCCTCAATCTCCTGGAGATGTGGGTTAGCTGGGGCACATTCTTCTAGTGGCACAAGATGGAAGCTTCTAGAAAGGTGAGCAGAAACTTGCAGTGTCTCTTGAGGCCTTGGCTCAGGACTTGCACACGATCACTTCCACCCATATTCCATTAGCTGAAACAAATCCATAGGGAAATCTAACTTTAATGGGGTTGGGATTACACTTTGCCTCCAGTAGAAGGAACTGCAGAGTCACAAGACAGAGTGTGAGGACACAGGGAGAGCTGAAGAATGGGGAACAATAATGAAGTCTACCCCCAAAATGGAATGTATTAATTAATTCTGGAGTTTTCTCTACCTGACAAGAACTGAATATTTATTTTGCTTCTGAGTATTCAGCACTGAGTAGTTTCATTGAGATTTTAAAATGTGTGACAGTATGCTTGTACTGTTTGGGTAATTTGAAAATTATTTTCTGAAACAACTACATTAGCCTTCATCTTAGTTGAGTAAAAATGATTACAATCTAGTATCCAATTGTTTCCCTCAGTAGATAGAGCACCATCCATCCAGATACAAAGCAATGGGCTGGTTCCCAGGTCTGATACATACATAACTGCTGGTTTACAGCTATAGATTGTGCTAGAAGGTTCTCCATCTGATGTATGGTGTGAGGAGAGACCAGCAGATGTTTGCTGTCATGATTGAAAACATTTCAAATTGGAGTTTCCTGATGAGGGGTCAGTAATATTTAGACAACATGAATTAGGTCATAATGTGGTATAAGTCATTCAAATACCCTGTAAGCAACCTGAGTGGAAGGAACAGTATGAAAAAAGCAGGTATCATCAGGGCATTTGCTGAGGGAGAAAATTAGAATGGCTCCTCTTATAGTTACCTAGTGGGTAGCCTTGGCTTTTTACACTCCTCAGCTCAGCCTGAGCTCCACCAGAAATAAGCAGGGAGGGATGGATAGGTGGGAAATTAGTATCTGTGGGGTTTGCTATTAGGTAAGAGAGAAGGGAGTAAAACAGACTAGGCTGCTTTACAGAAGGAAAGTAAATTTATGGGAACAAAATAATTTCAGCAGCTGATGTTGAGAAAAGAAGGTAGAGAAATGAAAAAAAAAGCTAGATTAAAAATGTCCCAAATGGTTTTCTGGCCCCTGGGGCTTATGGTTACATTCTCCAGGGTCCATGAGTTTTGTAAAACTGTACAATCTTTTTACTTGCGTATATTTTTTGTTTAATAGCAAGCTAAAGAAAAATTAACTGAAGAATATCCTGAATGACCCGTATGATTATCTTTTAACTGAGTGCTGTTGGGAAGTTTCAGGCCAGCATTTTCTGTCTGTCACTATAGAGAACTGAATTATACTGTGAACTAGGTACAGTAGACAGGGAGGAGCCTAACAAGGCTTGTTTGATTGAAGTCCTCTATGTCCCATTGTTTCTTTTAAAAATTCAATAGGCGTACATATGGGGAATCCACAGACATGGAAATTCCAAAGACAGTCAGGCAAAATGAGGTATATATGTAAGAAAGGGGTAGGGATCTGGGATTTCAGAGGAAAGGAAAGCATTTTACAGGGTGATGACAAGAGCAGCTGTTTGGTAATTAAATGTTTGCCCTACTATGCCGATGGGTCGCTCAGATAAAATTCATCTCTACCCCTTATTCTGGGAAAGACCCCCAATTTCGATTCTTCTATGTAGTTAATGGAGGGGCAAAAGTTTGTCTTGAGCCCTTGGGGTCTCAAGGTGCCTTAAGTTCAAAATTACCCACATGCCAAAGTGGCATATTCTGGGAAGGGGGAAGAGGGACTGTCCTGAACCCCTTCATACTTTCATAGGGATAATTGCCTTCTTGGTTATTTTCACAAGGGAAAAATTTCACAACTTTACTTTTGGACATCTCCAACTACAAGAAAATTCTTACTCATTCTGAAATACAGAGAAGGCCTTGCACACAGGGATACTTATCATGGCATCATTTAAATATATGAAGTGTTTGAAACAGTCTCAATAGCTAAGGATTGTGGTGGTACATCTACCACACTGTTATATAGTTACATAAATTACATTTATGAAGATTTTAATAATGTAGAAAATTTTTTTTATAATGTAAGTTATAATACAAAATTATTTACTTAGACCATGTGAAAAGTGCAAAAGACTTGAAGGTTAATATGCTAAGATATTAATAGAGGTGATCTCAGGGTTAAGGGTAATTGTGTTTCTTCTTTGTGTTTTTCTGTGCTTACTGAATTTTCTACAATCACCGTAAATTATATTAATAATTTAAAAAGGTAGATGGAAAGTATGTCATGTTATCCAATAAATATTTATTGGACACCTACTATGTGCTAGCTACTGTTCTTGGCTCAGGTAGTGAATAAGACTGAGACCTTGCCCTCATTTAATTTGTGTTGTATAATTCTTATTTTAATAATTCTATTATATTTAATAATGTTATCATTACTTAGGCATCCATGCCAAGTCATAGACACTCTTGGATTTACAGGCAACCAAAACTTTAGTGTGTTCGTGTGTGTGTGTGTCTGTGTGTGTGTGTGTTTAATGAACTGTTAAGTCAATCGTGTTCTTAGAAAGTTTTTTCATCAAATAAGCTCAGTCTCTTGAGTTGTTTTTACTTCAGGGGTTTTGATTCTGACAAAGAGTGTATCCCTTCTAGGATTGAGACATTTATATATTTTTCAAGCACATTTTCTCTGACTTTTGTAGGGGAGGAAAATCTGTCCTCTACCAATCTTAGGTTCTCTATCTGGGCCCCTTAAATTAGACCAATATAAGACAGATTATTATTTTTATTTTTTTTTTTTTAAATTTTTTTTTTCCAACATTTATTTATTTTTTTTAAGACAGAGAGAGACAGAGCATGAACGGGGGAGGGGCAGAGAGAGAGGGAGACACAGAATCGGAAACAGGCTCCAGGCTCTGAGCCATCAGCCCAGAGCCTGACGCGGGGCTCGAACTCCCGGACCGCGAGATCGTGACCTGGCTGAAGTCGGACGCTTAACCGACTGCGCCACCCAGGCGCCCCAAGACAGATTATTATTAACTAGAGAAAAGCAAACAGGTTTATTATCATGCCCACCCCACCATGTAACACATAGGAGCAGCCAGAGATGTGTAACTCAAAGGGTTAGTTAGAACTTGAGTTTATATAACATCTTAGTAAGGGAACAGTAAGTTTTTAGAGAAGTGACAAGACAAAGAAAAAGGACCCAGTGTTGAAGGCAAACACATGGGAAACTAATGGATCAAGGCTAGTTGTAAAATTTGCTATGTGGATTCCTCTGGTGCCATCTCCAGGCTGATGAGGGTCCAAAGTTGTGTCTAGTGATTAACTTTTGTCCTTCCAGGTAGAGAGGGGAAGAGGGACACCTTTGTAAGTTGATATCTTGCTTTTAGCAAATATGGGGAGGATGGGAAGCTTTTCTTGTATGTGCTGCTCCTTAATTGCCCTTAGCTCAGAGCAATCCTTCTGTCAAAGATACATATTTTGGGGGTGACATATTCTGGTTTCCTTCACTTTGTTCAGCACTAGAAATAATAAAGGGACAGTACCAAATATGGAGTCAGAGCTTCCCTCAAAGTCCCATCTTTGAGTCTCTGATAGTCCCATAAATTCTAGATGTGGCTATTCAAACAGCTGGCTCATCTGCTAAATATGTCTACTAGGAAGTCATGAAAGATTTTTTCCAAAAATCTTTGAGATATATTTATGGAATGCTCCTGTTAAGCCAGTTTGGAATTCAAAGAAGGAAATGACGGCAGTCGGGCATATTTCATTCTTAGAGAGCCCACACCACTTCTTAGGGTCTGTGGCCTGTGTGCAAGGTATTTTCTGAATACCTACAAACCATCTGTTAAGTAATTCGTTATAGAATTTCTCAGTGAATAATATTAAATTCATCTGTCTACGGTTTGGGAATTTGCATTTTTGTAAATCAGAACAATATTTTCCCATAATAAAGTCCTTGATGGGCTGAATGGAGAATCACAAATACCTTGATAGGTGGTCCTTGAGATGGAAAATAGTCTCTAATCCTGATTAGCCAGAAGACTGTAGAGTATCTTGGCCTCCCTTCTGTGGTCCTGAAGGTCCTCTGAGAGAGGTGAGCTCTGTTAATTAAACACTCTTCATCTAAAACAAAGCTTGCCGGCACAGGGAGATTTCAGAAGAACCATAAATGTGAATTTCATTTTGCATTTAAAAAGCCACGCTTTATGCCATTGACATGTTGGAGAAAAGATTGATAGGGGAACTTCTTAAGAACACGAGAGGGCCTGGCAATTTGCATATTAATTTATGTACCCAAAATGAATGCAGACAGCCATAAAATGCACTTGTAATAATTATACTACCATTGAACTGTGGGCTTTTAATTAAATGGAATGTTTTTATCTTGTGTTTTTCACGTTAGCCACGTTGCTATGGGTGTCAAGCTGTTCTTGCAAATCAAAGCATTGGAGATGCCTGATCCTGGGCTTTCATCGCTCTGGGCCCGCAGTGGCCTGCATTCCAGGACTGTGGCAGCTGGGTCTGGTGCTCTGGGCAAGCTCTGGGCACCTCTGCTTTATGCACACTTTAAAGAAGGGCGCTGGAGACCTAGCTCAGTCACACTGGCACAGGACAGGCATGACAAACCCTGGCTTTGGAAATGAGAAAGAAAGGAGGCTTGCAACCTGTGAGCCTTTTAAATAAATCAGAAAACGAAACCATGGGTGTTCTTCTTGAGACCCTTTTGCATTATTTGTTTGTCTGTGCTCGCTATTTTGATCTCCATCTACATTGTGGGCATATCAGCGTTCAAGGCAGAAGCTGTGTTATACAAATGATCATTTTCACACTTTTCAATGCCGCAACAAGAATGCTCTTTTCTCCTCTTTTTTTTTTTTTTTTTTTTTTCCTTCAAAAAGCCTGTTAAGTGGAGCCACTTGTGACTGATGTAAGTGATTACCATTGTGTTTTGATGTTCTGGGCTGGACTCTGCTGAGCCCCTTGGTGTTTTTTTTTTTTTTTTTTTTTTTAATCTGAGTTGCACTGTCCCAATCCATTATCATAATGACAACAGAAGAGCCTGGGCCTATCCCAGCCAATGACAACCAGCCTTGTTTTCCAGGAGGGCCTCGAGGGCACTTGACTTGGGGCTGGAGAATGTCTGTTGATATACAATGAGTGGCACACAGGCATTGTTCGTATGTTACAAGGAAATTCACAGTGGGAGTGACATCGTATATATGCAAGACTTTAGTGTTTGTATGACTTTTTGTTTAAAAAAGTTTGTTTAAAACTTTTTATTTATTTATTTTGAGAGGGGTAGAGGGAGAGAGAGTCCCAAGCAGGCTCCGTGCTCATATGAGGCTTGAACTCTTGAACCTTGAGATCATGACCTGAGCTGAAATCAAGAGTTGGACACTTAACCAACTGAGTCACCCAGGTGCCTGGTTCATGTGACTTTTTGCTACAACTTACACACCTAGGACTTTTTACAACAGTTCTGTACTGTACTGGTTTCTTGGTTTCAAATAACAAAGCAACTTAACTTTAAAAGGGGGAATTAATCATAAGGGCACAGTGTTCAATTAATTAAATAGGGGGAGGGGCATTAGACTACAGTGACTCTAATGGCTTAGTAGCTACTTAAGCAAACAGAATCGAAGCCTGAAATGCCTAAATTGAAACTTAGGGACAACTGATGGCCAACGTGGCTTTAAGCTGTAGCCAATCAATCATTTCCTGGCTTTGCGGCTGCCTTTTCTCCACCGGCTCCTGTCAGTGGAAAGCTCCTAACCACTTCTGGTTTTCTGCTGCCTGATTCAAGATGATCTTTGCTTAAACAAACTTAAAAATTTTTAAATATGCTTCAGCTTATCTTTTAACAACCAGTAGATATGTTTAATAGAACTTAAGGGCAGGGATGGGGCTGAGATTCAGAAATGATCATTATAGGAGCCAGAAATTTGGCCAAAACCCAGGGAATGTTCTGCCCATCTCTTGTCTGTGTTTCTGTCTGTTGTTAGGTCTTCATTCTTTTCTCTTGCAAGACTGGGTCTTTCTGCTGCTCTGTCTACAGGGCAAGCCAAACCAGGGACCACTGAGACCACCCAAGTGATGATCCAGCCTCAAACATATTTCTGTCTATGTCATTCTTTGTCCAGAGGAGGGGCCCTGGCCCAACCTGCTTCTAGTCTAATCATTGGGGCCAGGGGTGGGGAGGCATGAGTGAGTGTGAGTGTGTGTGCATGTCTGCACACAGAAGCAGGCCAGGCTGACCAATATGATTGTGACTGGTGGAGTCACCAGGTGCCCTTGTCTCTCTGCCTCTGCCTTCTTTTAGTGTGACGTGCTCATTGATTCCATCTAAGGGTTTTCCTAACATGGCGGATAATGAAAAGCAGGAACCATGATGCTGAGGTTTTGGCAACTCATATCTTTTCAAAGCTAAGGGAGCTGTAAATATGTGTCTTCAAATGAATCACTTAGGGGAGCATTAGTATAACCACAGTGTGGTACCCAGAGTTGACAAGCTTAGAGGGAGCAGAAAAGGATTGTGACCTCTCAGGCTGAGTCCAAGATGCTTTTGATAGTAGACCAATGCCAACACACCATTTCTCCTACATAAAAGAAGGATTTGGTCACAGAGCTCTCTGAAATTATGTGCATCATATACTGAGTGGTCCATATCAAGATAGTCCTTATCACAGTAATGATGAAAAGTTTGAAAGTAAGGCCACAGATTTTATCTGTGACTCCTGCCATCTTCTAAAGTTTAGTTTCTGCTTTGTCCTATTAGTATTTCAAGCTTTCTTCTTCCTCTTTTTCAGCATCCAAATTTGTGGTGACAAAGTTGCATATTCTATGGCTTCTGCACCATATTTTTCTCAAAAATAATTTTCAAAAGCTGTACACATCGTTTTTAGGCTGTGAAATTAAAAACTGGAGAAGAAAAAGCAGCAACTGTGAAGTTCTAATTATTGCTATTATGACATGAATTATCAGGGAATAATAAAAACATAAATTTCAGTCTAACTTAAGAAACAAGGTAAAATAAGAAACCACAATGGTGCCATGATTCATTAGGGAATTGGGAGTTATTTTGTCACCCCTGCCATTATAAATCCTGAGTGACATTGTCACAGAAGGTGCATAGACATTGTCAAGGAAGCACATACCAAAAGGGGACTGGTCGTGTGGTTTGGTTTCTGTGTTGGTTACACATCTGACTTTCTGTCTCTGTCCCGTAACACTTTCTATCTCTATAGTACCACAGTCTGTTGTGTACTAAAATTATGTGTGCTTGTGTCCTATGTTACAACCTTAAAGATTGTAATGTCCTTGAAGGTAGGGAATGTGTCAAATTATATAGTTTGTGATTGCATAATTAGGTGTTGGCTTACCTTTTTTTCTTCTGTCTCTTCTGTTAAGACTCTGTGGGCATCTTTGAGGGAACCTATGATCCTTTCGTATGAGTCTCATATACCATCTTTTCAAGTAGTTCTAATTAGTTCATTGTTTTAAATTCAAACCTAGAATTTTGTGCAGGTACTGTGTTAGGTGGGTGGTGCCAACTGTTCTCCTGGCCATGAAAGAGTTGACTGGTTGAGGCAGGCCAATCACTCCTGAAATGGAGGCACTTCCTTTGCCCAGAAGAATCCCTCCAAAACTCGGGGTGTAGTTAACTTGTTTCCAGTCTCATCTTGGAATAACAAATAGAAAGGCATTAAATGCATCCCAGGCTCAGTTCAAGCTTACTGCAGTCTCAGAGGATGGTAAACAATTTTCCTATTTGCTTTTGGCACCTGCCATGTATGTGAGTTAGGAAAACTGAGGCCCGATGTGACTGTCCTATTTAGGGAAGCAGTTTTTCTCTCTTCCTCATTTTACTGAATATGTTTAAAATGAATTGTTGTGGGTTGAACTATGTCCCCCCAAAAGATATATTGAAGTCCTAATCTCAGAGGTGACAGAGGCAGAGATTGGAGTGATGTGGCTGTGAGCTGAGGAAAGTGAAGAATGGATGGCCTCCACCAGAAGCTGGAAGAAGCTAGGAAGGATACTACCCTTCAGAATTTCAGAGGGAACATGGCCTTGGCAACACCTTGATTCTGGATCTCTAGTCTCCAGAACTGTATGAGAATAAATTTCTGTTGTAAGCCACGAGTTTGTGGTACTTTGCTCGGGCAACTGTAGGAAATGAATCCATAAGTATTCATGCCTGTGAAGTGATTCCTATTGCTTGGTGCCTTGAGATTCTGAAGGTCTAAACCCTCCAGATCCTCTTAACAAATCCCATTTGCAAGTCAGGAAATTCGAGAGTCAGAGTCATTAGGTGTTCTTCTCCAGAAGGTTTGTCTGAGTGCAGAGCTTGTGTGCCATCCACTCTTCATGCCTGTGTGGCTTGACCATCTGTGCTGTAGGCTCTAGTTTGACACACTTGCGTGGTGGAGACAATCTGTGTAACTGCACTGGCTTCTCCTTTAATCATGTCTTTAGTGGGTGGTTGATGCCCACACACATGTGATGTCCTTCTTCTGAGTACCCCATAGGTGAGTTGTACCTTCAAGCTTGCTTTTGTAGCAGTAGTGATGTGTGATGTCAAGTTATTCACACCAGCCAGGAATGCCGTGTGCCACCATCTGCAGTGGGACCACCAAGAGGTTGTAGGCAAACACCTCGGGCTCTAGGGCAACTAAGATTCTGCTTTTTGTTTCATAACTAAATTTTCTTAGTAAAGGACATTCTGTTCTCCAGAAGAATCCAAGGAGTAAGCCAGGTAGTTATCCAGTGCTTCTGATTTCCACCCACAAAGATAAAGGGGAGGGTTTGGTGTGGTTAAGACAGCGAGCATTTCCTTGGAGCCTTTGGATGTTACACAGGACCCTCTAGTGTCATGAGGATGGACGACAGGAGGGAGAAGGCATAGTTCCTTATTCAGGCCTTTACAAACCTAGTTAGAGTGGGAATGGAAGTAAAGCCTGGCTGTTTCCCTGCATGTATTTGTAATGGCTGTTGTCACAAGGTATCACAGACTAAGCATAAGTGGCTCAAACAACAGAAATTTCTTTTCTTACCATCTTGGAGGCTAGAAGTTGAGATCAAGATGTCTTCAGGGTTAGTTTCCTGTGAGACCTCACCTGGTGTGTAGACGGTCCACTTCTCCTTCTGTCTTCACGTGGTCTTCCTTCTATGCATTTCCTTCTATGCATGTCTTCTGTGTATGCATTTTCTCTTCTTATAAGGACACTCATCATAGTGGATTAGGGTCCACCCTGATGACCTCATTTTAACTTAATTACCTTTTTATTTATTTATTTATTTAAAAAAAAATTTTTTTTTTTCAACGCTTTTTATTTATTTTTGGGACAGAGAGAGACAGAGCATGAACGGGGGAGGGGCAGAGAGAGAGGGAGACACAGAATCGGAAACAGGCTCCAGGCTCTGAGCCATCAGCCCAGAGCCTGACGCGGGGCTCGAACTCACGGACCGCGAGATCGTGACCTGGCTGAAGTCGGACGCTTAACCGACTGCGCCACCCAGGCGCCCCTTAATTACCTTTTTAAATAAATACCTTATGTCTGAAAACATTTTTTTTAATGTTTATTCATCTTTGTGTGTGTGTGTGTGTGTGTGTGTGTGTGTGTGAGAGAGAGAGAGAGAGAGAGAGAGAGAGAGAGAGAGGAGTGGGGAGGGGCAGAGAGAGAGAGGGCAACACAGAATCTGAAGCAGGGTCCAGGCTCCAAGTTGTCAGCACAGAGCCCAACTCAGAGCTCTAATTTAACTATGAGATCATGACCTGAGCTGAAGTTGGATGCTTAACTGACTGAGTCTCTCAGGCACCCCATGTCTGAAAACATTTTGAGGTACTGAGGGTTAGAATTTCAACATGTGAATCTTAGGAGGGCAAAATTTAGCTCCTCACAGTCTCCTTGACCAGGTAGGACCCCTTGAGAGCATGGACTGGTCTTGACACATTTTGATACCTCTGGATCCTCACATAGAACCTGGCCCCAAGTCACTGCTTAACTCTTTTGCTAAGTGAAAGTGTTTTGATTCTTCAGGAAGAAACAAAAATGAAAACAAATCTGGTGTTTGCTTCTGTGCTTGCTCTACGTAGCCCCCAGTCCCAAACTGAATTCCACATTACTTGTTGAACATGTACATACGGGAAGAGGAAAGCAAGGAGGAAAAAGAGACAGACATGGCAGATGGGCAAGGTATGCCAGCGCATAACAATAATGATAATGGCATATGGCTTGTTGTTCTCAGTACAATGCTCTTAACTGGATGAGAGTTGCAAAATGAAAATATGCCCTTGGATATATTATGAGCTTTGTTTCGTAATCAAGATCATGAGGCGATAGAAAACAAAGAGAGAAGACATAGTCCACACCTGGGAGTTGTTGTTTTTCTCCACTATGTCCAAGCAGTGCCAGCTGGGCCCAATTGCTCAGTGTTTTAAAAGCATCTCTCTTTTCCACCCACTCACTTGCTGGTTGTTCTAGTCCAGCCAGCTCTACAGAGTTGGTGGGCCAATCTCTGGTTATCCTATTATTAGAATAGCAAACTGCTTACACATTTGATTTCTTCTCTCCACCAAAATAGATAGAAGTAGGTGCAGACATGTTTGATAACTTATGAAAATACGGGATACCTCCATGAAAGCAATGAATCCTTCATTCATTTGACTTCTTTCCTTCATTCATTCATTCATGCACACATGCATTTGACATATCGAGAGCCTACATTATGTGCCAAGTACAGAGCTAGGCACTATACATCTAGAAGATTTTTCCTTCTTCTAATGTACCCACTCTTCCCTTTACTTGGTTTCCTTTCTGTCCAGAAGCAGGTTATTGTAAACTGTAAGCCAATGCTTCTTATACTTTTCTGTGAATGAGATTCTCCTGGGGAGCTTAATAAAAATGCAGAGATTCTGTACAGGTTTCCAGTTTTGGAATGAATAAGTCATGGGGATGAAAGGTACAGTGTAGGGAATATAGTCAGTGGTACTGTACTAGCATGTATGGTGACAGATGGCAGCTGCATTTGTGGTGAGTACAGCATAACGTATAGAGGTGTGGACTCATTATGGTGTGCACCTGAAACCGATATGACATTGTGGGTCAACTATACTTTAATATTTTTAAAATACAGGGGTTTCCCAAATATTCTGATTCGAGGGGTCTGGTGTAGAGCCTAGGAATCTGAATTTTTAACAAATACTCCGGGAGATTCCCTAACAGGTGGTCCGTGGACAAAAGCCCTTTGAGAAACTCTGCTCCAGGACTGGAAGTATAGGTTGAGGGTGTGCAGGCCTGTAGCCACAGTAACTCCTTGCTGTCAGCACTGTAGGTGGCCCCCCCGTGGAAGAATGTGTGTTGGGATGACACCTGTGGGGTGTGTCCAGGGGGATGGAGCATGCGTCTGTGGGCTGGAAAGGGGGCTGGGCAGGGAGAAATGAAAGGTGCCTCCCCCAGCTGAGACCCACCTTCCCCCGTCTCTGTTTCCTCCGAGAAGTCTCAGGTTCCAATGGTCGGGCCACACATTTCTTTCTTGGCTGCACTTTAGTCCATGCAGCTCACCAGAGTCCAGCATCAAATTGTTTTCTTTAGTAATGGAATTTAATTTTCAGCTTGTGAAAATATAATCAAGTTGCATGGCCCTTTGACTTGGGCCTTATAGCAGCTTCTCATCGGTTTATACTAACTTGTCAGTGAGAAGATTTGAGCTGTCTCTGGAATTTCCATGGAGAGTTTTCCTTGGCGGCCCTGAGAAGCGATCGTTTTCACACCCATTATTTCCAGCGTAATTTAAAATGTTTGTTGTGGAGGGAAATAGCCTTTGCTTAGTATGCTGGGAGGTCTTTTGCTGAGATCTGAGGCGTCTGTGTTTATAGAACGAATATTCCAGCTTGGATGAATAGTTATTTTTATCCCCTTCCTATGTTGAAAACTAATGGGAAATACACCCGTGAGAACTAATAGGGAACCACACCACCTCTGGCAACTCATTTCAGCATATAAATTTGTTTTCTTTTACCTTCAACATAAAAATCCTTTGTAAGTCTCCCTTGGTAATATCCAAAATTGCATGCCTGATCTTTTATGCGCCAATCACTGCCGAAAATATCCCTGCAATTTCAATGCTATCTGGAGCAGTTACTGTCCATATTCTACGTAAAGGTCTAATGGAGGAAGAGGAATAAATATTATGGCAATTATTACTATGAGACTTTATTTTAAGAGGCAAAGCCCAAGATTTCTATGGAGATGCAAGTATATCAAACTATATTTTTTCATGGTCACATCTAAACTGGGCAATAATAGCATATCAATAAACTTCAATTACACTCAGGAAAATACCAAAAGTGAACCTTCAGTGATGCTCAATAAAGTGTACAGGCGCATTAGAGTTATATAGAGCAGTGACATCCATCTGGTATTTCCTGTGACTTCTAGTCAATTACTGCATTTCATCATGTGTAATCCTCTTTTATCTGCACTTCCTGCTGGTGCAGTAATTCTCACTCTGCTACATCTGTGGCTTTACTGTGAATTTTTATCGCCTACGAGGCAGTGCGTCCCTTCCCGCTCCTGGATGTTGTTGAACTGTATCTGTTGAAGATTTAATTGCAAGGTGGTATAAAATATGGATTTAGAGACACATAGGAAGGCTGGAAAGCAATTGGTAACATTAGAAAATGGGCATGCTTTGAAATACAAAAATGTATTACAGGCAGAGTATGGATTCCACCGGAACAATTGGACGTGGAGTTTGCAGTGTTGTTTTTAGAGGGTGAAAAGTAAGCACAAGAGAACAGAAATAAAGAAGCAAAATCAACCCTGCCCCATGGTGGTCTTCTGGAGAAGAGATTTTGTATACATGTTTCACATATGTATGTAAAGTGTTCTGTGTGTATATGGACACGTACATGCGTGCACGTGTTAAATGCATATATTCTTTTGTATAATTGTTTAAGGCATATTATTTATATTTTGGAAAGTTGACTGTGTGTGTGTGTGTTTAGTAAACTTTAGTTTTCAGAGCAGTTTTTGGTTCACAACAAAACCAAGAGCAGGATCCAGACGGCTCTCACATACCCCCGACTTCATGCCCGTATCTTCCCTCACCGTCAACAGCTCCCCCCCGGGTGGTATGTTTGTTACAATAAATGAATTTACTTGCCAGAGTTATCACCCTAAGGGTATAGTTTACTTTATCATTCACCTCTGGTGTTTTGTATTCGAAGTGTTTTGACAAATGTATAATGATGTGTTTCCACTACTATAGTATCTTATAGATACTATATAGATATAGATATATAGATATAGAGAGTTCTCAGGGCCCTAAAACTCCTCTGTCCTCCACCTGTTCATTACTCACTGCCCCAGTGGCAAAGTTTATTTTCCTCATCCTGTAATAGTTGCTCTATCATAATACATATCCATCTCTTCTCCCTTCCCTCTCCTCTTCTCCTTCTCCCCCCCATTTTCCTTTCTTCCCCCCCCTTCCAAAGCGATTCATTATGCATCACCTAGTGCCATGTTCTCTGCTGGGCATTGCAAATGCAAAGGAGAGCAAGCTAGACACGGTCTCCGTCCTCATGGAGCTTAGAGCATGTTCAAGGACACAGATTTGAAACAGTGCTTACCGAATAAGGGCATAGTGACATAACTGCTGGGAATGAGGAAAGGGTGTGAAGAGAGGTAACAAAGAAAAGACCCAATTTGGGGATTAGGAATAGCTTGGAGGAAGTCCCATCTCAGCTGAGATCTGAAGGAAGAATTAAGAGCTCACTAGGAACATAGTGTGCTCAGCAGAGGGGATCCATTCCTTCTGGATTGGGACCCACAGCCCCAAGATTTCCTTTTGTTTGCTTGCTTTGAAATAAACTTTTCAATTTAGAAATAGTTTCAGATAGTACGGATAGTTTAAAGATAGTACGGAGATAGATTTGTAAAGATAGTACAGAGAATTCCCGTGTACCCCTCATCCAGTTTCAGTAGGATGTTGTTATCGTGTGACATTACTACAGTTCATTCGTCACAGATAAGGAATCAACACTGGTACGTACTCTTAAGGAAACCTCAGACTCTATTTAGATTTCACAGCCTTCCCTTAATGTCTGTGTTCTGTTTTGGGTTCCAGTCTGGAGCACCACATTGCATTTAGTCATCCTGTCTCCTGAGCCTCCTCTGGTCTGTGACAGTTTGTGACTTCCCTTGCTTTTCAGGACGTTGGCAGTTTGAGGAGTGCTAGTCAGGTAGTTTGTCATATGTCGTTTGTAGAATGTAGGTAGTTTGTAGAATGTCCCTAATTTTGGCTTTTATGTTTTTATCTTGGTTAGATTAGGGTTATTGGTTTGGGGGAGAAAGACAACAGAAGTCAAGTGTCCTTCTCATCACATCCTACAAGAGGACGTGTGTCATGCTACCCGCGTGACTTATCACTGATGACATCACCCTTCATCACCTGGCTCAGGTAGTTTTCATCAGGATTCTCCAATGTACTTTGCTCCCCTGCTTGCCATTTGCTGCTCACTGGAACCAAGTCCCTAAGTGCAGCCCACACTCAGCTTCCTTGAGGAGGGAGTATTTACATAAATTATTTGGAATTCTTCTGTATGGGAGATTTGTCTCTTCTTCCACATTTATTTATTTAGCCAATCATTTATATTAGTATGGATTCATGCATATTTATTTTATACATTGGGTTACAATCCAGTACTTCAGTATTTATTTTGTTGCTCAAATTCTTCCAGCTTTGGCCAGTGGGAGCTCTTTCAGGCTGGCTCCTGGATCCCTTTTACATACTTCCAATAGTTTATTTTTTTTTGAGCACTTCCTGACTTTCTGGCACTACAGGATGCTTGTTCTGTGTAACCTGCCCCAGCCCTAGAATGAGACATTTCTCCAAGGAGCCCTGGTTCCTTTTATTGGAGAATGGTATTAGAAACTGATTTGTGACACACCTACTGGAGTGTCATTGCTTCTAGATCTGAGAGAGCAAGGAAATATATGTGGGTATGCTAACCTGTGTATATACATGTATCTATAAATGTTTCCATATGTATCCACCTGTCTCTGTATTATACTGAACACGAGTTCATATTCGAGTCTCCAATTCTCATCTATCGCTACATGGATCATTTTAGCCTTCCTTTGCTTGTTTGTAACCTCCTTTCCTACCATGGAAAACCTGCTCCCACCATCTGCTATCCATTTACTTACTTGTTCAATTCTAGGATATGGATCTTCTTTGACTTCGGATGGGGTTACATCCCCATAAGCCCATTGTAAGATAAATATCATAAGTCAAAAATGCATTTAATACACCTCATCTACTGAACACCATAGCTTAGGCTACCCTACCCTAAATGTGCTCAGAGCACTTACATTAGCCTCCAATTGGGCCAAATCATGTAACACAAAGCCTGTTTTATAAGAAAATGTTTATTATCATAGAATTTATTGAATACTGTACTGAAAGCAACACACAGAAAGGTTTTATGGGGACAGAAGGGTTGTAAGTGTATTAGTTGTTCACCCCTGTGATCATGTGGCTGCTGGGAGCTGCTTGCTGCTGATCAGCACCATGAGAGAGGGTCATACTGCATATCGCTAGCCCGGGAGAAGATCCCACTTGAGAATGTGACATGTGGCACTTAACATGCATTGCTTTCTTGTCAATGTAAAGTCAAAAAATTGTAAGCTGAAACATTGTAAATGGAGGACCATCTGCACACATATCACGGTTTCAAAATTGTTAGCCTGTTTTCCCCTGGCAAAAGCTTTCCCAGTTGAAGCACCACGCCCATGCGCAGTTCCTTCCGCCTGTAGTCTTGTCCCAGCGGCAGCACCACGCCCATGTGCGGTTCCTTCCGCCTGTAGTCTTGCAGCCTCCACTCATTTCCAAAGTTAGAAGATCAGCACCTTTCCCCCTCCCACCCCTTCGGTGAAATCATTTCATACATTTGTGATAACGTTAGATTCTTTGGTCTCCATTCCATCCCAGGAAATCCTGACCTCCTAAGTAATTTTTAAATTTGTTTACGCTGAGTTTCCCTCTTTGGGCTGTAAGGTTTATGGGTTTGACAAACGCATAGATACACGATGTTTCTACCACTGCTGCTCCAGGCAGGTTAGTGACATGACCTTAAAAAGTGTCCCGTTCTCCCACCAGTCAATCATTCCTGTGCAGACTCCTGGCAACCACTGATCTGTTTTCTGTCCTTAGATGTTCCCTCCTCCCCCAGAATGTCATACATGTATATACATAGCTATTCAGAGTAATTTTTTTCATTTCACAAAATGCATTTAAGATGCATTCATGTTGTGTGAATTAACAGCTTGTTCCTTATTATCACTGAATAATATTCCATTTTATGCATGTGCCACAGTTTGTTTATCCATATCGCATATTGACAGACATCTCGTCGCTTCCAGTTTTGGCAGTTATGAATATAAAGCTGCTACAAACAATCGTGTAAATCTTAGTTCAGGCTGCTGTGTAACAAAGTACCATAGGTGAGATGGTCTACAGCGATTTATATCTCACAGTCTGGAGACCGGAAGTCTGAGATCAGAGAGCCAGTATAATCAGGTTCTTGGTGAGAGCTCTCTTCTGGGGTATAGACTGACTTCTGTTGTGTCCTCAAATGGCAGAGTGCAGAGAGGAAAGCAAGCTTTCTTGGGACTGCTGTAAGGGCACTAATCCCATCTTGAGGATTCTACCCACATGATCTCATCTAATCCTAATTACCTGCCAAAGCTCACACCTCCTAACAGTATCACACTGGAGAAGGGTTGTGTTTCAATGTATGGATTTTGAAGGGAAATGAAGAAACTGCCAAACTGTCTTCCAAAGTGGCTGCATCATTTTGAATTTCCACCAGGAATGAGTAAGAATTTCCGTTGCTCTGCATCTTTGTTAGCATTTAATTTTGTCAGGTTTGGGATGCTAGCCATTCTACTAGATGGTAATCATTTTTACAATCCCCGTGGCCCACGTAGGGCATGCATTGTTGGAATGAATCAACGAATAACTGAACAGAACAAGAAAATGTGATTTTATAATTTCCATCCTAGAGATTCCTCTGTTATGAAAGGGGGTGCATTTGGATAGGGATTATATTTGGGAACAGACTGCAAGCTCAAATGCTTTACAAAGTGAAACAGAATGAGTGTAAGGATGATACGGAGCATAGGGACTGTGGCATTGTGGAGACTCTAGGAGAATCCATGGATCTGGGTTTGCCAGATTTTCCAAATTTTTAGGTTCAGACAAAAAAATCAAATGTATGAGAAATCTCACCATTTTTATATGTTGGTAAACAAGTAAATATCAGATTTGAACAGTGAGCTATCAGTTTTAAACCTATGTGTGTGTGGTTTTTTTAGCCTATATAAAGGGATGTTTTTAGTCCCTTCTGGTGGGGCATCAAGATAAGTGTCCACAATGGCCTAAGATTTCAGTCATTATCTGATCCGTCTTTATTATTTGCAAGTAATTTTATTTGAGATAATCAAAAGGAGCTTGGGAATGTGGGCAATAGAACTGAGGAGGAGAAGAAAATCAATGTGAAGGTTTCACTGTTAGAAGGGGGGCTAGAAAATGTGACTTTATGCCCAGTTTACAATTACAAGCTTATATTAAGGAGCACGATTTAATAGTTAATTATTTGAATCTTTGTGAGTATGAGAATTCTGTATCTGGAAGTCACCTGGATCAATCACTTTTATCTTGGAATGTGAATATTTCACTTAAGCTCCTGCCTTCCAGAATTTTGAGAATCTCTTTCTTTCTCCACAATGGGGTTTTTGGTGGAGAAAAGAATCAGGCAGTCCCCGATGTGGGACAGTCATTTTAACTACCTGTTTTGTTCATTGTCTTCCTACACTTCCCCACCTAGTGATGTATAAAATGTGAAGATATTTTATAATTTATGGGGAGAGAGAAATTATATGTCACATGCAACAATCTGGTAAATATTTATGAATTTTCTGCTTCTTAATATAAGGATGTGAAAATAATTCCTGACTGCATATTAGCAGTTACCATAAGTCTGGAGAAGACAAGAAACTCACAGTCCTAAACAGGGTCTCTGTGTTTATAAAGAAATGTTCCTGTTGAATAGTCTCTCCTTTTTGACATGCCTGACTCCCTTCTGTTCCATTACTGTTCTTTCTAATAAACCCCGAAGCTGTGTTTCAATAGAACCAATACACTGTCTAATCAGAGTGATGTTATACACAGTGAAATGGTTTCTACATTCTACATGGAATGGACAACAAGCAAGTAAAATACCCCCTCTCTAATTTTAATTAGAATTAGAAGGCTCCCCAGGCTGGTTAGCTGAGTTAGTGAGAGCACCCTGCAGAGGCCACGTTCTGACCCTCCCATGGGCCAGTTAATTTTGCCTAGTTCAGTAGCCACAGCTTGTGGCTCTGACTGTGCAGTCATCTGGAGAACACGTCCCTTTAATCATTTAGGAAACAGAGTGTGCATGGAAGCATTGCCATTTCTGGAAAAACCACTTAAAGTGCAAGCCCTACTAATGTCTGTGGTCAGTACCATTATCTCGATAGCCAAAGAGGAGAATATTATATGGAGAGAAACCCACTTATTATCTGTGTGATAATAGCATTTCTTCCTTGACCTTTCAGAGCCTCTTCTTTCTTATCAGGAGGTTGGCAGTTAGGATTTAATGATATCTTGTCTGTGAACACCCTCAAAGAGCTCAATCCAAAACAGGATTGTTAACTATGGTTGCTCTCTATGGAAAAGAATCTCCACTCATGGCAGTAGCTTTAAGTGGAAAATCTGCTATTTCAAGAAATAATATGTTGATCTCATCCCAGTTCAATGGTATGAACAAGTGGAGGTGTTTAAGAGCTCACTTTGAACAGAAATCCATGCTTATGTATTAATTCTCCACCCCAGAGTTGTTCAGACCCAAGGCCCCACAGTAATTGTGGTGCAGCACCCTGTTCTGGTAGGGTAGATAAGGGTCACATGCGGCATTTCCGGCTCTCCCACCCTTCTTCACTCCGATAGGAAAGCCACACCTTCCTGTGATTTATCCACAGTGAATATTACTCACGTAGTATTTTCTTTAAAAAGAGAGTTTTGTTATATAAAAAAAATCATATTTAGAAACCACCAAAGAAATTCTAAATTATACCACGGAAATGCAAAGAGCAACATCCAGACTGTGGGAAACTCTATGAGATGAGTGATCTGGTGTCTTCAATAAATATATCCCAAGGGGGAAAAAGGAGGGGTCCATATAGACTACCTTCTCTCCATCAATTCTTTTCTCTCTTCTGCAAAAGTTGGCTTCGATCCATTTCCTCTCAAACAGATTGTTCCCATCAATATACAGACATGTTATTATTTTTCCCATCTTGAAAAAAAAATTTCTCCTGGCCTGATTGAGACCATCAGTGCAATTCCTTTCTTTGCTTCCCTTTGCAGCAAAACTCTGGAAGTATTGCCCATAATTGCTTCCAATCTTTCTCTTTTCATTCTTTCTAGAAAACACTCCAAACACGTTTTTTTCTTTCATTTCAATTGCTCTTATCAATGTCACCAAAGTCCAGTTGACATTACTGATTCCAGTGATCAATATCTGGTCTCATTGCACTTGAACTATCAGCAGAATTTGACAGTCTTTCCTTCTGGAAACACTGTTTTTTCACCTGGCTTCTGGGACATGCCCCCACGTGATTTCCCTCCTATCATTCTGTTTTCTCAATCTTTTAAGTATTTTTCCTGGTTTCTCTTTCTCTTCCTGACCCCTAAATGTTCTCTGTCTCAAGGCTTAGTTTTTGGACCTCTTTCTGTTCTGCACTACTTGCTTCGATGAGTTCTTGTCTTTAAATACTGTCTCTGTGCGGAGAACTCCTGAATGTTTATCTCTAGCCCTGATGCCTCCCATAGCTTGGATGCATAGCAGATATCTCAAATTTCATCACACTTGGATGTATAGTGGATATTTCAAATTTAACATGTTCTGGACTCAATTCCCAATATTTCTCAATAGGACTCGCAGTAACCAGTTTTTCCCACCATTAATGGTGATCCTTATCCTTTAGTCCTTCGGATGAACCGTCTCAGTGTTATCCTTGTTAAAGAAAAAAAAATTCTGGGGTGCCTGGGTGGCTCAGTTGGTTGAACAGCCGACTCTTGATTTCGTCTCAGGTCAGGGTCTCATGATTTGTGAGTTCAAGCCCTACATCAGGCTCTATGCTGACAATGTGGAGCCTGCTTGGATTCTCTCTCTTTCTCTCTCTCTCCCCATCTCTCTCTGCCCCTTCCTGCCCCTCTCTCTCCCTTTCAAATCATATGACTTCAATCATATGAGGACTTTAAGAGACAAAACAGATGAACATAAGGGAAGGGAAACAAAAATAATATAAAAACAGGGAGGGGAACAAAACATAAGAGACTCATAAATATGGAGAACAAACTGAGGGTTACTGGAGGGGTTGTGGGAGGGGGGATGGGCTAGATGGGTAAGGGGCACTAAGGAATCTACTCCTAAAATCATTGTTGCACTATATGCTAACTAATTTGGATGTAAATTTTAAAAAATAAAAAATAAAAATAAATAAGTAAACTTAAAAAAATTTTTGGAAATAAAAAAATGAAAAATAAATTTAAAAATAGAAAAAAAATTATTTAGACCCTTGTAAAGACAGTAAGGCTGACTTTATTCATGGGGCCTACTACAGCAGTGTTTGCAGTAGGGGAGAGAGGCCAGACCCAACTCTGAATACAACAAGGAAAGTGGGAATTTATATCTAAGGAGTAGGGTGGGAATCTGTGCGTGGAAATTGCTAAGAGGAAGCATCAAGGCTAAGAGGATTCGTATTCAAGCAGTTCAACAGGGATCTTGCTAAAGGAAAGCCAGGGTGATAAGATACTGTCTTAGCTCAGCTGCTATAACAAAGTGCCTTAGACTGGGTGGCTTGTGAACAACAGAAACTCATTTCTCACAATTCTGGAAGATGGATGGCTGAGATTAAGGCACCAGGATGGTTGGATTCTCATGAGAGCTCTCTTCCGGGTTGCAGATTGCCAACTTCTTCATCTTCACGTGGTGGAGAGAACAGAGGAACAGAGAGAGAGAGAGAGGAAGTAAGCTCTCTCATGACTCTTATAAGGTCACAGACCCTCTTCCTGAGGGTTCCAGCCTCATGTCTTAATCATGTCCCACCACAATGGAGATTAGATTTCAACATATGAATGTTTGGTTGTGGGGGAGGGACACAAACATTCAGTCCATACAGATGTCCAGGATGAGGTAGTTTCACTAAACAAACCCAGCAGAATTCTTGCTGAAACTGGTCTAAATGGGCCAAGGGCAGAGTCCAAGGGTGGGGCCTTGGGGGCTGAGAGGAGCCTACTAGAGTCAGGTCAAGGAAAGCATCTTTGCCATCCCGTCTCTTCTCTTTCACTGATGCCACAATTCTGGTTTGTCAGCAAACTTGATTTTTGGCCCTATCTTTAAAATATGTCCAGAATTTGACCACTTTTCGTCACCCCTGCTACTCCTCTGATCCAAGCCACCATTATATTTCACCTGATTTTTGCAAAAGCCTTCTGCTCTTCTGCCTTTGCTTTCCTTCCTTAGATTGTCAACTGCAGTCAGAATGACCCTGCTTAAACCCAAGTCAGAGTGCTTCTCTCCTCTGATCAGGACCTTCCAATGGCTCAGAATTGACTTGGTGCAAAAGCTGAGGTCTTCACTCTGACCCACCTGGCCCCCATCACCTCCCACTGCCTTCCCTGTCTCTCAGCAGCCCCCTTGCTGGCATAATCACCCACTGTCTTTATTGTCACTGTTGCCTTTCTCCTCCCACCAGAATGCAAATTCCATGAGATTATTATTCATTCTCTGCAGAATCCCTGCTCTCAGGACAGTGCCTCATCCAGGGTAGGCAGGCATCGAATGTTTGCTGAATAAACAAATAAATTAATTTTTAGTTTTGGAAAATATATTTAAAGATGCCTATTAAAAATTTAAAGGTAGTTATTTAAAGAATAGCACTAATACAGGTGATTTCCAAGTAATTAGAAAAGAAAAAGAGCATTTTGCCAGTAAGAGATCAGAAAAAAAAGAGGACTAAAAACTGGGCACAATAAACAGAAAACCAAAACAGGATAGCAGAAAGGAAAAACATGTCAGGAATCACAATCTTATTTTAATGACACAGACTCTCAGATTGAATTTAAAAATCCAGTTATGAACTGTTTACAAGAGGCAAATATAAAACCAAATGATGCAGAAAGTTTGAAAATAAGGGGAAAGAAAATTATATGCCAGGCAAATGTTAATAAAAAGAAAACAGGAGTAAAAAATGTTAAAATGACAAAATATAACTCAAGGGTGAAAGCACTGAGAAGGAAAAAGGAAAGATGCATTATATTAATAAATCACCTACCAAGAAAGAAGAATCATAAAGCAATTTACAATTTTCATCATTGCTTTGAAATATAAATAAAGCAAAAGAATAAATTGCAAATCTACATTCATAGTGAGAGATTTTAACATCCCTTTCTCAGAAACTGGCAGATCAAATAGACAAAAAATGAGGACATTTGTATAGTCCGTTACAGGTTTTCTTGAGAACTGGGTGAAAATTATGGCACAAATACATGGGGTTTAAAAAACAAGGAGAGATATATGAGGATGATGAAAATAATCATATGTTGTATATACATTGTCTAAACATAAAGAGTCATTTGAGAATCCCAGTCCGTTTTCTTAATCTTTTGACACATCTGGATCCTCACATGGCATGGAAGAGTGATTCTCAAAGCAGGATCCCTGGATTAGCAGCATCAGCATCATGTGGGAATTTGCTAGAAAGGCAGATCCCTGGGTCCCAGCTCCAGACCTTCTGAGTCAGCAACTCTGAAGATGAGCCCAAGTGTAACACACACTCTGGGGGGCTCCTGATGCCAGCTGGAGTGAGAACCTCACTCACAGATCTAACCTCACAGATCTAACCTCAGAAGCCTGCCTGCTTTCCTCGGTTTGGGTATGCTCAGGGCAATAGCAAAATAAATGCTTACACATCGTTTGCATTTCTATTCCATAATTTTACTGACGGTCTGTTTCATGGTAAAGCTCTGGTCTGGGACTTCAGGTCTTAGATCATCCTGACAGTTTCCTGGGTAATTATGGCTCAAATCTTTATATTTTATTTAAGTAAAAAGAGGCAAAAAAAAATAATAATAAGGAACTCTCGTGCCGTGAATATTAGAAGTGTAAAGATTTTTAAAAAAAGAAATGGAGCAAAATCAACCTGTTATGATAATATGTCATGCCTGAATTTTGTGCATGGATTAGGGACATAGTTTTCACCCTTACCCATCACTGGCTTTCCAGTGGCTGTGTCTATACTCATGGAAATCTCTATGAGGGAGAACATCAAAAAAACAGGCAAAAGTGTGAATAGAGAGAAATTAATTCCCTTGGCCCCCTTCTCTTCTCCACCCCTGAGTGGCATCCCTTCTCTGCTACCCTTCAGGTACATGCTTTCCAATTAACATGGCGAAACTGCTCACAGGGAGCATTTGTAGGAGTAAGAAGGGCATGTTCTTTGAGGAATGTTTTTTGCAAAAACGGAACAGTATAACATATGCAAATTTAAATTTTGCACATGGCTATGGACTAGTTGTGTCCACCCTAACTCATATGTTGAAGCCCTAACTTCAGATGTGGTGGCATTTGGAGATGGGGCCTTTGAAAGGTCCTTAGGTTTAGATGACATCATGAGGGTGGTGCGTTCATGGTAGGATTAATGTCCTTATAAATGGAGATACCAAAGAGCTTTCTCTTTCTTTCTGCCATATGAGGACATTTTGAGGTGGCTATTTACAAGACAGTAAAAGAGCTCTCAACCGAAACTGACCATTCTGGCTCCTTGATCTTAGACTTCCAGCTTCCAGAACTGTGAGAAAACAAATTTCCATTGTTTAAGCCACCCAGTCTATGGCATTTTATTATGGCAACCTGAGCTAAGACAATTTTATCCAAGATACTACCCAAGATGCATATCAAACACATCACCCTGGGCATCCTTGGAGGAGAAGAAGATAGGAATGAGGGTTGGGGATAACACAGAAAGAAAAAAGCCCAACAAAAACAAAAGAAAGCAAGAGAGGGTCCTTGAATGAAATCACTGTTAAAATATGCTCTGAATAAAGAGGTATGATTAATTCAAGTCTATGTATCTATGTACTTAAGATCATAAAAGAATTAGTTAATGAATGGCCTCAAACAAGTCCCTCATCTGGTCCTTCAGAGACCCCACCTGAGACTTGATTTCACTGATGGGCCATCACTGTGCCTCCCCCACAGGAAGCCTACCCAGTCTTCTCTCGCTAACTATGCCCACCCTCAGTTCTCCTTATTGTTTCTGTGCTTCTGCTGGAGAATGTTGTAAAAGGTGAGGCTTTTCACCAGAATGGTCTATTTATGCTCTCAGATGATGCAAGCTAGTGTATGTTCACTGCTGGGATCACTGACCACTTATCTTTTAGATGCCACCCATATTATTTTTCCCACTGAAGACCCTGCATTTTCAGACATGCAATGATTCCTGTTCTCTCTTCCTTTTATACCCACCTTTCATGATAAAGTGGACTTCCAGAATTGATTTGTTCACCAATTTTGAGGTTGATTCCTGGTAAATTTAAAATTCTTATCAACCATCACAGAAAGCTATTTAAGCACTCAAGTATGTAGGACATTTTTATGAGCTGGGGATTTGAAAGGTGTAATTGGTTTACTCCTTATTAAAAACTTAGCTTATTGAAAACAAGCTGAGAAAATGTGGGACAGGAAGTTTCTTTTAGAAATAACTTTAGCTTTTGAGAATGGAACGTATATAAACTTGGAGGCTAATTGTAAGTTGACTTAAGCTATGGCCTGATATGATTTTAGGATTAAAAACAAAGACGTAGCTCAGGGTTTGAGGTAGGCAGCCATGAATTTGAGTCTTCACTAAGCCACTAACTAGCTGTATTAGCACAGACTTGGTACTTAATTATTTCAAATTCACTTTTCTTATATGAAAAACTGGGATCACTCCATTTTACAGTTTTTTTTTGCAAGAATTAAAGAGGATACCATATATAAAGAAACTAGCAGTGTGTTAGGTACAGAAAAGGTGCTATTGAGAAAGTCTGTTTCTTTCCTCTTTGGTGGCGAGACTTTTATTAGACAATAAGCATGGGATCTACACACATTAACTGGTTTTTCAGAATGTGATAATATTATTTACAAAGGAAAGTGTGGCTAGAAATGATAAAAATCATTGTGGATTGATTCATTTTATTGGAACCTAGCTTGCTCGGTTCTTTTCACATTGAAACTTTTTTCAATGTTTCTTAAAGTTGTGGAGCATGCTTCTTGTCTAGTACAGTTGTGCAGACATGAGAGACACAAAGCACCCTCCTCCTTTCCTCCTCTCCACCCCCACCCAGCCCCAGCCCCTCTGTACTCCCCTTCATCACAGTGCACACACTTGTCTTGCTTTGCATCAATTGGGATCTGTGTTTTTGAGGCTGTTAAAAGGACTACCACTACTCTGTCATGTGACTGTGGGTGAGTCCCCTAAACATTCTTTTTTCTTTCTTTCTCTTTCTTTCTTCTTTCTTTCTTTCTTTCTTTCTTTCTTTCTTTCTTTCAGAGAGAAAGAGAGGGGCTGGGGGAGAGAGGGGAGAGAGGGGAGAGAGAGAGAGAGAGAGACAATCTTAAGCAGGCTTGATGCTCGGTGCAGAGCCCAATGCAGGGCTTGATCCCACGATTCTGGGAATATGACTTGAGCTGAAATCAAGATTCAGATGCTTAACTGACCCTCCCTTAAACATTCTTTAAACATGAAGCTTATTCTATGGGGTACCTGGGTGGCTTAGTTAGTTAAGTGTCCGACTTTAGCTCAGGTCACGATCTCAAGGCTTGTGAGTTCAAGTCCTGCATAAGGGCTCTGTGCTGACAGCTCAGAGCCTGGAGCCTGCTTCAGATTCTGTGTCTCCCTCTCTCTCTGCTCCTCCCCCACCCCGCTTGTGTTCTGTCTCTCAAAAATAAATAAACATTAAAAAAATTAAAAAAAATTTTTTTAATGTTTTATTATTTATTTTTGAGAGAGAGAGAAAGAGACAGAGTGTGAGCAGGGGAGGGGCAGAGAGAGGGGAGACACAGAATCCAAAGCAGCTCCAGGCTCTGAGCCGTCAGTTCAGAGCCAGACGTGGGGCTCGAACCCACAAGCCATGAGATCATAACCTGAGCGAAAGTTGGATGCTCAACCAACTGAGCAACCCAGGCGCCCTCCAAAAAAATTTTTTTTAAATGAAGCTTTTTCTAGATGATTTCGTAGGTCTCATCTCACTCTTACACTTTCCAATTCTGCATTTAACAAATATTATCCTCTATCAGTCTGAAGCCTAAAGATTATTCTTTGACTGTGGAGAATTAATGTGCTACTTAACTTTGCTACTGAAAAGGTGGTCCGTAGATAGGCACCATCACCATCACGTGGGAGCTGGTTAGAAATGCAGAATCCCAGGCCTCATCCAGAGTCAAAATTTTAACAGGATCTCCAAGTGATGTGGTATCCCATTAAAGTTTGAGAAGCTCTGCTGTAGAGGGCCACAACTCACTTTTATTTGTTCACGTGAATTCACTGCTTTGATCTTCAAAGTATGTCTCCAGGAACCACATCAAATCCTATCCAATTCCCATGAGGAGGCTCACATTTTGACCATTTTTATGAAGAGAAATGGAGTTGGAGAATAAAGGGGGCTTGCTGAGGGACTGGGGATGATGCATGTCATATAGAGTATGTGACTGCAATCACATTTAGACAGCTGTCATGGGCTCCCAGCTTGTTGGATGTAATATGGGGATTCCCGTTGGAGCCACATCAGCCTTTTGATACCTGAGTTAGTTAAACAAAATAGTGTGTGTCATTTGCACAACATGATCCCCTTTGGAAGTTGCCGAAGTTCCTTTGAAATGAAAGAGATGAATTTGTACACTGGTATTTTTAATACTTGATTAATGTCATTGTATTTATTTTGGCCACCCCTGCTCTTTAATTATAAAATTACATGGTTTGTAATGAGACTGTTGGCTCTCCACCTGTGCCAAGTTTAACTGAACACGTTTCTTTCTGGTCTCTTGTTGTGGCGTGGGCTTCAAAGTCAAAAGCAAACTGCCTCACTCTCAGACTCTTGATTCTCTTTGGCAGTCTTGGTTTTTTTAGAGGCAAACATTGATTGCTGCAGCTGTGGCCAGCTGCTTATGCAGACATTTCAAAAGGGCTTTGGAGGGAGACAAACTTCATTTGGCCACTAGGTGAGTAGATGAGCCTGAGCTTCTTCTGTCAGGCCATTGGTTCTGCACTTCCGTTTTCCTTGGAATGTGAATCCCCCCCTCCAAAAAAGGAATTACCAGTGGGCCATAAGTAGTGTGTCCACTTAAACCACCAAGAAATGCACAGGGAAAATGGAAGCTTCTGCAAATCTGATGAAGAGGTGGGAAATGCTATTGTGCAATTTTCTCTTAAAGACCTTTGCCTTATTTTTCACGTCATGTGTACTTTCCCAAGCTGACTTGTCATCATCTGGAGACTCTTATGGCTCACAATTTTAAAGGGGTTGCCCCTGTCCCATCTTGTGTCCATCTCTGATCCCTAAGGAAACCACAATGATTTTTTTGAGGTAGAAGTAATGGGAAGTAATACTTGGACAAAGTCCTTTGAAATACTTCTGGAACCAGATGGTAGTTTTTAATGATACATTTCCTGACATGGTTATGTCAGATATCTTTCTGTCCTATTTGTCTCCACTGCCCCCCACTCATCATTCCTGGGTTTATTTGAAACCAGGCCAACCCCATAATCTTTATTGTATAGATAGTTTTGGTTGTCCATTCCTAAATCTTCTAAATAAAATTTCAACATGCTTTTTAACGTTTTGTCTCTGGTGAAAATTAAATGTTGCTTAAAATCACACCATGGCAGTTTTTTGCAGAATATGAAGCTTTCACACTACTTGATCCTATTATAAATCATTCATTTTGAGTAAATGTCAAAAATGACTAGGATTTAGTAGCTTAGGTAATAATATGCTTTTTTCTCCCCACTCTTATCCAAAGAATTCTAATGTAGTTTGAAGATGTTGAGAGATGAGTTTAACTATTGTATGATGATGGAGATACTCTCTGTTTGGGAGGTCCAATATGGCAACCACTGGCTGCATATGGTCATTGAGGACTTGAAATGTGGCTAGCACAACTGAGGAACTGAATTTTAAATTTTATTTCATTTTAATTAATTTAAATTTAAATAGCCTCATGTCACTAGTGGCTACAATATTGGTTTATATCTGAGGTTGAGCCAAATCCAGGCTGCTGCCTGTTTTTGTAAAGAAAGTTTTATTGAAACTTAACTACACCCATTCATTTACATGTTGTTTTTGGCTGCTTTTGAACAACAGCAGAGTTGTGTATTTACAACAGAGACTTCTCCACAAGGCCTAAAATACTTGTTATGGAGCCGTTTGCAGAAAAAGTTTGTCAACTCTGGTCAAGACCAATGTTGAATGGAGGAGAATCTGTAGGGCATTAAGAAAAGCAGTCGTGCCAATCCAGAGATCTCTAGATCTAGGCACCAACTGTAGTCTTGAAAATTTTGAGATTGGTGATTTCTTAATTAGTATTTTTTCTGTAAATGTAGTTCATGGTTATGGTAAAATTTTAGGAAAAGAATGAAAAGAGAAGGTAAAAGTCATTTTCCATGCATAGATAAGTACATGTGTGTGCTATAGAACATATAATATCATTTTGAAAGGTAGTATCTTACAAATTTCATGTAAACCCCTTTTGACACTTTATCTTGACAGTTTAAAGACTTCAGACATTAATCTGTCCACTGATATGGCAAAAACTCACTTCAATGATTATTTCCTTTTTTTTACTTTTTTACTCTCTGAGTGGGTTTTGTAGTATTTGTGTGCAAATATGAGAAAGGGAGTTTCAAGCTTTTGGCTATGTTTGAAGTCTCAAGTAAAGTTTTATACCTGGATGTTTGTGTATTCCAAATTTCAAAGGTAACAGTTTGATGATATTTCTTATTAGTAAAGGTTAAATGTGAGGAAAAATTTAAATTTACTATTCGCTCCTGCATCTAAGAACAATCAAAGTAAGAAAATTGACAAGTTTATGATGAGATTTTATTTGTACCTTTGGGAAAAAAATATGCAGTCTCATTTTTCACATAGTGGAAACTAGGCTCATTGTATAAGAAAGACACTGATTTCACCAAATTCTTTAAGCACCAACTCAGTGATGGCTAGTAGGGTTATAATATAAATGGAAGATATGGTAGGGTCTTGGTTTATGGTATCTCTGAATATTCAATCATACAAGGGTAAAAAGCAAGACAATACATAATCAGAAGTCATTTGGGTAATATCGTAAATGTTAAGGAACATCTACTGTTGCTAATTTTAATCTGTGCTATGGCACATAAACCTGAACTGGGCACTTTTATGGGAAGTTCTAGAAGAAGAAATGAATCTTGCCTTCCAGGAGGTCAACATCGATTTGATGTATGGGAAAGACGTACAGTGGAGGATAATGTACAAGAGAAAAAAAGCAGCGTAAAAGACTATATGGTAGAAATGCCAGGGGGAGGTTCAAATGATAACTATAAACATACAGAGACCATATGTTGATGAGAATACTTCAAAATTTTCATTTTTCTCCATAGTCCTTTTTTCATAGAACACACACTATTGAGTTAAACTATATTGGGAGAAGAACCTTCTGAGGTTGTCTGAAATGCAACCTATTTAGGAGAGGCTAAAGAATCTGATTATGTCCAGGGTAGAGAGATGAGAAAATCTGGAGGAGGCAATTAGCAGCCTATATATACTTAATGGGCTGTTTTAAAGGGTACTGGTGACGATTAGCCTGGTACTTATACTGTGCCAGAAGGAAGTCATTTAAGTTAACACCAAAGTTGCTTTGTGCAGATTTGCTATAAATAATACTTTCCTTTGGCTGGAAATGACTCAGCAATGTCCTTCCCCAACCCCACTGTGTCATTAAGAGGTTGTGAAGGAAACTTATTCCAGGTTCCCTGGGGACAAGGTGAGCAGGTAATGAAGGCAGAGAATGCCTTTACTTGGGGACAGAAGAGCCTCATGAGCAAGATATGGCTGGCAATGTGAAGACATCAGTGTTCTGTGTTCTTGGGTTGAGTACCCACTGTGTGTTTTGGGGAAAGAATCAGAGAGGCTTGCTGAAAGGCCTAGACCCTGCTCCTGTGGCCTTGAGCAAGCTAGGCAAACTTTGTTTAGATCAGTTTCCATTTCATTGCACTGCCCCACCTACCTCACAGTCAATAAGAGGTCAATAAGATGATAAAGAATACATTGGAAAAGTAAACAACAAAAACAAAAAACCTATACAGATAAGAAATCATCGTTATTCTACAGAAAGGTCTAAAAGTGAAGGTCAGAATTGGATATGACCTTAGGGGAAGAAGGAGAGGGAGGTGTCACTTAAAACATGGATCTATTGTATTCCATGGCTCTATTGTATTGACCTACAGAGTGTTGACCATGAGTCTATAGAAGGTCTGCTGGAAAAGGCCCACCCTGGGCTAATTTAAAAAAGAGTCATCGTCTCAGTGTGTCAGTGTGAAGGTATATGCAGTGCTCTGTGAAGGATAAACATGAGTTGCTAGTTGTGGAAACAGACAAAGACCAACCTAATGAGAAAAGCGAAGGCTATTTATTCAGAGTGCTGTGATGGCAAGAGAGTCAGCCATTGCCACTTGTGTTTTGCAGAGGCTCAAGAGAGCTTCATAGAGGAAACAAGGGAGGGCTCCAGGTGTGCCCTGATTGGAGGCCCTTGGTCTGGGGAAGCTGTAGGTGGGCCAAGTACGAGTGGGGTCCTATGTGATAGGTTAGGATGTGTATCTGGCTTTCAATGGTTGGCACTAAATTGGAAGCAAGGTCAAAAATTTGGAAAACTAAAAACAAGCAAACAAACCAAAAAACCAGTTAGGAAATTTGGCACTTATTAAGTCCTGGCCATTGGGGCCAATTTTTAGGGAAGTTAGTGGTTAGCTTCCTGAACTGTCACTAAAGATAGCACTCTGGCTTCCTGCAAGTCTGGCTTACAGCAGGCTGGCTTCCTGGAATGTTTATTGCAGATAGGGGATTGGTTTCCTGGGCAGGCCGCTGCAGGTTTTGGGTCTAAGGTTCATTTTTCATATATGGTCTGGCCATTGTTTATTTTATATTCAGTCTCTCATAGTTAAGCCCAAACACTGAAGAATGTCTTCCAGTTCATGTTTTGCTATGATTAGCATGACCTTGAGCAAGTCAATTAACTTCTCTTATATAAATGAGATCAGATTACCTGCCCCAGCATAGCTCACAGGTTTGCGTGGGGGTCAAATGTGATAAACTACGCAATATGGTAGCCTGTTTTCTAGGGTGCTGAATAAATTCTAATGATGACAATGATAGAGACCACTATGTGGTAATAGCTGTCCTCTTTCCCCTTCCCTGCTCTATGATACATGAAACATATTGTTATTGATTGGAAAAGGCTAATTCATATTAACTTAGCATTTTTTTTAAGATTGAAGTTTGTATTTATTTATTTTTTTATACATTATTTATTTTGAGAGAGACAGAGACAGCATGAGCAGGGAAAGGGCAGAGAGAGAGGGAGAGAGAATCCCAAGCAGGCTTCATTCATGTTGGCAAAGCAGAGCCTGATGCAGGGCTCAAACTGACGAAGCTGTGAGATCATGACCTGAGCTGAAACCAAGAGTCAGATGCTTAACCTTAGCACTCCTGGCACTCATTAAATTTTGAACTACTTGGCCCATGAGTCTCCCAGTTACTAAATAAGTAAGATGAATGCACTCTTTTTTATTTTATTTGTATTTTTTTGAGAGAGAGTGCAAGTGAGGGAGAGGCAGAGAGAGGGACAGAATCCCAAGCAGGCTCCACACTCAGGGCAGAGCCAGACACAGAGCTCAACATGGGGCTTGATTTCATGACTGTGACATCGTGACCTGAGTCAAAATTAAGAGTCAGATGCCTAACCGACTGAGCCACTCAGGTACTCCAAATGCATGGTCTCTTAACCTGGCCCATTATTAACCACTTTTAACATAACAGATCTTTTTGAGAATTTGATGAAAGTTATGGGTCCTCTCCTAGGAAGATACCTATATGCACAGACACCCAATTTTACATAGAATTTCAGAGGGTCCATACATGAGGAATCCATTCATATAGATGTTTTGAGGCAGAGATTCTCAACTTGGGTTGCATATTAAAAACATCTGGGTAATTTTTTAAAACCTTGGGAATTTTTAAGCAAACTACACTCCAAGCTAATTAAATCAGAATCATGGTGGGTGTGGGGTGGTGGTGAGACCCAGACATCAGTCCTTTTGAAAACTCCTCAGGTTTAAACTCTTCATCAAAGTCAGTGGTTCTCAAGCTCTAATGGACATTCTAATAACCTGGAGGGCTTTTAAACTTGGTTGCCAGCCCTCACCTGTGGAGTTTCAGATTCTGTAGGTCTGGGGTGGGAAGTGGACATTTGTGGGTTAAAAAAAGCTCCCGCATGTGATTCTGATGCTAATCTCTGAGATTCACAGTCCTTGTGGAGGAAGTCCAGGTCCAACCTGGGACGTGGTATTAGAGTAGCTCAAAGGTCAAACTAATGCATCAACATACCATTCTTGGCCTCGAGGGGTCAAGGCGGCATCTTGGCTTCATACTCTTGGAGGAACAACTAGATGCTTGTGTCTCTCCAGGGCTCACCAGCTCAGAGGGGAGACCAGAGGATGGAAGCCACCTCCAGAGCTCAGTTCTTTTTTTTTTTTTCAATATATGAAGTTTATTGTCAAATTGGTTTCCATACAATACCCAGTGCTCATCCCAAAAGATGCCCTCCTCAATACCCATCACCCCCCTTTCCCCCCCTCCCACCCCCCATCAACCCTCAGTTTGTTCTCAGTTTTTAAGGGTCTCTTATGCTTTGGCTCTCTCCCACTCTAACCTCCTTTTTTTTTTTTTTTTTTTTTTTTTTTTTCAGAGCCCAGTTCTAATGGTGGTTTGCTAGGCCTGTTCCCTCCCCTGAGCCCTTCCATTCCATGTGGCCTGTTGTCTCTCAGGCTCTGGACAGGGTGTCCATATTGCACTCTGATGGGGAAATAGAATTTAGAACAAAATCTCCCAATCCAGAAGTCCTCTCCACAAAGGTAGTAGAGAGAGAACCTGCTTTTATTATTAAGCATTAAATCAGAATGTGATGTGCATCAACGTGAATGTTAAAAATTTTTTTTTAATGTGTATTTATTTTTGAGAGAGAGAGAGAATGACAGAGAGAGAGACAGAGAGACAGAGAGAGAGAGAGAGAGTGCAAGTGGGGCAGGGGCAGAAAGAGAGGGAGACACAGAATCTGAAACAGGCTCCAGGCTCCAAGCTGTCAGCATAGAGCCTGACGTGGGTCTTGAGCTCATGGACCCTGAGATCATGACCTGAGCCGAAGTCAGACGCTTAACCACCTGAGCCGCCCAGACGTCCCCAAGGTGAACCTTTAATATTGTAAAGACAGAAAGCAATCTCACCCTTTTATAGCCAAGCAGATCCAACTTGTTACAGATTTGTTCTCAAGATAAACAGTAACTAGTTCTCAAGTAACAGTACTTTCACATCTTTAGGACTGGAGGTAGTTGTGTAGCTCAGAGCCAGGCACCCTCAGAAATTAGGTTTCCACTCCCACCGTCCCAGGAAATGGGAATAGGGATACTATCCATATATACATTTGCATTTCAAAGAGTTGACTCCCAGGTCTTTGAGAGAGACATTTCTAGGTTGTAAAACTGACAAAAGACCTATCTAGTTTTCAAGAGGGTTTATCTACATTTTAAAGAGAGGAAGATTACTTATAGTTTTAGGTTTTTGAAAGTAAGTGCTCTAAGAAAAAGGAAGGAAGGGGGATATTTTCTATTTTCAAAAGGGAGAGGGGCGCCTGGGTGGCTCAGTCGGTTGAGTGTCTGACTTCGTGGGTTCCAGCCCCGTGTCGGGCTCTGGGCTGATGGCTCGGAGCCTGGAGCCGGCTTCCGACTCTGTGTCTCCCTCTCTCTCTGTCCCTCCCCCATTCATGCTCTGTCTCTCTCTGTCTCAAAAGTAAATAAATGTTAAAAAAAATTTAAAAAAAAGGGAGAAATATGGCTCTTATTTTAAATTAAATTAAATTAAATTAAATTTTTACAAGCTGTCTTAGTTGTGGGCTGTCATAACAAAATGCCATAGACTGGGTGGTTTAAACAACAAATATTTATTTCTCACAGTCCTGGAGGTTGGTGAGTCCAAGCTCAAGGTGCTGGCAAATTTGGTGATTGGTAAGAACCCACTTTCCAGCTTGTAGATGGCCACCTTCTCCCTGTCCTCACAGTATGGCAGGGAAAGAGAGAGAGAGACAGACAGACAGCAGAAACTCTGGTGTGTCTTGTTGTAAGGACACTAATCCTATGATTCAGGGCTCCACCCTTAGGACCCATTTACATTAATTACCTCCATATAGGCCCTATCTCCAAATACAGTCATGTTGGGGAATAAGATTTCAACATATGAATTTTGGGCGGACGCAGTTCAGTCCATAGCACATGCACAGTCCAAGGGCTGTGTCCACCCCATTGTGGGAAACTTTTCAACGTACCTTTCTGTGGCATTAACACCACTGTCAGCTGGGCAAGCATCTGCCAGGCCAGATCAATCCACTGGAATTGTTCTCTCTTGCCTGTCATGTCCCTCCCTCTTCTTCTTCCTCCTCCTCCTCTTCTTTTTCCTCCTCCTCCTCCTCCTCTTCCTCCTCCTCCTTGGATAGCAGTCTTTTCTGCCTTTCCTTCTCTTCATCACTTAAGGATTTTGAGGGCTTTGAGGGGACCTCAGCCAGACTTTATTTAACATCCCAGATGAATTTTGAGCGTTCTTTTTGGTCCCCACTGGAGCATCCAGTAAGAATTCACATATGGTGCATCATGCAGCAGATTTACTTCTACAAGCCCTGCTCTTTGACATGGTACCTGGTCTCTCTGGATTAAGGGAGGGGACAGATAGGCAGTTTCTTGGGTTCTAGAACCTCAGTGGAAATGTAAGAAGGTTCAAAAACTGGTCCTTACTAGAACTTCCCTCAGGGCATTTAATACTTCCGTGGGAGTAAAATTGAGACCCCCTACAGTACATACTTTAGTTACAAAAACAGGCTATAAACTTTCCTTAAAAGATGTGCTTGGTTAGCTGTAGGGAGAGTTGTTTTGCTAGTGAAAAGAACCCATCAGAGCCCCTATTCTCCTGCCTCTGAAAGCTAGTGCCCATTCTCTCTTCTGAGTAAGTGATGAACAAATATTTAAATATTTGGAGACTTCCACATTATGTGTCTTTCCACCCCCTACCCACCCCCCCCCCCGCCCCCGCCAAGCTTACCCATATGTCTCAGTCTGGCCCTTTACCTCTCTCTCTCCCCCTCCAAGAAGTCATCTCTCTCTCCCCCTCCAAGAAGTCATCTCTCTCTCCCCCTCCAAGAAGTCATCTCTCTCTCCCCCTCCAAGAAGTCATCTTTCTCTCCCCCTTCCAAGAGGTCATCTTTTTCTTGAGTTGACTGAAATCCTGTACTTTTTTAATATAAACTTTTACTATGCTTATGTTAGTAATGTCTTTAAGACTACCAAAATCATGACACATGGCAACATTCTTCAAATTCTTATTCTTTGTGTTTCTTTAGCCAGAATCTCTCTATCTATACTTTTGTTAACCTCTTGGTCATCTAGCTCAGTCCACATTCCCATCCCAGTAGGACACCAGAACTTCCAAGTTCGGGCAAGACTGAGCCTTGCCCCATGTGTTCTTAACAATATTCCTCTTCCACACATTTAAAAATGTGTAAGATAGTTGTCTTGCTACTTGACAGGAGCAAGGGCAGAACCACCAGAATAGTATAAAATGGGGAAAAGAAGAAGGTTTTAGTATATTGTTTTTTCCAGAGGTAATAATAGAAACAGAAAAATGACTAAGAGACATGAGAGTTCACTATGGGACAGCACAATACTTCACATATGCAATCTCACTTAATCCTCACTGCAGCCCTGTGAGGGGCTTCCCAATGAAGGAAGCACAGTTATGACCTAGGTTTTACAGATGAGGAAGAAGAGGATTAGAAAGTTGAAGTACCACGTAAAGGCTGGGGAATGTAGAACACCAGGTGGAGGCAGTACCTTGTTGAAATCTCTTTACCCCAGAGCTTGGAGTAGAGGCTAAAACAGTGCCGTCTAATACAAATATAATGAGATCCCCACACATGTAATTAAAAATTTCCTAGTACCACATTTTTTATTTGAGAGAGAGAGAGAGAGGGTGTGCAAGTGAGTGAGAGGAAGGGACAGAAGGAGAGAGAGAGAGAGGAGAAAGAGAGAAGCTGGGCTTACCCAAAGTGGGGCTTGTGTTCACCTGAAGCAGGGCTTGAGCTCACCCAATGCGGGGCTCGAAATCATGAACCATGAGATCATGACCTGAGCCAAAGTCAGATGCTTAACCAACTGAGCCACCCAGGTGCCTAGTACCACATTAAAAAAGGAAAAAGAAACATGTGAAATTAATTTTAATAATGTATTGAACCCAATATATAAACAATGTTACTACTTTAAGATGTCATCAATATAAAATTATACGTGAGATGTTTTTCATTTTTTTCATACTAAATTTTTGAAATCTGGTATGTATTTTATATTCACAGTACATCTCAATTTGGATCAGCCACAGGACAAAGCACCCAATAGCCATATGTGGCTAGTGGTTACCACCTTAGGTACCATATTACAGTGCAGGTCTAGAATCCAGTAGGTGATTATAGAAGAGACAATAGTGCTCAGCAAATATTCCATGTGCTCCACTGCATTTCCCTCTTGCACATAGGAGAACACATTATTAGTTCTAGTCAATGGGCTGTGAGCAGTAGTTACATGTGCCATTTTTGGGTCAAAGCATTTAACTGTCCGTGACCCCTATCTCCTCTTAGGTTTTTCCTTTGGTGTAGCAACTGAGGAGGCCTGTGTTATGTTGGTGAAGGCACAAGTTGAGGTAGCCTGGATCTCTAAGTTGCCACATGGCAGTGGTTGCCCTAGACACACTGGACTTTGCAAGGGGGAAAAATAAACTTCAGTTGTGTTAAGATACGAAGATGTTGGAATCATTTGTTTTGACATCAGAGCCTAGCCTTATCTGACTAATGGAATGATCACAGATTTTGGTGAATTAATGAGTGAAGGGACATAATGAGAAGAAGAACCATATTCCTCCAGGGGCCAGAAGAACAGGGAGAGTTTGGACCAACCAGCTAAGGTGACCTTAACCCAGAAATACTGGTGTAATTATAGACTGTGCTAGACCTGGTGATGTCGTCTCTGCTGCATACAATGGAGCAATCCAGAAGAGGTCCAGAACACCAGGATCCTGGCAACTTAGCACTGATGATCTCACTTGAAGAAAGTTTGTGCCCTGACATTTCCTTTTCCTGTAGCAACATTTACTCCTTTCTTGAGTATCCTGTTTGCTCGAATGTACTGTGTAAAGTATAAAAAGACAGAAGCATCAAAAAAGCCATAATGTGAAGAAAAACTCTCAGACAAGAACTTCTCTCGTAGGTGAAAAAATTCTCCACTTTTGATAGAGGAAGCTGAAGAGAAATCTGATCTCATCCAGTAAACTATAAATAACAATCCAATAAGGTACAATGTCTAGGGTTCTAAGACCTAAATGGTTTTGCAATTAAAGGCTGCCCATCTCAGTTTTTAATATCTCTTGGAAAAGTTGTAAAAATTTATTGAATCCATTGGATCAATTTATTCCTGAAAGTATCATATTTAACTTATGAGGCTGTCAGCAGAACCATTCATAATTTATCCAAGATACCTTCAACTCATGATCACTGGTGTTTCCTTGATGTTGAGCTGCTTATAGACTACAAAGATTGATGTTTTCAGCATCCAGAGAGATTATTTTATTAATGTCATTGCTGTTTGTAGTCATGTCCTATCAAGGTCAAAGACTTGTGAAGCCATCAATCCCGAGTCACTGTTATTGAGCACTTACCGTGTGCCCAGCATTTCATGTGCATTATCTCCTTCAGTCCTCCAAAAACTCCATGACATAGGCATTATTATTCACATTTTACAGATGAAGAAATTGGGCCCAGAAATATGAAGTACCTTGTCCAAGATCACCCAGTGAGGAAGAAGTGGTACAACAATTCCAACCAAGCTTTGTCTGATTCCCAACACATACTTCTACCCAGGGAACCATGCTCCTCCCTAGTGTGGAAATGGGCATTGCATTAGCTTGCTGGGGCTGCTGTTATAAAGTACCACAGAATGGGTGGTTTAAACGACAGAAATTGATTGTCTCACTGTTCTGGAGGCCAGAAATCTGAAACCTAAGTGTCAACAGGGTTGGTTGCTTCTGAGGTCTTTGAGGAAAGTATGTGTCCCTGGCCTCTCTCCATGGTTTGTAGATGGCCATCTTCTCCCTGTGTCTTCACATTGTCTTTCCTCTATACGATGTCTGTGTTCCGATATTCTCTTCTCATAGGGATGACAGTCATATTGATTAGGGCCCACCTTAATGACCTCTACAAAGACCTTATCTCCAAACATAATCACATTCTGAGGTACAAGGGTTAGTATTTCAATATGTGGGTGCTAGAAGGGACATAATTCAGTCCATAAAGATATGCAGTCAATTTGTTTTTCTAAGAAGTTATACTACTGTCTACTTTAGGGATGTGACCTTCATTTGAATCCTTATGGCTGGAATTTCAGTAGCCAAGTCAATTTGAGTTGTGTCTGATTTGTATTCATCCTTCTTAAGGCTGAACTTGGAAGTGCCACCTAGCAGTGACATCTGTGGCATGGAGGCATGACTGTCCTTTCTTCAGCGTGCAAAGGGATACATGGAAAAGATTGACTTAGGGTATTTTGGTTTATCGACTCTTTGAGTCACTGCTTCCTCCTGCTTCAAAGGACTATTTAGAGATTAATTGAATAAAAATTGCAACATGAGTGGGTAGCTGGGACTTGGAGGCAGTGACTCATGTTCTTCCCAGGACCTGGTATAAATTATAAGCGGAGGCTGGTATGCTTACCCTTTGTGTCACTATCTATGTGGAGGGCACATTTGATTTTGAGTGAGTTTGAATGGAAAGAATAAAGGATTTGGAACAGATTTTGGGGTTTGTGTGTGAATGTGTGTGTATATACGTGTGTGTGTGTGTGTGTGTGTGTTTGTGTATGTGTGTTTGCATGAAAGTGTTTGAGATGGGCAAGTCAAGAACACAGATGTAATGAATGACCCAAGAGGAACAACAAGCTTGAGGTGGAGCAGGGGCGGGGAAGAGGACTCATTAAAGGAACACCAAAGACCATCTCTGTTGACCCTACTGACTTTTCCAGACAGAGGTCTAAATCTAAGTCTCAGAGCAGTTTTAGGTTTCCAGAAGACAGAGGTCCCAAGTTGGCTTCTTTCCTCCTTTTCCTAAAGATGGAACTTTGGAACATTCTGAGGCCTGTATTCTCTTCTGTCACTGCTTCTTTCTAGTCTGAGATTTTGCAAAACTGTAACAAGGGGCTCATCTATCTGTTTCAGAAATGGACAAGCATCCTAATGGTGGCTGTCTCAGCTCTGTGCTGCTCACTGGATAGGAGTTCTAGAAAAAGTCAAGCTGTGTTATGCAGCTTACTCAGTCACCTTTTGTGTCCTCAAAACATAAGCACGTTGTGTCTGACAAAGGTCATATAATAATCAGAGTTCTTTTGGGAGGACAGAGCTTCCTGAGTTATCCCATGGGGATGCAGTGCAAAGGAAGGAGAATTCTGTTTTATATCATTTTCAGAGTAGCCATCTTCTTGCTCTTGTTGATGGCTCACAGTGGCTCTGTGTCTGAACCATGCTTGCGGTATGGAATATGACAGAGTATGTAGAATTGTTTATTATTGTTAGGTAAAAGACATTCATTTCTCAAAAGGAAACCTTACTCTGTCTCTGTGTGATTCTGCTCTTGCATGAGAGTATCAAAGCTATAGTCCTGTGCTCTCATGAAGAGAAATCTTTGTTTTCTGATCTCTGGCTGAGTAGGCTGAGTTTAGCTGAGAGGAGATTCCAGCTTTTTCTTTTGTCATAGTCAAGCTTTTCAGAATGAAGCGTTAATAGATGCAGAAACACTTTTACATGGTTGGAGAATTGTTCTCATAGGAGGATGCGATGTAATGATCCCTGTAGAAGTCAGACTAGGCTTCAGGATGAAACTTGTCAACACCAAAGCTCCACACAGTGTAAACACCTACACCTTCCTCACTTGCACTCTTCCTGAGGTGCTGTCTCTTTGCAGTTCACTGTTTTCTCCTTGTTATGTATGCATGGGGGTTATTTCTTTTCTTTTCTTTTCTTTTCTTTTCTTTTCTTTTCTTTTCTTTTCTTTTCTTTTCTTTTCTTTCTTTTCTTTTTCCTTCCTTCCTTCCTTCCTTCCTTCCTTCCTTCCTTCCTTCCTTCCTTTCAGAACATGAACTCAATGAGTGAAAACAATGGTATCTTTCTAACATACTTGGTTTTGTGTTTACCATAGCACCATAGAAATGTACAAGCATGTTGACTGTGTATTTACCTTCATGAAAAAGTATCAGAAAGCTGCAGGGAATAGAATTTGAAACTGTAGACTGATCTGGCAAAACAATTAGCCATCCATCTGCTATCTGCCTTAGAAATGCTAAAAAGAACAGAAGATGGGTTTAAAATCTAATTCTGTATGAGTAAAATAGGAAAGAGAAGGACCCTAAAAATTGACCCAGGCACTGGCCACATGGTTCCACTATCCCTGGAGGCTGGACTAACCCTGGAGTCTGGGAAGTGGCACCAGAATCTTGGTTCTGCAAGAAACAAGGAAGGGCAATGGTCACTAGTCTGCTGTGCAATGGAAGTTTCCTTGGTCAACTCCAGTCTTTCTGAAGGACAGGATAGTACTGGGCTGCCTGCTGACTAGCCTATACTGACAGCTAGAATAAGGTCAGGGCTGGAACAGTGAGAAACCTGTGTTTTGGTTATAGAAAGAGACAAGGACCACATGTATTAGTCATCTATTGCTATGTAAAAAGTTACCCCAAAATGTAGTGTCTTAAAACAACAAAAGTTTACTATATCATAATTTATATGGATGAAGCCTAGTTGGGTGTGTCTTTCTCTAGGTCTCTCTAAAAGCTGCCATCTAGGTGTCCCTTGGGGCTGCCATCTCATGTGAAAGCTTGGCTGAGGGAGAATCTGCCTTCAGGATTGCTCTCACATGGGATTGCTGGCAGGATTTCAGAGTTTCTCATGGGCTGTTGAACCAAGGACCTAGGTTTCCTGCTGGCTGTTAGCCAAAGATCTCTCTCAGTTTCTTACCACATGGGCCTCTCCATGCAGCAGCTGGTTTCCTCAGAATGAAGAAATGAGAGAGCAGTAGAGGGTGCCCAAGATGGAAGCCAGTGTTTTTGTAAACTCATCTCACAAGTGGTATCTCATAACTTGTGCCATTTCTTTTCCTTATAAGTGAGTTGGTAAGTGTAGTCAGACTCAAGGGGAGGGGATTACACAAAGATTTGTGTACCAGGAGACAGCATCATTGGGTCTATCTTAGAGGATTCCCACCATATCAAGGCAGAACAAGATAGGAATAGCAGAGTCACATGAGAAGAAATATGGAGAATTGAAAGCCTAATAATGAAAAAAAAAAAAAAACCCAAAAACCTCACAGGAGTTTGGGCTTTGCACAAACAGCCAAAAAGGACAGACATGAAACAACGAGATCTTACAAGCTAGAGTAAATTTTGCTAAACTCATAAAAAGGGCAAAGAACATAGTCTTACACATACTCAGATTTCGCATAAGGCTAAAAAGAAAGTACAATGCCTTATAAATATTTGTTGAGTGCATGAAGCAGAGAATTTTATATTTTTCCTTATAGTGCTTGATCTTTTTTGTTTCTTATAATGATTTGAAGAATTTGAGTCTCTTATAGATTAAACACAGATAGAATTAGCAGTTCTCTCATTAGTACAATGGCAAAATAATATGTTGCCCAAATATTTTGCCTACATTCACTTCTGAGAGTAAAAGGGGGTGCTATTAATGACTTGGCAAGGTCTGCTGTGTACATGTATGGCTTCCTGGAAACTAGGATATATAGTCCATTTAGATGTTATCTAAACTCCCTCAACAAAATATCCAGGGACTTGGGACAGCCTTGCAATGACTCAAGAATCCTCTGGTTTGGGGAAGATCAAGGAATACCGGGCCAAAGAAATTCTCAGGAGGACCCTCTTCCTCTGGTCTGGGCCATGGCCACCTTGTTTGTGGAATCAGAAAAGAGTGAGACACTGTCCCTTTTCCCTTGGGAGTTGACCCTATTATGTTCTCCCTTCCTCTGGAGATTAATACAACTTTGGGGATCTCCTGGGTAACTAGCGTATCAATCAACTAATGAAAGTGTGGGTGAGCATCTGCCCAGTCCAAGATCAAGTTCTGACTTTGAGACCACTTTACTCTGATGGCTCTTGCTTTTCCTTTCCCTGTAATATTTAAAGGAAATCTCCTTGTTTGGTAAATAAAAGTAAACAGCTTATGTCCTATGGTGATGGAAATAAAGACCCTAATTGTTTTAAAATATTTTGTAAATAAAGCATATGGTACAAATGACAATTTACCCTCACCATTTATCACAATATTTACAAAGAGACCTAGATTCTCATCTCAAAATCAATACCTTTTGATGATCAGTCATTAAAAGCTGTGGGGTTGCTTTTTCAGACTAAGGCTGTGTCTCGTGCCAGAACTGCCCCTGATAAGGCACAAACATCATGTGAGTAAAGCCCAGAACTAACTGAGATCTTGGCAGTTATAATCTTGAATGTAACATTGAGGAGAAACTACTCTCAGATGACATAAGGCTGATGCTCTGAACCATTTGATTTTCATTGGCCAGTGGCTTCTTGAATTTTCTGGAGATCTCTGAAGTTGAATCTGAATGTGTATCTTGTAAAGCATTGATCTTTTCTCCCATGTGGGGCCAACCAACCTTAAAAGGAGGGGAAACATGGTCATGTACCCACCTTAGTCTTTTTCCTTAGACAGAAGTATGAAATTATGAATTGTGCTACTACTGATCTAACTCCATTGATATTTCTAGGAAGAAGTTCATCTTATTTATAAAGTTGGAAGGAGATGGAAACCATGGAGAAAGACAATAGATTTTTATGGTACAGTCATGGCAAAATGACAGATTTTACAGTTAATTTTGTGTAATGGAAAGAGACTCTTGAACAGAGAATCTTGAATAGAGTAATTTCTTTTACCCCAAATTATGCACAGATAGATAAATGGTGCTTCTCTAACAAGTACAAGTAAAGTAACCATTTAACCCATACCATTATATTCAACACTGTTGATATGAAGGTGAGAACAATGGGCTGAAAAATGCAAAGCTTCCTTAGGAAGGAGCTCTGCTGGATTTGGCCAATTTCTTTTGACATGCATCAAGAGTCGTATTTCCATGGCAGGCTCAGAATTTCACAGCTTTTGTGGCTTGTGACATTCTGATTTATGTGGAGATTAAAGAGGAACAACACACCAGACCAGAAGAGCATGATCACAGAATGAATGTGGCACAATTGAAATCGAAGATGCTTCTTTCTTTCTGAGGCTCCACAGAAATCTCTGTGGCTTATACATCATATTTGTGTCTTACCCACACGATAGGGCCTTGTCAGTGTTTTCTTGATGGACCTCAAAAAAGTCCATCCCATCTTGGAGAGTAGGCTTGCAGTGGGTACAGAGCCTGGCCTCCATTTCTTTGGAAGAGAGATTCCTGAAGGTTGGAGGCAGTGCACTGTGGTGGAGAGGGGCAAGGCATAAGCTACAGAGTTTGGAAGAAATGGGATTTAGACCCAGCCTTGAACTTTCTGGTTGTGTGACCTTGGCCAAGTCAATTATTTCTGGAGATGGGTTTTCTTCTCTGTAAACAGGGAACAATAATTAAACCTATCCCAGACATGTGATGGAAAGTGAAAAGATTGCTTATAAACTGTGGTAATTACATGAAAGAACACATAAAAGCACAAGCACCATGGAGTCATCATTAGCTGTTATTATCAAAGCATTCAGGGGGCATCTTCCAGATGGTTTTGAGTTGGTCTTTTGAAGGATGAATATTTGCAACGTAATAATAGTTATATCCTTGTTTCCAGACCTAAAACTTGTATCACATGAAAATGAGGGAAATTATTTTCATCAATACCTCTGATTTGTTGGGGGGCAGTCGTAGGTGGAGATGAGAAACATTGAGGGAGTCTCAATGTGGATTAAAATAATGCAGAGAGCTATTGCTTACTTTGGAATTGATGCAGTGTTCTCCCAATCTGTAGGCTTCTGGAGGCTGGGCTGGGGTTGGAGATCTTCATTACTTCCTGTACTTGGGAAGTGGGGAAGTTAGTGCTGCTTCCACTGCCTCTTATAATGCTTTATTGGTGCACCATTTCAAAAACTTTCCTCCTCCAACATGTTAAGCAATAAAAGAATTGTCCCCTCCAAAGACTGATTACTGATCTTCCTCCCTCCTACTCAATTCTCAGATGTCCTTCATTTATCCCGTTAGTGCTGCCTACTTCCTGAGCTAGTTCTGACCAGCAGAATGGAGATGAAGCCTCAGTTCACCAACTACAGCCCACTGAGAGCTTCTTGCTGGACAGATCCATTCATAACACTAGGTTCTTTCATTTTTCCTGCTCATTCTCCAGTTTCTTGTGGGTACCCCTGGAGGTTGGCACCCATGCTTCCTCTGCCCCTCAGCTGCTGGAGACCCCAAAGTTACCATCTGACGTATCATATTGCATGCTGCTGGTCTGGTGAGGGTAACTACACATAGTGGCTCCTTGAGACTTGACTTAGTGATGCCTGTCTGTTCCCACTTGAGTTGGGTCTTTCCTCTTCATCCTCTGTGCCAGGCACTGAGCACTGGACAAGAGTAAGTCTTCTGTGCATCTGGTAGTTTGTTCACCTCCATCCAGCATGATCCTGGTTTCCTCTCCATTCTCTTTAAATCATAATTCCGAAGTTCTTGCATGCCTCATGCTTGAGAATGTCCTAATGACTGGTAAAAATTAAAAAAATGAAAATGGAGTCCTGTTTCTTTAGCCAGACAAAGGTTTAGTTACCAGCTGATCAACTGGAACATCAACATAGAAACCCGAGTATAGTGGAATGTATGTAAACTTTGGGTCAGACAGACTTGGGTCCAAATCCTGACTCAGCTTTGTGCCCTTGAGCAAGATACCCATTCTCTGTCAGCCAAAATTTCCTCACTTTCAGGTGACAATAAGCATACTATATTTTCAGGATTGCCATAAGGGTTAAGTGAGACAATGCAGGTATGTAAATTAGCTGGCACTTAGTAAATACACAGCAAATGTTAGATGTTATTGTCATTACCACATTAATAACTAATTACCATTGAAAAGAATTTAGATACATAACACCACTTTGTAATACAGTTTCTAAACTGGGTTTCTAAATAATCTCAGCCAGGGGGAAGGAACACATGGAAGGTTTTCATACAGAATCAAAACATTAAGACACTGAGTAAAATTTATTAATTCTTTCTTGAAGGAGAATAGCTCTTTATTTCGTTGGGGGGGGGCATTGGAAACCCTTGGAATTCTCTAGTTGCAACAGGTTAACAAGTTCTGATGAAAAAATGTAAGATTACAGACTATACTATGGCATCAAATGATAAATTCTGAGTAAAAGTTAACAGATGTTCAACAAATCAGTGATTCATTTAAAAGATTGTTCTATTGCTTTGTCACCATCACTCATCAAAACTCAAAGTAGTCACAGAAAAAAAAATCTAATGTGTGTAATTTATCTTTGAGACACTTTTGTGTCTAATAAGTACACAATGTCTGGGCCCTCAATGGTGCAGTTTGTTTTTCTTCTTACAAAGTAGACAGGTTGGTGTAATGACTACTAAAGGAATATGAGACATAAGGAGGGATGTGCACCCTACCAATCTGGTAGAAACATCTGGAAATACATAATGGAATAGGTGGGGACCATTTCCATAGCCTTATCACCTATTTCCTGAGGAGAGAACCCACCTGTTTGCAGATATTAGTATCCTTACAGCTGAACTGAATGGTTTCATTTGGCCGCTCACAGTCAGACTGTGTCAGCAAAGGAAGAGGTATTGCTTTTTGGGAAAGTCAGACATTCCATGAACTGAGAACAAAATATGAGATCATTAGAAGTTTGTGATATGTCACATACATTTGAATACCTACTTCAGAAATATGCTTATGCTAAACTTGACTTCACTTCTTCTAGCAAATAAAGATAACATAGTTTACTTACACATCAAATAAACATCAATGTAAATGTGATAAAAAATACATATGTACAGATTAAAAATAATAATGACATGAATACCTGTGTACCCGTACCTTAGAAGCTTCTCTGTGAGACCTGTAGTCTGACAAAATCAGGTTCATTGGCCCCCTCCAATGAGGGAAACTACACACCAAGAATCATTAGGTGTCTCATGAAACAAGGGAAAAGAGTCTCATGAGTAGAGTGTGGAAAATGAGCTGGAAGCTGGCTGGAAGGGATGGGAAGTAGCTGGAGTAGTGTGGAGCCCATTGTGGTATATCAGCAGAGCGATAAAGATGACTTGGCCAAGGGTGATGCACTGTGCCAAATAAAACAAATTCAGATAATGGAAGGAGAGACTTGACTGGAAAGGATTGTTTCAACAGGGAGAAAAGGGACTGCTTGCAGTAGGGCAAGTTCTTTGGCTATGAGATCTCCAAGCATTTCCAAGGTCAGGCAGAAAAGGCTTCTCATATACAAGACGGGGTAGATAAGGCTGGGACCTACGACTGAGGTGGAACATCTATCCAGAACCAGGTCTGGGCCATGGAGTGAATGAGGAGGGTGGCCTGATAGGACAGTAATACAGAGAGTAATTCACCCTGAGGTTTGCCTATTTGGGGAAGGGGCCTGTACAAAAGGGCTATATGCTGACTTGGGCTGAGTCCAAGATCAGGGACCTGGAGGAAGGAGAGAAGCCTAACTAAAGTTTGATCAGATCATATCAGTGGGCATTTTATTCTGATTGATGAGTGGGGACAGACAGTTCATCTAATTGTTTACGAAGCAAAGAACGGGAACTTGGAGAGTTTGTGTCTGGTCTCGTCACAGGTGAACAAGGGGACATCCATGAGTCTTGTCTACGTCATATGGAGAAAAGGGAGTTCTTTGCGATAAACTGTGTCCTAGAAGACAAGAGGATGGGGGAGGTTGTTAATCATCAATAATACACATGAGCACAGGGTTCAAATAAAATTCAAGACTGTCAAGTGGGTTGGAAGAAGTAAGCATATCAAGAAATAATGAGCAGTTGATTTCTTAGGATTTGCTGATAGATTGAGTGTCAGTGTAAGGAAAAGAGAAGAATTAAGAATGTCTCCCAAATTTCTGGCTTGGGATTTGGAAGAGTTATAGTGTACAAATGCTGATAGTGACAGAGATAAAAGCAATTCAATGTGATGACAAGATGGAGACATTGCCCATGGGATATTTTCAATTTCTTTTCTAAGTATACCCTCTTGGTCATCAATTTCTTTAATATTAAGTCTTAAATACATCTTAAAGCCAACTCCTCTGCTGCTGCCTTAATTCAGATTTCCATCATATGTTGCCTGTACCATTAAATTAACTTTCTAAACAGGCTCCTTGCACCTGGGTTTTCTTCCGCAGTCCCAAAAACGTGTTCCACGTTCCACTGGGATAATATATCCAAATAAATTATAGCCTGCTACTCATGCTTTCAGTTTCCCAGTTGCACATGTCTTTGGTCCTGGAATAAACGTTCTTTCTTAGTCAATGGCAAACTTTCATTTATCATGCAAAACACTTCTTACCCTTTTGTGAAGCCCCATCTCACCATACTCCCAACTCAAGTGAGTATCTCCCTGTTTAAAAATATATCTTCACATTCTATTCTCTTAAATTATCTGTCTAGAAAAGCCCACAGCTAACATCATCCTCAGTGGGGAAAAACTGAGAGCTTTTTCCCTGAGATCAGGAACACGACAGGGATGCCCACTCTCACCGCTGTTGTTTAACATAGTGTTGGAAGTGCTAGCATCAGCAATCAGACAACAAAAGGAAATCAAAGGCATCAAAATTGGCAAAGATGAAGTCAAGCTTTCACTTTTTGCAGATGACATGATACTATACATGGAAAATCCGATAGACTCCACCAAAAGTCTGCTAGAACTGATACATGAATTCAGCAAAGTTGCAGGATACAAAATCAATATACAGAAATCAGTTGCATTCTTATACACTAACAATGAAGCAACAGAAAGACAAATAAAGAAACTGATCCCATTCACAATTGCACCAAGAAGCATAAAATACCTAGGAATAAATCTAACCAAAGATGTAAAAGATCTGTATGCTGAAAACTATAGAAAGCTTATAAAGGAAATTGAAGAAGATATAAAGAAATGGAAAGACATTCCCTGCTCATGGATTGGAAGAATATTGTCAAAATGTCAATACTACCCAAAGCTATCTACACATTCAATGCAATCCCAACCAAAATTGCACCAGCATTCTTCTCAAAACTAGAACAAGCAATCCTAAAATTCATATGGAACCACAAAAGGCCCCGAATAGCCAAAGTAATTTTGAAGAAGACCAAAGCAGGAGGCATCACAATCCCAGACTTTAGCCTCTACTACAAAGCTGTAATCATCAAGACAGCATGGTATTGGCACAAAAACAGACACACAGACCAATGGAATAGAATAGAAACCCCAGAACTAGACCCACAAAAGTATGGCCAACTAATCTTTGACAAAGCAGGAAAGAACATCCAATGGAAAAAAGACAGTCTCTTTAACAAATGGTGCTGGGAGAACTGGACAGCAACATGCAGAAGGTTGAAACTAGACCACTCTGTCACACCATTCACAAAAATAAACTCAAAATGGATAAAGGACCTGAATGTGAGACAGGAAACCATCAAAACCCTAGAGGAGAAAGCAGGAAAAGACCTCTCTGACCTCAGCCGTAGCAATCTCTTACTCGACACATCCCCAAAGGCAAGGGAATTAAAAGCAAAAATGAACTATTGGGACCTTATGAAGATAAAAAGCTTATGCACAGCAAAGGAAACAATCAACAAAACTAAAAGGCAGCCAATGGAATGGGAAAAGATATTTGCAAATGACATATCGGACAAAGGGCTAGTATCCAAAATCTATAAAGAGCTCACCAAACTCCACACCCGAAAAACAAATAACCCAGTGAAGAAATGGGCAGAAAACATGAATAGACACTTCTCTAAAGAAGACATCCAGATGGCCAACAGGCACATGAAAAGATGCTCAACGTCGCTCCTTATCAGGGAAATACAAATCAAAACCACACTCAGATATCACCTCACGCCAGTCAGAGTGGCCAAAATGAACAAATCAGGAGACTATAGATGCTGGAGAGGATGTGGAGAAACAGGAACCCTCTTGCACTGTTGGTGGGAATGCAAATTGGTGCAACCACTCTGGAAAACAGTGTGGAGGTTCCTCAGAAAATTAAAAATAGACCTGCCCTATGACCCAGCAATAGCACTGCTAGGAATTTACCAAGGGATACAGGAGTACTGATGCATAGGGGCACTTATACCCCAATGTTTATAGCAGCACTCTCAACAATAGCCAAATTATGGAAAGAGCCTAAATGTCCATCAACTGATGAATGGATAAAGAAATTGTGGTTTATATACACAATGGAGTACTACAGGGCAATGAGAAAGAATGAAATATGGCCCTTTGTAGCAACGTGGATGGAACTGGAGAGTGTGATGCTAAGTGAAATAAGCCATACAGAGAAAGACAGATACCATATGTTCTCACTCTTATGTGGATCCTGAGAAACTTAACAGAAACCCATGGGGGAGGGGAAGGAAAAAAAAAAGAGGTTAGAGTGGAAGAGAGCCAAAGCATAAGAGACTATTAAAAACTGAGAACAAACTGAGGGTTGATGGGGGATGGGAGGGAGGGGAGGGTGGGTGATGGGTATTGAGGGCACCTGTTGGGATGAGCACTGGGTGTTGTATGGAAACCATTTTGACAATAAATTTCATATATTGAAAAAAATTATTTGTCTATTTCATTGGATTTTTGTTTTATTTAAGGAAGAGACCAGTATTCTTAATCTTTGTCTCCCCAGTGCTGATAGAAGTGCTTGACATATTGTAGATCCTTAATAAATGTTTGCTGAACTAGTGATTAAACTAAGTACTTGAATGGAGTCTCCTTGAAGCTGTTTCATTTGAGCTTCTTTTTTTAATGTTTATTTAATTTTGAGAGGGAGAGAGAAAGAGAGAGAGCAAGTGAGTGTGTGAGTGAGCAGGGGACCAGCAGAGAGGGGGGTGCAGGGGATAGAAGATCTGAAGCAGGCGCTGTGCTAACAGCACAGTGCCTGATGTGGGTCTCAAACTCATAAACTGTGAGATCATGACCTGAGCTGAAGTCAGATGCTCAACTGACTGAGCCACCCAGGCATTCCTCATACCAGCTTATTAGATTCTACTTATCCAGTAAGTGAAGGCAGTCTCTCCTGTAGATTGTGATTTGTGGAGAGTTGTGAATTTCCTCACTACTTGGTATCTTCAGTGTCTCATTAGATGCTTTACTTGCTTGTTTTCATGTTTACCCTTTTCCTCTGGTCTTTCTAGAACTGTCATGAAGGGGGTGAGCCATGACTCTTCTGTACCTCACCAGAGTGGGTTCATCTGGTGCCCTTTCTCCTCAGCAGCAGACATTACTCTGTGTTTGGGGAGTGGGTAAAGGAGCAGAAGAAGAGGTGGAGAGTGCTGAAGGCTGGCTTGATTTGAGTCATGGTCTCTCTTGGATAGCCCTGCTTAGAAGTGTTCTTTCTTACTAGTAATTTAGTGCACTAATTATTATTATGGGCATCAGTGTTGACGGACCGGTGTCCAAATGTGTTCTGTGGAGCCTCAGCCTTCTGTAGAGGGGCTTCTGAGGCTTCAACTCTTGTTGGGTGGGGACAGCACATGACCAGTGAGTAAGGTCGTAGGCCTCTTTCCCTCATTGAACCAGCACTCTGACCTGGATTCAAGCCTGGATTTGCACCTGTCCCATCTAAGCCAGTTATCTATCCATAACTGTTTTATTGTTATTATTTTTTAAATGTTCATCTCTTTCCTGGGAGAGACAGGTCCTCCTTTTCCCTTTAACTATTTTTGCCCATGGAGTTCACAACTTATTTCAGTTAAAATAAAATGGGAAATTTTCAGTCTTCATTCTCTTTGCTTAGTCTTCCCCATTAGGCTCCTGATTCTGAAGACTGACAGGAAAGGCCTGATTCTGTTTCCCAAGATGTATAAGGAATCAAAAGAGGCTCAAGAAATCTCAGAAGCCAACTAGAGAAATACTTCGCAAACCAGGCTCTTTTGAGATCTAGGGTATCGCAAAGGCACTTAGGGCCTCCCTGGAGGGCTGAGAGAATCCTTTGCATCTGTGTTTTGGCTGAGCAGCACTACTTTTAATCTTTTTTAATTACTGGGACTTTGTGGAATATTTCACTTGAAAACAGGGTTCTGCTGCTTAAAGGGAGTTTGAACACCACTGGTCTACAAGATTAACAAAAGCCTGTTTCAGCTAAAATATGTGCATGTTCTTTCCTATGAGGCAATGATGGAGGGGAAGTCATATTCTTTTTGTCATGTAGACCATAAACTATGGCTCACAAAGCACAGAGGTTGAGCTCTGATGGCTTTGACCCTGAACGGCAGATCCAAGTGTCTCATACATGAAAGAGGAGAAAGAATCTTAGTTTCTGGGAATGCATGGTGCATTCTACCAGTGTGCATTTTAATGCCAGTGTCAGGGCAGACTTCCACCAGCTGTCTAAACATTTGCTGAACCAAATAATAGCATGCAAGATATGTGGGTTTCAGATATTTGCCATCTTAAAACAGCACTTAGTCATTAACTTAATCACAGCTGCTATATGCCAGCCAATGTATTTTGTTGGTAAACAATGCATTTGCTCCAGACAGCCATTGGGAGCTTTGTTATGGTAGGTATAGCAGGCTGGTTAATGCAGAGGTGAGCATTCAAACACCTGTTGGGAACAAACAGTCCCGTCTCCCAGACTGAGACCATTGGTTCCAGGAGGGAAACAAAAACTTGTGGTGTATTCCATGTCAGGTGCTGCTGTCACAGTTTTACTCTGAACAGAATTAGACGTTCAGTTTGGAGAAACGCCCTGATGTCCATGATCATACGTTGATTTGAAATGGGACATATCCCCTAAATAGTTCACTGTTTACCGTTTGTTATGGATGGAACGTTTGCGTCCCCTGTCCAAATTTGTATGTTGAAGCCATAACCCCCAATGTGATTGTATCTGGAGACAGGGACCATGAGGAGGTGGTGAAGGTTAAATGAGGTCGTAAGAGTGAGGCCCTCATCTGACTGGGCTCCTGCCCTTATAAGAAGAGAAAGAGAAGCGCTTGAGTGGCTCAGTCGGTTAAGTATCCAACTTGGGCTCAGGTCATGAGCTCACTGTTTGTGAGTTTGAGCCCCGCGTCGGGCTCTGTGCTGACAGCTCAGAACCTGGAGCCCGCTTCAGATTCTGTATCTCCCTCTCTGTGCCTCTCCCCCACTCATAGTCTGTCTCTCTCTGTCTCTAAAAATAAATAAACATCAAAAAATTAAAAAAAAAAAAGAGGAAGAGACACCAGGGCTCCCTTTCTCTCTGCCATGTGAGGACACAGTGAGAAGGCAGCTGTCTACATGCCAGGAAGAGAGCCCTTACCAAGAATCCTGTTGGCTGGTACCTTAATTTTGGGCTCCCAGCCTCCAGAACTGTGACAAAAAATGCCTGTTGTTCAAGCCATTCAGTCTGTGGTATTTTGTGATGGTGGCTTGAGCCGACTAATGCACCTTTATGTTTCCTTCTTTAAATTCCTTCATCTAACTTGTTTCTTAATGTCGATACACAGCTCTGGGGCTTCCAACATCTTGACCCTTGCTTCTCACCACTCATTCTCTTCCTTTGGTACAGAATGAATTTCTCAGTGTCTGCCTGAGAGAAAGTACCGTGACTTCTTGTGGGTCCTGCAACATGACTTAGGCCATTTGTTCTTGCTGTCTCTTCCCAGACTAGGCCCAAGGGAGTTAGATTAATTTGTTTCCACTTTGAAGTTGTATAGCTGACACTGCTAGTTGTCTGTGAGGTATCCATCCCTCCTGTCTGGCTTGCTGAAAGAGCTCTGATTTTGCTCTGGGTGGTAATACATCGTTGCGCTAAAAGGAGAAATAAAAATTGGTCGAAATCAAGATTGATAATTCTCTTTTCTGGCTTTTATTGGGGTGGCTCTGTGAACTGGTTCTGGCAAAGCATAAGAAAGCCAAAAAAGGGTTGTGAAGTGGAAGTCTGATGAGAAGTGGACAGATGGGACTGGTGTTGTCCTTACCCCTTTCTCTTGCCCTGGACATGAATGTGATGTCTGGAGCTGTAGCAGCCATCTTATGACCATAAGAATGAAAGTCAGGATGGTAAGGTCAGGATGGAACAGAAAGAGGGAAAGAGCCTGGGTCCCAGAGGCACCACTGAACTATTGAACAATATCAGAAACTGCCTGCTCTGGACTCCTTCTCGACATAATATTTTGGAGACTTATCTACGTTGCGGGAGGGTTGATTTCCTTTTATTGTGTATATTCTATTATGTAGATATATCCCCACAATCCATCTCCTGTTGATGAAAATTTGAGGGTTTTTTTTCCCTCCAGTTTTTGGTTATTATTAATAAAGTTACCATAAATATTGGTGTACAAATCTTTTCTAGTCATCAGTTTTCAGTTTTGGTGTTGGTGGTGGCGGGGTAAATGCCTAGGAGTAGAGTAGCTGTGTTGCAAAAGAAAGTGTATATTTAATTTTATAAGAGATGGCCAAACTGGCTCTTCCATTTTCTGTTCCTATCAGCAGTGTATGAGGATTCCAGCTGCTTCACAACATCTGTCTACATTTGGTATCGTCAGGCTTAGTCATTTTAGCCTTTGTGTGGGTGCTTATTGGCATCTCATCTTCCTGTTAATTTGCATTTCCCTCATGCCTCATAATGTTAACCACTTTTTTCCCACGATCACTGGGTTTTTGTATATATATTGTGTGATGTGCCTGTTCAAGGCTTTGCCCTTCAAAATATGTTGGCTTGTTAGTCTTTCTCTTATTGAGTTGTAGGAGTTCATGATGCATTTGAGATACGAACTCTTTTGTTTGATGCAGGTGTTACAAATATTTCCTCCCACTCTATGGCTTGCTTATTCCTCTGCTCAAAAACTTTCTGCCATGCTCTAACGTCTGTGGAATTTTTTTTTTTGCCATTCTCCAACATCTCTCGCCCCCATCAAGTTGGTTTCCTCTTCAGCTTTCCAAAGTGCCATGCTCGTTCCATGGCTTCACTTCTTTGGACGCCTGGCTACCCCCACACCCCAGGGTCTCTCTCTTCCCTGAATGGCATCTGTACTTGTTGCTTATAGCACTTGTCTTTGCCTGCCATCAGATACCTCATTTATATTCATGCTTTAAATGTGTATGTTTTGTCTTACCACTTGGATGTTAGCTCCCTGAGGGCTGGACATGCTTCTTATTTTTTCCTTACTACATATAGAACAGTGCTGTGCAAATATACTTGGAGTCCTCTATGTGCAAATATTTCAAGGTAGAAATCCTCTAAACAGGAGGCTTTGGAGAAGATCCTTGTTCAATTTCTTTGTTCAGTGCAGTTGGCTATTTGCCAATTTCTTCCTTCCATTTTAGATGAGATGTTGAGTCAGTTTTATACATCTGCAGAATTTTTCTACCAATTCATGATGCCTTTTTATTTTATTGCTCTAAATAGTTCATTAAGTATGTGCAAATTTGGAAGTACAGATTACCTTTTATGAGACATTATACCACTATATTCTGGCTTTAGGGAATTGAACAAATTGCATACTCTCAAAATCAGAGTTTCCAGAATATCACTATAATAAATTTTTAGGAAATAATGGGAAGGAAAAAAACCCCTTTACTCATCTTTTTGTTGTTAATTTAAGGTGTCTAAGGGTGCTAGGTTAGGTACTTACAGGCCATACTGACACCTTAATCAATTAACCAGGCAAGAACGTTTGGAGGAAATGTTACTGCTTTTTTTGGGAATGGAAAATTTAAGAGTAATGTAAGATGCTCTCGCCTTCTTGGGAAACTTATAATCTACTTACTAGTCCAGAATTTTTTTTCTCTCTTCCACAAAACAGTAATAACCAAAACCCTCTTATAAAGTGGTGTATTTCTTTGGTTCCTTGGGTTTCTTTTTTTTTTTTTAATTTTTTTTAACGTTTATTTATTATTGAGAGATAGAGGGACAGAGAGCAAGCAGGGGAGGAGCAAAGAGAGGAGGAGGCATAGAATCCGAAGCAGGCTCCAGACTCCGAGCTGTCAGCACAGAGCCTGACGCGGGGCTCAAACGTACAAACCACGAGTCATGACCTGAGCTGAAGTCGGACGCTCAACCGACTGAGCCACCCAGGTGCCCCTGGTTCCTTGGGTTTCTTATCCTACATAGCCACATTAGGAATTCTGGGCTATGAGTGATCATCCACTGGAAGAAAGAGTGAAAAAATTGTCAAGAATTTTTCAACTATCTATCCATTAATTTATTCAGCAAAAGTTACTCGATCATATACCATGACTGAAAAGATGAAAGCCAAAGAGAGAGTTATAGATTCATGCTATGGATGATCGGGAAGCATAGCCCTAAATGTTGGAGATCATTTCACGAAGAGCAGCTATGCTGTCCTACGAAATGTCTAAATGTTTCTTGCTTTCTCAGAAACAACTTGCTGAGATTAGTGGAGAATTTGTCCAACTAAGCACAGCATTTCCTATGTTTTTTCAAAGTGGTAAGATATGAACTGGGTTTGTATGTGCTCAGGGATGCAGAATATAGATGTGACAATTTGCTTTTAATTTCCATGATTACAGGTTCATAGAAATCAGTAACCTCATTACAGGTTACTTTCCAAGTATACATTGGGAGCTTTATCTACTTCCAGGAGGTAAAATACCTACATGAGTGCATAATTTATACCTGTTCCTCTAGATCTGTTCTCCACTTAGCACATGTTCTCTGCCTTGGACAGTTGACCCATGGAAATAATATCATGGGCTTCCTTGTCATCTGGCTTCCACTTGAGTTTGACCAATGGAGATGCTGGCAGGTCATTGGAAGGAGCAGGATAAAGATGTCATTTAAGAAAAATTTTTTAAGTTTATTTAATTAGAGAGAGAGAGAGAGAGAGAGAGAGAGAGAGAGAGTGATAGAGAGAGAGAGAAGGAGAGGGGCAGAGAGAGAGGGAGACAGAATCTCAAGCAGACTCCTCACTATTAGCACAGAGCCTGATGTAGGGCTCAAACTCACAAACCATGAAATCATGACCTGGGTGGAAGTCAGACACTTAACCCACTGAACCACCCAGGTGCCCCTAGGTCATTTTTTAAACCCATGGCTTTCTCCCTCTGAGATCATTCTAGGTTGGCTGTGTCCCTTGATTAAAGGTCATTGCTCAAATCAAAGTGGATTTGAGAATCAAAGTGGATTCTCAACACATCTCTCACCTTGTGAGTGCAGGTGTCTGCTTTCTCCACTCATGCCTTTGGTCTAGGTGTGGTAATAGCTCTGGGGATTAACACCATGTTACTGTACTATTCCTATGTTCCTGGCCCAGACCTTTTTTTGTAAACAGACTCCTCCTAAATAAATCTCCTCAGATTATCTTGCTATGAGTGTGCCATCTTGTTAGTATCATGGTCGATATGTCACAGTATAAAACTACATTCTATTTATAATTATTTACTTTCTTTTTTTAAAAGTTTATTTATTTTGAGAGAGAGAGAGTGAGTGCATAACAGTGGGGGAGAGGCAGAGAGAGAGAGAGAGAGAGAGAGAATCCCAAGCAGATTTCGTACTGTTGGTGTGGATCCCTTCCTGAGGCTTGATCTCATGAACTGTGAGATCATGACCTGAGCTGAAATTAAGAGTCAGATGCTTAACCACCCCGGCACCGCAATTACTTACTTTCTTCAACATGCAATTAAACTCATTGTGTTTAACTTCTGGCATCATTCATCCCCTTTGGCCCATCCTGTAGATCCTCTAAAATGGCTTTTCAGAGTCTCTGAGGGAAGTGAGAGGTAATTAGTCGCTTAACCTATACTAGAGACCTTCATGTGAAGTGGTTTCTGTTATTTTAATTCAAGAGCTAAATGGGACCTTGTGGCCAGTAGGGAGGTCTGGCATAAAATAAAGGCCCCTCTTCCAACAACATATAAAGATGCTGCATAAACTAGGACAATGGTTAAAAATATGTCCAACCATTTCACACTCATGATGGCAATTATCAAAACATGGGAAATGGATGTTAACAAGGATTCAGAATCCTTGTGCATTGCTGGTGGGAATGTAAAATGCTGCAGCTGCTATGGAAAACAGCTTGACCATTCTGTAGTGAAATGTAGAATTCCCATATGACCCAGCAATTTCACTTCTAGGTATACACCTCGAAGAATTGAAAGCGGGCACTCAAACACATACTTGTGCACCTGTGTTCATAGTAATATTACTCTTAATTGCCAATGATGGAAACAATCCAGTGTTCATCAACAAACAAATAAATACAATGTGGTATCCACTAATAATGGAATATTATTCAGCCATAAAAAAGAAAGAAATTCTAATAAATACTATAGCATGGATGAACCTTGAAAACATTATGCTTAGTGAAATAAGCCAGACATAATAGAACAAATATAATTCCACCTGTATAAGGTCATTAGAATAGGCACACTTGCAGAGATAGAAAGTGGAGTAGAAATTATCAGGGGCTAGGAGGAGAGGGCAATGAGAAATTTTTGTTTAATGGGTACAGAATTTCTGTTTGTAATAATGAAAAAGTTATGAAAATGGATAGTGATAATGGTTATATATAGAATGAGAATATAGTCACTGAATATAGCCACTGAACTGTATGTTTAAAAATGGTTAAAATGGCAAATTTTGTGTTACGTATATCTTAACACACACACACACACACACACACACACACACAAATCTCTCCCACAATGTGTGCAGCCTGAAAACAAGAAAGAGAAATCTGCAGGTGCCAATTTTTCTTTAATGTTTATTTATTATTTTGGAAAGGGAGAGAAGGGGGAGGGAAGGGAGAGGGGAACAGAGGATCTGAAGCAGGTTCTGTACTGACAGCAGAGAGCCTGATGTGGGGCTCGAACTCACAAACTGTGAGATCATGACCTGAGGTGAAGTTGGACACTTAACTGACTGAGCCACCCAGGTGCCCCTGCAGGTGCTAAAATTGAAGACAGATTAAGGAGCAGGGAGCCGGGGCTGAGTGCAAATGCCTTACGAAGGTCGTGAAGGCAAGATATCAGCTCATATTCACTGTAAGCAGTGGTGTCAACCTTGGCTGCACAGTGAAATCACCTACAGAGCTTAATAAAGTACTGATTCCTGGGCCCGGACCCCAGAGACTCTGATTTAATTGTCTTGAGAGTAGCCTGGGCTGCCTCTTAACCAGGTGCTGGGCATTTCCATGGAAATGAATCTTCTCTGAATATGAATTCACAGCCCAAATTATGAATCATATGAAGAAAGGAGGGAGGGTCAGCAGACATAAAACAAAGGGAGTATTTTCCCATCCAAACAAAAGATTAAAGAACAATATAAAAGAGAATTTAAAATAAATGTACTTTAAGGGACCAAATATTTAAAGAAAGGAATAGAAATCACAGAGTAGAAACTTGATATCGTAATGGAGAACAAGTTGATTTGAAAAAGGAAACAAACAAAAATTCTAGAAAGTCAATGAGAGAGACCAAGAGATTGAAAATTTGAAAGAGAACCTATGAGGCCTGAAAGAGAACTTCCAGGTAACAAGCTCCAACATAGACCTGATAGATATTCCTGAATGACAGGATAAGAAGAATGGAGGAGTGGAGAACATTATATATTGAGGACAGATACACATTCTCAAAGTGAAGAAATACACAGTGTTAAGAGAATAATAATAATAATAATAATAATAGTTATAAATTTGCACCCCAGATGCATCAAAATTAAACTGTTAAAAAAACCAAAGACAAAGAGAACATCTTATACTCTCCCTGAGAAGGAGGACTGATGACTTGGAATGGACAGACTCTAGACTGAAAGATGCTTCCCACGGCAGGGGGAGGTGCCCGAAGATGGTCTTCAAGACTGAGAGAGTACATGCATCATGCCAGTCATTCAAGGGTCAAGGCAAAATTCACATTCAGATTAGACAAATTCAGATCTACAAAGGAAAAGAAAATGTATTGTCTTCAAGCCTCCTCTGAAGGAGCTGCGAGGAAGGATTCGGCAGCAGGGACATCACATAATTTTTTCATAAAAGCACGAAGGTTATGAGCAAGCATTAAAAACGTAAAGCAACATATAAAGTGGTGAATCAACATGGAAAACTGCTCACCCTCACTACTAATTAGGAAAATGCCAATTAAACATTTGATGTAACATTTCACACCCATCAGACTGTCAAAAATTAAATGAAAATCTGTCAGAGCAAGTAAGGGCGTGGGGAAGCAGGAACTCGGATCCACTGCTAGTAGCCATGTAAATCGGTTTAGTGATTTTAGAGGGCAATCTGGCAGCCGTCTGCTAAAGCTGAAGGTGCACACACCCAGCGTTTCCACTGCGAGGTGAATTCCCTGATACTCGCTGCAACACTGCTTTTGTTGTAGCAAAAAAGTTCAAAATTTAAATTTCCATCTCTAGAAAGGGGTAAATTATTGTTTCTAATGAACTGGAATACCATACAGTATTTAAGATGACTGACCTTGATGTGTATATATTGATATGTGTTGATTTTGAAAACATAATGTTGATTTGCTAAGTGAAATAAGCTAGTCTGAAGGACATATACTGTTTGATTCCGCTTACATGAGCTTTCTAGAACAGGTGGATTCATGGAGACAGAAGGTACAATGGTGGCTGTCAGAGGCTAGTGTGAGGAAGTTAATGTTTAATGGGTGCAGAGTTTCTCTTTGGGATGATGAAATGGATACTACAATAATGAATTAAAAATCTGTAATGTTGAAGAAAATAGTCTATAGAAAAATAGGTACATGTACTATTTAAAGACTTGTAAAATTGTTTATGATAACATGCATATGTATTAAAAGTATAACAAATAGACAGTATTCACACCAACTTCAAGATGAAGGTTTCACCTAGAGAGGGAAAGTGCTGAGTGGGGGGGGCCTCAATTGTATCTATGATATTTCTTTAAAGAATAAAAATTCTGAAGGAAACAACAAATGTCGACCCTTAACTCTTAGTGGTGATACATGCACATTTGAAATATTTACATTTAAAAAATATCCAGAAGTACAGTTTTGGGGGCTATTCTGATCATTTAGTTGACTATTGCCAAAATTTACAAAACAGAGTGATGTTGGGGTAGAGGGGGTTGGGGGAAGGAAAATGTCAGAGTCCAGGTCGTACATATCTTTCAAACATCTGCTCACATGTTTCTTACTCCAAAGAATTTAATTACTAGACATTTCCATGTTTTGTGGTAGACCAGGGATGACAAGCATGGTGCCCGTATTTCAATAAATGAAGGCGAGCCAGTCTTTTGTGGAAGACCTTCCACACGAGGTCCTCGAGTGACGGGAAATCATCTGGCGCCTTCTGGCTGGCTGAATTGTACATGGATTCTAGCTAACTGTAAATAACCATGAACAAAGAGTATCTCAGTAGCCAATATTTTTCTCTGCTGGTATCAAATGAAATTCATTTGGTATCAGCTGGAGTTTTTATAGTGCTAATGGAAGTTATTTTCAGTTATCACGTCAGTCCATAAGTATACAAAGGCAGCAATTTCACTGGTAATCTGGAGATCAGTTTGTATGTAGGGGGTATGCTTTAGACTGTTTCTGCAGTGTAAGCTTTTATCTTAAGAAATGTGGGGGAATCATAAATAAAAAGGGAATGATGAAACAGAACATCCAACAAGGGCTAAGGTTGGGCTTGGCAACATTTCATAGTGTGAACATCTGAACTCCAAGATGTGGTGATGTCCAGGAAGCCCTGGGCACAATGGGGAGCTTGCGCATCTGAGAACTCATTCCACCAAATGTTAGTTAGTTAGCTCCCTCCCCTCATTCCACTGATAGCTCTTTAAATACTGACGGTTCTTCCTCTGTGCAGCCGCTATTTGATCTCATTCCATGGGGTAGAGGAAGGAAGCTGGAACCATCAATTTTTGTTTTTTAATAAACTCATGTAATTTTGCCATCCTCCCACCAGGTACAAGAATGACAATAGAGCCCTGTAAATAAAAATCTGCTCTCTGCAGGATTTTAATTATTTATATTTTTTCAGCAAACAGAACCCCCGTCCGTTGTGACGATAGCATGTATGGAGATTGGAGGATAAAAATGCAGTGCCAAGGTTGTTAGCCCAGAGAAGGGCAATTTAATTTTTTCCCTTCTGAAAATGGACATGCTGAATGCCTGAGATATTTGTACCAAATATCATAACTGTTAGCGTTGCATGAAAATTTTTTTGTACTAGGGACTCTGGAGCCTAAGGGATTTTTTTTTTTCCTTTAAAGATCAAAGGCAGGGTCATCTCATTCCCATTACCATGCTATGTATTCAACTTCTTAGAAGAGAACACTGCTTTTAGAAGGAGTAAGCAAGAATTGTACACCAAAAAATGGTTTAAATGGTAAATTTTATGTTACATATATTTTACCACTGTAAAAAGAAACAGGAAAAAATGAGTAAGCAAGTGAAAAAGGGTTAATAAATATTGGTTAGGCAAACACACTATGCCAGGGATTGTAGGGGAATGGTAAAGATTCCCTACAACAGGCATGCTGCCTTAATTCCCTTTTATACCTGCTTTCCCTTACAATTCTTTGTTAGCTGTGAGTAGAGTGCCTGGCTAACAATGGGCAAACAAATATTTACTGAATGAAATAAAAGATGGGCTCTGTGTTCTCAAAGAGCAGGGCAGAAAGAGCACTGTGTTTTTGTTGTTGTTGTTGTTAAATCTAAGAGGAATTATTTATATGTATGTATTCTTTGTTTGAATGCATCTAGAAGCACGGGCTGGGTCTTAAGTTTGCACCCTCAACCCTTAGTCCAGTGCATGGGTGTGCACTGGGTGCTACTGAGACCCCACCTAGACCTCTGTCCCAAGCTGGTGCACCTGTACCCCAGCTGCTGGGATGTTTGGCACTTACCTCTCATAACTTCCCTTGGCCAACTGATAGCCACCTGTCCCCTATCTGATGGCTGCATTCTTGCTTAGTTTTGTTTTTCTATCTTACTCTTCCCATTCTCCTTTGACATCTCTCACCCAATAGTGGAGCTTCTTGGTAGATGGTTGAGGTGGGTTATGGAAGTGGTCTCAACTGGAATATGCTTTTCGAGGAGTATAAGAGCCTGGAAAATTTTCAGGGAATCCGTGTTTAGATCCTTAAATTCTATTGTTCCTCTTTCCCACAACTCATTCCTGGAGCAATTGTCTGAGTTTACCACAGTCCTTTGACTGATAAACCAAAAACAGATCCCTAATCTATCCCAAATCTTACCCATGGCTTGTAAGTGTAAAGACCTCTTGGGCTTCCAACAAAGGGAGGACTTTTTAAAATGTTAACAAAGGTTCAATAAACCCATAGGGATTCTTTATTTCTCTATCTTAGTCACTATTCTATTGAGGGTGAAATTTCGTGGTTTAGACCTGGATTGGACTGTTCTGATTCAGCTATAGAAATAATGGGAGTTATGACAATTTTTGTTTATTGACTTTGTCTTTTCCTTTTGCCAAAAAGTGTAAGATTCTGTGAGAGCAAAGTAAAGCGCACTTTAAGATCTACTGAGTGGGGCACCTGGGTGGCTCAGTCGGTTAAGTGTCCGACTTCGGCTCGGGTCATGATCTCACGGTCCGTGAGTTCGAGCCCCGCGTCGGGCTCTGCGCTGACCGCTCAGAGCCTGGAGCCTGTTTCAGATTCTGTGTCTCCCTGTCTCTCTGATCCTCCCCTGTTCATGCTCTGTCTCTCTCTGTCTCAAAAATAAATAAACGTTGAAAAAAAAATTAAAAAAAAAAAAAGATCTACTGAGTGCTAAAAATGACCTTTCTTGTGTACTTAAGTGTAAGCGATTCTTTGTGGATATTCTTAGGACTCATCCTTAGTCTGTTTTATTAGCTAAAAAGAAGAGACCTTTGAACAGCCCAACAGTATATTAATGTTGTGGAATCTTTTCAATATAAGTGAAATGTTTCTAGAACTACTAAAATTCTTAGGATACATTACATAGGAACTTTGGGTAAAACTTTTACACAGCCTCCTTTAGATTCAAGATATGTTTGATTAGATAATTAAAAATTATTTTATCACAGCATATTATAAAATATTTAGTCTAGGTATAGTCAGTCTTTTTTAGTTTAGTTTGAGAGAGAGAGAGAGAGACGGCAGGGGAGGGAAAGAGAGAGAGGGAGAGAGAATTCCAAGCAGGTTTTGCGCTGCCAGCATGGAGCCCAATGCAGGGCTTGAACCCATGAACCTGTGAGATCATGACCTGAGCTGAAACCACGAGTCGGGCACTCATCTAACTGAGCCCCCGAGATGCCCTTAGGTATAATCAGTCTTAATCTTACTTCATGTTATAAAATGTTTAATATTTTCAACTTCTTGTTATATATATATATATATATATATAATCAATTATATATAGTATAATGTATTAATTTTTAGCAAAATTGCATTAACAGATGATTAATTTCCAATAACTTTTAACAATTATCCATTATTTTTTTCAAATGTGAAATACATTTACATTTTTGATCTGTTGTTCGATAATAGTAATTTTAATGATTATACAATGTGGAGGAATTTTATTTTATTATTTATTTATTTATTTATTTATTTATTTATTTATTTTTGTGTGTGTGTGTCTCGATTTTCTTTTTTTTTCTTCAATATATGAAGTTTATTGTCAAATTGGTTTCCATACAACACCCAGTGCTCATCCAAAAAGGTGCCCTCCTCAATACCCATCACCCACCCTCCCCTCCCTCCCACCCCTCATCAACCCTCAGTTTGTTCTCAGTTTTTAAGAGTCTCTTATGCTTTGGCTCTCTCCCACTCTAACCTCTTTTTTTTTTCCTTCCCCTCCCCCGTGGGTTTCTGTTAAGTTTCTCAGGATCCACATAAGAGTGAAACTATATGGTATCTGTCTTTCTCTGTATGGCTTATTTCACTTAGCACAACACTCTCCAATTCCATCCATGTTGCTACAAAGGGCCATATTTCATTCTTTCTCATTGTAATGTGGAGGAATTTTAAAGACTTAGAACATTATGATCATAGGAAATGAATCATGTTTTAAAAACTTAATTTTTATAAATATATTTTTGTTGAATAAAGAGCAATGGTATGATCAAGTAAAAGATTTCCAAGCATTAAGCTCTACTACATTAGGGTACCAATCTAAAGGAAGCGTAATAGAAATAGAAATAAAAGAGAGAAAAAGAAATTTATCCATTTCTGAAAGTTTGGAAGCCTCATTCATGTATTGTTAAATTGATAATAGCAGTGTCAAGAGCTGTGAAGATGCTATCCTTACAAGCTAGCAAGTTAACCTGCCACAGTTTTATGGATGCTGGTATAAAACATGAAACTCTCAGGTCAGAGACAAAAGACTTAATTATTCAAGATACAGCAGGCTGCATGTGCTTCACGTCTGGACTGGCACCCCATGACCGACAAGGGCTATGGCTTTGTAATGTGCTTACTTGCCTAAGCTGAACCATATCTCCCAGAATTCTCTATCTTGTATGTTTCTGGTTAGAGTGGGAGATTGCAGAGCTGAAGGGAAGTAACAGCCATTTTGTGTTTCATGCACATTGTTCCTGATCTACTAATTCACCCTGATGGCAGGAAGCAGTAGCTACGCCTGCAGGTATCCCACCTTGCCCTGGATCCTCTTTTGGCTTCTCTGATTCCTGGGCCAGGTTTCTGTGTTCTTCTCTGTGATAAAAGGCCCTGGCTTCTGCGGGGTACTTTTATCACCAGGGTCAGTAGCAACAAGAAGAGGCCACTGTCTCCCAACAGGTGGCTTTCGAACCATTATGAAACTTAGATTTCATTGCATATATTTAAAAGGATGCCATAGCTTTCATTTTTAAACTTCAGCATTTACAATGTGCTAGAAATCACATTCTTTACAATTATTTAAGCTTATGAAAAAAGAAGTTTAAATGTCAACTTCAAAGTGTGCAAGAGGGCACCTAATTTTTGAAAATAATTTCAGAAGGTGTATTATAATTCATAATATTTAGGGCAATCAAGTTTGAGACTTTTGGTTTATAGGATGTTTTGGCTTATAGGATGGCTTATGGGACAGTCAGATTCAAGTATGTGGATCTCTGGTGTTTCTGGTGCCCCAGGTGGCATCTGGCATCATGGTAGGGTTGGGGTCATCCTGGACTGCAATTTCCCTTTCCTAGAAACACTTCTGTTAGATGATCCTTAGAACTTTACTTTGAGAAGAAAATAATTTAATATAACGCTTTCTCATGTAAGCAAGGAAAACCGGTTTGTTGGTGATGATGATGAAAAACATTCCCCACAAAGGACATGGTTAGGAGTGTTGTTACAGAGCTTCCAGGGTGGTGAACCCATGGCAGTGTGGGGAAAGTGGCATCCTGGAGGGGACAACACCCCTTCCCATGCACTTTGCCCTGGGCATCTCTTCCATCTGCCTGTTTCTAAGATTTATCCTTTTATAATACACCTGTGGTGTAGTGAGAAAAAAAAATAAGTGGTGTCATAGTAACAGGACCACATAATAATTTTAAGAAGAGCAGGTGAGATGGTGACAAGTGTGCCAGCCATTTGGTTTGTCCTAATCATGTTTGTGTCTGCAGAGTCTGCTCCAGGCAACTGGACCAGGGTGCACACTGGGTCAACTGGGACAATGAGAATCTTTTGTCTGGGGGATCTCTAGCAGGGGGTGTGGAATTAGAAGACCTGATGTGAGTTATACTTCCTTTGTGCCCATGGGCAAGTCATTTAGCCTTAACTTTCTAGCTATCTACATCTCTAAAATAGTGAAACTAACAGAGCTACTCTGAGAATTAAACCAAGAATTTGTAAAACAAAAAGAGCTGCAGAATTTAATCTGTGATTCCTACCCAAGGTCTGTATTTGTCTGCATCCTTGCTTAGGGTTTGCTAGAATATGGACTTGTGCATTTGGCCCATCTGTGACCCACAGCACAACATTTATTAACGAAGTACAGGTGCTGATGGCCAAGCCATTGGCATGTTGATCTGTGTATAGCAATCAACTATAAGGTGTGTGGTTCTTTTCGTTTTTGTGTCCAGATTATGTTCTTAGTATGCGTGTTTCCGCGTCAATACCTGTGAACAGGTACTTGTTTTAAAGATCTTCTTTTCCTTGTTCTCCTTACCAGTTCCTGAAATAATTTCCCTCAGACTTCCCTCAGACTTACCAGTTCCTGAAATAATTTCCCTCAGACTTCCCTCAGACTCCCGTATGTGAGCCTGAAAAGGCACGAAGACACTTGGGTTCATTACCCTGTCAAGTGGCTGTCCCTTATGGCCTCCAGCACGAGGATAAGGAAGCACAGGTCCCCCCGCTACCTCAAACACCAGGTCTTGGCTCCTGCACTTCAATCTAGAGAACTTAAAGCAGATACCATGAATGACTTTAGCCCTGGAGGATAAACTTTGCAGGGAGAACATTTTCCTTTCGCCTGTTTCTTTGAGAACAAAGGAAAGAGAGGTAGATTCTAAGGCTCCCAGAACCTAAGCCTCCTGCTTGAATTTATAAAACAGCGAATTATTGGTTAATGCAGCTTGTAGAATGTGGATAAAGGTTGAAATTCTGGGAAGATAAGCTTCCATGTTTCAGACATCTGTATTAGTTTTCTAGGGCTGTCCTCACAAAGACTTAGAATAACAGAAATTAATTCTTTCAGTTGGCTCCTATTGGAGGCTCTGAGCTAGGATCTGTTTTGTGCTGCTCTCCTGGCTTCTGGAGGTGCCTGGGAATCCTTGGTGTTCCTCAGCTTGTGGACAGGTGACACAAATCTCTGCTTCCATCTTCATGTGGACTTCTCCCTGTAGGTCTCTGTGTCCAAATTTCCCCTCTTCTTTTTTTTTTAATTAATTTTTTCATGTTTATTTATTATTGAGAGACAGAGAAAGACAGAGCATGAGCAGGGCAGGGACAGAGAGGGGGAGATACAGAATCCGAAGCAGGTTCCAGGCTCTGAGCTGTCAGCACAGAGCCTGACGTGGGTCTCAAACTCACAAACCGCGAGATCATGACCTGAGCTGAAGTCAGACGCTTAACAGACTGAGCCACCCAGGCGTACCCCCTCTTCTTATAAAGGCACCAGTCATATTGGGTGAAGGGCCCACCTCACTCCAGTCTGACTTCATCTTAATTTAACTAATTATATTTTAATGACCGTGTTTCCAAATAAGATCACATTCTGAGATTGCAGGGGTTAGGACTTCCACATATCATTTTTGGAGGACACGATTCAACCCACAAGAATATCTAGGTGTTGTCTGTTTGCTCAGGGCAGGGGGTGGGGTTCCATCTGTAATATTCCCAAACAGCCGAGCTTTAGGTCCGAAGTCACATGTTACTATTTCTGACACAAACTTTCGTATTCCACAAAGCCTTCATTTTTGTTATTCCTTTATTGGGAAAAGTTAAGAAAGAATTTTTCAGTGAAGATTTAATGATATTCATTCAATTTAGTCATGATTTTTAAACTTATAAGGGAAAGCACTGATCTCATAAAACAACAAATTTTATTTTAATAATGTTTTTTAATGGAAAGATTTGGGGGTTTAAAGCTCAGTGATTATAGTCTGAGGAGATACGATTGTCTCCTGTTAATTCCTTTAGGTGAGTAAGAGAGCTCCTCTAAGACCTTGTATGATGCATTTTATTTTATTTTTTCTTCTGTAAGATTATCTCTTAAAAGCAGTTTGAGTTTGCGCTTTTTGCAAGCATCAGGATTTTTGGATTCCACACTTTAAATCTGTGACTATTGATCTCAAAGATATTTTACTTTCAAGACACATGATCATTGAGCTTTAATGTCTGGAGATTGAATTGCTGGTAAGAAATAATTTACAGAAATGTTTTTCATGTTTTTTGTTGTTTTTCAGCATGGAATAGATGAACATTAACATAACCATTTGGCTATAATTATAAATACATCAGATGTGATGCAGTTTTAATTATACAAGGCCAACTGAAAATGCAAAACATGAATATGTGATTTTAATTAAGATACATGCATAATTACAAGGGGACTTCTTACAGGGAAGAGCACGGGAAAGTTCATTTTCGCTCCTCTCTCCCCCTCTTCCTTTAAATGCTATTCTTGTTCATTAAATCCCCTAATATCCTCGGAAATGTTCTGCTCTACTTTTCCTTTATTGCTTATAGACACTAGGAGTTAAAACCCAAATGCAACTGGAAGCCAGTGTGAGAGGCTGAGAGCTTCACTGTTCTAAGGAGAATGGCAAAATAGCCTTCCCTCTTTCATTTGTATTGTCACCAAGGAAAATCTTGACAAATGGATTTCTGACCCATCAACAGTTTACTGAAGATATTTACAGGAACATATACATAGTAGGAACTATCTTACACTATAAATTCATAAGAGCTTTATACTTAAAGATTGAAGGTAGCCCTTGTTGTGTATATGTCTTTATTAGTTTGTGTGAGTCTCAATGTTTACATCCTCAAATAAATGCATGAACTTTGCAGACAGTGAAGAATACTGAAGGCTCCCTAAGTACTCACATACCGATAACATTTCAGTTAGAGTTACCTTTATTCCCTTCAAATTGAGTGTGATTAAAAATCTGTGTACTTTGTTATTAAGTAACACGAAGGGTGTGAGTTTCTCATTATCAGCTGTAACTATCAATAATACAATTAACCTTTAACAAATATACAAAAACTTACAAACCAATGGAAGGTGGTCTCCTTCAGTGTTCTCCTTGGAGACATAGGCCAATAATGATGCCATTTCTCAAGTCAAGGGCACCCAACAGTTGGTGCCTTGAACCATGAATCTCAGCATTTCTGGAGATGGTTCAGATTTTCTTCCCATTCTTTCTTCTTCCAGGCTGATATCAGAGCTACTTTTACCTGCAATGTTAGCATAATGTCAAGTGCAATCATTGTCTTAGATCTGATTTCTAGGCATCCTAACAATAATTATTCATATCATTAAATATTAGTCAGTGTTGAGATAAGGTTTATTTATTGCCACACAAAATTCTATTCTCATATGATTGGTTCACATATTTTGCAGCTCAAGCAAAAACTGTGATTTTTGGTGAAAAAAACAAATCAAAGGGGAACACTTTCATCACCCTGGTAAAAACCTGATTTGGGATGATTCTTGGAATTGCTTAGCAACAAAACACTTTCATTTTATAACACTGGGTGCAATTTGACTGCTCAAAACACAATGAGATGGAAATTTTCATTCGTCCACTTAAAGATTTTCCACTGTTATTGCAGATGTTTAAGTGGATTTCTCAGAAACATGCTGGAATTAAAAATAACAGCTTCCTTTTGAATTAGTGCTTTTTTATCTTTTGGAGGCATTTTGGGGGAGAAACTTTGTTATTCAACACCATTTTAACCAATAACACAATGATCATCATGAAGATCATTTACCAAAAGCATTTATTAAAAGCATTTTCCTGGACTGAAGAGGTCTGTTGCTATATGAAAGAAGTATTTCATTAAAGACTACCTTAACACTGCAGGAGCATCTACGCAGTCTTCTGTGTTATTTTTTCAGGAGTGTCAGGAGGCATTTCGATGAGCAGGCAGGGAGGCTAGTGAAAAGTGGTTTGTAGTTAAAATCCTGCCAAATTTGACTCTCCAACATTACCTCTCTCCTTAATTACAAACCACTAAGATGATTATCCTGTGTCAGTTTGGCATACAGAAGATTCTGGGTGTGTGACTGTGGGTGTGCATAGTTCAGAGAAGTATAAAGCGGAGAATTATTGCTGTGCCCAGAAAGTGCATGGGCTTCTTCTGGGTTGTGTGAGAAACCCCAGTTTGCCACTAACTGGTATGTCTCAGAGATGCACCTGGTCTGAGTACCAGCTGTGAGATCCTTAGAGATACAACTTTTTTTTAGGTTTATTTATTTATTTTGAGAGAGAGGGAGGGAGTGAGAGAGAGAATGACACAGGGAGAGAGAGAGAGAGAAGGAGAATCCTTAGCAGGCTCCATGCTGTCAGCGCAGAGCTGACCACAGGGCTCTATCTCATGGACCCTGAGATCATGACCTGAGCCGAATTCAAGAGTCGGAGGCTTAACCATCTGAGCCACCCAGGTGCCCCACAACTTTCTAACCTACGTGCAATACATGCTTGTTTAAGTGGAATAGATGGGAATGGAGCACTCTGTGTAATTGCCTTTTTTTAATTAATAGGAAATTACTAAAATACTAATCTTGCCTTACTAGTTTTCAATCACTAATTTTCAAACAATTAGAAAAATATATTTAGTATTAAAATGACAGTGGACATAATCTCAAGCATCACCCCTCTGGAAAAAGCCTTCCCTGACTTTCCCACCTGGTTACATCCTGCCCCCATTTTAACCAATTTCTAATCCCAGAGTGGGTTTTGTTTTGTTTTGTTTTGTTTTGTTTTGTTTTGTTTTTCCCCAGAGCACTTAGCACCACCAGAAAGGATCAGAAGGGTGTTGGGTTACATGCCCACTGTATTTTCTCATCTAGAAAACAAGTTCTCTGAGGACCGAGGCACTGTGCCTGTCTCGTCCACCACAGCATCCCAGCATCTGGACAAGCTCCTGACACATAGTGGGAGCTCAGTGTACTTGTTGACTGAAGGGATAGACTTCAAAGTATCTTGGAGTAAGGGTTTCCGAACAGTATGTCAAGGAAAATGATTTCTGTGGAATTTTAGTAAATATTTCATGATAAAGCGGACCTGAGGTAAAATAAATTTGGGAAATGATGAGATAAACAAAGCTAAACAGATGTAGTAAACATAGGATTTCTCAGCATCTTTGCAAATCCTCATTATCTCATCACAGAGCCCTCTTTTGTTGAGGAGCATCTTAACCAACATTCAGAGCACCAGACTTTGGGAAATGTTGCTGAATAGAAAATGAAGACAGTTCTGTTACTTGGGATTAGTGGTGACTTGGAATCCATGTATACATAGGAATACAGTACAGGAGGTTAGATGTGCCCCTTTAAGTGAAGTAATCCACATCAAATGGCCAGTAACGTTGGGAAGAGTGTGGGGGAAAAAGGTGGAATTGTGGTATGGGAGCCTTGGGTATGGTTGAATCATACATCTGACCAACTTGTTCATTTCTTGAGCCTAATGATTCCCTGAGAATAGCTCAAGGTCATATGGCAAAGCACGAAGACAAGAGAAGCCAGAGCAATAGTTCTGTTTTTATGTCGTGAACTTCTGTGACCTTCATGTATCAGCAGTGTATCCATTCAATAAGATGCCTTTTACTTTTTTCTATGACAGTCCCTTTTACTTTGCTTTTTAATCACAATGCTTTCTATTTAAGAACCACCTTTTGACCTTGATCTTGGGTGTACATTTTTCTCCTGGACTTTCAATAAGTTTTTTAAAATGATCTTTTGACTTCTTATGGGATTTTTTTCTTTTTTACTTTTTTCAGCTATGCATTTGATATTATTTCCCTAACCAATGCTATTATTTTACAATGGCACCTCTTCCCAAAATTGAATAATCAAATGGTTTTTCTCCCCCTGGTCATGTCCCTCCTGATATTAATATGTTAAATTTGATCCTATGGTGGGAAAATACCATAGAGTTGTTCTACCTCATATGTTCTCTGCATCATTTTTTATTGCTCAAAGCCTAGTCTAATTTATTTCTTTCTCTTTGGTGTATCAAAATTACCTATTCTATGGAATGGTAACTTACCAAAAAAAAAAGCTCAAGTTTTGCATTTTGTTCCTGATGGGTTATTTGGCCACCATGTAGAAACCTAAGATGGTCCTTACCGCTACATGGCCTCATTTTACCTCTTTCTCAGTTTGCATAAACATGTCCTTCTAGTCTTAATGCTGGTAGATGGTCTATGTCTGAGGTTCCTCATGTGCAGACCATGAATTCCAGTGAGTCACTGAGTGAGTTACTTCCCGAGTCCGAATAGCCACTAAACATGTCTGTAAGCTGAATAACGTCTTGGATGTGTTTGGATGAGTATTTTTCAAATGTAAGTGGCACTTAAAATTAATGAAGGTATTTAAAAGCATTAACACATTCATAGGGGTTTGTTTTTTGATGTATTTTCTTAGTAAATATTATAAAGTATAAATAGTATCTTATAAGAGACTAGGAAATGTTTTGGTGTTAAAAGCATCCTCCATGTGTCTTCCCTCTTCCTGTAAGATGTTTACCCTGTTACAGTACATGTTGTTGTCCCTGCACATTACACTTCATATAATTCTACATTCCCTCCTATTCCTCTCTTGCTTTTAGATTTTATACTCAGCAGTGTATCAAATGTTTGTAAGAGTGTGGTACCCCTTTACTTTAATAATACCTGTTCATTCATTTTTCATACATTGAAAAATATGCATAGGGCTCACACTGAGTGGTTCTCACCCCTGGCTGCCTATGAGAATCACCTGCAGGGCTTGAAACACTACAGAGGACCCCCATCCACTGGATGAGCATCTCCTGGGAGGAGAGGGTAGTTGGGTACCTCTGGTTTGGGAGGTCCCCAGGAGATTCAAATGCATAGCAAGTGGGGAGGAACAACTGCCAGCTGTGGGCCAAGTGTTGTGCTTGGTGCCCAGCTTCACAGGAGTGAAAAACGTTAGACGTGGGAATCATTTTGTTTGAGAGCCTGGCCTTGTGGGAAGTCTCCCAGCAACTTCTCTTTGAGTCCAGTCAGCTTGTCCACAATTGTATTGTATTGCAAGACCCTGCAATTATTGCACAGAAATGGTTTACTTAATTAGAAAATGCCAGATAGAAGCATTTGATTCTTGGCCTTAAAAGCTCAGATACCAGACTGCCTGGCTCTAAGCTGCATGCCTGGCAAAGTGCATGCACAATGCCTGGCACATAGGCATTAATAAATACTTGTGATGAATGAACAATCGACTAAAAGAGCAATGCTTGGTATAAAGGGCTTGTTGGCCAACTTCAGAGTTTCAGTTTTTCGTTGTGGGGGAAAAGTGCCCAGAAGAAAAATTCCTGACTCCTAGAAAGTGGTCACTTACATGCAAGGCTGTTTCTATTACATATCCCAAGCCTATTAAATTTCAAGCATATGAGAGTCCTTACTGCCAAAGATTACAAATTGTCCTTAATTCCGAGCAGAATAAACTAAATTGAGGCTTCTTTCCTCTTGAAGCATTTACCAATTTTTTTTTTTTGGTTGCTGATATTGTTCTATGTTTGGTTTCCTTCCCTCCTTCCCTCCCTCCCTCCCGCCTGCCTTCCTGCCTTCCTTCCTTCCTTCCTTCCTTCCTTCCTTCCTTCCTTCCTTCTTTCCTTTGCAGGCTAAGGAGACTTTAATTCTGCTACTTGCCCACTAGATGACTTTGGGCGATCTAGGGAAGCTTTGTCCCTTGTATTTCCTCATCTGTAAAGTAGAAATAACAACATCTACCACATCCTGTTTTAGGACACTAGATAACATATAAAAACACATTTAACATGATACATAGAAAGTGCTAAATAAATGTAAATCGTATTTAGTCATACTCTAATCCTCTCATTTTACAGATGAGGAAAATGAGACCCAGAGAGTTTCACCAACATGTTCAAGGTCCCTTAGCTACTTAGGACTGGATACATGCTTAGAATGTGGTGGCAGAGGTAGATACCTTGGGGAGGACTGTACCTTGATGATAGAAAGCATCTGTAATAACAGGAAGGTGGCCTAGGTAGGATTCTGTAGGAAGTATGTGTAAATCTGTAACAAAATTCCCGAGAATAGAAGTGAGGGTGATGATGAAAATAATAGAAGAGGGTGACTACAGGTAAGAGGCACATAGGGACTTTGGCCACATGAAAGGCAAGTGGAACAAGCAGGAATGGTGTATCAGGTATTTATTTCAGAATCATACTGCACAAGAAACCACTCCAAAACTCAGTGGCTTAAAATAATAAGAATTTATTGCTCACATGTTGGAGTGGTTGACTAACTGCCAGCTGATCTGGGGCGAGTGCAGCCGGGATGACCAGGGCATCTCTGCTCCGCTCCATACATGTCTCGTCTTGCATCAGGCTGACCCAGGCACACTCTTCTGATGACGGCAGAGGGCAAGAGTGAGCAAGCAGTGACGTACACGTGTTTTTCACAACTGTATTTGCATTATACCTGTTAATATCTACTGGTCACAAGGTAAGGCACAAGGCCAAACGTGCTTTGGGAGTGAGGCATGTGCTTGATAGGACCTAGATTCTGCTTTCTAAGAGTGGCTCCTCAGTCTGCTGTCCCCCATAGCTCTTGTCTCTGCCTGCTGAGTTGTCCTCGGTTTTGTTTTCCTTCTTGGCTGTTTCTGAAGAGGGATTGGAAGATCTACTTTTGAAGGACTTTCTCAGACTGTTTCTTGTGTCTTGAATAATCTTGGTTTCTTTTAAGGCATTCTTTGTGTCAAAAACCAAACTCACAAATTTTTGTTAACATTTTTTATCTTTATTTTTAAAAATTAATCAATTATTTTTTTAGTTTATATCCAAGTTAGTTAGCATGTAGTGCAACAATGATTTCAGAAGATCCCTTAATGCCCCTTACCCATTTAGCCCATCCCCTCCTGCCACAACCCCTCCAGCAACCCTCTGTTCTCCATATTTATGAGTCTTTTATGTTTTGTCCCCCTCCCTGTTTTTATATTATTTTTGCTTCCCTTCCCTTATGTTCATCTGTTTTGTATCCTAAATTACTCATATGAGTGAATTCATATGATATTTGTCTCTCTCTGACTAATTTCGCTTAGCATAATACCCTCAAGTCCCATCCATGCAGTTGCAAATGGCAAGATTTCATTCTTCTTGATTGCCAAGTAATACTCCATTGTATTTATATACCACATCTTCTATATCCATTCATCCATTCATGGACATTTGGGCTCTTTCCATACTTTGGCTATTGTAGATAGTGCTGCTATAAACATTGGGGTGCATGTGCCCCTTCGAAACAGCATACCTATATCCCTTGGATAAATACCTAGTAGTGCAATTGCTGGGTTGTAGGGTAGTTCTATTTTTAATTTTTCAAGGAACCTCCATACTGTTTTCCAGAGTGGCTGCACCAGTTTACATTCTCACCAGCAGTGCAAAAGAGCAAACCCACAATGTTTTGGAGACATGCTTCTCTCTCTATGCAATTGTTGATGTTTTCTGCATTTTATATTGCTGCGGAACAATGCCCTTAACAATTTTGAATGCCCATTTGTTGAGTTTAGTGAGTCTGCAAGACACCACCTTATTTATCCAAGAGGTCTTTTTTTTAAAGTGTATTTCGTTTTGAGAGAGAGCACGAGAGAGAGTGCACGCACGAGTGGGGGAGGGGCAGAGAGAGAGGAGACAGAGAATCCCAAGCAGGCTCCATGCTGTCAGTGCAGAGCCCAATGCAGGGCTCAAACTCATGAACCTTGAGATCATGACCTGAGCCAAAATTAAAAGACACTTAACCGATTGAGCCACCTACATGCCCCAATTATCCAAGAAGTCTTAACAAAAGATCTCACAGACACACCTTGATTTGTCTTTACCCATGGCCATGTCTTAATTTGAGAATCTTTTGTGGCTTGAAAGGTTGAGGATGAAAACAGTCTTATTTTCCAAGTTAGCAGAGTATGGCACATCTATATTCCAAGTTCAACTTGCAAGTTGTTCAGTTATTTTCTGAGTTCATCTCTTTCTTGTAATACTTCATTATATACAGCTAGTTTGAAACAGCTGATACAGTATTCTGCCTTAAACTTTCTTTGCTGAAGTCTAAAATTTCATCAGGAACATTTTCTAACTTACATTACATAGTTTGCCACTATGATAACATGAGTCCCCAACTTGCCATTCTCTTAAAACAGTTTTCTTACCACTTTTCTAGGTTTCTACAGCATGTTTATTTCCATTTTTCTAGACTCTACCTACCACCTGGTCACAAAGCCAATGCCATATACCTTGGGTTTTTGTTATAGCAATATCTGTGCACCTGCCTACCAATTTCTGAGTCAGTTATTTATTGCTACAGTAATGGGACACAACCACCAGCCCAAATTCCCTGGCTTAAAATAATGTGTTTATTAGTTATGCCTGTAGGTTCTTGGGTGGACTTGTATATCTGGAGGTTGGTTGACTGTCAGCTGCTCTAGCTGGGATCACTGGAGCAACTTAGTCCTGCTCCATATGTCTCTTGTCTTCCAGCAGGCTAGCCTGGTGATGTTCTCATGCTGGTAGCAGTGCTGGAGAGCACGCAAGCACCACATGCAAGTGCTTTTCAAGACTCTGTGCTACACTGGCTAACATCCCATTAACCAAAGTGAGTCACATACCAAGTCCAGGGTTGGGGAATTCTACCCTGCCCACTAAAAGGTAATGATATAGGGACAGGCAAAGAATTAAGGTCATTTGTGTAACTGATACAGATAGAAAGTGAGGAAGGACGTTACCTCTAATGCTGGCCCATGAAGGACACTTGGGGTCCAAGATCTGGTGTTCAACTGGGAATCAAGAACGACTTTGCAAATCAGAAGAGACAATCAACTTTTTGTATCAGAGGAAAAAATGAGGGTCTAATTCAGCAGCAGGGCACCATGACCATGATGGAGACAGGACAGACAGCAAAATGAAAGTAAGGAGGGTGTTTGATATTACAACTTTGGTAATTTGTATATTTATTTTCACAGAAAAGATCTCATCCAGTAGGTAAGGGATGTTAGGAGCAGAATCTGGTGTTCTAGGAAAAGGATTAACAAGAACTAGTAGGGGCTGAAGGCTCTAGTCATGCGAGTTAAGATTCAAGGTTATGTTTTGTCCTATGGCACGGGGGAGATTAGAGCACTTGGCAGGGAAAGAGTGGACTCTTGAAAATGGAGTCTCATTATCAAAGAAGGGGTTAAGGATGTGGAAATTATGGGAATTTGTGTAGAAAGGGTTAACTGTGAAACTGAGAGGAGTGTGAGATTTCACCCTTCTTTACAAGTTCACAGGTCAGCCTGCCACACTTATATATATACTGACAGGAAGCAAGTGTGAGGTCCCTGGATCAGAGACTGTTTATTACTCACAGAGCCTTGCGCATGGATTTCGAAGCCCCAATTCCTACAGAACTGCAGGAGAGCTACCTAGAATGTTGTAGTTAAAGCACTACAGGCCAGAGGAAATTGTTCTTCTTCCCCAGTGTGGTCACGGTAGCCCCACTGACAGAGGAGTGTGTGTGGGATTAGGGGCTTGGAGGGCAGAGGGAGGTGAAGTGGGGAAAGCAAGGATAAACTGGGATCCACGGGTACTAGCTGGGATCCAGGAGGATGGACTACAATCTGTGTTGGTCTCTCCCTGCCTTCTAACCTCCAACTTTGGTGATGGATATGTGGACCTGCAGCAGTGGGCAGCCTTGGCAGCAGGCCTCCTGGCCTCGGAGTCACAGAGGTTGAAGCAGGGGATTCAGCAGGGGCTAGAGTTGCTGTAGGCCAGCAAGGTGAGCAGGCAGACCAACAGTGCTTCCGGCCGTGCTCTGACCTTCAAAGCCTTGAAAGCAATGTGGCTGCTACTTCACTGCCATCTTCCAAATCGCCCGCAAAATGTCTCTTGCCCTCCCTGCAGAATTACACACACCCACACCCACGTGCATGCACACACATACACACACACACACACACACACACACACACACACACACGTACTCACGCAGGAATTCTGGGAAATGTAGTTTGAGCTTATCTAAATTGATAGTCCTTATCCCCATGCCCTGATCTGTGTTAATTAGACTCAGGAGACACCTCTGATTCCTCCTTTCACTCTGGTCTTACATACGGGCTTTCAGACTGTTTATAAATCTTTCAGCCTTGTCTTCTCTGCACTATGCCATCCTAAGCCTCCGTCTTTTCCTTGTATTTTTGCTACTCTTGAATCATCCTCTTTCTCTTATTTGTATTCTCCGAGACTCCCCATCACTCCGTAGATGATGTGGCTGTGTGCCAGGTAGTACCCTGGCAAAGCCCCAGTGAGTCTCAGCTTATAGGAATGAGAACCTCATGGTTCCCATGCTTTGTTCTATTTCCTTATGATTTTGAAGCTGTGTTTATGCTGAGCTAGGTGTGCATTGTGTTTCTGCAGTCAAGTGTGCCTTGTTAGGAAGCCTGTCTTCCATACAGATTTACTGAACCTGCTGCCGACTGCATGCCCTGATTGCGAGTGGGTCAGAGTGTTTTTCCTAACAAAGAAGAGCAGTATGCTTTGGCACGCTGCTTGGTATTTTTCCTAGAATGCTAGAAGGAAGCAGACATTCATTTGGTTTTGCCAGTCTCTCTTTGTCTAAATTGTCCCATTTGGCTTAGCCTGTTGGCTTTAGTCTATTAGAATAGCGATGTAGGAAACCATTCCTCTTGGTTTATGAGCTTGAACCCAAGTGCATCAACATGTGCCTTAGCAGGACAGAGATTTACATAAATATTTCTGGGCTATCAGATCTCTGTGAGGACCATTTCCACGTTCCAGATGTAGGGTATGAATGTGCAAATCCCACGTGGAGATCACAGTTCACTAACTTGTGGATGGCCCCGCAGAGTAAAGAAGTGATTCAGTATAATGACTCTGCACGCTGTAGATGAGAGACCCAGAAACCACCGTTCTTTTGGCGCTGTTTTAAAATTTGGGCAAGGAGCCACATTTCTGAGGGAAGGAAAACTGCATTTTCCTTTTTGTAGTCATAAAAAAAAATCTTGAGCATTTCGGAATAAGCAATATTCATCTCTCAATTAGTATTAACAGCTAATCAGGGTGCAGCAGGATAGTAGAGCTCTCGTCAAACAGCAGGCAGCTTGTTTTATTTTTTCAATGCCACTTAAAGATTATTTGAAAAATCTCCTTCAGAGACCAGTGTGTGGGGAGCCATGTACCCTCAGTCAGAATTTAAAGTGATCCAAAATACAATATTAATGATTGATGCACAAGCTCACAGTTTGGTGCTGGGGTTTAATTAGATAAGCATTGCAGCTGTTTTCGGGTGCAGGCAACTTGATGGGGAGCAAAGCTGTTATGTGACTTCCCATCTACAGGGTATCTATTGAAGCGGAAACAGAAGCAAGCTACTAGGAATTATGATGATGACATTCTTTTGCAGAGCTGAAACGAGCAGACATCCGATTGTGGGGGAGGGAGAAGCATTTTGTAATTAAAAAGGTGGTCTTGGATCTTCTATTCAATTTGTTGCTGAACTGAACACTCATAAAAAGCAGCTCGTGTAGCCAAGCCATGATCTGGCGAGACACGTGCAAAGCTCTTGCATGTGTGGCCCCCTTGGTCCATATACCACTTTGCAGCGTACAAAATCCTCTTGTCTCAAATCCATCCTTCACCTTGTAGGCATCCCAGTTGCCATCAGGTCATCTAGTGTCTCATTCATGCAGACATATACCTGCAGTAGCTGCTTTGGAATCACTCGATCTCCCTGAAGACTTGAGAAGAACTTAAACTTGGTTCAATAGTGTTTCATTTCACTGAGTCAAAGAGATTGTCAACATCTAATTACTGTAAATTTGGAGTCGTCTGTGTCTCATACTAGAAATGACTAGAATGTGCTGGATAGTGTCTGTCTGCAACTAAGCTTCAGCAGGTGTGTGTGACCTCTATCACGTGAGACAGCTAAAGAGTACAATTTGTTGAAGCTCATTGTAAATTAAATGTGCAAGGCTTCAAGAATGCGTCCCACTGGACTGAGGCTCGGAACTCTCACACTGAAAGTAGTATTGTTAAATTGATCTTTAAAACCTCTCTTTCCAACAAAAAAGGAGCCTGTCTAGTCTAGGTGTTCTATGTTGTGAAATAATTATAATAGCCACCTATGAAATAAATTCTTGATGGCTCATTGTCAATATCTACAAAATTGTGGTTACATATGACCGCTAAGTATTTTATTTTTATTGTGTAGTGAATTTTAATGAGCCTTCTCCTGATTGTTTTAAATCAATTTATGAAAATGTAGAATGAACCTCTTTCAATGTAAGTCAGGGAGAAATGAATCTTTTGGGAGGTACATTAACTCTCTTGGGTCATTAAGCTATCATTCCTTGAACTGAGAAGGGATATGTGCACTGCTTTGTTCCTTCTTGTTAAAGGTGTCACAAGGGGAACAACCAGGAATTAGAAAAGTTGAAAGGTCCTAGTTTGGCCATTTCCTAGCTGAGTGATCTTGGTCTGTTTGCTAAGCCTTGAGCCTCTCTTTCCTCATTTGCAAATTGGGAAGAATGACCCCTTCCCTCCTTATATTCTGGGGCAATATTGAGTATCCAATTGGATGGAACGTGTCTTTAGGTTTAGACCTGAAGCTGAGTGTTTCTAATATTCTTCAGAGGCACTTGTAATCAATTAATAGTGGCTTCTGTGAGGCAGATCCCCACAGTCCACACCATAAAGCTACTGAGAACAGATGACTGTCTCCTAAACTTTCCACTGAGAAAGGACAATGGCTGTGCTTGGGTTTCCAAAGCTTTTCCTAATGGTAATACTTTTACCACCTGTTGTTGGAGGGAGTTTGGAAGGAGTGTAAGATCATTCACACAGACACAAAGATGAGGAAAATCAGATTTTGTGCACAATTGATTAAATTATAAGTTAAAACCTGGACCCATGCCTTCTGGTTCCAAGGTGAGTGTTGTCCTCTTTCTGGTGGATTGTCTCTGCAGACAGCCTGCAGATAAATGGAAATGGAGAGGTGGACTATAGAGGAAATGTGTGTTTGACTTTGGAATTGAAGAGTGCAGAGAACAACAAAACAGTAATTCATTAGAGAAGGTCAGTAAGCTTAGCAGCAAGCTTGTCAGAAACACACTGAGGATAACTGCCTTGTGTATGCATGACAGTTGGCTGTATGGAGGATTTTTTAAAAAGTAGAACGTACTCCACGAATATTCTTGTTCTGATTTTGTAATAATCAGGGGAGGCTAAACATTCACTGTATTAAGACCATGCATGTGTCCTGAGATCTAGTTCTTACCCTAGGTCTGGTTTTATCAATGCTCATGATAAACCAAGTCTGATTTATATGATGCATCTTATGTGGGAAATGTCTGTGACTCCATCTATATGATCGTCCTTGGGAAATGACAGAACAGCTGGTGAAATAACTTTTGAAGATAAACATTGCTAATTTGATGATTACCAGTTACTATTAAATGAATTGTAAAACTATTGTATTTTATTTTTTGAAAAAGAAAAGTAGAACATACTCCTTTTAGTGCATGAAATAATGATTGTTGAACAGTTGCAAGTGATGCTTCTATACTTGTTCCCTTGATAAAATAATTGATAAAGCTATGGTTCATTTGTGTCTTTTCTTTTTTTTAAAAAAAAATTTCTTTTGAAAGAGAGAGAGAGCAAGAGGGGCAGAGGGAGAGAGAGAGAGATTGAGAATCTTAAGCAGGCTCCACTCTCAGCGCAGAGCCTGATGCAGGGCTTGATTCCACAACCCTGAGATCATGACCTGAGCTGAAATCAAGACTCAGACACTCAACTGGCTGAGCCACCCAAACGCCCCCTTTGTGTCTTTTCTAATTGATGCTGATGGAAAAGTTGACAATAGTAAGTAGTAGGAATATTGCAGTACTCCATTATAGAGATGGATTATAGTGCTTTAAACATTACCATACATCTTAAAGGCAATCAGTAAAAATTACTGATGCTGGATTGAATTGATGAACCAAACAAAGCCTGGTGGTCTACTGAGTGAAAAGTAGGCATGAATATTCTGGGTGGAATGTAAGAAGTGCTATTAAAAAGTTAATGTGTAGGTAGTAAACACAGATCTTGAAATATACAAATAAGCACTTACTTGTAGAATAATAGTAATGGTGATGGATGATAATAGCAATTACTTTTACTTGGTGCTTATTCATCTTCCAATCCTGTGAATATTTTTTCCCAGAGTTCTAGTTTAGATTCTCTTTTCTCTATATATAAATACTCTCCTTGGGCTTCATTATCTGCCCTAAGGCTGAATTTACCATCTGGGTAGCAATGACCCAAGGCAAGCAACCTCCCATGTGCCTCAGGCATGCACACCTCTGAACACTCTGGTAGCATTTTTCACATGTCTTCTATATCAGGCAATTGCAACCATGGATCTGAATAAAATGGCCTATAGACACAAGATAAAGTAAGAAGGGTAGAAGGCCTACAGTCAAGGATTAAGGAAGCCCAACATTTTATTTTATTTTATTTTATTTTTTTTTAATTTTTTTTTAAACGTTTATTTATTTTTGGGACAGAGAGAGACAGAGCATGAACGGGCGAGGGGCAGAGAGAGAGGGAGACACAGAATCGGAAACAGGCTCCAGGCTCTGAGCCATCAGCCCAGAGTCTGACGCGGGGCTCGAACTCACGGACCGCGAGATCGTGACCTGGCTGAAGTCGGACGCTTAACCGACTGTGCCACCCAGGCGCCCCAGGAAGCCCAACATTTTAAAGGCTAAGTAAATGAGGATTTTAGAGACAGAACAAATGGGTGGCCAGAGGAGTGTAGGAACACAAACAGGAGAGGGTGGTGTGACTGTGGAAATCCAAAGGAAGAAAGTGTTTCACGACAAAGGTTGGTCAGTAGGACTGAAATGTCAAATAATATAAAGGCTGAAAATGCCAATAGGATCCAGCAACATGGAAATCACTAGTGGACTGGGCCAGACCTATTTGAGTGAAGTGCAGTGGGTGGATATTAGTTGAGGAGTGGGAGTTGAATAAAGGGAAACAAAGTACAGGCAACTATCTCACCTAGAGTTACTTTAAAATCAATGATGCCATTTCCATTTATTCCCTTGGAGTCACAGTTAAGACAACCTGTAAAGGATTCCATCCAGAAAGGCCTCCCATCAATCTGGAGCTAATGCTATTTCCAGCACTCAGTGAGGCTCCTGGGAACCAAACAGTCTTGTTGCCAGCCCACCTGGTCTAGGATTTCCAGGAGCAGCTGGCTTGTTCCAGAGAGGTCCAAGTCCTTCAACCCATCAGAGACCTCAATCCATCAGAGTTTACTTCCAGGCTCAGTTCTGTGGAAATTTCTAGGCCAGTTATTTTCCCCATGACTCATCCGTGTTTTTCACCCAAACTGAAAAATGCTCCTCCATTCATCATCCTCTCCAAAGTCCCAGTCCCTGTGGCTCTGTTCCCTTTCCCTGAACCAGATGTGATTGTTTCCCTCCTAACCTTTCCCACTATACTCTTTGTAACCTTTACTTAATTGCAAATAACTTCACATTCACTCTTAATCTAGTCACAGATGCTTCATCCATTTCCTCCTGGCTCTCAGTGAAAACTTCCCTCTCAAGTGACACTCTCATTTGGGTTGAAGTTTTCCTTGCTTCCTGAGTAACTTGCAGATTTTTACTCCTCCACAGTGCTTGCTGGTCACTGCCCTCTTTTGGAGAACGTCTGGTCTCACTGTCAATCTTTTCATCTTAGGTGTGTAGAATCCACCCTTCATCCTAGGCTCTTAGCTCCTTTTCTTCCTCAGCAGACCAGGAACTTAGTAGAACCTACCATCTGAATATATCCCGAAGCTGACCGCTCCTTTTTCTGCCTTGACTGCTTCCACCTAGTCCAGGCCACCACCGTCTTTTACCTGGGCTGCTACAGCCTCATAAATCAGCTTTTTGTTTCTCCTCTTGCCTCCATAGTCATGCAAAATTGGTACTTTACTCTGTGGAGCCTTGGGCAAGTCACTGAACCTCCTAGTGCCTCAATATTCCCACCTTTGGAAAGGTGATGATATCCAAACCAGAGGGGCTGTGTTGAGGATTAAGTGAAATGAAGAACATTAAGCTCTTTGCATATGCTCTGTAAGTGTACCCCTACCTGTTAGGCCCTAGAGTTAGCTGTTTATCTCTCATTAGATGGAAAGCTTTGTGTGGACAGGGGTAGGATGATGTCCTATCAATGTCATCCCCCTGGAGGGCCTAGTACAACGTTTAGTAAGCGCTTAATAAATGTTTAACGTATTAAGCCTGATTTTCCGTGTTACTTACCATAGTTGTTCACCTCATGGTATTCGTAGAAAGCGATATTGGTATGGAACACTGGGGTCACCTGAAGTGCCTTTGGAGGCATCAATATGGGCTTGGTGCAAATATTACATACACTTCCTTTATCTTACATAACTATGATAAGGAAAATTAAACATTTAGAAATATATGAAATATTTTGTTTGCAAAACTTTAAAATTCTATCTCTTTAAGTTACTGGACTTGGGGGATTTATAGAGGATGCTATCAAAACAGAATTAAAAAAGAAGTCTGAATGATTTGAAAATATTGTCAGTAACTGTAAAATATTTATACACATTAATAACTGCCAGGACACTGGTAGTCTGTTCTGGGGATCACCCAAACAGAAGATCAGCTTTAGACAATGTTTTTCCAAAGTTCCAGACTCTTTAGTAAGTAAGGAAAGTAGCCACAAGTGGTGCCCTGGTAGAAGGCCTCCAGGAGCCAGTGCAGGGGCAGCAGTGAGACGGCATGACCTGTCTGTGCCTGGGCACTCAGCCGACAATCAACAAACAACATTGCCCATTTTGACTTTCATCTGAGCCCAAGTTCCTCTGCTTTACTCTAAAAAGGCACATTTGATCAACTAATATACTTTGTTAAAATGAAGGGATAACCTGTCAAGGTCACTGATGTGTTTTTGGGCATGGCTCATGTCTGTAACTCTGGGTTTCTGATTCTGGGTAGCGTGTAGGTTGGCCTCGATTACTGTAGCATTCTGGAATGACTTTGAAGGATTCTGTTGATTCCAAGGGACCCACTGCCTGCCAAAACCATGTTCCAGGAAAAGAGATGGAAGGGAAGCAAAGAGGTACAACCTCAGGGATTGGAAAATTAGACAGACATCGCCATCTGTTCGTGCTCCCATCTAGTGCATGGGCGGCTGTTATTACAGGGCTATTTTTATAGGTGCATATTTGTGTTCTGTTTGCCCTCCGCTTGTCTTTCTGGGTTCATTTTCAAGCACTTGAGGCAATGCAGGGTGCAAGCAGCAGGATGGCTCAGAGCCCTGCCTGGTAGGGGAAGATCTGTCCTAACATTCTGGTGTACTTCCACATCCAAGGATGAGAAGGGCATTTGGTGGCAGAGGTGGGAGCAAAGGCTCAATGGGGGCACCAGTTTGGTCAGATGAAAGATACTGAGCAGACATCTTGGGTTTTCTGCAAGATAATTTCAACTCCCTTATATATGCCAGAATTAAATACTTGAGGACCATGCTAAGTCCAGCAAGGCAGAGTACCTTAAGAATAAAATGAACTCACATATACACAGGCACGTAAATGTCTCTACCTTTATAATCTGACCCTACAAGTCATTATACATAATGGGCCAAATCACCTGGGCCTCAACAAAACTTCTTTCCCAGTTACCCAGTTATGGCTTCATTTTGCTTTTGGAAGTTTCCATTCAGAGGAATGCTCAGGTTATAAAATCTCAAGAGTTCCAAGTTTCTCTGTGCCTGGCACAGATTTTTAGCATTTGTTTATGTTCTTCTTGTATTAAATGCAACACAATTATTAAACATCTACTTTGAACCTAGCATTCTGGTAGGTGTTGGGGACATAGGGCTGGATAAAATGGCTGAATGGGGGAAACAGACACTTAAGGCCAATCCATCCAGTATGATGTGTACTATAATAAAGGCAGTGGAGTACCAAGGAAAGAGAAAAGATGGTTATGAAATCAGCCTGAGCTGTCAGAGGAGCTTCATGTAAGAGGTCGTGCTTGTGCCTGAACTGCTGTCTCCAGGAAGGAGTAAGTAAATATTAGGTGGCTGAAGGACATGTAGAGAATAGAATTGAGGTCAAAGCAGATGGAATAGCACATGCAAAGGTCCTGAGATATGAAATAGTCTGGCCCAAATAGGCAGTTTGATATGGCTAGAGAATAAGTGATGTAGAAGGAGGAATGACAAGTGAGCCAGGGGGTGTAGGTAAGTACTAGACCACCAAGGGTCTCGTGTAACAAACCAAGGACTTTTTCATGAAAACAATGAGAAGCTGGAAAATAGTGTGAGTAGATAGTATCATGGTTATGATCTGAGGCAAGATGACCAAGAGATAATGAGGGCCTGAATTACGAAGGTGGTAGCAGGGATGGAGAGGAGAGGATTTTGAGAAATATTTACAGAAGGCAGTATAGATAGGAGATAATGTCTGCTTAGATCAGGGACAAGGATATGTTAAGATGACTCCAAGTTTCTATGTAGGGAAACTGGTGGGTGGTGTTATTAAGGGCGATATGAATCAATGGAAGAGGATATGGAATGGGGAGGGAGAAGAGAATTCCAATGGGGCAACTTGGATTGAAATTGCCCAATGAATATTTCTTCGATTCTACTTTATGCATGAAGAACCCCACTGTTCACAGAGTGGGCCTGGCATTTTGCATCTTTGGGAACTGACTCCTGACCTGCTCTTCTGTTCTCTGTCCCCCTGCTCCTCCACACGAACCCACTAATCTCCTAGGGCGATCCTCATTCTTCCACCTTGTCTGTGAGTACTTTTGAGGCCTATTTGAAGGCCTCATCTCTATGACTTCCTTTGATAACCAACCTAAGGTTAATATCCCCTGAGCAGCTCCATGTGAAATTACATGTTATTCTATGTCTACGTCCTACCTTCTCTGATGGAGGTGGGGGTATCTGACATGAGAGGTGGCCGTGTGTAGCTGGGGTAAACATGGTTGGCCGAATGGAAAATGGTTCATGTCAGAGGACGTCGGAGGTTGCTGAATATCTGTTTGCAACATGAGATCAAAGTAGTGATGTGGGCTGGCCTGTGCAGGTGGGGAGACTCACTCTTTTCACACTTATCCTCTTGTTCTGGCAAAGGCATTCTCAGTGCTTTGGATCTTTGCTTTTATAAGGAGTCTGGATCTTTGCTTTTCATTTGGTATATGGCTTATGCCTGCAAAGGGAAGACCAGCAGCTGTCCTTCCTCCCCTTCCTCCCAGCTGGCTGCCCGTGACCTCATCCAAGAACATACTTCTTCACCTTGCTTTTCCTTTGCTTTCCCTCTGTAGTAAGTAGTAAGGCTGAGCAATCTGGGAAGCCTATCTTGGCCTTGGAAAATTAAGACCTCTTGGTCATCAAGTCCTCCTTCCAGTAGGGGGCAGCTCTACACTTCCACAGTCTGACTCACACCTTGGCCTGGGTGCTCTGGCCTGCTTTCAGGGTTCTCCCTTCCTCCATCAACTGGGATTTTCACTTGTGCACTTGACCTTGTTAACAATATATGAGGCTTTGGAGAGTTAATATACAAATATGTCAGTTTACATCTAATTGTAGGGTAGAGATCTTGCCGTATCCTTTTAGTACCTAGCATTTGGCATATAATAGATGCTCAATAAATGTATGCTGTTGTAAGGGTATGTGCCTAAGTAGGCTTCCTTGAAACAATCACTAATAAGAATATTTTGTATAGACATATATAAATAATACAATCCTATTTTCATTTTATTGTTTTTTTTTCAGTACTTATTGTGTATCAGGCATTATTCCAGGCACTTTCTCTGCATTATTTCTAATCCTCAGAACACTTTCATTAAGTATGTTCATACTGTTTTAGACATGTATTTATTGAGACTCCATGAGGTTAAGTTATCTGTCCCAGAGTCAAACAAAGTTTCCTGACATGAGGTTTAAATATAAGTTTATTTTTAGCCTCGTTCATGATCTTTCATGAGCTCATTCTTGCCAGCAAATAGCTTTGACAATAAAGTCTGTATGTAACTCAGCGCCATCACATTCTCTGTTTGGCTTTATCTATGTTTCCCACCATATGCACCCACCAGCTCTGAGCACCCGCACGTGTGTACGTGCATTATGCATGTACGTGGGCACGTGTGTGTGCACACGTGCGCGCGCGCACACACACACACACACACACACACATACTTCCCTCTGCCTCTCACTCACTCATACTCTACATTCCACTGGGGATGGGATCTTCACTCATCCATGAGATGTTCAGTGTTTTCTTTCCTCTGTGCTTTTTCACTTGTGCACGCTCTTCTCTCTCATTAGGGTTCTTGGTTAGTCAACAGTCTTCAGAAGAAATGCTCATTAATGTGTGAAATGTTAATAAATTGCTTTTTGCTAGAGTTAAATATTCCAGCTATTCTTTTAAATATTTATTTTTGAGAGGGAGAGACAAAGTGAGAGCAGGGGAAGGACAGAGAAAGAGGGAGACACTGAATTGGAAGCAGGCTCCAGGCTCTGAGCTGTCAGCACAGAGCCTGATGTGGGGCTTGAACTCACAGACCACGAGATCATGACCCAAGCTGAAGTCGGACGCTTAACCGACTGAGCCACCCAGGCGCCTTTAGTCCAGCTATTTTTTGAAGAAAAGAATGTTGATTGTTCTCTGATACAAATCAGTTGGGTTTGCAATTTCTTTCCCTGATATGTTAGTCTTTATATTTCTCCTTCATTTTTTTTTCTCTTTAAGGCTCCCTTTCCTCAATATTTTCCTTTTGCATCTATTGGGATGTGAATACTGAAGTCTCCTTGGAGACTTCTTACTGTAAAATACTGAGCCATTTTATCACAGGACTGGGTAAATACTGTGACTTATTGTGGTAAGACCAGTTTAATGGCAAGGAAATGCTTATGTTCCAAGACCAATAATTACAACCCATTCCTCACTGGCTTCCCTGCTTCTAGCATGGCTCCCCTGCAGTCAACCCTTTGTGTAGCTGCCAAATTCATTTTTCTGACCTGCTGCTCCGACAGTGCCACCTCTCTTGTCAAATCCCCATGGTGGCTCACTATTACCCTTTGTGTCCATCCATACCCAAAACTGTGCCCTTAGTTAGCATCAAGACCCTAACTCTCTCAGGTCTCCCATATTCTAGACCTACCCAGTGTTCTGCTGTGCATGCATTCACATTAGTCCTAGTGCCAGCCCTCCATGTGTCTCTAAGCCACTGGGGGCATGCCAATGAACTCTGAATGGATTTCTGAATGCTGCTGCCTTTGCTTTGAAATCCCTTCCAAAGACTCCCAGCCCCCAACCCCACTCTTTGTCAAGGATTATCTCCTGAAATTTCACTTCCTTCTCAAGGCCTTTTTCATCTAATAAATATATTTTGCTCTGCGTATTTCATTGTTTTAATCGTGGTAAAATACATACAAAATCACCATCTTTGACCAGTTTTAAGCGTACAGTTCACTAGTGTCAAGTAGGTTCGTATTGTCATGAGTTGAATCTCCAGAACTCTTCATCTTGCAAAACTGAAACACTGTGCCCATTATACAACAATTCCCCATTCTTTCTCTACCCTCAACCTCCGGCAACCTCTGTTCAACTTTCTGTCTCTATGATTTTGACAATTGAAGATAGTTCATGGAAGTAGAATCATAAAGTATTTTTCCTTTTGTGCCTGGCTTATTTTACTGAGCATAATGTCCTCAAGTTTCATCCATGGTGTAGAATGTGTCAGAATTTCCTCCCTTTTTAAGGCTGGATAATAGCCTAGAGGTATATGGCTAGACCACATCTTGTTTATCCATCCATCTGCCAGTGGGTATTTGGGTTGCTTCCATCTCTTGGCTATTGTGAATAGGGCTGCTGTGAACACGGGTGGACAAATACTTCTTTGAGAACCTGCTTGCAACTCTGTTGGATATATACCCACCTGTACATCTTTAAACTTAAAAAATAGTTTTCGATATTTGCTTAAAGTGGGTTTAAGTAGAACAAGACAAAAGCAACTACTTTTAACTGAAGGGATTTGCTAATATTAAGACAGATGTCTCTGCTCCAGAGCCCAAGGGGAATAAATGAATATTTTATAATGAACTATGAGTGGCACTTTTAGAAGCAGTGGGAGGGATGCTAATCTGAAAACCTGTGGAGTGTAGTAAACCACATAAGTGACGTAAAGTAACTATACTTAAGGCTTTAAGTATTTTAGCTCTTAGTCTTTATTTTTATGTCACTTATCATAGTTTGGTGATGTCAAAATAATATGTGTGTGGTAAAAAACTGGGAAAGCATAGAAATCTGTGTGTATAGCCAGTTTGCTAGGTGAAAAGTACACATTGCTCTCCTTGCCAAGGCAACCCCCTCCCCCACCCCAGAAGAGGTGTGACTGCCTCTCCTGCCCCTCAGGGGTTGCTCCAGGTATAGAGAAAGCCCCGGGGAGCAGGGCTGGAGTACTATGAGTTACATGGAATACTTAGAGGATCTCTGCTAATGTGGCTCCTGTCCTCTCTGTTTACACCAGATTTTACCTCTGACTATTAGTCCTCTGAGGACAAAAAGAGACTGGAAAGAGGACTCCAAGGAAAACTGAACCAAGGGCAAAGATTCTTCTCTAAGACCCCTGGCAGGGCTGGCCGATGTGCCCTTTCTCTCTTCCAGGCAGGAGGCCACTTGAGGCCATGCGTCAGAGGCAGAGGCCTTTCCATGTAGAGACCAAGTTTCCAGCATCTCCTCTGGTTGCTGTTAAGCTTCAACACTTGCACCATAGCTCTTTGTCCTTGACCTTGACTCTATTGCATGACACTACTCCCCAGGTGTGCCTGCAGGTGCATGGCCTTGGGCTTTTATCTACTCTCAGCCTGTGCCATTGCATGGGTCACGTGAATGTCCTCCTAAGCCTACAGCACTGGCCCCATATTCCCCAGTGAGGTTTGCCTGGTGTAGCTCAGATTTAAGAAAACAAAAGCACTTCACATTCAACAAGTACACTGCAATTTTGTACTTCTCTTGTCTTTCTTTAGCTCTTCTTATACAGATGCTAATATAAACCTATTTTTTGAGATGATTTTGTTATGCAAGAGAAGACCAGTATAACACATTTGAAGAAAAATCCTCCCCACCCCCTTGCTTATTATTTCTTATATCTTCTTCTGGCTCTGATGGCAAATTCAATTGAAAAGGAGCTGATCTACCCACTTTTACTTCTAAAAGTGCCATAGAATTTCTCACAGAGCCAATCTGAAAAACCCAATCGATATGTGCTTACACAGCAAATGAGAGGCACGGTTCTCATTTGAAAGTTAAGGTCCCCGTGAGATCATATTGGAAAGCCAAGCTTCCTTCCCTTTCAGCCTACCTCCCTTCTGTCTCCAGGGGTTAGTTCTGGTCATTTCCCCTTCCTGCTTAATCCCCAGCCTCCATATGCCATCCATTCTCCTGAACTTTTTATTTGGGATCAGGATTTGGAACTGGCCCTCATCCTTACGGTTATTCACAGCAGGTCGAAGAAAATGAAAATAATAAAGGGATTCCGATTCCTTACGAGTCAGCAGTTTTGCTGAACAGACCTCTTGCTCTCTTTAATATGAGGCCAGATGTATATTGATAGGAAATTGTTGAAAAAAATATCTTCTAGGTTCTTTACAAGAATCAAGATGTGTTTTTCACTCCTATATCTTACTTTCTAGCGTAATTATTTTGGTGGCTTTTAAGTGACAGGGCCACAGCTTTTGAGATAAGCTCAGTAAACTGAATGAGGAGACCACAGAAGAGGGTCTTGGTGTGGCTGATGTTATACTGTAGCCACATTATACTGATGTATATTGTAGAGGGGGGGATCTCTGCTGCATCCTGTTTATCCTTTCAAGTATCTGAGCTCTTTATTTTAAGTGTATTTGTTTATTTTGAGAGAGAGAAAGTGCACGGTGCATGCAAGCAGGGAAGGGGCTGAGAGAGAGGGAGAGAGAGAATCTCAAGCAGGCTCCATGCTGTCAGTACAGAGCCCGATATGGGGCTTGATCTCACAAACCATGAGATCATGACCTGAGTCGAAATCAAGAGTCAGAGGCTTAACGCACTGAGCCACCCAGGTGGCCCTTGAGTATCTGAGCCTGTGAAACAATCAGACCCTGTATGGCTTCTTAGCAGAAGTGACCAGTGCTCTTTCTTTGATTATCTAAAGCATCTGTGTATCCTAATGAATAGTTCAGGTACCTTTCACATCCTCCCCTAATGCCCCATTTGTAATAAAGTTCGAGCTAAGCTGGGCTGTGTGTGTGTGTGTGTGTGTGTGTGTGTGTGTGTATGAATACAAATAAAATCAGTTCTCACAACTACCTAGAAACTATCTATTGTTGTCCTCCTTTTATAGATATAAAAACTGAAGGTCAGAGAAGTGACATCGTTAGTGTGACAGGTCTCACAGTAAGAGACAAAGCTGGGATCTGTGCTAGGGCTCTCCATTGCAAAGCCATTGCTCTCTCCATTCGCTATCATTCTGTTGTCTTTGGTTGTGAAAACAATGATTATCAATCAATCTCTCGCCCCACCATTTTCTCTCGAATAATGTCTGGCTGATAGTAGTTGCCCAACAGTTGTTAATTCCATTTCATTCTTTTCCTCCCTTTCCTATCTTGCCAATTTTCTTTGTGGAAAGCATTCACAGGCTATCAAAATTCCCCAAACAGTTCAAACAAGTTCTGTGTATGAGCAGAATATAGTATCTGTCATAATGTTGGCCACCCCCAAAATTATGTTTCTATACACTATGCTTTTCAAATTGGGGCCAATCAACTTGTCATTCATTGAAATGTTTTCAGCCGAGCGTATGCTGATGCACAGGGATGCATATGTCACATTTATAGGAAAAAAAATTTTAAATACCATTCCACTGGCATCAATTCATTGTTAACCAAAGACGAGGTTATTTAGATGCATTGAGTGTGGCTTTTTTGGATCACTCAGCTACTTATGGCTTTCCCCAGACTTTAAAGAAATTCTCCTACAAGAATATATTAAAAAATGCATCCTTCTGGTAAAGTAGGGAAAAATGATGAAATATACTACAGATATTAGAGAAATGATGCCATATTCAAGAAATTACAAAGCCAGTTTTTTAAGTTTCATCTTATACAAAGTTGCATCTTTTGCCTGAAGTTCTGTAATGGGGTCTCTGCTATATGACATCGGGCAAGGAGGCCCTTGATTAAGAATCCCTGTAGGTAAAATGCAGGATTACTGGTTATGTTTCTTGGAAATAAGGACATTACAGATGTTTAATTGTTTTTGTAATTCTTTTTTTAATATTAATTTATTTATTTTGAGAGAGAGAGAGAAAGAGAGAAGAGGGAGCATGGGCAGGGGAGGGGCAGAGATAGAGGGAGAGAATCCCAAGCAGGCTCTGCACTCACAGCTTGAACTCATGAACCGTGAGGTCATCACCTGAGTGGAAATCGAGAGTCAGACACTTAACCGACTGAGCCACCCAGGCACCCTAGGCAAGTACTGATTTTGAGGGCAACAGGAAGGTACTGAAGATTTAACCTGACTACTGTGTTTCTCATCCTGAGAAGTCCAAGCTGTGGAAGTGGGATGGACATGAAGCTGGGATGAGCACCCGGAGTTCATGTCCTAACCAAACAGTGTCTCCTGAAGTCCAGAGTTGTAGTCCTACAGACTTGTCGACATCTCCTCCTGGGGGACATCTTTCACTCAACTTGTCTAGACTGACCTCCTGTCTCTCCTCCCCAGACCCGTCTCCTTAGTATCATTTCCCTCAGTGCTTGGCAATCCCATGCTTCCAGTTACTTAATGCTACCCCTGATTCCTCTCTTTCTCTTTCTCTTACACCACATACACAACCCCTCTTTTACACCACACATTTGACCCCTCAGCATATGCTGTTGGCTTTGTCTCCACAATACATCCAGATTCTGGTCCTTGTCACCATCTCTGCTGCCAACACCTTGGTCCAGGCCATCCTCATCTCAAGCCTGGATTACCACAAAAATCTTCTGCTGGCTTTCCTATTCCATCCTTGTCCTGGATAGGTTATTATCAATCTAGCAGCTTTATTAAAACCCAAAGCAGATTATTCTCCTCCTCTTTTGAAGCTGTCTACTGGCTCCTCATCTTCCTTACAGTAAAAGCCATAGTGCTTCTCATGATCTACAAGGCTCCACAGTCTCACCTTTGTTCCCCTCTGGTCTCTGTGACTGCCACCTCACTCTGCTCCAGCCCAAGATGATTCCTTACTCTTTCTCTCAGCCATAAACCCAGTGTTGGTCTGAGTCTGGATTCATTGCTGATGTTCCATCAAGTGCCCTCAACTAGTGTCTTTTGAATCTGTCCCAAAAATCATCTCAACACCTTCTGGAGAAAATGTAAGTCATCCATCCAATTTATCAGTGAGATAAATCAACTCTACTTCCAAAATATGTGTTAATGGGTTATTTTTTCATCATCTTCGCTGCCTACCAACCCTCAGCCCCCCACCAGTATTATTTATTTCTGGACTAGTGCTTTCCAGCTCTGTCTTTTCTCTCTGACTGGACTCACATCCTAGAGATATTTATACTGCTGATTCCCTCACCTCCTTTCAAGTATTTACTCAAATGTTTTCTTCTCAAGGAAGCCTATCTTGACTACTCTATTTAAAATTATAACCAGTACATTTTTCTATTAGAATATAAACTCCATGGAAGTGGGCATCATTTCTTTTGTTTTTAAATTGATGTATCCTAGGAGTGTAGAACAGTGTCTGACAATAGTAAGCACTCATTGCATATTAGTTTAATGAATGATTAAGCTAGAAAGTCCTAGTTTTATATCTGGATTTGATATTGTGGGACATTGGGCAAGACACTTCAATCTCCTGAAATCTGGATTTTTCACTTATGGAGAAACTATGGTATGCAACTCCTACTTCATGATTTCATGGTGATGCTCAGATTTTCACAAAAACATTTAAAAATACAGTCATCACTGTGCAGTTGTGATGTGGCTAAAGATGCAGAGGTCATGGATGGCACATTGAGTTCATGGATGGCACGGTGAGGTTATGGATGGCACGTGGGCTTATGCCCAGCCCAAGAGCTGCCCTGGCTGTTGGCCCACATGGTTCATACTGATCCTTGCAATCTTGAAAGTCACATCCCAAGTTATCACGTGCTTTGTGACCAAATCTTGTGTGAATAATTGTGCTCTGGATTTCAAAAATACTGTTACCTGGGGTTTACAATTTTTTAATTTTAAGTAAGTTCTTTATTAAACATACTTGTGTCAGAAACATTTGTCATTTTCTGAAACTGATGATTTGTAATTAGAGCAGGTTCACTGGTGCCTAGAATTTTAAGAATCTTGGTTTAGAGAGTTCCTGATCATTTTTAATGAGTTTCCTACCTTTGGGCATTGTGTTACATGCCTTTATTCATCCTAAGATTTGTTAGCAGCTTAAAAATAAAATTTTTAATTTTTACTGACAAAAGTAGTAGAGATTCAGCCATAAATCTAAGGGTTTTCTAGAAAGGAGAGATGATTTTGCTCATTCATCTTGGGGACTCCTAGAATTGTTTAGGGATATGTTGTAGGGTGGCTGGAATTTCTGTAATTATTGGTAGAGATGGAGGCAAAATATTTTGTTCATATTGCCTCTCTAATTTCGTTCAGAATGTTGTACTTGGGAAACACATAGTATAACACAAACAACAGCATTAAAAGACACCAACATGAAGATAGTCAACAATTAAGTGTTTTATGACTAAGGAGACCATATCATTTCATAGGTGAATGACAACTTACCGTATAGCTGTTTATAGAATAACTAAGTATTATTTTTACTCTGATCAAAAATAGGAAGTTTGGGGGGTTTGGGTGGCTTAGCTCAGTCGGTTAAGTGTCCAACTCTTGATTTTGGCTCAGATCATAATCCTACGGTTTGTGGGAGCCCCCTGTTGGGCTCTGCGCTGACAGTGTGGAGTCTGCTTGGGATTCTCTCTCTCCCTCTCTCTGTCCCTCCTCTGCTCATGTGCATGTGTGTTCTCTCTCAAATAGAGAAAGTTAATCAATAGAGAGCTCAGTACATTCCCACTTAAATGTTTTCTGTGTGATGAGACTGGTATTAAACTTTCTTCTCTCCTACCCATGAGGTTTTTAAAAAAATTATTTTATTGTGTACATAGCAGAAGATTTACCATTTTAACCATTTTTAAGTGTATAATTCAGTGACATTAAGTATATTCACAGTGTTGTGCAGTTATCACCACCATCTGTCTCCAAAACTGAAACTCTGTACCCATGAAACAGCTCCTCATTCCCTCTATCCCCAGTCCTTGGTAGCCGTTATTCTACTTTCTGCCTCTATGCATTTGACTATTCTAGCTACCTCACATAAATGGAATTGTACTCTACTTGTCCTTTTGTCTGGCTTATTTTATGTAGTTTAAATATTTTTAAGATTCATCCATATGGTAGCATACATCAGAATTGTATTCTTCTTAATGGCTGACTAATATTTTATTGTATGGATATACCAAATCTTGTTTATTCATTCATATGTTGGTGGACACTTGAGTTACTTCCACCTCTTGGCTATTGCGATTAAAGCTTCTATGAACATGGGTGTATAAATATCTGTCCCTGCTTTCAATGCTCTTGGGTATATACTGAGAAGTAGATTTGCTGGAACATGTGGAAATTCTATGCTTAATTTTGTTTTTGTATTTGTTTTGAGGGACTACCATACTCTCACCAGCTTTTAAATAAAATTTCATCCTCCTCAACCTCTAAAGAGTGCTTGAGCTCTGCCTTCCCAATTCCCAGACTGATTATGAACTAGAAGTAGGATCATGGGTTGAGAGAATTAAATGGTGGGGAAAGGGTCCCTTCATGTCTGGTGAAGCTCTCCATGTCCTTTTGTGGTGGAGAATGCAGATAATGAGCCAAGACAAGTAGAAATAAAGCCAAGAACTAAGATAATCACCATAATAAGAAAGCTGGGGTAGGAGAAAGGAGGTGAATGTCAGCAACTTGGCAAGGAAGAGGCATTGGCACAATTGCACGATTGACAGAAGACAAGGAGGAAGCTTCTAAGAAGTGTTCCTGCTGTGAGTAGTGAGTTGTAACTACTAATTGTTCTTAGATAAACCTAAAGTTTGGAATCCCTCTCAAATTTTCTCTTGGCTGCTGAGTTGGGTTCCTGACATTTGATTCTCTGCAGAGACTGAGTCATATGAAGCCCATAGATACATGAGACTTACACCTGAATTGGCCAAAGTGGCTAAACTTTATGCTATTATAATAGCCAAATCTTTAATACTTAGTAAATGAAAAAAAAAAAAGAAAGAAAGAAAGAAAGAAAGAAAGAAAGAAAGAAAGAAAGAAAATCACTAGGAGCACCTGGGTGGCTCAGTCAGTTAAGCGTCCATTTTGGCTCAGGTCATGATCTCACCGTTTGTGAGTTTGAGCCCCGTGTTGGGCTCTGTGCTGACAGCTCAGAGCCTGGAGCCTGCTTCAGATTCTGTGTCTCCCTTTCTCTCTGCTCCTCCCCTGCTCACGCTCTGTCTCTCTCTCCTTCAAAAATAAATAAACATTCAAAAAAATTACTTTTTTAAAAAAGGAAAAATATCACTCCATTAGAAGCAAAGCAACAAGGTAATAATAAAATATTAATTCTTTTTTCTTTGGCCTTCAGGCTACAACTTTTTACTTAAAATAAATGTAGCTTTGAGAAGATTATTTTTGTTGCCTGCAGCACAGCTTTTCAGCTCTGACTTTAACCAGAATTGTGCACTTGAATATTCATAAGTACAAATTGCAAACTCAAATCAGAATTATTTTTATAGGATACCAACTAGAAACAATGTCACCATTTATTTGGAAAAAACAATATGGTGAGTGGGATGGAATGAAGTTCTGGTAACAAAATTTTCCTAACCCTAAATTGGGCTGTGTTCTGACACATGGTCTGATAAGGCAAAATATTTTAAATCAGTAGAGTCCTGGAAAACCCAGGACATATGGCAGCCTTAGTTTGGGTACTAAAATAAGATCCCTTACTCAGACATGATTTTTTTCAGCAAATTAAACAGCAGTACCCCACTACATTTATGGATTTCTTGACTTATTGATTCAGTCTCTTCTTAGCAGGGTGTAGACTCTCTTCAATGTATGTTTCCAGTTTTATCTTTTGATGCTACCCTCTCTCATGGTCTACCCTCCACCCATCTGAAATTACTTAGTTTCACTGTATATGCCATGCTGTCCACGCTTTGCATGTGTTCGTGCCTCTGTATGAAATACTTTTCCCTGCACTTTTTGCCCAGATAATCTCTGCTGATTTCTCTAGTTTAAGCATATCTCCTAGGGGAAGGTGTCTTATGCCACTTTGTACCCTTATCTTTTTTTTCCTGATGCTTTCTCTATGCCTTCAAGTATTCCCGGTAAACCTCTATCACAGTGTATTGCACATCGGATGAGAAATGTTGGTTTACTTTTTGTCGTCTCCCTAGGATAGTAAGCTGTTTGAGGGTACATTCGTTTGCTAGGGCTGTCATTACAAAATAACCCAGACTGGGTGGCTTAAACAACAGAAATGCATTTTCTTACAGCTCTGGAGTTTGGAAGCCCAAGATCAAAGTGCTGATAATGTTGGCATCTCCTATGGCCTCTCTCCTTGGCTTACAGATGGCTACCTTCTTTTTGTGTCCTCACATGGCCTTCTCTCTGTGCACAACAGCATTTCTGGTATCTTTTCCTCTACTTATAAGGATACTAGTCATGTTGAATTAAAGCCCCACACTTATGACTTTATTTAACCTGAATTCCCTCTTTATAGATCCTATCTCCAAATAGCACTTTGGGGAGTATGGCTCTAACATATGAATTTTGGGGAGACAGGCACACAATTGAGTCCAGCTAATGAGGACAAAGTCCATTTCTTATTTGAATTCATATCTCTGCTTCCTACCAAACTGCTTGATACCCAGTAAGCAACCAATCAACAAATACGTACTAAAAGATCAGTAACAAGTGGATGAATAAATGAATAAAGCAACAGAAGACTGCCTTGTCAAGGTTTGAAGGAATCGGGACTTAAGAGGAGATATTCATAGAGATGACAGCCAGAGTTGTAGTAAAGGACATGATTATAGAGAGAAAGAGTTTGCAGAGAAAAAAAGAGCAATGCTGCAAATAGGGAGGGGTAAACAAGAGAAGGACACAGCAGAAGAGACAAGGCGCAGCATAGATTGAACCTGGAAGAAAAGAGTTTGTGAGGTAAGGGAGGACATCTGCAATGTTAAATATTGAAGGAAGATGAGGTTACTGGATCTCATAGATAAAAATCATTGGTGCACACCCCCCAGGATGGCTAAAATAAAAGAGATTAAAAAAAATACCGAGTTTTGGCAAGGATATGAAACAACCAGAAACTCACACACTGCTAGTGGGATGTAAATTGTTACAACTATGACAGGGGAAGATAGGATTCAGTAGGCAGAGAGGGAAAGATTAGCACCCGAGGTCCCTGGGTGGGGAAAATCACCTATTTTGGAACAATGCTGGGAGTGTGTGACAACAGCAAACCCCCTCAGGTGTAAGGTTCCTCTTAACAAGTAACAGACCCCACCTACTACCCCTCAGGTTTCCCTTCAGGAATTTGACAAAAGACCTAAGTATGGCCATAGACCACCCCTCGTGCAATGAAAACAAGCCAATCAGGAATGGACAACCCAGCACCTAGAGCTATTCAGCCAATAAGGGTAGAATTTGAGAAGGAACAAGGGGGAAAGGAAGGGGGAGGGCTGACCAGAGCCTTATAAAACAAGGACCCTCCCCTATAGTCCTCAGGCATTCACTTTCTAATGTCCCCTTTCTGTAAGGGGAGCTTTCCTACTAGTCTTCATTTCTAATCTTATATTGTAATAAACTTTTGCCTACTGCTCATTTTGTGTCCACCTCTTCATTCTTCGAAGTGGCGAGACAACGATTCCCAGGTATTGTGGTGAAAAAAAAAATCCTGCAACACAACTGCTCTGGAAACTGGCAGTATCTATAACATTACAACTGAAGATATGAATACTCTGTGCCCCCTGCCCCGCCATTTATTTCTAAATGTATACTCAGTAGAAATGTGTGCGTATGTTTATTGAAAGATATATACTAGGATGTTCATAGCAGCACTATTCATGAAATCTCTCAGATTGGAAGCTACTCGAATGCCCATCAAAAGTGGAATAGGTAACACCTTGTAACATATCCACACAATGATAAGTTACAGGAATGAGATGGATGAACTACAACTACGCTCAACGATATGGATAAACATATAATTCCAATGTTGGACAAAAGAAGACACATGCAAAAGAATACATATGGTATGTTTCCCTTTATAGGAAGTTTACAAACAAGCAACAGGACTGTATGCCTTCAGAAGTCAGGATAGCAGTTAACTTGTTGGGGGTAGGGGCAGTAAGTGACAGGAAGACATGAGTAGGAAGTCTGGAATTCTGCTAATGTTCTGTTTCTTGGTCTGGGTGCTGGTATATAGGTGTGTTCAGTTTGTATACATTCAATGAGCTTTTCATTTATGATTTGTCCACTTTGTGTATATTGCTCTTCAAGAAACATTTAAAAAAGCAATTAAAATTCAATAAGTAATGAAGTGATGTAATATTCTGATGGTCTGACCTAAGCAAAAAGAAGTTTTAAAGTTTTGTTGTCTAAGAAAGCATTACTGAAGAGAGGATAACTATGAAATTTTGTTGGTGGAATGAAGGAACAGATTATGAGGGTTTTTGTCTAACTTAAGACACTTGGCACCAGGAGAAGTAAACCCAAGCTATGTAAGCATAGCTGGAGCAGAGAAAGATTTTACTTCATTTCAGTTTTTTCCTTTTCATTTAAAGTAGGGAATGACCCAAGAATAGAAAGGTATTGCAGGGGAAGAAAAGATATTTTCTCTTTTTTTCTAGGTTCTTGGCAGGGGCCCCTGTTAACAAAAGACAGATTAATAAAAGAAAAACAAACAATTTTATTAACATGTGTGTGTCATACATATGAGAAATAAGTGTGGTTAAAGAGATGGTTTAGAATTCAGGCTTAAATAACTATCTTCAGCTAACTCAAAGAAAGAAGGGTGTGGGGAAGGCCACTTAAGAGGAGGTGACCAGGGAAACATAGTAAACAAGGGAAAGGTTGGTTATGATTTAAGTCTTCTCCATTGATAAAGAGTCTCTTGTGACTTGGAGCTATTTTCCTCTTTCTAGTACTGAAAGGGAGATACCCTTACAGATGGAGATTTCCTTTATAAATGTAAATTTCCCTTACAAAGGATAACTTATACCATTTTCAGAGCTTCTCCTGTGCCTGCTGTTTCTCAAAAGCAAATCTTAACCGGAGAGGCATATTTGGGGTGGCATACTCTGGATTCCTATAGTATCAAAGAGGGGGAAATTTGAGGTATCACTGAGGAGGAATGTTGAAAGTAAGTCTCAGACTTACTTGATTAGGGAGCATGGGGCAAGCTGAGGGCAAAGTACAGGCTAACAGCACCCCGCCCCCCCCCCCCCACCAGGTAGGTTATGTGTGATATTCTTCAGACACTGGTGGCTGCCCAAGAACAGGGAAAAGGAAAGAAAGCAAATGGTTGGCTCATAGAGATCACAGTCCTACAGGACAGGAGTCTCCTGCAGTTTACAGATAATTTAGTAAACTGCAAGAAAAAGGCAATCTTATCCATAGTCTAAACTCCAGAAACCTATAGACTCTGTTTCGTGGAGCCCTAATACCCTCATCAAGATGGAAAGGGGTTTAAGTGCTTGCCATTGTGATGTGGGGAACTAAGGCAAATGAAAAATTAAATTCCCTTACTGCCTATGGTCCATTGAGAAGTCCTTGAAACTGGCAGAGTGACCTCCCTCTGGGAGCTCAGCTGCCCTGATGATGACACTTTGCTATGGGCAAAAGGGAATCTTGGCTTTATATTTTTCCAACCCCCAGGATCTTGTAAGTCTATTTTAACATAAAAATTCCTTTGGAAACTTCCTTTATCTCAACTCTCCCAAGATACATGCTGACAATCATACTTCAAGCTTATGGCCTCCAATATACATCTGAAGGGTCTCATGACTGAGATTTTACTAAATGGTAACAAATGGTGTTTCTATAGCAAAGGCTAGCCCCTCAAGGTCCCGGAAACCTTGCTTCCAAAATTCCTCAAAGACTACTCTATCCCTGACCCCCTCCCAACCTGAGGGTATGTAAGGAGTTATCTGTCACGACCCCAGTGCAGCTCTTCCTGCCCATAGGTCCTATCACCAGACTTTATTAAAATCACCTTTTTGCACCAAGACATCTTCAAGAATTCTTTCTTGGCCGTTGGCTCTTACCACCCTACCATCATCCCCCAAAACATCAGCGTGAAGATGGGATTAGGGACAAAGGTAGAAAGTGTGGGTCCTTGGAAAAGGATCAAGCCCTCTTCCTTAGGTATAGGATGGCCAGGCAGCAAGGAAATTGAGGCTCCTGGGCTCCTGTAGGTGTCTGAGTCCAGTCTAGAACATTAAATGTGGGAGGTGGGTGTGAAGATGGGTCTTAAAAGAGTGCAAGATTAGCAATCATGTCAGCAGGGAACATACTGGTGAGACAAGAGAAGAATGCCTGCTTTGCATGACTCTGGAGGGATCCCATGAGCCTTCTATGCATTTTGTGGTACAATGGTGTGGAGTTCAGGGTGAAATGGAGAGACAGCGGTCAGAAGTGTTGCCCACACAATGTTGGGCATAAGTAAAGTTCTAAAAAGGTGAGCAGTTCCAGAAGGATCTTTACCAAATAGCTCTGCATGGTCTTCAGAGTTGCTGTTTGGCAGGGGTCAGTTGGAGTGTCCTGGGAGAGAGGGTCAAAGGGACTAGGGGTTGGGGAGTGCGTTCAGTCCCCAGAGGGAAGGGGGGAGACGGCAGGCCAGGCCTTTTCTGGCCTCAGGAGAGATTTCTTGTCCTTCCTAAATTTCAACTCTTTCCCCCCACATGCACCTCAGAGTGAGCATTTTATTGTGGTCACAACCTCTTTATATAAAGCCCCTTAATAAATGGAAACTCAGGATAAACATTTTTTTACATAAAGAGATGAATCCCTCACATTCTGTGGCAGTGGTCTTCGTGGTTGTTTACAGATGGATTCACATCTGGAGATCCTATCAGCCCCAAGAGGCCCATGACATTGTGTCCGATATTTTTTTTTAATGTTTTTATTTATTTTTGAGAGAGAGAGAGAGAGAGACAGAGTGTGAGCAGGGGAGGGGCAGAGAGAGAGAGGAAGACACAGAATCCAAAGCAGGCTCCAGGCTCTCAGCTGTCAGCGCAGAGCCCGACACGGAGCTCAAACTCACAGACCGCAAGATCATGACTTGAGCTGAAGTCGGACGCTTAACCAATTGAGACACCCAAGACACCGAGGCCTAATATTCTAATGTAAGAAAAGGGTCCCTAAAATGTTGGTGACTCCAAGCGAAAGGTCCCTGTGCCACGGGAGAGCTGCAGATAGAATGGATTTCTTAACCCAGAAGCCAGGTCCCTCATTTATAAATAATACCATCAGTTATGCTCTTTTTGTTTTCTAAAAAGTAAACTTGAAAATATACTCTTTTTACTCACAGAGCCATTAAATAGAGGCTCATTTTACCACCTGGGTTATTAGCCCTGACTAGCCTTCGACACGGAGCTAGGTTTTTATCCACATGAAACCCTCTGTCACCACCATCATTATCTGCTGCTTCTACCCCAATTTCTCATATTACACACTATCTGCCTCATTACCCCAAATTGGAGAATTTTAGGCAGAATCATCTGAGAAAATATCGGAGGTAAAAAGAAGCCATTACAGGCTGTTGATGTCTTGTTTGCTACTTTTCTGCTCATTTTACTGCTCTTAACCCCCTAGAAAAGGAACTGAATTATAATCAACTGCAATTTATCAGTGCTAATGGAGGGGAGAAGAGACACTGGTAACACAAGATTGCAAGTAATGAGAGATAAATGTAGGGAAAAGACAACATATGAATATGTGCTTTTTAGGTATTATAAATATCTGCCCTGATAACTTTGGGATTCAACTAGAATGTCTGTGGCCTGGGATGGGGAAGGTGGTGGGACAAGACTAAGTAGGGCTAATGCAAACTTGATCATTGGCAGAGGCAGGGCGAGCCGTGTGGGAGAAAACAACAAGCAGAAAATGGAGAGCTGATTTGCGGCCAACTACAATGGAAAACAGACGGTATATCTGAGCCAGGTTGGCATATGCCATTCATTTTCTCGTTTGAAAAAATTGCCACATTACTTTTATTCTATGATTGGTGTTGCTATGAACCACCTGAAAGTAGACCTTTCTTGTTGGTGAACCCCAGGGAAAATTCATGTGCAGTATGGCTCTCAACTTTTATTTCTGTAGAAATGGACATACAGCGTGGTGCATGTCAGTCTGATGAAGGGGCCCCAATCTGGACTGTCCTTTGAAGCATGCACATGTGAAATTGGAAGACCGGCTGTGGCTGTCTGTGGGTAGGACAATGTATTCTTACCACGCTGACATCTCATTTCTATAGGAAGGCAGGGATCATTTTGCTGGATTCTGCACATAAGTCAAAATAAATCAAGATCTGCATTAGAACTGAAATCTCGATTACTTTTTCCATTAGATTTGCTTGGGCTGTCTATGCATTAGAAGGAGAGAAGGAGCAGACACAGAGTGGCAAAGAAACCTTTATTTATAATTTATTTTTTGCATTTTAATTCTAGCCAAAAGAATCAGCCATGTCAGAACTTAGGGTTTTAATGACTGAATGTGAGACAAATCTAAGCATTCCTACAATTGTTTCCCTTTCTAAAATGCTGTTTTCTGTCTTGTCCTTAACTGTCACCTATGGGGTCATGTCAATCCATGACACATGAGACACCCTTCATCCTTGAAAGCTCATACTCCAGAGTCACAGTTTCTTAATATTTGTTTGGTTAAGTGCCACCTTTCAAGACCCAGTTATTACTGTAGCCAATTAACTAGTTCACTGGCTCATGAAAACTGTAATGCTTCTGGAAGCAATAAAATTAAAGCTCAGAGCTCCTTTAAAAAGGCAGAGAGAATTGGCAGGGCTTTCTGTTGTTGTTGTAGGCATTGTTAGCTGTCCTTCATGTCTGAGAAGGCTGAGCTATCAAGAGTTTTACTGTATCCTTTGATGTATGAAGAATCGAATTCAGAGCTTACCCTGTGTACATTTTGCTGAGACCAAGCCAGTATTCGGGTTAGAGAGTAGGTATTAGCAAGGTCTTCACAGCAAAGGTTTTTTGCCCTAATAAATGCTGTAACAGAAGCTGGTTAGCTCTTTATTTCTCTTTCCTCTGAGTCCAGAATTAGATCACATTGTCCAGCCTCCTCCCCCTTGAAGTAGGAGTGTCCCTGGGATCGAGATCTGTCTGATAGAATGTGCTAGAAAAGTAATGTTCATACCTCTAGGCCTGGCTCCACGGTCTTTCTGGCATTATACAGACAAACGTGGTAACTTAGAGAATCTGGTGTTGAAGGTGATGGAGCCATGTGGTAAAAGGAGCCTGCGTCCTTGAATCATTGCTCTGAGGACAACTGTCCACTGATTTGGAGGAATCGTTATCGAGAAAAATAGACATCTGTTCTCTGAAGCCACTGAGACTTAGGTTTTATCTGTTAAATCTTTAGTTTCTCCTTAGCTGGAACTCTAGACCAGCATATGTCTAAATTTAATGCATGTTGACATTATTTTGGCCCCCTATGACAAGCGATTTTAGATTCACTCTTGCTACATGAAGGTCTGTGTATCTGCCAGAATTAACTATTCCAAATCCTTGTAAGACAGAAGTTTTTTAAAGATCAGTTAAAATTAGCGATCAGAAGGCCTCAGTATGCAAAGCACTCTGGAAGGCGTTGGGTAGGGACAATGGCTATGGAATCAATATGATACTGTCAGAGCACACGGAAACGAGGGTGACCGCATACGGTGCACACGCTCTGTAACTGAATGTTCAGAACTCAAAAACAGTGGTTACTAGAAGGGCTGGGGGGTCTGAGGCTACACTGAGCTGACGAACCAGTGCTTGAACTCTTGGAGCTGAGTTGGTTCGGGTTTCCTTCTGAGGCTGCCTCAGGCCTAGGGACACAGATGGAGACAGTCATAGCAAGAGTGACAGTGCTTTTCACCCACGGTCCCACCCACGAGGTTTTCTTGCACTCTTGCCAGAGATCTTTGTATTAGGCTCCCCAGACATACCTTAGCCCTTTCAGGCTGTTTTTGTGGAAATAAACAAAGACGAACCACATGAGGAAAAACAGGCTGTTTATTCTGGGCTTGTTAGAGCAAGAGAGGCAGTGATGGTTGCTTGCATTTGGCAGAGATTGAAAAGCAGGCAGAGGATGGGACAGCTTCACAGAGGAAAAGGGGAAGGCTCCAGGGGTGCCCTGACTGGAGGCTGCTGGCCTCAGGAAACTAGAGGTGTGTTAACTAGAACCAGAAGACCTATGCCATTGGGTTAGGGGTGCGTATGTGGCTTTCTCTGGTTGGTCCAAGTTGGAAGTGAGGTAAAACAGTACAGAAGCTGTCAGTTATGAACTAAGTCCTGGCCATTTGGGGTAGGTTAGCTTCTTGCATTGTTTCTAGAGATAGCACTCTGGCTTCCTGCAAGGCTGAGTTGCAGCAGGCCGGTTTCCTGGGCTATTTACTGCAGATAGGGGGTTGGTTCCCTGTAGATGGGGGGTAGGAGGGCAGGTTGCCATGTGTTGTGGGTCAGAGTCTATTTTTTACATATGTTTGGCCGTTGCTTGTATGTATATTCAGTCTCTTATTTGTTTATTTATTTTAACAATTTATTTTTAAACAGACCTCCTTCTTCCTTGCAGAGGACAGCTGACTGTCCCCTTCCACTGTCATATTAAAAAGCTGCCCACCCTGCTGACCATAAACCTGTCCCTTAGGTTGAGTCCCAGGAAATTCAATGCCCTCCCTGCCTGGGAGCAAGTCTCCTTGTCCTTCTTGGGAACCTCTCTCAGAAAGATTTGGCAGTAAAATTTATCTCATCAGTTTTAATCTCATTGGTCCTCAAAAACTTTTTTCTATTTCTGTTTCTCCTGGGGGCTGTGGCATCCTCATGCAAGCTGGTCTGTTGGTGGCTGCTCACTGTGGCCGCTCCTGGGTGGCCAGGCAGGGCAGGCCTCCCATTGTGTTGCATTTAAAAAAAAAAAAAAAGAAGAGAGGAATTAATGTAAAGAGCTGTGCTAACAAGTGGGTAGTACTATTGGGTGTGTATAAATTCATGCATATTTTTCTTTTTAAGCCTATTGGTTTATTCTGTTTTTAAATCAGAAATGGATCCAGCCAAAAAGAAAAAAATAAAATAGTTTGCATTTCCTTCTCATGCTCCCCTTTTAGCGGCTCAAGGCTAATGACAGAAAACCCCCCAACCCATTTAGCATTGTCTGTGTTTAAAAGACTCTCAAGTATTAGCTCTTGGGAAGCCCAGCATTTTAAAACTTGCAAAATAGGCAGGCAGGGCAAGATGCCATGTTTCCAACTCCCTGGGACTCATTTCAGGAGTTTGATTAACTCTTTGGTTCAAAGTATCTGCTTTGAAGAAGAGGTAGGGGGCATTCAAATGAGGGATGCTGTCTGCCAAGATCAAAGCGGCATTGCACATTTTAAAGAGTCTAATTCACAGACCCTTGGATAGTTGTAGCACCAACTTGAAGCCTATTTGGTCAGAAGTGGCCACTTGAGCAGTCTTGGGGGTGGGCGAGGGCTTCTTTGTTTTGGAAAGTGCTTCCCACCCAGAGGAAGGAATGTGAAGTGAGGGAGCCCTCTTTTGGACAAAAGCTAAGGAGGAAAGTCAGGGACAGAGGGAAAGACCCAGTCAAGGCTGGGGAAGAACACATAAGCTAAGGACTCTTGGTTTGCCTTATATTGGCAGGTAGCTCCTCGGGAGAAATAGTCTGAATTCAGATCATGGGAAAGCCAACGTGCATTTTTAAGACAGAAGGTAAAGGGTATACTGCCTACAGGGAAAAATCTTCCAAATATATCTAGACTATAGGTTACAGGGTTAGAATTTTTTTCTTCTTGTTTGTTTGGCTAAGATGAGGAACTTTAAAGGTGGGAATAGGGTTGGTGGAGGTGTGTGTGTGTGTGCGTGTGTGTGTGTGTATGTGTATGTGTTTTAGGGAGCTGGCATCAGGTACTGTCTTCTGTTGGGGCATGAACATAGGAATGCCATTCGAATGTATCCCATTGTGGTCCTGGATCCACTTTCTTTGCTTTCCTCAAGACCAACTGGCACAGGTGATCCAAGTGGAGATAACCCATGACTGTTTTGAGTACTAACTTTGATGAGTGTGGTCAGTGGCTTCTGATAGGGCCACCAAGGATCCCCACCTCCTGGAATTCATACCTTCACTTAATGCCCTCCCCTTGAAAGTGGGCTGCATGGAGTGACTCACTTGTAATGAAAAGAACATGGAAAAGGTGTCGGGGGGTCACTTCTGGATAGGTTTATAAGAGACTGTGACTTTTATCCTGCTCACACTTCTTTCTCTCTTGTCCTCTACCTTGCTTCCTTTGTGCCACGGGGAGGCCCACATAGCAAAGCAGCCTCTGGCTAATGGCCAGTAAGGAGCTGAGGCTCTCAGTCCAACAGCCTTTGAAATGTTGAATCCTGACAGTAACCATGCAAGTGGATCCTTTTCCTGGAAAGCCTTGAGGTGAGTCCAGTCCACTGTTCCCTTGACTTCAATCTGTGCCAGGCTGAGAAGGAGAGGGGACAGCTACACTGTGTCTGGGTTCCTGAGCTACAGGAAATGGGACACAGCAAATGTCATTTCCGCAGCAAGAGATAATGAATACATCGGGGTATTTCGCTCCATCAATCTGCTTCTCCCTGACCCTGTCCATCCACATAGCTGCCAACTTCTGAAAGGATTTATCTTTCTTTAAAGTTTTTACCTCTTCCCCTGTCTCTGGTTTTACAGCCACAGCCCATTCCAAGGAAAGATTTAAAGTTCTTGGGGGAATTATAGGAAAATAGATTAAGAGCCCTGACATTTGCAGAATGTCCTCCAGCCACTTGTCCTCATTACCCACCCTTGGTTCTTTCGGTTCATCAAGTCTCATGTAGCTGTGCACCAATGAGATTGCCTTCGGCTGCAAGAGACATAAAATCTGGAAAAAAATATAGTGGATTGTATGAGTAAAGGGTTTATTTTTCTCACACAACACAAAGTTTGGACTTAGGTGGTCAAGGATGTTATTTGAGCAGGGGTTGGCAAGATTTGTGAAAGACCAGAGAGTGTTTAGGCTTTGCAGGTTGTATAAGCTCTGTTGTAGCCACTCAAGTCTGCCCTTGTAATGTGGAAACAGCCATAGACGATAGGCAAATAAATAAAAGGCAAATAGATGGCAGCCATAGACAGTGTAAACAAATGAGCATGGCTGTCTACCAATAAAACTTTATTTATGGACCATAACATTGAGTGTCATATAATTTTATGTTTCATGAAATATGCTTCTTCTTTTGATCTTGTCCCAACAATTAATTTTTTGTAAATGTGCATTTATTTTTGAGGGGGGTGGGGAGAGCAAGCAGGGGAGGGGAGGGGCAGAGAGAGAAGAGGACAGAGGATCTGAAGCAGACTCAGTGCTGTCAGCACAGAGCCTGACATGGGGCTCAAATTCATGAACTGTGAGATTATGACCTGAGCCAAAGTTGGACACCCAACAAACTGAGCCCCCGGGTGCCCCAGATCTCTTGAAGCCTGATTATGTAAAATACTTCCTCCCCATTTTTCAGCAGTAATTCATGTTATGTTATGTCAGGGCACACTGATGAGCTTCAAAAATTGGGATAAGCAAGTATTTCACAAATTTGACTCATGATTTTTATTTTTGCCCACCACGATTGCAACACACAGGCGTATCCCCAGGATCTAGTTAATGTGGGCACCTTGCAAGTCTCGATGCCGCTTTAGCTAGTATGTCAGCATGGTTCTTGCCTTGGACAGCTTGTTATGGCTCATTCTATGAAAGCAGCAACTAAAATGCTTGCTGCAGTAGTTTCTAGTTCTTTCCTACTTTGAGTCCTTAACTTTAACAGGTTCCCTCAAAATGGATTGCCAGCGGGGAATTGAAATAATTCGTTGTTGTTGTTACGTTTTGTGCTGGTTCCACAGAAGTATCTGTTTTGGGAAACCTCTGGAGAGACTGACTAACCCCACAAGACAGGGGGAAGTTAGCCCTTCACTGTATGGAGGGCTACAGAAATCTCAGGGTCTCTGCCTGTTGGCAATGTCTGCATGGGCACAGAACACCAGATTCTGGGGTCTACAGCTAGGACACTTTCTAGAAAGGGGAGACCTTATATGGCATATTAAAAGAGATGGGCCTGGCACATTTACTGGGATTTGGACATTTAAAAATAAAACCTCTGAATAAAATAGCACGACAAATGTGATACTCACTGCAATACAACCACTACCTTCTGGTTCTCTGACTAGCTGTGGCCCTTAAAACAAGTCAGTCACTTCTTCACATCTTGCTCGGTTTCCACTTCTCACAACCTGCTCCCATCTCGCTTTAAAAGCATATAAAATAATGTGTAAGATCACAGGCTTTGGCCTCAGACAGACTTGGGTTCAAGTTTCGGCTCTGCCACTTTCAGTCTGGGTGAGCTTGGACAAGTTGCTTGATCACCAGGAGCCTGAAATCCTTCTGTAAAATGGGACTAACATGATCAATTTCCTACTTTGTTTTCAGGATAAAATGGGAAAATATATGTAATACTCTTAGCGTAGTCCTTGACAGCTAGTTTGCACTCAAAAATTTGCCACATACCAGGAGTCTTTTGGTAGAATCATGTGATCCTTTTACTTACTACTTACTAAGTCCCTTTGTGTGATACACTCTGAATTTAAAACTGTATTGAAGTCTTTGTTCTGAGAGTTTACTTCATTAGACAAGCCTAGTCAGCCTGTGTGATATTTTGGAATTCCTTTTCCAAAGAATAGCTAACATTTATTGAGTGCTTATGACAATCCAGACACAGTTTTAAGCACTTTGCATGTATTATTTTATTAAAACCTCACAATAACCACATAAAGACAGGAGTGTTGTTAATTCCCACATTAGGAAGGAGGGACTGAGGCATGCTCACCTTGTCTGAAGTTATTCAGCTGGTAAATGGTAGAATGGGTAATGCCACTAGGGTCAGTGGTTCCCAACTGGTGGGGGTCAGTGGTTCCCAACCTGATCCTCCCCACGGAACATTTAGCCACATTTTCACAATTGTCCTAACAGTCAGTTGGGTGCTACTGACCACCCCAAAAAGAATTTTCTGGCACAATTGTCAATAGGGCCAAAGTCGAGAAACCTTTCCTGGGCTGTCTGATTCCTGAGTTCATGTTCTCAGCTATTTCTTTATCCAGTTTCCATATATTTTCTACAGATCACATAAGGACAACTTAAATACAAAGTGACAACTCCTGGGTCTCCTCGGCTTTTATGTGCCCTTCTGAAAAAACTTTAGGAGTAATTAAGAATGGCTACGATTTGGTTTTTGCAAAACAGTTAATTGTAGAATGAATAATGTTAAACATCCAGATGTAACAGAGTACCAGAAAAAAAATTAAAAAAAAAATCCCCCTCCTTCAATTCAGAAAGAACAAGTTTCTGTGAGTAAGACACTGAAGTGATGCTTCAGTGGAATTGCAGAATACTCAGGGGATGGCCCCTTGGGCGGTGACAGTGACTCCAAGCAGAGGCTTGCCTGCCAGCTTTCTCCTGAAGCCTAAAGAACGAGGCAACAGGTGACAGAATTTGTGACAGCCCTGGAAAAAAGCCACAAATACTTTTGAGGTAGAGGCATGACCACCAAAGAGCGCCAGGGAGAGAGGTAAGGTCCTGCCCTCATGAGGCTTGTACTTATAGATGAGGCAGAAAATAAACAAATGAACAAGTAAATATGTACTTTGATATCTGATGCTGACAAGTGCCAGGGAGAGAATTATGGCAGAATGGGAGGGCTGGCACTGTTTTAGGCAGGGTGTCTGGGAAACCCTTTCTGGAAAGATGGCGTTTGAGTAGAAACCCAAATGAAGTGAGGGAATGAGCCCCACAAGGCATAGGCACAGGTGTTCCGGAAAGCGATGCAGTCTGGGGGCAGGAAAGGCTATCTTTTATCGCTCCAGGAAGAGCAAGAAGCCCCTCATGGCAGAGAGAAGTTGGCAAGGAGAGGCTGAGAGAGGGGGAAGGTCAGAAGGGCCAGGCCAGCAGGGCCTGCAGGTGGTAGTGAGAGCTGAGGCCTCATTCTGTGTGAGGGAGAAGGGGTAGGTGGTGGTGGGCAGGGATTTGAACACATGTTCAAAGTGCAGTTTTCCAAAAGAATCACCTTTGCTGCTCTGAGGAGAACCAGCAGGAGGGGCCAAGAGTGGAAGCATGGTGGTTAGTAAGGGGTATTGTTTGGTTACAGTTATTGTGTCGGATCCCTCTTTTGTCATTAAACGAAAAAGCATGTCAAAGATGGACTTTGGTTGCCCCTCAGTCCTGGGCCCGGATCTTGGCTCTATCATGCCACTTTGACTTCCATCTGTGTCACAGAGATAGTTATCTCACATGACTATTGAGAGAATTGATGGAGAAGTGTTATATCGAGCACCTACCGTGGTTCCTGGCATTAAATGTCATTGGTGTTTATTAAATGTTCCTTTCATTCCTGCAGTGGATTGAATGTTTGTGTCCCCTCCCAAATCCATGTGTTGAAGCCCTAACCCCCAATGAGATGGTATTTGGAGATGGGGCCTTTGGAGATGATTAGGTCATGAATGAGACTGGTGCCTTTATGAAACAGACTCTACAGAGTCCCCTCACACTCTCTACCTCATGAGAACACAGCCAGAAGACCACTATCTGCAAACCAAGACATGGCTCCTCCCCAGACACTGAATCTTGTCTTCATCTTGGACTTCCAGCTTCTAGAACTGTGAGAATTAAGTGTATGTTGCTTAAGCCATCCAGTCCATGGTATTTTTGTAATAGCAGCCTGAAAATACTGAGATAGTCATTTTGACCAAGAGGACAGCTCTAATCGCTACATAAAATGGCAATATCCCCCCCTCCTTCCCCAACACCAGGCTCCCCAAATGTCCCACACCTAACTCTATTTCTCTGTCAGCCCCATCAGGAATGGGAGTGCCATGAAGGCAAGGGCTCTTATTTCCTTGGTCACTGCTTTCCTACCACCCACAGTGGTATTTGACATCAGTACTTATGCCTCAACTGATATCTGATGAATGAAAAAAAATGAATTTGTTTGAATATTTATTAAAATGAGGACCTTGGGCTTGGATCCCTGGCAGCTCCATATGTGGACCACATCAAAAGCCCCAACTACCATCCAGTCAGTAGTCAGGGTTGATTGGGCTAATGTGCACGATTCAGACTTATTCATTACCTTAATTATATCCTTCCCAAATCTGAATGGTTTAGCTGGGTGGATGATCTTGCCTATAGATTGTTCTTCAAACTAGAATAGACAAGAGCATTTACTCTCTTTTTAGTATCTCTGAAACTGTTTTGAAGAGATATTTTAGATGAGAAAAAAAAAAAACCCTCTCCATCCTTTACTGTTTGGTATGTGAATTTGGGCTCAGAAATTGATAATCAGAAGCCATTTCTGCCAATCAGCTTGACAAGAGAAAAGAGATACAGGAAGATGCTGAAAGTGAGATTCTTAACAGGACTTGATGATGTCACATCTCCCAGGATACCCCTATCCTCTGACAGTGATAGAAAGCAATGTTTCTTGGAGTAATTGAAAATAAGATGACATTGGCCTGCCTGAAAAATAGGGTATTAATAACCTTGAAGGACTGAGGTTATTACATGGTTAATGATATTCTTTCCCCCCCTTCCCCCCCCCCACCCCCGCCCTTGATAGGTCATCTTTGCCATTAGTAACTGGAACAAGAGTTAAAAATGCATGTGGCATTTCTAAAATGCCATTTCTTGTTGAAAGGTTAGCACCATAATGAAGTTTCAGGGAAACTATGAGGCCATCTCTCTTGTTTTCTTATAGTATGTATAGACAAAAGGCTCGTTATCAGCCAAGCCAAAGATTATATGATTGCAAAGTTAGTAAAAGCTTGGTTTCTAAACATTCAGTGAATTGATATCATGAATGGTTGGGGTGTTAGAAGGATGAGTTATTCTTTTTGCATTCTTTTTGCATTCCAACTGTAGGGAGCTCTTATATAAGATGTATGTGGGGGGCGGTTCATGGTGATTGACATAATTCTCTTGAAACTTCAAATATATGTCAAAATATCAGAAGTCCAACACTTGAGGCATATGATACAAGTAATCTGTTCAAGAAAAATTTTGCTTGGAATAAGGGTAAAGTCCTTCAAATTGTTTCCTTTGACTATAAAGAACTCATTATAGAAACTATGTTTGCCAGAAACTGGAAGAAGATGAAGTTGGATTCGAAGTGTCACAAAATGACCGATAGGACCCTGTCATACCCGAATCAAAGTTCAAGGCAAGTGCTGCTCTATTTTAACCACACACCTTCACCAACAGTTATGAAGAATTAAGGAGTAAAACATATAGAATTTATGGAGTGCAGAGCAATGCAGTGGCATATGAAACGTAGATGTTTAGCACCTTTTCCTTTACAAGGTCCTTCCTATCTTTTAGCTTATTGAACACTCAAAACAACTCTCAGAGTGGCTGTTTATCTTCTGCTCATTTTACAGGTGCTCAGGGGCATTTAGGAAAGTATTCCAAAATAGTACTCTTAGGTGGCTGAGCCTGGGATCCCTGTGTTTTTTAACTACCACGTCATGCTGCTTATCTAAGCCTGGTAAGATTTTGCTTTGCACGGACATCAGCTGCTCAACGCTGGGTGTTGCAGATGTGTAAATGAAGATGGCACGAAATGCTCACGTTACTGCAAGGAGGTGATAAAATAAATGTTTAAAAGATTGTCAAAGCCACTATAGGGAATGAGTCCTGCCCCAAAGGCTGAAGAACAATTGGGTATAATCATGTGCCGTTTACTTGAGCTCCTTTCTAGGCTGAAGTGGGCATATTTGCCTACATTTTAAAAATCACTTATTCTGAAGGCAACTAAAAAACCAGGAGAGTATAAAGGGCTTGTCAGGAAAAGTAGTGGTTCCTGATCACAGTTTTCTCTGTATTCTCCTCCTGCCATAACCTCCTGATTTTTGGAGCTCAGCATTTGCATGAGTATTGCCAGCTTGCTAACCTCCACAGTCTGGGTTTTAACAGTGGTTAAGTCTCCTGTGCTTTGGCACAAATGATTAAAAACAAGAAACTGCAGTAGCTTCCTAACTGGTCTCTCTGCTCCCACCTCTGCCCCTTCTAGTCTCTTCTTGATGGCACAGTCTGAGTGATCTCGTTAAAGATCATGTCACCCATCTGGTCCCATTCCCTGCAGTGGCCCCCCTGTCACTGGGGGTGAAAGCCAAAGTCCTTCTAAGGGCCTGGAAAGCCAGATACAACTGCCCACCTCCCTCTACCCCACTCCCTGCCCCACCTTCCAGCACTTTCTCCTTCTCATTTGCTCAGGATCAGCCAGCCTGGCCTTTTTGCTGGGCAAGAAAGCCTTTCATCAGAGGTTTATTCTTCACCAGATTCAGATCTGTCTTCAAATGACTTCTTCTCACCCAGTCTTAATATGCAATTTACTTCACAGTCCACACCCTATCCCTCTTGGCCTGTTCTTTCATTTCCCCAGTGCACATACCCCTACATAATTTCCTCAGTGGTTACCTATGATATATTATCCGTTTCCTCAAGGATGTAAAACACATGAATGTAGCTTACAATGGGAAGGCTCATTTGTTTTGTTTTCTGTCCTTGTTTGTTGATCTAGCCCGTGTACCTAGACGATGCCTGGCATTTAGCATATACTCAGAAAACATTTGTTGAATGAATAAGTAGAAATTTCTATTCTTAAAACAATTTTTTAATGTTTATTTATTTTTGAAGGAGAGAGAGACAGAGCGTGAGCAGGGGAAGGGCAGAGAGAGAGGGAGACACAGAATCCAAAGCAGGCTCCGAGCTGTCAGCACAGAGCCCGACACGGAGCTTGAACTCATGAACCACAAGATCATGACCTGAGCTGAAGTCAGTCACTTAATTGACTGAGCCACCCAGGTGCCCCTAGAAATTTCTATTCTTAATGATTATATAAACATTATTTATTGAGAATTAAGGAACTTCTGATTACATTTCCTTCTCTGTGGTTCCAATGTGATTACCTCCATGCAACTTAAGGACAAATGTTCAATTGATTTTGCTTTCTTGTTCTCTTCTGAAGCAAACTCATAAAATAGAAGTAGGCATGGTCCAGATGTAAGGCAATTTGAAGGTGGCATTATTTTAAGCAATTGTTCTTTTTTCATAATATCTCTCCTCTGCTCTATTGTCAAATGTCTTTAATCCAAGCTATTTTCTGACCAAGCTTGTGTACATTCCTATAACCCTCATGACTATAGAAGGCAAGAAGTAGATGGTAAGAATATTAGCTACCTGCTTTTGGGTACCTACTGTGTGCAAGATTCTATGTGTAAACCAGCGTTCCAGCCCCTTTCCATTTACTATGTGGCAGTCAAGTGTGAGCTCCTGTCCCAAATGATTGGGAAGTCACTCTCTCTCTCTCTCTCTCTCTCTCTCTCTCTCTCTCTCTGTGGTCTCTGGAGGGTCCTTGGGACTGGCTTGCATTCCACCAGCTCCCAACACCTGACTAATCCAGCTCCTGGTTTCTCTCCAGTCACCAGCAGCTTTCTCACCGCACCCAGTGGTGGTGTAAGGAGATTAGACATGGAAAAGAAAGGGAAGCTCTCAGCATCATGTATCATTGCATCTTGAGTCTGTACACCGTATTCCCACATGCAGTTTCTTTCATTGACTGAACCTCTTGCTGGGGCCCATTCCTGCTAAACGGACCCCTCTTCCTCATGCTCCCCCCTAGGAATTCCTGGACACTCTACTTGTGATCCTCTCTGACTTTGTGAAGTGCCTATTTCAGGCTTTTGTCCAATTTTCCATTAGTTACCTGTCTTTTTCCTTATAAGAAAGACAGGGTGAGTTATAGGGCCCACCATAACTAGCTGTTGGGGCCCCTCCAATCTAAGACAATCAACATTTATCCTGCAACTAATAGAAGAAATTAGAGGAAATACAGCAGATATTCAAAGTCTGCATTACTTCAGGTCTGTATTACTCCTAATGGTAAGCTCTGGAGAGTTAAGGTATTATAGACGTTTAGAGTTAATTGCATCGCGTCGTATATATTAAACTAATTTGATTCTTTTTCATAAGACTGACTAGTTTTCAGCTTCATAATACTGCTTAAAATGAAACTGTCTGGAGGAACATATACAAGGCCTATCAGATAATAGCTTCATTAATAGCATCCCATGATATAAAAGTTATTTCTATTTCTGTTTACTATTCCCCCCCCACCCTGAAATCAATATAAATATCATTAGTCTGCAGGAATCTACCTTCTTTGTTTTAAATATCGAAACATAGTTGCCATGCATTCCTTTTCTAAAATAAATCTTTAAAATTGAAATACAGTGTACATGTAGAAAAGCATCCATGCTATAAGCACACAGTTTGATGTGATCCATAATTTATATAAAGAAATAGAACATTAGCAACCAGAAGCTCTCCTCATACTCCCTTTTAATTATTATTTTCCCAAAGATAACCACTGTCCTGATGTCTAACACCAAAGATAATTTTGCTTGTTTTTGCACTTGATATAAATGGTATCCATAGTATGTGATTCTGTGTGTATGTCTACTTTTGCTTTTGAGATCCTCAGTGTAGTTAAACACAGCCGTGTTTTCATTGCTGCATACAACTCTACTGAATGACTGACTGGACTACAATTAAAAAATTCATTCTAATATGAATGGAGATGTTTTTTGTTGCACATGTGGATACATTTCTGTTGAGCATATGTATACTTTAAGCTTCAGTAGGTACCACCTAAAGGCTATCATAGATGCCCTGACCCCCAGAATGAAATGATAGTTCTAACTGCTCTATAGTCTTGCTAATAATGTTTACTATTCTTAGTCTTTTTTAAAAAAATGTATGTTATTTGAGAGAGAGAGAGAGCATGCATGTGTGTGAGTGGAGGGGAAAAGCAGGGTAGAAGAGAGAGAGAAAGAGAGAGAATCTTAAGCTGGCCACACCCTCAGCACAGAGCTTGACTTGAGGCACTATCCCATGACCCTGGGATCATGACCTGAGCCAAAACCAAGAGTTGGATGCTCAACTGACTAAGCCACCCAGACGCCCCTATTCTTGGTCTTTAAAAATTTTACTCATTCTATCAAATGTGTGGTGGTACCTCATTGTAGTTTTAATTTTCATTTTTCTGATGACTAGTGAGGTTGAGGACCTTTCCCTGTTTATTGCCAATTTGGATGCCTCTTTTTGTGAAGTGCCTATTTAAGTCTTATGTGCATGTTTTATTATTTATCTGGCTATCTTTGTAAGAATATTTTAAATAGACAGGATAGAAGTCTTTTGCCAGTTATATATATTGTAAATATCTTCTCCCTTTGTATTTTGTCTTTTCATATACTTAATGTTGATTTTTTTTCATACAGGGGTTCCTAATTTTAATAAAGTCAAGTTTATCAATATTTTCCTTTGGAATTAGTGGTGTAAGCACCTGTTAAGAACTTCTGGTTACTCCATCATCATAAATATATTCTCTTATGATATCTGCAGCAACTTTGAAATTTTACTTTTCAAATTTTGATCTACAGTCTAATGAGAATTGATTTTTGCTTATGGTGTGAATTAGGGGTGAAGATTAATGTTTTCTTCCATGTGGATATCCAGTTGATCCAGTACTTAGCATAATCTGCTTGACTAATAATAGTGGATTGATAACAGTTATGATAATGAAAGTCGAGAATTTGCAGGATGATACTCAGAAAGCCATATTACAATAAAAACAAACTAAAATCAATAAAATCCAACAAACAGCAAATACTGGGTGGTTGGCTATGAATGTAGGCCGTATTGGGGCATATAATAACATACCTTCAAATTTATTCCCCCTGTGGCTGGGAAATGAACATAGAACTTGCTTTTGAAAAATAACCTGACTTAAAATTTTTTTTTGCATTTATTTATTTTTGATAGAGTGCAACAGAGTGTGAGCAGGGGAGGGGCAGAGAGAGAGGGAGACACAGAATCCAAGGCAGGCTCCAGGCTCTGAGCTGTTAACACAGACCCTAACATGGGGCTCGAACCCACGAACCATGAGATCATGACCTGAGCCAAAGTTGGACACTTAACCAACTGAGCCACCCAGGCGCCCCTAACCTGACTTTTTAATTTATCACACCTGGTATCCCTGTGAACATGACATCTACACAGGTATTCAGAATTCTTAACCATATATAGCCTCATTTCTTCCTTCCATTATATACTTTTACATTATATATCTTTCACATTCATGTAATATGAATTATTTATTTCCAAGACTCATGTAGAATCAGATAATTTATCCTTCTTTCTATCCTATTGTGGGAGGTGAAGAAAAAAAAAATTCTCATACAAAAATGCACAAAGAAAAAACTTTAAATTCTACTTGTTGATTAGTTCAAGGGAGTGCATCTATTTTCTTTTTTAATGAATTTGGAATTGCTATTGTGTAACACAGTAGCCCCGCTTTTCCAGAGAGAATACTTCTCAAGATCCCTAGTGTATTCCTGAAACTGCAGATCGTACTGAATCCTATATATATACTAGGTTTTTCTTATACGTACATACCTATGATAAAATTTAATTTACAAATTAGGCGCAGTAAAAGGTTAACAACAATAACTTACAATAAAATAGAACAGGGGTGCCTGGGTGGCTCATTCAGTTGAGCGTCCAACTTCAGCTCAGGTCATGATCTCACAGTCTGTGAGTTTGAGCCCTGTGTTGGGCTTTGTGCTGACAGCTCAGAACCTGGAGCCTGCTTCGGATTCTGTGTCTCCCTCTCTCTCTGCCCCTCTCCTGCTCATGCTCTGTCTCTCTCTGTCTCAAAAATAAAATAAAAACATTTTAAAAAATTAAAAAAATAAAATAGAACAATTATAACAATATACTGTAATAGAAGTTGTGTGAATGTGGCTTTTCTCATATCTTATCGTACTGCACTCTCTTTTGTGATGTTGTAAGATGATAAAATGCCCCATGTGATGAGATGAAGTGGCATGAATGACATAGGCATTGTGACGTAGTTAGGTTCCTACTGACCTTCTGATGATTCACCAAATGGAGGTTCATCTACTTCTGGGCCACGGTTGACGCCATGGGCAATTGAAACCTTGGTAAGTGAAACCACGAATAATAGGGGTGGGGGAGTACTGTGAATTTAAATCCCCCAGCATATTATTAGAACAGTCTATTAAATTGTGCTTCTATGAGATGTATCCATCCTTTTGCATATGAATATTATGTAAAACTATGGTCATGCATTTCATTTGCTCACCACACCGTGACTTGTGGGGGTACAGTTTGTCTCCTGAGCACTTAAAAACTAGTTACAGGCTGGTGGATCAGATCAGAGAACAAAACATTTGATAACTTTTACTTTTTGTTAAGGATAATAAATGTAAATGCATGTTTCAGAAGTATTAAAGAGGAGTATCTTCTTGCTTCTGTTTATCAAGGGACTAGAGGAAGCTTACATAGAATTTAAAATGAGAACTATTGACTTTATAGGAAATGTCCTTCAGGAAGTGGTGTTGGTATGTGGGTGTATGGTGCTTTGCCATGGAGTCAATGGGGCTGGGGAACCCAAGGGTGAGGATGTGGAGTTTTAGCTCCACTGTAAGTGAAGCTGAGCTAGACATAATTTAAAAAAATGCAGCTTTTGCCATCCAGTGATTCTTCAGTGACTTAGGAAACCTGCCCACCTGGACAGAATTCAGGCATTCATTAACAGAAAGACCAAAAAAGGAGCTTGTAAAGGATGTGGGAGAGTTAAACAGGAGGGAGGATCTTGTTTCTTGAGAGATTTCAGGAGATGTGTCTCTGTTGAATGGCATGTTTTGAATTTAATTCAGTTTTTCTGCTGTCTTTGCTGGAGCAGACATCAACACGGAGTGTAAAATTGGGGATGACATCGGTCTTGGACTCGGCTCATATACACATCAACCGTAAAGTCTACCACCTACCACAGACAGAGCTCCAGCTAACTAAAAGCAAATAAAAAATCAACTCTGTTCAGCAAGTCTTCTCTGTAATCCATGGCCTGTAGTTTTATCTGGCCAATGAAATATTCAAGTATTTGGTTCTTTTAAAGTCCTATTTTGTGTTTGAAGTTCCTTTTACCTTTTTAAAATTCTTGCCTTGATCCCACTTCTCTTTGCAGCTGTGACTCTTTCCCAAGTTGACTTTCCAATTCATTAAAAAAATGAAACAAACAACTCCCCCAGCAAGAGTCATATATATTCCCCAAATGTGCCATTGCTTTCTTTTTGCTTAATTTTTTTATATTAAATTTATTGTCAGATTGGTTTCCATACAACACCCAGTGCTCATCCCAACAGGTGCCCTCCTCAATGCTTAATTTTAATTTGTCCTACTTTGTAGCAGGACATACAACTCTAGGTGTGGCTAGAGTTCTATTTTCATGTAGAATTGTGAGCTGACAGATGTTTACCATAGTATTAAATTTTGCAATTGCTTTTTCAACTGTTTCTTTGCTGTATAGTATCTTCATGTGAAGCTTTGAATTCTTCTGCTAGCATTTCACATATAATTATTTTAGTTGTCTCTGAAATACTATGCCTGGAGTGAGCATCCCTTACCCTCCTGGGAAATATATACAAATATTTTTTTGAGGTCCATGCCTAATATAACTGCAGCTGTCTCTCTCTTAGAAGAAGGAAGGGGCTACAGTTCTTGAGTAAGAAATATTATTACTGAGGAATAAAAATACAAAAAATATTTGTTATCTGCATTCAAAATATGGTTATTTAGACAGAACCTTTAGACAATGTTTTGGGGGTAAAGAGAAAAAAAATCGGGAGACAGGGCTTTCTACTGCTTTCTCCCTGGATGAGATCTATAAATACATGAAAATACTTTGCAAGGACACTAACTCTGCTTGTGAGTTTCACTGGAGAGCCACCAAATCAACTGCCAGTGGGGATGTATTTAGTGATATAAATCCAATAAGGTGCAATTTGATGATTGAATGATAACAGCAGTATTTCCCCCAGGGAAGATTCAAATCAGACAATTAAAACAGAGCTCTATAAGTTTCTGTATGTTTTTCTTTCAAGGAAAAGGGATATTAATGTTGTATTGTGTCCTTTTTCACATTCTTTGTTGTTTAGACCAAAACTGTGGTCCCAAATTGGTTGACCCCCTGCCTCTAACAATATATGGAGGGTCCAGCTGTAGTGGAAACCCAATGCCATTTCCCAAATGGATTTTATATTGTCCATCCAGCAGCAACTAAGTGACAGAAAGCTAGCTTACTGATGGATATTTTGGAATATTCTAAGTCCTGTTTCTCAAGGAGGGGAAAGATAATTAGTGAAACAACAACAAAAAGCTGTAGACCTTTGTCACCTCTTTGCCTCTAATTTCTTAAGCTCTGATGATGTCTCATTGATCTCCCATGTGAAATTAGGGTGAAGCTGCTGCCCTTGGACTCACCTTCCCAGAGGCCCCTGTGCAGACTGCTGGCTGTTAGCAAGAGGGGATTTGATGTCCTTCTCATCTTGGGATGCATGGTAAGAAATTTATGAAAACACCAGGTCCTGGAGCCTAAAAGAGGAAATGATAGCTAAAAAACAAAGTAGTCTAGCTTGCTAAGGACTCTGTTCTTTGTAGGAGAGGGCTAGAAATTGTTTTTGAGGGTGGAAATGGCGGTAATACCTCCAAGGGAGGTGCCCGTGTTCCAACATGGGACTGGACATGACTGGGATTGGCTTAGGGTGAAGGAGATAGAGGACACCAGCCTGCCCAAGGAACTTTTCTCCTTGTAGAAGTTGGAATAACACACCAAACACCAGAAGCAACAACCGTTGAGGGCTGTCTTGAGACAGAAATGAGTACTGGCTGCATCCTTTTAGATATCTTATCGTTTCCTCTAGGACATTATGCTTTCTCTCCCCAGATCTTTCAGTTGTGTTTTATCTTCAAATAAAAAAGAGAAACTGCTTCCAGAGCCCAGAGGGACCATTGTAACCACAGGATCACCATGACCATCTCTTTGGCCCCAGGAAAGGGCCCACTCAGCATCAGACTGGACGAGGGACTTCCAAATGGAACAACATGTTGCTACTGTGTCCTGGAAGGTCCAACCGTCTCCATTTACAAGGGTCTTATGTATCTCCATAAGGTTTGGTAAGATGCCCACAATACCTGCATTGTTCTCTTCTGGCTATGAGAATTAGGAAGTTTTGCTGTGTGAATGTAAGGGTTTGTTTACGCCTCAAGGCTTACAGAGGATTAGAAACCATCATTCCTTAAAACATTTTTAAAATGTTATTTATTTTTGGGAGAGAGAGGGAGAAAGAGAGAGAGAGAGAGAGAGAGAGCCGGGGAGAGGCAGAAAGAGAGAGAGAGGGAGACAAGAATCTGAAGCAGGCTCCAGGCTCTGAGCTGTCAGACACTTAACCGACTGAGGTACCCAGGTGCCCCTAGAAAGCATCATTCCTAAGCACTTTTGAGGAAACCTGCTGTCCCCACTGCTTACTATTGAAGGACAAGGCGAGATGGGGACATCCTGCTGACCAGTATGAAACACAGTGAAGTTCAGTGGAAGAATGGGGAACGTTCAGAAATAGGATCAATAAGAAGTGGTCGCCAATGATACAAAAGAGGGAAGAATCAAAGGTGATGTGGAGATTTGTAGCTTGCTCAAGTGAGTAAATGATGGTTCTTCCTTCTCATCAAAGGAAGACAGAGTGTGGAGTACCTTTAGCTGCTCAGTTGTGTGGATCAAACAGGCTGATGTCCAACTGGTTTGACTGGAATGGCCATAGAGGTTATGGAATACTGAAATATTTCCATAGTAAAAGTTTCCATTAAATTCCCCCCTTTCCATTCAATGCCACTGAAGCCCCGCAACCACTGTCTTCTCCTCTGGGGTCCCTCGATTTGCTTACCATTTATGAATAGGCAGCTAGTGATGGCCCCACTGCTATAATTGGAATCTGTTCTGGTTGGGCAGTGCCCATGCTATAACAGTTTTAAAATGTTTTGGATATCACCCATGGGCCCAAGGGTGGGGGCATTGTGGGAAGGGTGTCCATGCTTGGTGTGGGAGAAGAAAAAAAAGATTAAAAAAATTGAAATTTATGTCTTAGAAGGCTGTCAAGGTATATTAGTCTGCTTGGGCTGCCATAACAAAGTCCCACAGACTAAGTGGTTTAAATAGCAGAATTTTGTTTTCTCAGAGTTTGAGAGGCTAGAAGACCCAAATCAAGGCACCAGCAGTATGGACTTCATTCTGACGTCTCTCTCTTTGGCTTGGAGATGGCTGTCTTCTTTATCTCCACATAGTCTTCCCTCTGTGTCTGTGTTCTAATCTTCCTATAAGGACATGTCATGTTGGATTAGGGTCCACTTCAATTACCTCATTTAATCTTTATTACCTTATTTAATCTTAATTACCTCTAAAATAAAGTCACAGTCTGAGGTCGTAGGGGTTAGGACTTCAACATATAAATTTAGGGGGAACAGAATTTAGCCCATAACACAAGGCAAAAGACTAGAATGTAAATTCAAACCACATTGGCAAAAATGGGTTCAAAACCAAAATGCAGCATCAGGAAAGATAAGAAGGTGGGTAGGAGGCCAGGAGGAGTTTACCAGCTAGGGTGCCACCTGGAGAGTTTTGACAGACCCTAAGTAGTTTCCCTGATTGTAGAAAATCAAGAACCATTTGAACATAGAACAACTGAGGAGCCAGGCTTGATGGCTCTGGATTCCATTAAGGGAAAGATATCTTTAGGATTTACAGTTGGAGATTTCCAGAAAGCCATGGGAAGTCAGAGTTTGAGCTGAGAAGGTGATGCTCCCTAGAGTGTAGATTTAGAATTCAGCCACTAGGGTGGGGGTCTGTAGGGTGGGGGTCTGTCTCAGGGAAGTGGATCACTTCTGGCTTGCTCCATGGGCTCTTGTCAGCTGCCATAAATATTATGCTTATTGGGGGCTCGTTGTCAGTCAGTTGGTGTCACCCTGAAATAACCAGCTGGGCCATAGCCACTCAATTCAGAGATGCTGCCTGAAGGGTCTAAATTCAGAACCATTAATTAATTCCTTCCCAGTGTCCGGGGCGTGGGGAGCTCAAGCCCTTCCATTTCCTCTTATTGCTGCTGGCTGGGTAATGTCATGCAGGTCTCTCTTTTAATTTAGCAATGTCTTATTTGACAAGCATCTAGATCACCCTGACTCACCCTTATTTTCTTGAGCAAAAGAGAGAAAACAGGAGATCAAGGTACTAATGCATCAGCCCTGCAGAAAAATGGCAAAGATTACAATACGTTATATTTAGATCCACAATTTACCTAAGGAAGATGATTGGGAAATTAAGTTGCCTGATTGGAAAGTCAGCAGTCCTTCTGTTTTTGTCTGGCTGTGCAGTCTCGTAAATGTTCAGGGCTTCAATACCTTCAGGCACTTATAATTAATTTTGAAAACTGGAAGATTGTGTGTATAAACTGCCTGATTTAATGAGATAAGTCAAAAGGGGAAAAGGGAGGCGGGAGTTTCTTACGGTAATTGGTTGTTACATTTTTCACATTGCTTTTCTAATGCATTCTGTTGGGAAAAGCTAGGTTTTCAGATTGTAGAAGTCCATGGAAATAGGTACTATTTAACTTAAAGAGACAGAAGTAACCACTGCACCCAGGGAGGTCCCTGGGAGGTCAGCAGCCTCTCAGCTGGCCCTATTTTGTGGGTGAGAGAGTTTGACTCCCAGAGAACAGTTCCTGATGGCAGACCTGAAGTTCTGGAGTCACAGACTAGGGAGGAAGTCTTAATTGGAAGTTTCCAGCATTAGATTTTTCTGGGGACTCCATTCTGCCAACCCTTCAGCAGGGAACCAATCCTTTCTATACACAAACTAAAAAAGAAATGTCCTTTCAAATAAGGTCATCTCTGACTTTGAGAACCCTTAAGATGAAGTGTTTTAACACTTTGCAAGGGCAGCCCTAACAGTGTACCACAGTCTGGGTGGCTGCACAGAAATTCATTTCCTCATAGTTTTAGAGGCTGGAAGTCTAAGATCAAGGTGTAGGCAGAGTTAGTTTCCTTTGAGGCCTCCCTCCTTGTCTTGCAGATGGCCATCTTCTCTCCCTGTGCCTTTACGTGGTCTTTCCTCCATGGGTGTCTGTGTCCTAATCTCCTTGTAAGGATTAGGGCCCATCCTTGCGACCTCATTTGACCTAACTGACCTCTTTAAAGACTGTGTCTCTAATACAGTCATGTTCTGCGGTACTGGGGGTCGGGCTTCAACATCTAAATTTTGGAGGACACCATTCAGTCCATAAGAGATGTGTATCTTATTTTCCAAAATAAAATTACAGAGGCTTTTCCTCTTATTCCTTATTTCCTTTTTCATCATCTCTGCATTTCCTGTGTCAGCTTAGATAATAATTCAGATTATTAGCTGTCTCTCTCCCTCCCAGTTTTACACACACACACACACACACACACACACACACACACACACAGTCTTTCCTACCTTCAAGCCATTTTCTGATTATTGAAAGAAAAAATGCAATCTTCTTTCACATACACCTTTCTACCATTTCTGCTTGGGTGCTGTGATCAAAGGTGGGCCAAACAACTCTATTAGGTCATGTCTGAATATAGCAAAATCCCTAAGTTCCATAAAAGATCTCTTTTGTTACCTCCCTTAGGATATTTCACGGAAGAGAGGCCCTGGGGGAGGTTGTGGCTCCCGCATCAATGACAGAGGTAGCCAGGTCCCAGGTTACTGCAAGAGCCAAGTGACTGTGCAATAAGATGCTTCTGTTTCTCCTGCTTTGGAGCTGTATTAAGTTGGGGACAACAATTACCAGCTGGTCAGGTGTTTCTGATGTCACCTCAAGCCTATTCTTGCAGATACACACAGTGAGGGTTTCATGAGTTTTGCTGATGTGGAAGTGGAGGTAGCGATCAGGTGCCTGGCGGTCTGTCTGATGTACATTTTAGAGTAGTCTGTCCGTAGGTGCTACTTAAAGCATAGACATACATAAAAATTTCTCCAGGGAGAACATTTGGAGTGAGAGGAATATCATTTCAGATTCAGAAAAGGGGCTTGCAAAACAGCCAAGAAAGCAGAAGCCAGAGAACTGGGAGGTGCCATGGAGGTCCGGAGTGGAACAGGTTTTCAAGGTGTGAGTGGCCAAGGGTGGTTGGGGCTACTGAGAAGTCATGCCTATGCTTCCTGAGTAGCCAGGCCCATGCAAGGAACTCTAGAACGCTTCTTCTACTTTTCTCTGGCCTCACTCCCCAGGGACATTCCTAGGGCCTCCCCTTGGGGAGGGGCATTTCCCTTGATGCTTTTGTCTAATAGTTGGCTCATGGGGAATGATGGGCCTCTTGGCCTCATCTTGTATTTTGGCCACTGTGGGCAACCTGCTGTGCACCAGTTCCAGCCACCTTGCAGCCTGACTGTCCTCACCACAGGCCTCCACACATGGTCCTTGCTTTGTGCCTTGGGCCTCTCTGTTGTCCCAGCCTGTGGGGGAGCCACTAGGATCTAATCAGCTGAGTCAACTCAGTGTACTGAGTGATCACCTTGTGGGGAGCCTGTGATCAGAGGGGGCTGGATGGGCAGCAGCCGACGAATAAATGCTTCCTCCCTTCTTCCCCTGGGACAAGAGCCCTACAAAATTAAGCCACCAGTTGCCTACAGTGATGGCCAACTCGAACTCTAAAAACACACCGGTATGTTGAATCACCTCTTCTGTGCATTGTTTACTCTTTTCTGGGTCCTTGGATCACCCTCCCCAGTAAAGTTCTAGCACTCAGCTTTGCAGAGAAGAGGGGGGGCGGAAACTGAGGCTAAAAGAGTCAATCTGGGAAGAGCAGGATTTCTCAAGACAGAAATAAGGATAACGGGTGATAAGAAGAGGGGTGATAATCCTTGGTGGGCAATAGCTTCACATTACCAGGGCTCTCACCTTAGCCTTAGCATGGTTGAATGAGATGCCACACATGAAGGTGAAGCACTGACTTAGGTCAGGGGTCGGCAAACTGTAACCTATGGCTTGTTTTCCTATGGCCTGTGAGCCAAGAATGATGTTCAGATTCTTAAAGGGTATGATAAATAAAGAATATGCAATGGAAACTATGCATGTCCCACGAAGCCTAAAATATTTACTATCTTGCCTTTGCAGGCAAAGCTTGCTGATCCCCGGCTTAGGTGCTAGGGTGCTGCTTAGACAGTGAGAAAAAACAGCCATGGAAGCTAGCACATGACGCTACCAGTGGGGATGAACAATGCTCACAGAATATAAACAATATTTAGACAAGGCCACTCCGTGCTGTAGTAGAACGAAACAGAGACAAGAACACTCCAGGATTGTACAAAAACGAGATAGAGGACAAGGACACTCTACGACTCACCCCAAACAAGTAAACCTTCCTCTCTGCTCTTCCAACTAACACAAAAGATTGTTACTTCTTACTGATTGTTACCTGGTCTCTGCTTCAACCCTCCTGCCTCCTAATTAAAAATTACCAAGGCACCCAGTCACTGAATTATGCACCTATCCTGGTAGCATTTGGTCTCAAACCACTTTTGCTTCCTCTTTTGAATCCTCCAGCAGTGGCCAAATCCTAAAAGAGGCCCCTCTCAATTTTCCATCACTAAGATACCCATGCATCTGTGGAAATAAACAAAGATCACCCAAATGAGGACAAGCAGAGACTATTTATTCAGAACCCCCTACAACAAAGGAGTCAGCTGCCATCACTTGCATTTGGCAGAGTTTATGGAAGGCAGGGGAGTGGAAAGCTTTATAGAGAATAAAAAGAAAGCTTCACATGTGCCTGATTGGGTCTTGGGGAAGCTATAAGTAGGCTAATTAGAAGGCATCCTATGTGATTGTTTAGGGGAGAATATTTGGCTTTCTCTGGTTGTTCCTGAGTTGACAGTGGGGGCAAAAATCAAGGAAGCTGCTAGCTATTCATCAAGTGTTGGGTGTTCTGGGCTGATTGCTACATGGGTTGTGGTCTGGCTTCCTGGGCTGGTTGCTGCAGAGGTGTAGGTCAGGTCTGTTGTGGGTAAAACAACACCCACTAAGTTTAAGTTGATTTGTTTGACCACAACAGATCCCTGGTGGTTGTTGGTTACTGGACTTGGACAACTGGATGAGTGCATCTGGGTTTTGTTAAATTCATTGAAGCCTTAATAGAAGAAAATGATATGCTGGTATCAACCAATTGTGGAAAGGCGGAGGCCTCGGAGGCGGGGGAGCTCAAGGGACCCATGACCTTCCTCAGCCAGGGCAGCGTGGAGATCTACGATCTCCTCAGGGTGATGCTTGTCCTCCTGGAGGCCTGCCACCTATTACCATCTCCAGATCAATGACCAGGATCAGGTCTCAGGGCCCTGCAAACACAAGGACAGAGCAGATCCTGGTCACCGTTCAGTTGAGTGTTCTGTACCCTTTAAGTATGCATCAGCTACTTCCAAACAGCTGGAATTTTGCCTTTTCTTTCACTAAAGGTGATTCTTAAAAAAAAAAAAAATGTTTACTTTATTTTTGAGAGGGGGGAGGGGCAGAGAGCGAGGAAGACACAGAATCGGAAACAGGTTCCAGGCTCTGAGCTGTCAGCACAGAGCCTGAAGCAGGGCTCAAACCCACAAACCATGAGATCATGACCTGAGCCAAAATGAGATGCTTAACTGACTGAGCCCCCCAGGTGCCCCTCACTAAAAGTGATTCTTACAGCAGGGGGAAGCAATTTTTTTCCATAAAGGACCAGGTAGTAAATAGCTTGATCTTGGCAGGATTTGAGCTTGGTTGCCCCTCCTCAACTCTGCCACTGAGGCAGCCACAGGCAACACATCAATGAATGGCTGTGGCTGTGTTCCAATAAAACTTCAAACAAGCAGTGTCCAGATTTGGCCCACAGGCTGTGGTGTGCCAATCTCTTAGATAATCATTCTGCCTCTGAGGTTTCATTTCTCCACTGAGAGAATGAGAGTGTTGATTTCACGCAATGCTTCTCACACTGAAGCAAGCATTAGAATCATCTGGAAAGCCAGTGAAAACACAGATTCTTGCACATGACTCCCAGAGATTCTAATGCAAGGAGTCCGGGGGAGACCTGGGGATTTGCATTTTGGACAGACTCGCAGATGAGGCTGATGCTGCTGGTCCCGGGACCATGCTTGTAGCACAGGTTGGAGACCATACTTGTCATCCCTGCTGCAGAGGGGATTTTCTGTAAGAACTGATGCCTGAGACCAATTGAGTTAGAAGTAGAATCAAGTTTCTGGGCGTTTTAGAAGTCCCCCCCAAAGATTCTAATGTGTAGTCAGGGTTGAGATCCACCGGTGGAATGGGTCTCCAAAGCTCTGCACTCCAATTGTGGCTCCCCAACCAGCAGCATCAGCATTACCTGGGATTTGTCAGAAATGCAGAATCTCAGGCCCCTCCTTGACTGAATAAATCAGAGTTTGCATTTTCACGAGATTCCCAGCTGATTCATGTACACACTGACGTTTGAGATATGAAACTCTAAAGGAAGGGACCGGCTTACATTTACAGGTTTCTTTTTTCCTGCTATGTGCCAGGCACTGGGTGGCCTCCTTACCTCACTTTCTCCTAAACTTGCCTGTATTCATTTTCCACTGCTGCCCTAACAAATTACATGGACTTAATGGCTTAAGACCATACCCCTTTATTATCACACACTTCTGTAGATCAGAAGTATTTCAGAGGCAGTTGAGCTCTTTGCTTAGGGTCTCCCAGGCCCAAATTGGGGTGTTGGTGGGGTGGGGTTGGGGAATAAGTCACTTCCAAGCTCATCCCAGCTGTAGGCAGAATCTAGTTCCTTGTGGATATAGGATCGGGGTCCCTATTCCCTTCTGGACTGTTGGCAAGGAGTTGTTCTCAGCTTCTTGAGACCACTCTGAGTTCCTTTGTATGTTGTCCCCTTCCTCTTGCAAGAGAGCAACTATGCATCAGAGTCCTTCTTATGCTTCTAGTTTCTCTGATTTCCCTTCTGTTACCAGCTAGAGAAGATTCCCTACTTAAATTTAACAAACTCACATGATCAAATTAAGCTTATCTGGATGATCTCCATTTTTAGTAACTCAAAGTCAACTGATTAGTAAATTAAACAACATTTCCCACATCCCTTTTGCCAAAGGCATGATATCCTATCATGAGTCACAATCCGGGGTGTTAGGGCTTAAGATCCAGGGGGTCAGTAAACAATTCTGCCTTCTCCACTGCCCAGACCACATGGCTTACAAATAACTCTTAGAGCCAGAATTTGAATCTAGGTTTGTCTGACCCCCAAACTCATAGTAACACTGTTTTGTAACTTGTCTCTCAGTGGGGAAAACAAATGTGTTGCAGAGAACTTTATAGTTAACAATGAGCATTCTCATTTATTGTAGTGTTTGGCCTCATAAGAAACTCCAAATGGGGCACTGTTATTCCTTTCTGTGAATGATGAGACTGGGGATTAAGAATGCCTATTTGTTCAAGACACTATAGCCAGAAAATAGCAAATTAAGGACTGAAGAATAGCTCTCTTGATGCCAAATCCCATACTTTTACCTTTAAATCATCACAATCCCTTAATTTCTTGTTCAGATCATTCTCATTATCTGAGAAACAAATTTACTGGGGCAGAATAAAGACACTAGAAGAGCACTTCCAGATTGGATGCAATGTTTGAATGATACAGTGGTTCTTGTGCAGAAAAATGGGCCCACCTGTTAGGCTAATTGAAGATGAATTCTACCCAAATGCAGAGAAATGCTCCATTCAAGTCCTAAAACTTACTGTTCTTAAAGAAGATAGTCAATGAATTCTCAGACATAATGTAGAAAACAGTCAATTCATGAAACAAAAACCTTTTACTGAAATTGCAAGCCAATCAAGTAATTGTTTGTGAGAAACAACAGGATTTTGGATACATCTCCTTAGTGATTAGGGAGTTGGCCCCTCCACAGAAAAAGCTTAAGGAGAGATCATAGAAACATCCTACTGCCAGTGACTATCTTCATTTCATTCCCTTGTTTCTAATGCAGATAAAACAATGTAGCTTGAAAGAATGGAGCCACAATTAGAAAGCTAGGACTCTTTTGGAGGTCAGAAGGATGGTACGTGTTAAGCTTTTCCTGGCAGGGTCAACTAGGACGCAAGCCTACAGAGTATCTCTTAGCTGAGCCCCCATACACTTTAATCATTTTTTCATCTCCTCTTGGGGCAAAATTTGTATCTAGTGAGAAACTATCCTTACACTGCCAGCTCAGAAGTTATTTTATGTTAAAGAATGGCCGATCATTTGTTCAAAAAAAAAAAAAAAAGAGCTAGAAATTCAATTGTATCCTGGGCCGGTTTCCTTGTCATCATTTACAGATGCAAAGAGCTTTGTTATAATCTGGGATTCAGTCTATGATTTAAACAAATTATGAAAAGAATTAGGCCTCAGTCAGGTCAATTTTATTAAAAGCCTTCAGATCTTGGAGGATCAATGAATGTAAGAGATAGGTTAACCCCAAGGGCTTCTGGTTGGTGAATAAACACATCAAAGGGAAATCACATTGTTCCCTTGGCCAAATTCTGACATTGCTCTATTCAGTTGATTTCAAGAGATGTGGAATGATAAACATGAACAGGTTACAAACATGGAACTCTTTCATTATATCCATTTAGCTGGGAGTTTTATCCCTTTATTTTTCATGACGTGGGTTATTTTAATAGTAAATGCTGATATCAACAGTCAATATTGAATCTGTAATCTCCAATACAGTCTTTCCTAAGAGGATATTTCTAACATATTTGATAGAAAGCACTATCTGTCCATGATTTACATAGACCACTGTGGTCTCATGGGAGAAAAGGTGGATATAAGGAAGAGCTGGTAAGTCATTTTGGGCTCTTTATGTTGGTATGAGAGCATTTGGTCTTTTCCAACCTTTTTTCTTTTTTTTTGGAGGGAGAATTGGTTGTGAGAACAATGTGGATACTGATGGAGAAAATACAAGGTGGGCCAGAGTGGTGAGTATCTATGTGACAAATGGTGGTGGAGATATCATTATTTGAGAATGTGCATATTCATGCTTAGTAGTGGATATGCAAAGATAATTGAGACGTGGTCCCCTCCATCAATAATATAATACTGATGAATTAACATTCTGGAATCAATATTCTAGATTTGGTCATTTAGGGAAGGCCATATGTACCTCCAGTGCAGTCATTTAAACAAACACACAAAGTGGGCCTTCTCTCTAGGATACTTCTTTTTTTTTTTTTTTAATTTTTTTTTTTTTAAACATTTATTTATTTTTGAGGCAGAGAGAGACAGAGCATGAACAGGGGAGGGTCAGAGAGAGGGAGACACAGAATCTGAAACAGGCTCCAGGCTCTGAGCTGTCAGCACAGAGCCCGACGCGGGGCTCGAACTCACAGCCCTCACGGACCGCGAGATCATGACCTGAGCTGAAGTCGGCCGCTTAACCGACTGAGCCACCCAGGCGCCCCTCTCTAGGATACTTCTGATGAAATTGCTTCTGAAGGTTGCAAATTGGTGCTCAAGACCCTGCTTAAAAAACAGTTTCGGACATTCATTCAGGAAATCAAATGCAAAAACTGTCACATTTATTTGGGTTTTATTTATAGCAGGGAGAAGAACTAATAAACTGACATAGCATTTGTTCCAAATCTAAACCTGATGTCCCATTTGGGGAAGATCTGTGTCAACCCCACTCTGATAAATCAGCAAAAACAGAGACAAACAAAAAACCAGCCCAGATACCAGCAGTGGCCCGTGAACCAGTGGCCAGTCAATATAAGAATCAGCTGGCTCTTCCTCTTCCTGGATCAGCCTTCCCCTTTCCAACCAGGGGTTTTTTGGTTTCAATCTCCTGAGTCAATTGCTTTGGGGGAGGGGAGGTCTTCAAATTGCATTCTATGTCACTCATTTCCCTTTCATATAGATTTTTCTCTTCTCTCCCTTCCAGGCCATTGATTTTCTTCCTTGGGTTTCTGAGAAAGCTTTGCTCCCTAGGCATCTTTATCCGGCTTGCTGACCGAAGCATTATTCACACTTCTCCTGTGGCCATGAGGGTGAGACACCTGCTGCTAGGGACTCCAGGCTCCTACCTCTGAAGGACAGTGGACTAAATTTCTGACAGGGGCCATGAGACACCTTTGAGGGAAAGAGATGTAAGAGCTCTGATCTCTGAGGACATAAAGGCTCTCACAGGTGCTTGCTTTAGTTATCACTGCCTTTTAGATGGCATTTCCCATGAGGTTCTAAATTCTTCATCATTCTTCGCAGACTGGGAATGGGCTCAGAGGGGAAGTCGTGCCCCCTTGTGAAGTGTACTAAGGGGTCTTCAGAAGGTCCCACCATGGCCTCCCACACAGCAAATTCATTACCTCTGTCTGTGAAGAATGGAAATGTTACGAATATCATAACATGAGGGTGAGGGTGATCTCTGAAATCCATTGTGAGCACGGAACTCAATGGCCATTATCAGAGATAACAATCGTTGGCATTATTCATATGTGCTTTACAGGCCATAAAACACACTTGGCAACACATCTCATTGGATTCTCACACTCTCGATGAGAGGTAGGGAAGGCATGTATCATTCTAATCTCATTTTACAGAAGGGAAAAAAGAGGCCCCAGGAGTGAAGCAATGAGGGGGACACCTTCATTCTCCTGGAAAATAGGGGTGCTCTAGGAACCTCACACTCTTGTATTCTAACAGCTGACTAAAAAGAGCCATCTTTCCCCTGTGACTTACACATGACTCACAGGTGTCTCCTTGTTTCCCTGTGAAGGGGCCAGACACAGACCCTCCAGATCCCTGCCTCATAAGGGATTAGGTATTTGACCAGTTGAGACAAAATACCTGCTAACTTGACTTGGTCACACTCTTACAGATTTCTCTCCTTCCTGGTTTAACCTTTGAACTTTGATCTCCTGACGTTGAGTCAGCATCAGGGTGTGGACCAGCTGCTCTCTGAGAGGGGGCTGATTTCAGGGAAAGACATTTCCTGATTATCTATCTGATCAAGCCATCCATTCATACCACTCCCCACTCCTGGTTCTTCTAGACCAGCTTACTCCCCCCAGGAAAGAAAATTCCTTTTTGCCCAACCTTTGAGAGGATCTTAGGTCAGAGTGTTGCAACAGTCTTTTCAAGTGAAGTCCCCCTTCATCTAAGTCTTTGTATGTGATGTGGCACAGGCTAAGGATCAGAGAAAGCTTCCTGCCACCCAGTCTTGGTCACCCTCATGGTCTGACTGTTGCACCTGCCGGGGTGGGTGGTTGAATTGTGGCCCTGACTCTGGGCCCTGCCTATTCCAAACTTGGTTCCCATGGCTCACTTGGGGGTCTTGCAGCATGGTGCCCTGCAAAGGTCTCTGGAATACAGCTCTTTCATGAGAACCGAGGAGCAATCTCAAAGGACATGAGTGCTCCAGGGAAGACTTATGCTGCTGTGTTTATATGGGTGTCTTACGTGAACCTGAGAACAAGTTGTCTGTGTCCCATTAAGAAGTGAGTTAAAGGGAGGAATGGACAGGAATTTGGGATGGAAAAATGAGACATCTTTCCAGTGGTTATGTTTTGTTTGAGATGAATACCAGGGATGTCAGGCATTCTTATTTGGAGATGGGTTTAAAAACAATCCAAAGCAACACTGTTCTGTTCAGCTCAAAGAGCAGTGCTGGAACCACATGTGCGTCAACATGCCGTTTAGAGATGCCGGAGGTACAGAGATGGACAGACCATCCTTGCCCTCAAAGGCTTTATGGTCTCGTGGAGGATTCATACATGGCCCGGACTGGAGAAGCAAGTGCATAATTACCCACAACCTGGGCTTTGGTACTTGGTACTTGGTACTTTTTGGTACTTGGCTAATGGTCTCATAACTGTGTAGCTTGTTGGCCCGCTTTTTTTTTTCCATGACACCAGCTATAGTGGAAGGACTTCATGTAGAAATTCTGAATTTTATTATTGTATCACTTTATAATGAGGATAATCTGTGGCTTTGCAGCCAGTAGTTCTTTAGCTTGTTGATTCATGTGTGTGGCTACAGGTCACCACCTGTCCTGTACTCTCAAGTTTGCTCTGGAGAAAGCTTCTCTATGAGCCACCTGCAACATTACCTGCTTTTGTGGCTGGATTCCTTAAAATTCAATATATTCTGAAGGATGTGATCAATAAGCAGATGGTTCAAGCCCATACACATGCCAAGAAATGAGGCATCTAATTAGCGGTTAGACCAGGGTGTGAGGCAGTTGCAAAAGGGGGGGGTGGAACCCCTGCCTGGGCTGGGAGACCCCTGGATAAGACAATCAGGGCTGGTGGTGTGACATGTCAACACAAGGTAGTTGTTGGAAGTGAGAACACAGCCTGGACCTTCAGGCTGTGCTCATTAGGGCTTCGCAGAATTCCCAATTATCTTTTGACCTGGCCCTGAGCTAGGCCCCTTTTCATTGCCCTGAAAAAGGAGTCAATGGATCAAAAAGAACACCCAATTTGAAATTCTACATTGGTTTGGCTCTGAAGCTAAGTTGGTAGAACACAGAAAAGGGGCATTGTCTGCAGCCAGCGACGGTAGCGGGAGGAGGAGAGGCAAGATGGAGGCAGAGGCAGGTGTCCCCAGTGGGGCAGTTTGGGGCCCTGCACAAAGGTAGGGAAGAGACAGTTTGGGGGAAGAAGCCAACATACCCCCTGTGATGAATCCCTGAGGGATAGATATTTCAGTTAATCTATGAGTCCCACTGAACATGTCAAGAGAGTGATGACTCCTTTCCATTCCCATCCCCTTGTCTCTTGGCTGAGACAGTAACAGATAAGGACTTTTCTCTCCTCTGCACCTGGGAGAACCCACTGCTGAGTGTCGCCTGGCACCAGAGGAGAGAGCTGAGCTCACTGTGAGCCTCCTGTGACAGGTGGAATATACTACTCCCCTGTTGCCAGCCTGATGTTCCCTAGTTGACTTTTTTGTTGTGTTTCCAGTGTTTTCCCAGGTAGAGCCTACATGATGTTTCTAACATGAAATGCAGACTCTGAAAGAGAAGAAAGTATCTGGAGTCTGGTCTATCCTATGACAACTGTCCTAAGGCTCCAATTAAGACAGAGAAGGTTAAGACTGTACCTGTGGGAAGGGATGTATCTCTCAAGTCCATTGACACAGCCTTGTGAACTAGGGTGAGCACCTTGACAAAAAATAAACATATTAAAAACAATGTCAGTGCAACTTTTCTCTTTCTCAATCTGCTTTCCTTTTTTCCTTGTCATGCAAGAAGCTGAGAGAATAAAATCAACATTCTTTGGTTCTTGGGCAGGGGAAAAAAGACAATTGGTTGGATTCTGGAGGCACACAAGTGACTATATCTAAGGTTGTACTAACCAACTACAGGTAATAAAATTATATTCATTATGATGGTTAAATTTATGTGTGTTGACTTGGCAAGGCTATAGTGCCCAGTTGTTTGGTCAAACACTAGATATTGCCATGAAGGCATTTTTTTTAGATGTGATTCACACTTAAATCATCTTTGAGGAAAGCTGATTACCCTCTATAATGTGAGTGAGCCTCATCCAATCAATCGAAGGCAAGAGTGAAGACTCAGGTTTCCAGAAGAAGGAATTCTGCCTCAAGACTATAAACATAGAAATCTTGCCTGAGTTTCTAGTTTGTAGATTTTGGAATCAACATTATGACATCAACTCTTGCTTGAATTTCTAGTTGCTGGCCTGCCATTTGGATTTTGGACTTGTCATCAACCCCACATAATCCCATGAGCCAGTTCCTTAAACTAAATCCCCCCTCCCCCCCCCGCCCCTCTATATATATCCTATTGTCTCTATTTCTCTGGCAAACTCTGACTAATACACTCATTCTGTCTATTCCAGAAGAAGTGTTCTCGCTGGCCAGACCCATTGGCTAACATTCTACTCTAGTTGCCTGCAAACATGAGATAGTACGTTCTATTTCCAAGAATGGAGTAATAGACTACTTTTCCCCCTCCACCTCCCTGTTCTCCTATCTTCTGTCCTTATTTTAATCTTTCCAACCTCCTCTTATGCTCCAAGAATGTTACCTACATTATACTGTTATCTCTATAAAATTAAATAAAGAATGCCTAAGAATATGCAGATAGTTCAAATCAAAAAGCTACCTTTCTTGGCCGTAATTTATGGGTACAATTCCCTTCCTTGAGATCTTTACTAAAGACTTTTCTGGAAAATGTTACCCTACTATTCCTGACAGCTCTTGGCCAAGTTGCTGATTTATTATTCTAGGTGGTTTTGACATGGCTTAGAATGTAAAAGTACCATCTTTTAATATGTGCTTATTTGCAGAGGACCCACAGGTCTTAGCCCATTTCTATACCTACAGTTGGGTTTGCTCTCATTTAAATGCTAAACCTCTCAGTGGCAGTCAGGCATTGGGAACACTGTAAGGGATGATGTATCAAAACAAGGGGTTCCACTTAGTGTGATTTTGGGGTCACTATCCACATCATAGAGGAAATGGAGTGACATACCCATTTGTGGAAGGAACACAATGAAGCTATATAATTCCTCTTATAGGTTGGTTGGTCCTGTAACCAAGCCTTAAAATTGACATTGACATTGAATCACTGCCCACGAAAGGAGAATGAAAAACCACTTAAAATCTCCCTCTAACAAACCATCCATGTCTTAATTCAATGGCCAGTGATGCCAGCCCTTTAAATGTTCAAATGGGATTCTGATAGTTACTAGGCATACTACAGGGAGATTTTTAAATTAAATGAGTGGCGTACAGCATTGGGGAAAAATATAAAATATTAAATGTAAACCAAGTATATGGATCAAATACAGAAAGCAAGCAGATATGAAAGAATAAGTGCAGCATTGGAATTGTTTTGCTATTTCAGTTTGGTCATTTAGCTTTTGGGATCAGATAACAGGATATATTAATTTTTTTTTACATTTTAATTTTTGATGAAATGGATATGACATGAAATTTTCTGTTTTAACCATTTTTAAGTGTATACTTTAATAGTGTTAAGTATATTCACATTGTTGTGTAAACAATCTCCAGAACTTTTGCATCTTGCAAAACTGACACTTTATACCCATTGCACTACAATTTCTCTCCCTCAGTCCCTGGCAACCACCATTCTACTTTCTGTTTCTTTGAGTTTTACTACTTTTGATACCTCATATAAGTGGAATCTTGCAGTATTTGTCTTTTTGTGACTGGTTTATTTCACTTAGCATGGTGTCCTCAAGGTTCATCATATTGTCACCTATATCAGAATTTCCTTCCTTTTTAACACTGAGTAATATTCAGTTGTATGCATGTACATTTTTTTCATCCATCCATCCATTGATGGATATCTGGGCGCTTTCACTCTTGGCTATTGTGAATAATGCTGCCATAAACTTTCTCCATATCCTCCTTTTTATTTTCTGTTTTGTTTGTTTGGATAGCAGCCATTCTAATGAGTGTGAACTCAAAACACACTTTTTAGAGGTAGTGGTATGGGAGTGATCTTACACTGAAGTGAGTTGCTGAGCTGGGATGATTGGAGACGTTTTCTAGCTGTGAGCTTCCAGGCTGCAAACTAGGATTTAAGGTGTCAGTGTTTTTTGTGCCTGTGTCCTTCCTTCCACAAACTGATTCATAAAAGTGGACCTTCCTGAAACTCTAGAAACAAATCTTGTGTGTTTCTGCACTTCTGGAAGGGAGAATACTCAGAGTTGAGTGTCCTGGTTAGGGTTCAGGCAGATTCAGGGCTCAACATTGCTGTTCCATGAAAGGCTCTTCTACTGTGCCCCAGTACCAGGGAGACAGACTCTGTTGTGGATTGGATTGTGTCCTTTTAAAATTCATATGCTGAAGTCCTAACTCCTGGTACCCAAAAACAAGACTGTATTTGGAGGTAGGACCTTTAAATGGGGGATTAAGGTAAAATGTGGTCATATGGATGCATCCTGACCCAGTAAGACTGGTGTTCTTATAATAAGAGATTAGGACACAGGCACACACAGTAGGAAGATATCGGGAAGACACAGGAAGAAGACTGCCATCTACAAGCCAAGGAGAGAGGCCAATCTTTGCTGATGCCTTGACATTGGACTTCCAGTCTCCAGAACTCAGAGAACATAAATTTTGACTATTTAAGCCCCCAGCCTGTGGTATTTTGTTATGGCAGCTCCAGCAGACTCACACAGACCCTCAGACTTCCTCTCTTTGCTCCTCTCTTTACCTCCTTAGGTTGTCTCATCCAGTTCAGGAATTTAAATACCATCTCTATGCTCATGCTTCTGGATGTGAATCCCTCTCTGTTGACCCTCAGGTTTGTCTATTCAACCATTGAATCTACGTGCTCCCCTTGGAAGCCTAAAAGACATCTTTTTTTTTTTAAACATTTATTTATTTTTGAGAGAAAGAGAGAGAGAGACAGCATGAGTGGGGGAGGGGCAGAGAGAGAGGGGTGGGATGGGGGAGAAAAAGAATCCAAAGCAGGCTCCAGACTCTGAGCTGTGAGCACAGAACCCGACACAGGACTCAAACTCACGAATGGTGAGATCATGACCTGAGCCGACGTCAGATACTCAACTGACTGAGCTACCCAGGCACCCCGAGACATGTAATTGGTATATCAAACAAGCCCAGTGCAGGCCATAGTTAAAGCAAATGTCACTTTTAGTTTTCTACCATCCCTTTAGAATTTATTCAGCAACCTTCCCTTGGTCCTAAATATAAACTCCAGCACCTTGCAACTTTTCTGGTCATCCTTATGTATTAGAAATGTTCAGTGGTCACCTTACATAGCAGTACAGTCTTGAATCAGAAATTAGAATGGTCCAATTTAAGCTTGATCTAATATCAGGTCTTTTCTCTTCCACAGACTCAGGCCTGCTTCAAGCTGGAAACCTGAAGTGGTAGACAGAAAAAAGGCTGGCCCGACAACTGGCCAACTGAGGATTCTGGTAGGGAGGTCAGACAGCTAGTTAATGATTTAGATTATGATGCACATGTGCTCAGAGTAAGCCCACATGGCAGATTTCATGAACCTGTTAGGTAAATTAAGTGAATAAATTCACATCTCCTGCCTTTTAAATTTTATTTACTTATTTTTATTAAGTAGGCCCCATGCCCAATGAGGGGCTTGAACTCACAACCCTGAGATCAAGACCTGAGCTGAGATCAAGAGTTGGATGCTTAACTGACTGAGCCACCCAGGCACCCTTCTTTTTTCCTGCCTTTTGGAAAAGTGAGAAGCTAAATTTGGGCTCAGGCAGGGTATGAAACTCATCAGAGACTACACAAGGAATAACCAGTAGATCCAGGACTTGACATGTATGTCAAACTACAAACTCAGAATCTTTGATCTGTACTAGTGTTTTTCCAATTAGGTTCTCCTTGGAGCACTGGGATGGTCGAGGGCACCTTTGGGACTGGATTGGGTTTGGGGGTGTATTAGTTTTCTAGGCCTACTGTAACAAAATACTACAAACTGGGTGGCTTACAATGACCAATATTTTATCACCTCACAGTTCCGGTTTGGAGGCTAGAAGTCCAAAATCAAGGTGTTGGTGGGGCCATGCTCCCTCTAATGCCTCTAGGAGAGTATCCTTTCTTGCCTTTTGCAGTTTCTTGTAGCCCTAGATGTTCCTTGGCTTGTGGCCACATCACTCCAACCTCTGCCCCTGTCTTCACATGGCCATCTTCCCTCTGTGTTGTGTCTTCACATGGCATTCTCCTCCCTGTGTGACTCTCTCCTCTTATAAGGACATCAGTCATATTGGATTCCGGGTCTGCCCTCCTCTAGTATTACCTCTCCTTAACTAATTACATCTGCAAAGATTCTTCCCCCAAAGGGTCACATTCACAGGGGCCAGTTGTTGGGATTTCAGTGTATCTTTTTTTTTGGGGGGGGCACAATTCAATCACTATCAGGGGATGAGAAGAGACCATGTGAGTGGGGTTCTCATCTTCACCCCAATTTCAACTAGGGATGTTTGGCTTTTGCCTGGTTAATATTTCAGGCATTTTTGAAGGACTCTGAGAAAGAGTGCCACTGCCAAGCAGTCTATTGAAAGCCACCTATCTATAGTATGCCACTTTCTACAAAGAAGCAGGCAAACATGTCAATCAACTGGCTTTGAAAATGCTTTTGCTTAAGGCTTTATAACTGGTTTTTCTTCTACATTCCCTTATCTTATTCAGCTTGGACAGGACACAAATGGCCAGTCGCTGAAGATGGGTGTTACTCTCAAGCTATCACTGAGAATAGAGTGAATAGCACTGGTCTGGCCATTCTCTCCCTCCCTGCTCCCTTTGAGTCCCCTTGAATTGCCATATGTGCAATGCATGTGTGGTCTGTTCCCCTTGGGGGCTCTGTGTCAACTATTCTGCCCCTTATGCTTTCTGGTGTGCTTGGAACCAACAGCGTCCTTTAATTAAAGGCAGTGGGTGGCATGATGACAGGATTAGTATCAGTGTCTGGCTCCCTAAGGACCAGGGAACATTGTGGCTGAAGTTTTCCCATCTGCATAACTGGACTGTTTATATGTTGATGAAAAATCTAAGAGGGGTAGCACTTACCTTCTCGGCTTGCTGTCTGCTCTACTGGCTTCAGGAAACAGTAGAGAGGAGTCCCACAGGAACTGCTTGGCTGTCTCACTTAATTGAAAATGTAGGGTGCTATGGCTTTAAATGCATTGCTATTTGGCCCTTTGCTTCACTGCAGAATGAACAACAATGATGTTCTGCTCAACACCAGTTAACAGACGTTGTAGGAAGGGCTCAGCAGTTTTGTGAGAATGAAGCTGTATTACTCAAGTGTAATGAGCCAAAAAATAAAATCTCGTTTTCATGCAGCATGAGTGCAGGCCCATGCCCCAGCCATGTAAGATCCTTTTCTGTTTTATTGTTGGCTTGGAAGGTATTCACTCAGCCTTATGGACACAAACGTGAAAGGAACATTCTGGCTTAGGAACCGAACTGAAATGAATATCAGGGACAGAGCTTTTGCCAACTAATTATAGACAGAATATTCAAATACAGAGTCTGCAAAGTGCCTGCTTCCTAATGATCCCACCCCCAAACCCCCTTCCCTCCTTCCACACACGAGGAAGGGTTTGGAAATGATCATCAACTCAGAGTAAATTCTTTTACAAAGTCAGTATTTATTTGATTTTCTTTATGTACAAAAAGTAAACTCCAACTGAACGTAAAACCAAATAAAATCCTTTTGGCTTCACTGACTTTAATTACCCATTATCCTAGAGTCACAATTAATCATGTAAACAAGAGATGGTATCACAATGTTAAGTTTGTTATACAGACAGGATTTGGCTATTTTAAGGATGTTAAAAGAGAAAATAGATTATAAAGCAACCCGGGTGTCAAAGGACTCTGAGATAATTGCTGCATTAAAAGAAAACATCTAAACAGCAAATCTCGCGAAAAATAATGTAGGTAAGGGCCTGGATGTGCTTCTACTTGGCTGACCCAGTATAAGGCCCAGGTACTGTGTAATCGCTTTGCATTTTACCTTTCTCAGAGCACATGGTGTGTGGAATAAATACAGCTGAGTTGTGGGGTCCCTCAACTGTGAGTTCTAAGCACAATTCTACAAAATTACCATTATTTCCATACGAGAATCTGGTAGGAGGGAGTCATTTTGAATTGAACATGGCACTGATGTGTTGGAATCAACTCATAATGTCTTCGCCAATTTACGGCAAAATCAACATACCCTGTGTAAGAAATGAAGCCAATGATACATCACGCACGTGATTTTTTTTTTTAATAAGCTGAATCATGTAGTTTCACTCTTTTTGCTAAACTTAGTTATTAAAAGGCCTTCACAGAAACTCAACATCTTCAGGTAACCACGTGCCTAAAGCGATCTACGCGCACGTCTGTTTTAAACTTGTTGCTCCTTGGGACAATTTCTTTGCCTGGTCCCTGCACACACAATTCTCTAGGAAGCAGGCAACAGTTTTTATTAGAGTGACTGAGTACAGAAACTGACTTGTTATCACTCGGAATATCTTTTGCCTATTTTTAAGAATACCATGAGAAAAGGATTATACTTTTAAAAATTCAGAATCTGTAGTTTGTAAAACTACTATCATTTTAGTATGAGCTCAGTGCTGACCTTTTCAGATCAATCATAAATAATAATTTTCCCAAGGGAAGTATTTCTAGTAGAAGTGGGAAAAACAGGAACTAAGACTATAGCTACCATACCATAAATATCAGCCACTTTGGGCTTAGCACTCTTTCAGGGGGTGATAATACTGAGTAAGAGCATTTATGAATATACACCTTAGTTTACAGACAGGATATATGAAATCTTTGAGTGATCTACATCTGGTATTGGGATAGTTCTCTAATATTACAAATACAACCATTAGGCAAATTTTCTCAAAATCACGGTAACAACTCCCTGTATACACAACAGCCACCGACCAAGTTTTAGGCCTTCCTACGGCAGGACAAAAAGCAACTTAAAGACCTCTTGTGACGAGATAGAATTAAATGATATCTTAAGTATAGACTGCTCGCCATGGTCCATGGTCCATGGTCCATGTTAGACCATAGGAGGAAAATGCTAGAAAACAGTGCTCCCCATTAAACCTTGCACTGCACTAATTCCACCTAAACGTCCAGAAGGTCATCGCTGCTTTCATCGCTCTCCACCGTCAGCTGCCGGGTCCACCACTTCTTCACCTCGGAGCCACACGACGCCGTGTCGGTCATGGGGTTCATTTTGCACACTACGGATTTCATTGTTGTGCGCCCTGCAAATCGTAAGTTGACCGAAGACACTGAGTGGCTTATTGGTTTTGGTGCTGTGGAATTGACAAAAGTCCTATGAGCAACGTGGAGCTGTTCACCCCTTTGCAAGCCATTCCTGAAAAGCTGTGATAGTCCCAGCAGTAACAAGTAAACAAGTCCCCATAAACACGTCCTATCCATAGATGTTAAGTATGAAATCCTTCCAGCTCTCGGTTCTTTATATTCATCATGGACTTTAAAATTCTGTTCAGGGACAACTAGTGATACCATTTGAAAAACTGCTACTTGCCAGTTGCACTTTGAGATAACCACAAAAACTAAATAAGATAAGATACAATAAAATAAAACATTCCAGTCTGGGCAAATATAAGTGTCATAGGAATATGGGTGAGTAGGTGTTTGTTAGTATATACAAAGAAAGAAAAACTACAAAGGAAAAGGGCAGATAGTGTCAGCAATAGCGAAGGGAGTCTGTAAATCACTTTAGGGGTAGACTTGAATTTGAAATCTGAGACCCAAAGCCCACAGGGTGTAGACACCTCTAGGACCTGAATCAATGGAGAAAGGACTCGGGGCACACACCTGAGGGCAGCCGCCACTGCCCGAACTTCCTTTGGGGTTTTCCGGGGTCTGTGGAGTCCTGCCGACTGCCCCCTCTGTCCGACAGCGTGGGGCTCAGAAGCTGCTGCTGGCTGCTGGTCTGCATGGGGGAGAATAAAGCAGTTACTGGCTCTTTGTTAACGCTGTGCTCCCCTCCTGTCCTCTGCACCAGTCTGGACCCTTATTTTATTTTATTTTATTTTATTTTATTTTATTTTATTTTATTTTATTTTATTATTTATTTATTTATTTATTTTTTAGAGTTTAGAGTTTATTCATTTTTTTAAATATGAAATTTATTGTTAAATTGGTTTCCATACAACACCCAGTGCTCATCCCAACAGATGCCCTCCTCAATACCCATCACCCACCCTCCCCTACCTCCCACCATGGACCCTTATTTTAAGAAAGAAAGAAAACACAATAGGAAAAACAGTACTGGAGCCCCAGAGTCCACAATGGGGAAAGGAAAAGAGAAAATGGGTTCAGAGAGTCCAGGAAAGTGAGAGCCACCCCTGCACGCGGTGAAGGGAGGGGGCACAATTCTCCAGGTAGCACCTCCTCCAGGTATCCCTCCAGGACTCCTCCACTCCCACGGCTACCTCCCCTCTGCACCTGGGGTGTAGCTATGGACCAGGAAGGAAGCGGGGGGGCAGCAAGGACTGACCGGTTTCCTGAAAATATATTCTTGCCAACCTATAGGTCAGTCCTAGCGCTCCAGAAAGAGAGCTCAGCAGACAACACTCTCCAACAGCCCCAGAGGAGAATGAAGCTTATACCAGCCAAGACTAATGTCAGAGAAGAGCTGAGACCCTCCACCCTTTTTACTCAGTCTCTGGTGCCCCCCCTTTCCTATCAGTGCCTCGGACCTCACATCTCTTCAGTATCCCCTCTTGGTTTTTTGGTTACCTCATGGATTTTTTGTTGTTGCTGTTGTTTTGTTTTTGGTTTTGTTTTTTTACCTGAAAGTAGACAGCTCTGCAATCATCACTTTGCCAGCCTCATCAGCCCTGCCTGGCTGGCTGTCCTGATCTTACCCTGGCCCCACACATGAAGCCTCTATGTCTCTGCCCTTTGCTGACTGTCCCTGCACAAGTCCCTGTTGTCGGTGGCAGTTGATTCCCACATGTTGGGGAGGCGACAACATGAAACCCACCCCAAACTGGGCTGTGGAACAAGGAATTCCCTTGAAGCATCTCGCTGGGCTATGGAGCCACAGGCTTCGGTATTTACTGCCGGCCCCTGACTAGGCCGCTACACATCACAAAGCCTTACTGTGCCAGGGGCTCATCTCAGAGTGCTGGATCGACTCCAGCTCGTCCACAACTGCACCCTCCTAATGGGGAGGCCCCCTGCCAGCTGCTGGTCACGGAGCAAGGTTCTCCAGCGTGTCCATGCTAGGCTTTTTTATGGACACGTACATTGAGTCTGGAAATGGAAATAAGCTTTGCCCTAGTGAAGAAGGTCCTCCTGAATTCCATATGCTCTTCCAATGCCCAACTAAGGGAGGACAAAGCCTCAATGAGTCTGACTGTTTAAGGAAGGTGGTGGTCAATTACAAACATTTTCACTGATTCTACTGCAAGTTCCTGTGACCTGGTAGAAGAAAGCATTTAGGGCAGAGCTTCGGGCAAACCATGTTCTCCTAAGTCAAGTAATATCACTGGACTCCGTTAAACCTGTAGAGATGCGATATGAACTCTTTAGACAAAAATCAATAGAATTAATGCGTTCAGAGCATTAACTTTTTTTTTTTAGTATTCATACAACTCAGAATCAGAATCTTTTGAAATAACCCCAAAGCATTCCAAGTTGTAAAGGTCCAAAGATAATCTAGATCAATATGTTCCTTTTTTTTTTTTTTTTTTTTTTTTTTTTTACTTAAAAACTTTCAATTAGAGATACTGTCACCTTGGGGTGCCTGGGAGGCTCAGTTGGTTAAGCATCTGACTCTCGATTGTGGCTCAGGTCATGATCTCACGGTTCATAAGTTCAAGCTCCCTGTCAGGCTCTGTGCTGACAGCATGGAGCCTGCTTGGGATTCTCTGTCTCCTCTTCTCTTTCTACCCCTTTCCTGCTTGCACTTTCCCTCTCTCTCTTAAAATAAATAAATAAACATTTGGAAAAAAAGAAATACTGTCACTTGTTTGAAATGGCTATGTGAACAGCACTGTTTTATTTTTTATTTTAAAAATGCATGTGGGGCGCCTGGGTGGCTCAGTCGGTTAAGCATCCGACCACTCCACTCAGGTCATGATCTTGTGGTTCGTGAGTTTGAGCCCCCCGTGGGGCTCTGTGCTGACAGCTCAGAGCCTGGAGTCTGCTTCAGATTCTGTGTCTCCCTCTCTCTCTGCCCCTCCCCCACTCACGCTCTCTGTCTCAAAAATAAATAAACACTAAAAAAAATAAATGAAAAATAAAAAATAAAAAATGCACATAATATCCTTGGAGGAAGGATGCCTCATACACATACCTCAGGTTGCATATTATTATCCTGACTGTTAGCATTCATGTCCTCACTGGGCTGGGTGGTCTCGATACTGGGGGGATTGAGGAACCGGCTCAGCTCCTGCTGTTGGCTCTCCCTCAGACTGTGGATGATGCTGCATGACTGCTGCTGTTTCTATGGAAATATGATCATTCTCTCGGTAACAGAGAAATCAACCCAACATCCCCCTGTCCCCCAGCACTCAAATTGTATTTCCTTCTCTCCTCTCCAAAGAACCTGTATGCTCAGTGACCTCTTAGGAACTTCCAAATGAGGATGTTTAACTACTTCCCCTAGTTAAGTATCAGACTGCTATAAAGGCAGGCTTAGAGACCTCCCAACCCACGCTTATTTGCATAACAATGGGAATAAATATGTTCATTGATGCTAGCTCCTGTTGTATTTAAAACAGAATTTTTAAATCACTAACTTGGGTGTTCTATATTTTCCCTTCTTATTTTGCTCTGTGCTCATTCAGCCAATATGGATCACCCTTTCTTTCTGTGTTGTTAGAGGCAGAGAGCTTTGGATGGATGAGTGAAACCCTTGCTCTTGTCTTATTCTGGATAGAGGCAGGCCTGTCTGTCTTGACACACACTTGGGAACATGGTCTGGTGCTGAGCCAGCTCCCTGTGCCTTCTTGGGGTCTGTGGTGGGGGGGGGGAAGGTTGGGTCCCCAAAGTGAACAGGGCTATGATATAACTATTGTCTTGTTATAGGAGGTTGAAGTGTTTTGTTTCCCTGGGGACATTTTCTCCTCCAACAGATATGTTTCTGCTGTTGATGTTGTTCTGAGAAACAGGATTTAAAAAGTGTATTATGTATAAATGTTTAGTAATTAGTGTGATTCTTTCATCTGTGTGTGAAGTGTAAGTCAAAAGCATAATCATAAAAATAATTATCTAGTAGAAATGCCTAGTGTAAACACAGTGTATGCCAACACAGTATATGTTCATTGATTTATGAGTCAGAGAATCCTATAAGCTTATAAGTCTAAAGGCAACAGACAGATCATTAAACTCCCAGGAGACGTGGCCTTTGTTAAAGACCAAACAACATTATCAATGGAATGGTGGAATTTTTAGGAGCGATTTAAAAGTACTTTTGTAAACTCGGTTGCCAGTCATCGTATAGAGATTTGGGCATTTTGAACAGTTGAGTTTGATAAATGGAGATCACAAATATTTTAATAAATATTTGTTCAGTAAACTGCTTTTTAAACATCAATGTTCTGTTACAAAAATGTGATTCCATGGCAACGCCTTATGGACTCTGCTAACGAGGGCGCAGCTGGGTCTGGATGAGAGCTCAGGTGCGAACCAGGTGGCCATCACGAGGGGATGAAGCTGACACAGTTGAGGGGCTACGAGGCTAATCACAGAGCATCTCATTCCGCTGTTCCTGAAGCTCTTTTGTCCCTCCTCCTCCTTCTCCTTTGACAGGAGGAAAGAAAAACCCGGATGCTGCCAGTTGACTCACAGCTCTGATGCGCTTTAAACACTTTTTCAGCCACATGCGGATGGTCTGCTTGGCCACCTCCTCCTCGATGGTGTACTCCAGCTGCTCCCTGGCCAGCAGCTCCTCCAGCTGCAAGCTCTTCCGGATGTCAACTGACCTGTAGGACAGCATGCTGGGGGTGGGGTGGGGGGGACACACAAGAGCATTCCAGGTCGGACTCATTTGGGACTCTGGTGGAGATCTCAACTTTCAGAGAGGACACCACTCAGTCCAACCAAGGGACTGTTCCTGTGCCACTGGACTAGTTATGTCACCTCCTCTGTAAGATGGGGACAGTCATGGTCCCCACCTTATTAAATGACTGAGTTAATACTTGGGAGGTGCTTACAGTAGTAAGTGCCATATAAGCGTTTGTAAAACCAAAGGTCTAGGCTGGTCCCTGATCTACATTACCAGCTGCTTAAGGCTTTGGAATGTTCCCTGTAGAAGGAAGACTGCTCTGTCTGTATACTTCCTTCACCTTCAGTTCCAGGTGGGGATGGTCAGTAAGGGTTGGCTAAGGTCAGGCTTCCTGCCCCCCGCCCCTGCCATTTCCCTCTCTGTCGATCCCATCTGTGCCCCTGGATCTTCCTCATTAATTCTGGTGGGTGAAAGGTCAGGGTGGAATACTTGCTCCCATTCTGCCCTAGGCGCAACAGGTTCAGGCGGGGGCAAATGAAGCCAACACAACCGATGTGTCGCCTCAGTAAGGCAACAACTCACACTGCATCTAGGCTGAGGGGTCTATAGCCAAAGAAGAACGCAGCCCCTTCTGCCCCTGGTGCTTGCTGGTGCTGCCACAGGACCCCCGGTTGGCGCTCAGCCCCTGCCTGCCCCTCCTGTGAACTCAGTGCTGCCTCCACCGCCCACATCACAGCACGGAGGTGCTCGGGAGTCCTCCCCATGCAGCACTGGCACCCCGACCTTCTCTTCTTTGCTAGCGCTCTTCCCTCCTTGGAGGAGGGAAATGTGTCTGCCCTTCCTCTCTTCCCTGCCTCCTCCAGAATCTCATCAGTGCCAAACTGTTTTCATCACTTCCTGAGCTGCAGGGATAGGGAGGGGCAATCCAGGCCCCCATTGGCTTCGCCCGGGTCCATCTTATCGGATGCCTCCCTGTGTTCCAGAGAGGCCGAATGAGAACTGCTAATGACAGCGGGGTGTCTACGTGTCTCCCTTCACCTAAAAATATTTGTCACCAGGAGGAAAGATTTGGTGACATTCTGAGATGGCGTCCTCTGCTAGTCATATGTATTTTCTGCCTCTTCTTTTTCTGCCCTTTGGCTTGCTCCTGGAAGAAGGGAATAGCGGGAAGTAAACTGGGAAACTTGAGAGAACTTCTCCCGGGTCCTTCCTGTTCTTATTTTCAAATTTCAGTCCCAAGCATATTTCTGTATACCTGAGTGCTTCTGAATGTGTGACACCATACCCAGCCCTTCACCAAATATTTTCCACATGATGAAAATAGCCACTTCTAGAAGAGGGCCATGACTTTTCCTGCGGACAGACCTCTTTGAGAGTGGGGCCCATGGGACTTTTCATAGAATAACATTTTAAATGCATAAAATAAAATATCTCTTATTACCAAGGAAAGCAATTATATTCAAATACAGTGCTCATATTATTTTCTTTAAAAAAGTGATGATAAAACGGATAAAGAAGATACAGTATATATGCAATGGAATATTTCTCAGCCATAAAAAAGAATGAGATCTTGCCATTTGTGACAACATGGATGGAGGTAGGGGGTATCATGCTAAGTGAAATAAGTCAGACTGAGAAAGACAAATACCATATGATTTCAATTACATGTGGAATCTAAAAAATAAACAAAGCAGAAACAGACCCATAAATACAGAAAACAAACTGCTGGTTGCCAGAAGGGTGGAGGGGAAGAGGGTGAAAGGGAGAGGGAGGGTACAGGCTTCCAGTTTTGTAATGAATAAGTCACGGGGATGAAAAGTGCAGCATAAAGAATATAGTCAATGACGCTGTAATAGTGTTGTATGGTGACTGATGGTGTCTACTCTCGTGGTGAGCACAGCATAACATACACAGTTGTGGAATCACTATGTTGTACACCTGAAACTAATATAACATTGTATGTCAACTCTATTTTAATAAAAAAAAGAAATGAAATTAATTTTAGAAATTTTTAAAAAGATGGTGACAGAGTAACATAAGTGCTTCTTTATTAATGCATTAAATAACATCTAGGGGCGCCTGGGTGGCGCAGTCGGTTGAGTGTCCGACTTCAGCCAGGTCACGATCTCGCGGTCCGTGAGTTCGAGCCCCGCGTCGGGCTCTGGGCTGATGGCTCAGAGCCTGGAGCCTGTTTCCGATTCTGTGTCTCCCTCTCTCTCTGCCCCTCCCCCGTTCATGCTCTGTCTCTCTCTGTCCCAAAAATAAATAAACGTTGAAAAAAAAATTAAAAAAAAAATAATAACATCTAGCTGAGGTCAAAGGACTACTGTAATTTAGAAGCAGTGGTGAGTATAGAGGATATTGAAGATTATCGGCCACGTCAGCGATGCCATCTGAAAATATCTATGATTTCTGCTGGTGGCAGAGATGCAGGTTATTATTAACACTGTGGGGCTTGCTGCCTGCATTCATCACTGAAGAAAATGCTGCATTTCAGTGACTGATTAATGACAATAGAGATGTGATTGTTTCCAAGCCCATTGACCTCTGGATTTGATCCATGGATTCCTGTTTAAATTTTTTTTAACGTGTTCATTTTTTGAGAAACAGAGACAGAGAGACAGAGCACAAGTCGGGGGGGGGGCGGGGCACAGAGAGAAGGGAGACACAGAATCTGAAAGCAGCTCCAGGCTCTGAGCAGTCAGCACAGAGCCTGACATGGGGCTCGAACTCACGAACTATGAAATCATGACCTGCACCGAAGTTGGAGGCTTAATTGGCTGAGCCACCAAGGTGCCCCTATAGATTCCTGTTTAAAAAGCTGTTATGGATTGAATTGTTTTCCCCCTAAAAAATCTTTGTTGGAGTGATGACCCCCAGTACCTCAAAATGTGATCTTATTTTGAAATAGGTTATTACAGATGTGATTAATTAAGAAGAGATAATACTGGACTGGGGTGGGTCCCTAATCCAATACGAATGGTGTCCTTATAAAAGGGAAGATTTGGACACACATGTGTAAGCACACACGCACACGCATGCACACATGCGGGAAGAACAACACGTGAAGGTGAGGGCAGAGATCGGGGTGATGTTTCTACAAGGAAGGCGGCCAACCCCTAGGAGCTGGCAAGAGGCTGGAAGAGTCCCTCTCACAGCCTCAGAAGGAACCAGCCTTGCCGACCCCTTGAATTTAAGCTTCTAGCCTCTAGGACTGTGAGACAATACACTTGTTTCAACCACCCAGTTTATGGAATTTCGTCCTCCTTGTCCTGTGTGGGGTCTCAGTGAATGTCTGGAACGTGTGGTTTGCCAGCCAGCTGGGGGCGGAATCATGGAGCAAATGAGAAGATCTGGATTGGACTCCAGCTGGACCACCTAGTCACTAAACTCCCCCAGACCAGCTCCTCCCTCACAGAACGAGGGGAAGCTGTGCTCCCCAAAGCCCCTCACCTCTCCCATCAGGATCTCCTCAGTCATATGGGGCACCTCTGGGGATGTCAGGCCACTGCTTCTTCCCCCTCCTGTGTGCGGCACTCAGACACGGCCCTTACAGGACAGCGACAAAGGCCATGTGGAGCCTGAGCAGTGTGGCCTCACCTTATAATCTCAATGAGTGTGGCATCTTGGGCTGTGAGCCCACTTGTTGGTTGTATTTCACGAGGTCACAGCTTTGGTTTCAGCACTCACTCCAGCTCTGTGACCCAGGGTTGTGAAAACTCCCTCGTACCTTAGGACATCATGGAAAGTGACATCCCCGCCATTATGCAGTCTCTCCATTTCATAGCACATGTGCTTAAACAGAAGTTTGTCTTTGTCGAGATCCACCTCCAGCCTCCCCCGCAGGAGCCTCAGCAGGAACTTCACACGGAAAGTCGGAATCACCCCCTGGGGGGCAGAGCACAATAACTGGTAAATCATCTTTAGGCCATAACGATTCACTTGGGGTTCTGTTTTCACAGAAAAAAAAAAATCACAAAAAAGAAAAACGACACCAGATCTTTTTCTTAAAAGATAGCATAATTAGCAGTGGGAAGTAAGGAAGTTGTTTGCCTCCCTGGAGGCTGGGTCAGGAGGGTGTTTACTAGAGAAGCACCACATTGAAAGCCGAGCACTTAGATTTTCCGCTGGTGCTTCTCTGGTTCTGTGGGATCTTATAACCTGGCAGCATTGGGAGCCTAGGAGGCTCTCTGCCTCCCTGGCCCCAGCCCTTGCTTTACCAGGGTTTTCCTCTCCTGGTCTGTTTCACTGACTCAGCCTCTGCTCATCTATTTCTCTAAAACACGCTGAGTGGGTTGCTAATGCATTATCGCAGAAAGTACAACATTCACATGTACATGTTCCTCCTCTTCACTTAGCCTGGATGCTACAAACTTCTAAACATTTTTTATAAATGGCTCTTCTAGGGAATGATCACTCCTTTTCAGGTCTTCCCAATTATTAGCACAATTACATACAAGAGAATCTGGTCAGAGCAGCTCCAGATTCTGGAATATCAAACACGTGTCGCTCCCTTTCGGGCAACACAATCTACCGTGCCAGCCTGGCTCTGTCTTTGAATTAAGGCATTGGGCTAAAGGCAGGGACATGGGTAACCATGAATTCCTGTCAGTTAGAAACACCTTAACATGTGACTCATGGTGCCATCTTTGATGTGTGCATCCAAGGAAAGCAGGTTCCCACAGGCAGTGGTCTTGGAGAGGCAGGTGGATCAAGGGGAGATAGGAGAGCTAGGCCAGATGGCCACACGTGCAGGTCACTGTCTCAGAGAAAGCCCCCCTGAGACTGGTGACTGCGGAAGTGGGGGGTGTTAGGGAGAGGGGGACAAAGGCGGTGAGGAAAGCCAGGCATCACTGTGCAGGCTTAGCTCAAGATGCCCCCTTCCTTAGCTTGTTCTGGTTCTTTGGTCTTCACGCCCTCTGTGAACTCTTCCTGCAACTGTTTTTGAACCTACCCATGGTAGATTTTCCCATGGTAGAACTCTCCTTGTTTTTCGGATGTCAGGTTTAACAACACCTCCCCAGCCAGACCATCATGGCCACCCCGCTAAAGTAGCCTGCCCTCCAGTCCGACTGGTGTCTACCATATTACCATCTGCAAAGTGCTTATAGCTTCTTGAGATAATAATGATTATTATTATTTCACGTTATATTGTTTGTCTCCCTATATTAGAATAGAAGCTCTGTAAGCATGGGTGACTTTCCGTTGCGTTCACTGCTGTATCCCCAGCACCCAGAACTAGGCCTGAGTATTTACTAGGGATGAAGAAAGGGGAAAAGAAAGAGCAGCAGCAGCAGCTAGAGAATGAGATATTGTTGCTTTGGCTAATTCCAGGAAATCTTGGGAAAGTTTTATGGTTAAAGCATTCAAAGAATAAGTCCAAAATAATTTAAAAAAATAACCTTCAGAAACCACTAAGTAGTTCCTTTGCACTTCTAATCAGGATTGCTGTGTGTGGCTGTTTGTGGCTCTGTATTACACCATCGCTCTGGTGATTTGAACTTCACTACTTCTGCTGCTCTCATCCTCAGAGCTTCCTTGGTTTCCTCTCCTTGATGACTTTCTGAATGTCCAAGAAGAGGGCATCCACGGTTGTACAGGGGACCATTCTGTCCCTCTCCCTTCCTAGCATATTTTGCTGAATGGTCAATGATGGCTTTCTACAATTCACAATGGCCATTCCAAATTCAATAGATGTCTACTGGTGACAGCAAGACTACTTAAATGTCTGCGGCAGGGCAGGGAATCTCTTTGGGGGTGGGCATGAAGCAATGGTCCCCTTTCCTACCTCTCGTTTATCATCCACCATATTCCATATGATTTGAAAGTGGCGGAGATCGTTGTAACTTAGAAGCTGGTCCTCCTCCGTGGAATAAAACAAGGAGAAGTTCTCCACAATGATGGCTAAGAAAAGAAAAAAGAAAAATGGAGAAGTTAGATAATTATGCTAATCTGTCATTTTTTAGAAAAAGTAAAACATCTATTATAAATAATGGATTTTATCACCTACATCACAAGCCAAATTTTTACAGTGTTTTTTAGTGTGTTTTCCAAGTTGGCATATCTTACTTACACTTGGATTAAGCTATTTATCCAGCTCCTGCCTTTCCAAAACATGAGGGTCATGAGCATAAACACACATTCTGTGTGTGGAGATATCCATGCCAGCTGGCTTTCACTCTTAGTTGACAGTTCCAGGGCAGTATTTAAAGGTCAGATTGGGTTCTGGGTGGCCCCACACCTGGGTGAACACCATGTATCTTTCAGAAACATAACTGTGATGTTTCAAGGCCATAAAGGTAGCCCTCTCTGAGATTTCTTCAACTCAGTCCATGAGAAGAGCTCTTTTGAAATTAATGATCATAATTAATAGGACAACTCTTGAAATTGCAATCAACTGTCATTTACATGCCTTTCAAAGGTCTTTTCAGCTTCTGGATCGAGAGGCAACAATTTATAATTAATGCCATGAAATACCCGCCCCAAGCAATCTGGGATAATTACTTGAAAATTGTACGTAATTATCTAAGTACCTGGGTTTAAAGATATTAAAACATATTCAGTGAACATCACTTACCTACAAGCAGATTTAGCATGATGTAGGCAATGATGACATAAAATGAACAGAAATACATAAGTGCCCCAGCGTAATTTCCGCAGTCTGTTGCCCAGTATGTGAATTCATCTGGAGTACAAAAGGGAGGCTGGACCTGCGGGCGATGGGGGAGAGGGAGGAGGGGTCAGAGTGAAGAATACGAATTTGTGCACATGCTGTAGTTTGTGAACTATCCCTCACCATATAAAACATAATTAACTTCAAAGTTAATCTCCCAAAAGCCACGTACATTGAGTACATCATCCGTGGCAAAAATCAAAAAGAATCTTTCCTTTATTCTACACTTCTAGTCTCAGGGAATCTCAAGTTCAGTGCCATTTTAGAAGCACAATGAAAATGAACTCCTTTCTTCCAAGAGACATTCTTTCTGCCACCTGCACTAGTCCTGAATGGTAAGTAGTTCTTGTGATGGGAGCTGCAGAAAGTCAAAAAAAGCATTTAAAAAATTTCTTTGACCTAACTAATGGGTTAAGCTTTATGAAGATTTGTTATACATAGCAAATTCACATTCAAATTGTGTAAGAAGAAACCAGACCATTATGGGACTTTACAGAAGAGCACTAGACTCAGGTTATCAAAAGTCCCCCCACCCCGTCTTTAGTGGCCCAATAAAATGCTGGCACCTCAGAGAAACCTGGCTTCTTTCAGCCAGAGAGACTAGCTCTTTCTTCTGCAGAAGAAGCAGTTGTAGCACTCTGCTTGTTGTATATTTAGAATCTATTTAATTCTGCTTCATATTATATTTGATTTGGTAAATTCTGTCCCCATTCATTCATGCATAGAGTTCTTTAGCTCCTACTATGTGCTGGATTTATACCCAATGTTGGAGACAGACAGGTAAGCAAGACATAGAGTCTGTCCCTCCTTCATGTTGCTGACGGTCTAAAGCTATATACATGGGAGCCATGGACTGCATGTGGCTATTAAAATGTAAATGTATGTTAATGAACATCAAATACAGTTTGATGAAATTTAAAATTCAGTTGCTCAGGAGCACTAGTCCCATTTCAAGGGCTCAGTAACCACATATGGCTACTGCATTAGACAGAGCAGATTGCCATCATGGCAGAAATTTCTTTTGGACAGTGTTGTTCTGGAGGTTGAGAGAGAGGAAATAGAGATGGAATAATCAAGCCAGTAACTCACTATAGCTGTGATACATGCTACAAAGGAGAAACACAGAGTGCTGTAGGAACATGTCACTGCAGTCTTAGTGTGGGGCAGGATTCCTGATGGAGCCGATGCTTCAAGGGAGATGTGAACACAAGGAGGAAAAGGGAGGACCCAAAGGGAGGGTGTAGCTCAGGGCCTTGCCATAAGCACCTTGAGCATGCCTTGGAATCAGGCAACACCGAGCTCCTAGCATATGGCCCAGTATAAACCAGGCGCTCAGTGAATATCTGTTGAATAAATTCAATTAAAGAAGAGGAACTCCCCTGTTTGTACTTGACTGCCAAAGTGTTAAAGGTGGGAGGGAAAGAACAATGCCAACAGAATGCGTATCTGCCAGATGGAACCACAATAGCTCAAGCTGGGTTCACTGGATATTCTTCCTGCACATGGCCATATACTGCAATGTAAAAGGATGCAACTTTATGGACTAAATAGCCAGGATAGGTGTTTTGTACACAAAGTCTTGATGCTAACGAGGATAAGGCTGGTGATATACTGCACTGCAAAGAGTTTCATTTGGTTCTAAGTTGATGTACTGTTAGTGATGAAGAGAAGTTTACCATACAGTCATGCATAATCTTATTCCAGTCTTCGCCTGTGACGATTCGGAACAGTACGGTGATGGCTTTGCCAGCTGAGGAAAAGTTTGCATGCCTAATGAAGGAGGAAAAACCAGAATGTGGGTAATATAGTTGGTCATGAAGTAGTAAGGTGTTACCACTAAAGCAGGTAGATTTTGGAGCAGATGTGGTTGTTAAGTCACCATGTCTGAAGGTTATATCTTCTTAATTTGTTATTCACACTTGCCCTCAAGCATAGCCGTCTAACCCAACCCTAGCATGGTGCCACCATTTTGTGGCCATGCATCTTGAGTGGCTAAGGGTTCCAATTTTGACAAGTAAAAGTGATTCCTTCTTTCACATGGATTTTGCTATAAAAAGTAGAGCTGCCATGTATCAAATAAGCAATCTCTGCAACAAGACACATCTGTATATAATGTGTTGTATAATTCCTTTTTAAAAAACTATGAAGTGCTTCCCAAAATTAAAGATAATCTCTGAAAAATGCTTTTCGTATATAGTAACCATTTTGGGAGTATAGTTTCCCATGTTCTGCTTTGTTAAAAAAAAAAAAGAAAACCCAAATCTGTTCAAAGTGTAATTTAAAAAAGAATATGTTGTTTTTTGGCAGTAGGTGGATAGAAATTCACCGGGAAATTACAAGTGGTTATTCCTGTGTAGTGGTAGATTTGGAATTATGGGTTCCCGTTACATTTTGGTAATATTACGGAGACAAGGTTTCTAAAGTAAATGTGTAGACTGTTTTTAATTAGAAAAATGTCATTTAAAATTTGGACATTTTGTTTTAGTTTCCAACTCATTGTTTCCCCTTCCTCCTGTCTTTGATAGACAAAAGTCATTCAGGTTTTTATTCCTGATTTCATGATTATAAAAGTTTGCTTGATAAATGAATAGGGAGAGAAATCCACACCAACCTGTTAATGTTCTCTCCATACTTCACAGTACCAAATAAAACAACTCCAGCAAAAGCATAACACAATAGAAGTAGGAACATTCCCACTATGATAAAGAAGCTTTTGTACATGCTGACAACCACCGTCAGGAGAAGCATCTTTAGTGTTACCTATATGGAGATGTGGGGAGACAGAAATGAATATTTAATTCACTTAGCCATGGGGAGCCTGGGAAGTAAGTAACAGGTAAGCAGGTGGCACGAGAGTGACCCTCATTTTAAAATTGCTTTGAATTAGTTCTTAATAAAGGGTATTAATCTAAATATTATTCAAAAAACATTAGAGAGAAATTCGACTTGTATTTCCAACTGTTCAGCCTTTTCAGCCAAATTAATAAAAGCCTCTCCCTAAAATTCCTTGCTTCTATTTTCTCTTCTCTTGCTCCCCGAGTCTCTATGATGAGGGCTGTATATTTTTGGCCTATTCCACCAAGTAGGCTCAGGATTCTCCCACAAACAGATGTTCATAAAAACAAACCTAACCAATGGCAAAATACTAAATACCATCAAATAGCACATATTGAATACGTGAATATATGGAAGGTATATGAAATAGTGTCAGTAGCGAAAAAGAAAATTACATTAAAAAATGAAAAATATATGTGGAATATATGCAATATATTCCACATATATGCAATATATGCAATAACAAAGAATATAAAGAAATCTGGGGTCATAGAATCACGAATCTTCACTAAAGATGATTTTTCTTTCCAGTAAAGTAAGCTTATTCAAATAGAAACAATAAAAATAAAGAAGTATTAAGAAAGAGCATTGGTTTTCGCTTTCATGCCTGAGATGTTGTCTTTAGTTGATGACTGAGTTAATTTAGCCAATATGAAGAAGAAATAAAAGAACAGAAATGTCAGGAGATGTATCACAAGATAACTAAGCTGCCGATTCATTTTAATATTTAATATTTGCTCATTTGGACTTAGGATGACTACCAATTTGTTAACTTCCACCCTGAAGACCCAGATGGATAGCTGAAGTCAATCAGGCATCGCTCCTTTCTTCTGTGCTTATGCAACCGTTGATAGTATCCTTTACAACGTACTCACATGCTTTCCACAGATAGAGAAAAACCGGAAGACAATCACGCAGGCGCCCATCATGTAGGTATACGCGTTCTGAAATTTAAACAGAAGACAGCCACTCGCCATGTGCACAGGAGATCTTGTTACAATTCCAGTTTTCATTTTAAGTCTTCTGTGAAGTCTACTGAGTAATTAGTTTAATAAAATGTGAAAATTCTTATAAGAAATTTATCTTTAAAAGGTGCTGAAAAGGTCACTGCCAAAACTCATGAATAAATATTAGCTATAAAATCAAATCTTAAATGAAACTTCGGTCTCTGTTTTGCTCAGCTGAATTCTGTATTTTAAAACTAAAATAAGTTTTACATAAAATAGTGACCGGCTCCTTTGAGGAGCAAGAAAAACTCAGGGTAACAGTGCAACATGAGGATGTCAAGTGAGACCAAAAATGCAGGAACCCTGGCAAAGAAGGTCTAGAGTTGGAAAAGATTGCAGGAGGTCAGCTTCCTCCTCTCAGAAGGTCTCCGGAGACTTTGGAGACCAGCCGGCCACATTCGTGTAAGCTGATTGCAGAGAATGTCTGTCCAGCCCAGAAACACATCCAGCTCATTCTTCAAGTGTGCAATCAGCAGCGAGAGATGACTGGGTGCACTTTATGACTAAGAAAGCTTCATCTCGGAAACAAAGATCCCACCAGCTAGAGCTGCAATAACAACTGTGGCATTAAACTGATGCCAAAGCGTGACTTTTCTCAAGGAGTCTCGCCTCGCCAAATGACAACTGTCACATATGGGCCCCCGGGAAGGGGGTCCGCTGAATATCCTTGAGGTACAAGGAAATGAATGTGTCTGCATAGAAATAGCTTAGATGGGAACAAATACTGCATCTCCCTTCACAATAGGCCACAGAGAGTGCAAAGTAGAGTGGAGGATGAGTATTTTTCCGGGACGGAAGCTTCTTGGGAAAGAACAAAAGCAGTCGGGCAGAATAGGCAAGTTAGTCTTTCCCGTGTGAGATGTCCTCTCTGGGACATCTAGGATTAGGAAGCCTGCCCTACTCTTCTTTTGGACCAAGTAGTTTTTGGCTATATTTGTCTAGGGAAAGCTAAAAACATGGACCTTGCTTCCCCTTTCTATGTTAGTTCCAGATTTGCTATAGAGGCTTTCTCACTTTGCATTCTGGAAGTGACAGCACCCCCATCCTTCACCTGGTCCTGAGAGGTCCCGTCCAGACCTTGTGCCATGTGCCTCTTGCTCCTTCTACTCCAGGCACACTATTTCCCTCCCATAGCATTCCATCACAGGGACAGCCGCCAACATACCCTCATCCTACAGGCTGAACCCAATCGTCACTTCTGCAGGGACACTTTCCAGGACCTCTCTGACGCAGCCACCTCCCGCTCGTTTGTGTCATTGCAGGAATACGTGTCTTTCCTCCATCTGCCTCACTATGGCTGCAACTCTCATTGACTTGGGAGCGTTCCATGAATGCCTACTTGTCCCAAACCACACCTGCCCTCCCAGCCTCTTGGATCATGATGAAACATTCTGGCATAAAACTTTGAAATGAAACAAAACACAAACTTTCCAGGCTGTGATGTCCATGAGAGCAATGACTGCCTTTGTTTTGATCTGTGCATTCTTCTCAATCTCCAGCATGGTGGCTTACACATCTTTGGTGCTCAAAACCACTCATTATTCGAGGAAATGGATCAGGGTGACTGAGAGCCCACCTAGGCTTGGCACAGCCCCTGATGCTGACGGTGACAGTTGTTTTAAGAAGGACACTCAATACCTATCTGCCTGAGCACAGAAATTTCATACTAAAGCACACCCTTTGTGAGGTACAAATGGGTTCTCTGTTTGATGGAACTTTTCTGGCATGACTGTAACACTGGGGAGGATGGAAGAACAGATAGAAGAGAGCAGGAAAATCTGATAGTATTAATTTTGGCTGGCGTTGAGGAAGACTAACAAAAAAGAGAAGGTATTGATAATGTGTTGGGGTGTTGTACTTTTTACAGTTAGAAAAATTTCACATGTTACGGGTGCCTGGGTGGCTCGGTTGGTTAAGTGTCCGACTTCGGCTCAGGTCATGATCTCATGGTTTGGGAGTTAAAGCCCTGCATTGGGCTCTGTGCTGACAGCTCAGAGCTTGGAGTCTGCTTCAGGTTCTGTGTCTTCTTCTCTCTCCACCCTCCCCCCTTGCACTATGTCTCTCTCTCTTAAAAATAAACATTAAAAAAAAAGAAAAATTTCACATGCTTTATCTTTATAATGCCCATGTAGAATGGATAGATTATGAAGTTATATCCCCAAGTTCAGAGCAGGGAGCAAAGGATCACTGAAGACAAATAACTTGATCAAGCCTGGAAAATGGTGGAGCCCAGAGTAGGGGCTTCTAGAACTCCACTGAAAACTCCATGTGGTTACCGAACACTTGAAATGTAGTGAGTCTAGATTAGGATGTGCTGTAAATATAAAATACACATTCAATCAAAGATTTAGTACCAAAAAAAGGACGTAACTTGTTTTCTTAATAATTTTTATATTGCTGACATATTGAAATGATAGTACGTTAGATATGGTAGGTTAAAATACATTATTAAATTCATGCCATCTGTTCCTTTAAAAAAAGTATTTATTTATTTTGAGAGAGAGAGAGAGAGCCCATGCAAGTGGTGGAGGGGCAGATAGAGAGGGAGAGAGAATCCTAAGCAGGCTCCCCACTCTCAGCACAGAGCCCAATGCAGGGCTTCATCCCATGAACTGTTGAGATCATGTCCTGAGCCAAAATCAAGGGTTGGGCGCTCAACTGACTGAACCACCCAGGCACCACAACATCTGTTCCTTTTTAATTTTTTTAATGTGGCTCCTAGGCAATTTGAAATTACATCCGTGGTCACATTTTATTCCTATTGGACAACATGGCTCTAGATCTCAATCAGGCATACCCACGGGTGTAGGTTTTGAGCTGGACCTCAGACTAAATGGAAGTTGGAGAGGCTCAAGGCATTTTAGGCAAGCTAGTGAGAACTCAGGTATAAACACAAAGAATGATATGCTTTAGAGAAAAGGCTGCTGGATGTTTAGTAGAAAATAAGGCTTCTAAAGTGCCTGAGAATCCCACTGTGAAATACTGATTATAATGTAGTCGCATTGATGCTACATTTCAATTCAAAAGACTGGGTTTGAGTTTTCTGATACCAGCTTGCATGTGAATTTAGGCAGGTCTCGTAATCTCTGTTTCCATTTTTTTCTCTCTCTCTCTCTTATTTTCATCCTTTGGGAAAATGAGAGTTAAACCAGACATTTTCAAGTTTCTCCTTCTATTTGCACACTCTAGGACTCTGAGGGGCCAGATTTTGTTTGCGTGAAGAGTGTAGGGGAATGTACATGCAAGCATGTCTGAGGGCCTATCACGGTCAAAACTGGATGTAGGGAGGTTCATCAGACACCTGAGGGTAGGCTGACACAAAGTGAAATGAGACTGGAAACAGGGTTACCTGAACTGAAGTTATTAGCTAAAATAAACTTTTATTACATGCATACCAGGAGGGCAAAGTGAAGTACCACCCAGACCACACCAAGCGATGTCACCAGCAGGTCGTATCGGTTTCTTCTGCTTTGCCAGAAGCCGGCAGGCGACATTGCTATGATCTTCATTGTAACCTGGGGGAAAATAATGTAGACAGTAAATAGAGGCTGAGTGTTCAACATATATTGAAATGTGTTAACTTGAGGCACGTAATTTTACATCATTTTAAATTAATGTAAAATTTTGTTTAATGTTTATTTTTGAGAGAGAGAAAGAGAGAGAGAGGGGGAAAGAGAGAGGGAACGAGAACAGGGGAGGGACAGACAGAGAGAGAGAGAGAGGGAGAGAGAGAGAGGGGAGAGCTGTCAGCGCAAAGCCTGACTTGGGACTTGAACTCATGAACCATGAGATCATGACCTGAGCTGAAATCAAGAGTCTGATGCTCAACTGACTAAGCCACCCAGGCACCCCATTGAGGCACACATTTTTAGAGGATGTAGAAACCAAAGAGAGAATTTATTACTAAGAGATGACAGATGATAGGATAGATAGATAGATAGATAGATAGAGATACAGATATAGATTGATCCACTATCTAAATTTTAAAGTAGGATAGGTTACAAATCTGTATCTCCATGCTCTTTTCTCCTTGTTTTATGACTAGTTCTGAGAGAAAGACATTTTTCTTCCTCAAGTAAAAGACCATAGATTTTGGGAAACATCAACCAGTACAAGGTGAAATAAGAATCTGCTTGTATTTCAAAGAAGATTGTGCTGGAAAGTGATATTATGTGGACTATATATTAAAATAATCTTGTCTGGGCCAATTCCCTTCGCCACCACATTGCAATTTGAGTCCCTGAATTACAGTGGTTTGCGCAGTTCACTACAAATATTTGAACTCACATAACCAGACAGGCCAACATTCAGATACAACAATCAACAGCAGTTAGCAATTCCTGCGGTTAGAAAAATCTGAAATATAAAGTGAAATCTTTGTTCAAGTTAAGCACAACAGCCTAAAAAGGAAAATATCCTAAGAGCACGCTACCCCTCTCCCCAAAAAAGACTTCAAAAGCAATGGAACACAGAGCTGAAAGTCAGTGCTATCAAAGGAGGGCACTGTTTTACTTTACAATGTGCACCACAGCCCCCAGAGCCAGCTGGCTCATTACTGTACCTCTAGAACAAAGATGAAGGTGAAAACAACTGACATTGTTGCCAAAGGAACGGTCACTGGGTCCTCCACATCCCACTGTAAGAGAAACAGCATCCAGGTCTTTGTCCATATCCATCAGACATATAAAGACCTTCCCCTCCTTTTCTCATTTGAACATGACTATGAATTTTAATTTTTTACACTAAAGAACGTAGACTGTGAATGGATATGGCCCCTTGCAATATTCTTGGATGCACCAATGAACGAAAAAGTCCTTCTCAGAGCTTCACTGTGAAATAAAGTACCTTGACGGACAGCAGCACTGACTGGGCCAGGACAAGCAATGCAATTGTCCTCTTAAAGAACGGATGCTGGGTAATGTCATACATCTTAGCTCTAAAACCATCATTATCTGCAAAAGAAAGGTTGAGGCAAAGGCATTTCAGACATAGGTCACATTTACTTTCTTGTCTTTCATTTCCTTTAATGCTCATTTTAAAACTCATTACCTTTTTCCCCCTATAGTTCAATCTATTGTGTAGTGTTTTGCAGGAATGGCTGGTTCTGAATATTTAAGACGACGGTGCATGACGCCGTCTGTATTGGAAGGAGAACCGCATCATTCAATTTCTGTCAGTTTAATACATTTCACTCATATGTTTAAGAGCGAAGCACAAATATATTTTATTTAAAAATTCATTTTTTCATTAGGGCTTATCCTGAGAGCACTGAAGCACAGCCTTTGGGTGGTTGATTTTAATAGCCTATGGAGAGATCTGTAGTTTGGAGCCTGTTTCTATATTAACTTATGCACAACCGCCTAGTGGCCTCACGATTATTATTTTAATTGAAATCTTAGACTCCTGGGGAATCACGAACACTGGTGCCCAACATGAATAAAATCAGAGCATCTTTGATACCCGGGCGAGGTGGGAGATGAAGAGGCTGTGCTATCTTCAGTCGGCTCTTCAGATCTTCCCATCTTCTCTGATCTACAGTCAGCAGAGCTGTCCCCTTAATAAACAAAGGAAAGCAGAAAAAGGCCTTATGTCGTCTACTCCACACCAAGGTCATTGCAAATGGGGCGGTGGTGATACCAACAGGACTAATTTGGGAGTATATGATAAAGATATTCTTCAAATACCATGGTGGTTCGATAGACATGGTCACAATTCTCAAATCTGGTCTTTAGAGGGGTCCCAAAAAGGGTGGCCACAAGCCTCAGAGAAGATCCAGCAGCCTTCAACTGGTATCTTCGAACATGTATAAATTTCAGGTTTGGGAACATCTAAAGAAGGTTCCCTACACAATCAAATTTTCAAAAAGGGATACCCACTCTAATAGTGGTTAGTTTCCCTTCATTTTGTGGGGAAGGCTGCAGTAAAATTGTAGCTTGTCAATCTGATTGTGTCTTTAAAAAAAATCATTCTGCTATACACTGTCGCAAAACTTTTTATTTGTTTATTCTGAGAGAGACAGAAGGTGAGTGAGGGAGGGGAAGAGATGGAGTGGGAGAGAGACAATCCCAAGCAGGTGCCACGTTGTCAGCCCAACACGGGGCTTAATCTCACAAATTGTGAGATCATGACCTGAGCCGAGATCAGGAACCAGACACTCAACTGACTAGGCCACCCAGGTGCCTCAATTGCAAAACTATTTTTAAGCAGTATGAAATCACATAATTTGAATCTTTAAGTATTAATGCTGTGACAAATGGCTGAGTGAGATCAGATATTCTTTACCATATATATATGAGTACTTTATTAAAATGCATATAAATATATTACATGACATTTCATGTATTTATACATGAAATTATTTGTATATGTATAATGTATACAAATTATACATTATTTATACACTAATTTATAAAGGCAGAAATGTATACATTATTTATACACTAATTTATAAAGGCAGAAATATAGTTTAAGAAACTGAACCCCCACCCCACTCCCATTCTTCCCTTCTTTCTACAGAGCTGAAGACTGTCCTTTAAGGATGTGTCCTCCCCACTGCTTTCAGACTTTTGCTGTTTGTGTATATATCAATACATAAGAACATATTTGTTTTGAATTTTAAAAAGTGATATAAATGGTATTCAATATGGGCTTCTTAATGCAGTTAGTTTTTATCTTCATTGAACACTATGTCTTGCATACCACTAGACACCAGATCTAATTGGTTTAACTGCTCATAAAGTATCCCACTGTACAAATATATCAGAAGTTATTTGCTTTAGGTTTATGTAGTATAAAAATGCTGCAATAAGTACATGTCTACAGTCTCATGGTGAATACCTACGAGATTTCCTTAATAGCAAATCTCTAGGAGAGGAATTGCTGGGGTTTAGGAATTTACACATCTTTATGTTTACCAGATATTGTGAAGTTGCTGTCCAAAGAGAAACAACCAAAGAAATTCGCTGCTAGCCATCTCCAAGTGTTCCAATGTCCTAATATTCTTGCCAGTACTTGATATTGTTAGATATTTTAATTTGGCCATGATGGGTCGGAAATGTGTCCACTTTAGTTTTAATATCAATGAGATGAAATGTTTTTTATATGAGTAAATAGGGGTGATGATTCTTGTATCTTCCTATGTGAATTGCCTGTTCATATTCTTTGCTCATTTTTGTATTTGGATATTTACTTTTAGAGGTTTTATAGAAATTCTTAATATATTCTGGATATTAATCTTCTGTCAGTTATGTGAATTGTAAATATTTTCTCTTAGTCTTAGCTTGCTTTCTAAAAAAATTTTTTTTTGCCTTATCAAGTCTCTTATGTCTCAGAAACTTTTTATTTTAATGTAATCTAATCTGTAAATTTCTCTCTTTATGAATTCCACTTTATGGTTAAAGTCAAGAAATCCACAACTCCTCCAGGGTCAAAAATAAATTCTACAAGGTTGAAAATGGCTTTTCACAGCTAGGTCTTTCATCCTTCTGGAATTCATTTCTGAGTATGCTGTGAGGTAGAAATCTCTGTTTAATTTCTTATATCTAGACAATGACCCCAGCACCTCTTATTGATGGTCTCACCCCCTCCACTGATTTGTCGTGCTACTTCTCCTTTATATATACCTGGTCCTCCTGGGGCTTTTAGCTCTGTTCTAAATCTAACTTTCTATCTCTGTAACATTACCCATCCTGTTTGACTCACCATAGCTTGTTTACTTTCCTTTTCCATACTTTTGTTCATGCTTAGCCTTGAGAGAGGTTTGTCAATTTAATTTTTTTTAAAGAATAAGCTTTTGTCATTCTTGAATCTTTTATAATATCTTTGTTTTCTATATCATTAATTTCTGTCCTTATCTTTTTTACTTTATTCCATTTTACTTTGTTGATCTTATTATAATTTATTGATTTGGACATCTGACATATTACTAATTAATCTTTGAATTTTCTTGAACATACACTTAAAGTTACAAATTTCTCTAATTGATTTATCTATATTTTGTGAGCTTTTATATGTGATTTTTATAAATGATTTATCTAAATGTCTTAAGAGTTTCTATTCTAATTTCTTCTGTTACTCATAAATTATTTAGAATGTTGTCTTAATATTTCCAACATCTGAGGAATCTTTTGTTATCTTTTTTTATTATTGTAGAGAATATGTTCTGTACATTACCAATTTTTTGGTAACTATTTTTTATGACCTTTGGGCAGTACATTTTATACTTGAAAATTGCTGGACTCTGGGTTATTCATATGTCCAGTAGATCAAATGTTTGTATTGTGCCAAATCTCATATTTTCTTTTTTTTCTGATTTATGAGTTTCTTAGGGATATATGTTAATATCTTTCACTATGATTTTGGACTTGCTGGCTTTTTAAAATAATTTGGTTAATTTTTGCTTCATATATTTTAGGGTTCAGGAGTTCTATACTTTGTTGGTAATTCATTTCTTCTGCAATTGTCTAATTACACTGTTTATTCCTAATAATGATATTTGTTTTAAACTAATTTTTCTGATATTGATATTGCTAAGCCATTTTTCTTACTATCTGCAAACAAATATTTTGGGTTCTCTGGGTGCTAGAGATATTGATATTATTTCTTTATTATACAAAACAAAATATTTTAGAAAGTTGAGCTCTGAAATGAGCCAAAAGAATAATAAGCGTGGTGGTATCATCTGATCATTAATATCAGAAAACCTCTGGAAGTTTATTATTGTGACATTAAGTTTATTAATCAAACTGTTATCTCATAATTGAGAAATTAAATATATATATATATTACTAGTATAAACTTTGAACTTTTTTAAACAAGGTTCCATTTTCCAGGGAAGACATAAATTTGCATAATTCAGAATTGTGCAAATGTTGCCCCCAAAGCTTGCCTTATCTCCCGTATCTTTATATTTCCCTATTGCCTATATATTTGGAAATCTATTTACATACTTTTGGGTTTGACCATTAGAATGTGAGCTCCATGAGGGCAGAAATCTTTATGTGTTTAGTGTTTAGTTTGTGTGTTTAGTTTTTATGTTCCCAGGTCTGGCCCCAGTTAAGTTCTCAAAGAAATCTGTTGAATGACTAAATAATAAATCAATAAATGCTGTTATACAGCAGCTCATGTGCTACCATCTGAAAAGCTTACTGGGAAAAAAAAATCCCTCCTAAATGGTTCATATAACTCATAAATTTGCATTATCAATTAAATAATCAAGTTTGTCATGTTTTCTTCTACTTTTCCTCTTTCTGTAAGCACCCAGCACCCACTTGAGCTTAAGTCCGTGTTCCCCTTCTCAAGGCCAAGATGCTTCTTTCTTCCCTCAGCACATTAATACAACCAGTACTGTGAGTAGACCTCCTGATACTCGTCTTACTTCAGCCAGGCCTCCAAACTCAAGAGCTGCAATTGATTATATATTTGTCTCTGGTTGCTGAACATTTTATGTTGCTGCATTTATGTCGCTGATTTGTGAGCTGCCATAGGACCTGATTCTCCTGAAATCAGGTGTCTGCTCAGAGGACCTAAGCTCTCTACTTGGCTGACTGGCTTCTGCTCTTGTTCAGGAATCTCCGTTGTCTGCTCCAGTGCCAAGGCTCAATGGCATCTGAAGAGACCCATCTTCCTCCTTCTGCTTGGTATCAAATTGAACACACTTTAGGGCTTAGAGACACTCATTTATGAATGTGTTATAGTAAAATAGGGGGCTGGGCAATATGATCTCTCTCTATCCTTTCTTATTCTAAAATCCCATGTTTCTGTGGGTCGGAGTAGTGTTGGGGCCCAAAGTGGAGATTTTTAAGCCACACCCTTTGAAAGCCCGCACCAAATAACATCCTCATTAGGCACACATCAATGGTGGCCATCAACTGGGTAGCTGGAACCACACATGCAGAGCCCGGGGAGTGGAGGTGTGTGTGAATGATACAGTCCCATGTGCAGCTGCCCTAGCCAGTGGGCTCGGATGTGCTTGCATGCGATCCTGTCCTGGTCATGAATCACAGGAGCGTCATACCTAGCTTTAATTCAGTGCAGAGTGACATTTTTATATTCTCGGAAGAATTTCAGACTCTGCAGAGTGGGCACCGCTTCTGAATTGTGACCCCATTTTCTACACCTTAAAAGCCCCAGACAAGTCATGTCACCTCCATAAGCTCTGTGTTTTCTTCCACTGTGCATTTCAGAGTTGTGAGAACTGAAAATGGCATATGTAAACCTTAGTATGTAGTAAGTGCTCAAAAGCTGTATCCACCAGGGTACTTGGGTTAAATGTCTGACTTTGGCTCAGGTCACGATCTCACGGTTCGTGAGTTTGAGCCCACCATCAAGCTCTGTGCTGACAGTTCGGAGCCTGGAGCCTGCTTTGGATTCTGTGTCTCCCTCTCTCTCTGCCCCTTCCCCCACTTGCATTCTGTCTCTCTCTCTCAAAAATAAAAAAAACATAAAAAATTTTTTAAAAAGCTGTATGCACTTCAATTATGATTCCAGAAGACAGATCCTTACATACTAGAGTGCACATCAGCCATGGCCAGAAGAACGACATAGAATGTTCTCTCCCAAACTCACTCTTTGACAGGAAACCACACTTGCTGTTTTCCCATTCGGGAGCTCTTATAGTGATTGTTAGAGTTGCTCTGAACTCAGCATGCTTCCCAAGTTCATAAAGTATGTAAAGTTTTTATATGAAATTAGAAAATCTTCTTTATATTCAATGAATTAGGATTTAACATTTCTACTGCACCCCAGCCCCATCAAAATTCTGAGTTCACCTATAGCATTACAAAGAAGCATCCAATTTACATTGTGTGAAAGTAATATTACCTGCAATCAGTGCACAGTTAGTTCAGCTATTGTATTTTAATAACTTGCTGCACATCCTTTCAATTTGAACAATAGGAGATGTGCCTTTCAGTTGTCAGCGAATTAATGACACCATCACCAAAAGGGGAAATTTCGCGAGAGAACTGTGCTCTTAAATAATGTGCCTGAAAGGCAGCGATGAGGTAGCTTGTAAAATAGTTATAGAGATTATTTACACCAGTCACATTATGGTTTAATGCGACTTCATGCCGTGTGAGAAAAAGAGAGCTCAAAGCAAGTGGCTAGAAAAGAATAAACCCTGTGGTATTCAAACCAAGAATTCTTACCTTGTTTTCATTGAAATTAGCAATAACTACTCCAACAAAAAGGGTCAGTCCAATCATGCAACCCAGGAATACAAACACATGAATGTAGATCCCGTGCATCTGTATAAATGAAAAATACGGTTATTCATCAAAGCAAATGAGAGCAGCTGTTGACACATTCAAAGGATTCCGTGTGCTTGCTTACCGGCCCCACACGATGAATAATAACATCCCTCACTTCCACCCAGCCTTTCAGGGACAGAACTTCAAACAATGCCAGCATGGCATTTCCCACATTGTCAAAATTAAAATTCCGAGGATTTGCCCTGCAAGTCAGAAAGAAGAATGTTCTGTGAAATTCCGATGAGAAGCACCCTAAGGCAAATATCTGTAGTTCTTTCCAATCTTGGGTGCGGGGTGTACTTAGCATTTGGAAGGCGGGCTAGCTGGCATTCATTTGCTAAATCAGAAAAGTGCATGAATATGTTATTATTTCTTAAAATTTAATTAATTATTAGGTAATCATGGGGTGTTCTTAACGAACAACAAAACACAATTCAAGTTCTGGCTCTAGAGGTTCCTTGACGTTTCTGGCTTGTCCTGATTATATGGAGGGCTGGAAGTATGCTTTCTGGTTATAAACTGCATAGCATATTCTCACAAAGGGGCGCTGGAGTTTGGATATGAATTTTGCAATAGTTTTAAAATTGAAAACTTCTCTAAAGGATAAATTACAATTCCTGATGTTAATATAGCAAGTATAAAAAGAGTAGAATCTAGCCACTTTCTTTAATTCTGTGACATCATGGGAACATCACTTTGTAAAGTAGTGATGCATTTGGAAGTCCCTGAGTGGCCAGAGGTGTTTGCTGGTAGTCTACATGTTTCCAGATCATTTTCTCCCAGTTGGATTTTTTTTTCTCTCACTAACTCTGGGTGTTCTCAACAGAGACTTCTTGTAGACCCCAACATTGCAGTATGCTGTCTACATCCACACTTGATTGCTGGTATTTAAAACACTTTGGCTCCACTATTATTTTTTGTTTGTTTGTTTTTGTTTTGTTTTTTTTTTGAGGGGGAATATTGCATTTCTTGTTTTTTACTAACGTGTTTTTACTTTTTTCTTCCCACGAAAGAAAGTGATTTTTTTTTTAATATATTACATCTCCCTTAGTCATTATGGGTCTTGTCTAACATTTTTCTTGTCCATAGAAGATTTCACTGTTTTCCTTTTTCCTCTTATTAGACTATTTAAAATAATTACAAGACCTAGACAACTACACACTGCAAAGTCATGACTATCACTGTATTTCCTGAGTTTGATGGAGAATTGGTCCCAGGACTACTAAAAAAAGTGGGCCTATAGAAGCATGGCCAAATTATATTTTGATCATTTTTTTTCCTATTAGCTCATTTATCAAAATTTAACCTTCACAGAAGGTGATACTCTGGAGAAAATCTGGGTTAGTATTTTTCTACACCTTTTTTTTTAAAGTAGGCTTCGTGTACAGCACAGAGCCCAATGCGGGACTTGAACTCATGACCCTGAGATGAAGACCTGAGCTGAGATCAAGAGTCGCCCACTTAACCAACTGAGCCACCCAGGTGCCCCTCTACCACCATATATATATATATATATATATATATATATAATTTTAACATCATAGAAACAATCATGCAATACACCTTTATAAGTTTTCTTTTTTAAAGCATTAAATAGATGGGGATCTAATAAGAAACCATACAACTAAACTGACTTGCTCCTAAGGTTTAAGGATGATTGGTAGAAACGTTTTCCACATAGTGCAAAAGCCCCACTCAGAAATTCCTATTTTGGGGTTCTGATTTATATTTTTTACATATGAAAGTATAAGCATATTCTCTTGGGTTTTTCCACCATTTCTTCCTTTGGGGTTTCAATTAAATTTAATATATTTTACAGCAGACAGAAGCTGTAAGGATTCTGCAGATGCCACAGTTTTCTTGAATAAGGATTTTTTTTAAGCTAAGCAGGCCAGCTCTCGGATCCGATGTTGAACTTTCTTACCCATCCATTTTCTTTATGTAAAAGTGCTTTTTTAGCTGAATATGCAGCATCCCAAAGTACTTTCATGTTCCACATCCTTTAGAAGTTAGAATATGTTAAAAATACACTTTTAGGCTAAACCAAGAAAAATAAAATGGAGACTCATAGACTTAAATAGTTGGAAGAGTACATCACATTAAAAAAATAAGTATCAGTTTTAATCATCTAAGATGTTCATGCTATGTTCATGCTACTAAAATTGGAAAGTTTTAAACTTTACCTATAACTACAGAGGACTTCAATAAATCCCAAGCCTAATCCATTGTTGTAATTTTCCTGTCACCCTTCCTTGATCTGGAAGCCTGTATATAATATATAATCATATATATATAATATAATATATAATAATATATGTATATAATGTATATAATCTTTTCCATTAATTAAAAAATTTTAAAAATATCATAATCTTGTCCATCCAATTGAGAAAACTAAGACATTGGTTCTAACCTTACAGTTTTGTTAATCTTCTACCTCCCCGTGAAAAGTGCCCCAAGGTCCCAAGATTGCGATAAGGAGGGTTGCTCCTTTGGGAAGAAGGAGCCCCCAGGAGGAGAGGAGCTCAGCCTGAGCCCTTGGATGTAGAAATACGGGGGGCAACACTATCCAAAATGGCCCTTCCAAGATGCTGGAAGTAGTCATGTTTCTGTTAAACTTACAAAAGTGAGATAGATTTATATTCTTCTCCTTAAAGAGCATATTCAAATTGTTTGAGCTGTAGACTCAACAAAAATCTGATCTTCTGCCTAGAATGTATCACACTATAATTTAAAATTACCTAGAAGTCAACTCCAGGTAAGCTTCCAGTGAGCTAAGGGGCTTATTTATGTAGCATCAAAGCCTTTAGCAAATCATATTACATTATTTGTAATATTATCTCCTGTCCTTTATTACATTTCAAGCTCCTAGGGATTGGGGGCCATAGCTTGTCCCCAGTAATAGCGTAATGTCTGGAGAATAGTAAGCACTCAATGAATATATCTATTGAAACTGAATACTTTTTTTTGATATCTCTTTTGCATCCCATTTTCCTATGTCCCAGACCTCTGCTTAAAACAAAACACACAATATTTGTAATATATATATTTTATACTTTTTACCAAGGTAATTTTTATCTCATCAAGTCTGAGTGATTCAGAAGAAGATGAATGTACTCATCTGAACAAAGAATATAGAAGCCTGACTATCGCCTGAATTAGGTAGTGCATATTTATAGCCTTCCTAATTATAATTATCAAAGCATTCCCTAATGCCAGTTCTCCAGATATGTTATTTTCTTAATCATAAATTTGCCAATATAAAACTATAACATCTTGGCTGCTAACTCTTGATGAGCTTACTAACAAAGGAAAATGTAAAAATTATCATAGTTATAGCTGGTGTTTATTTGACAAAAGATTTTTATTTTACCAAAACTAACCCACGTCATGGTATTCTGGACAAATGGACAAGCATTATTGTTATGGTGTTCAAGTGATGCCCCTCTATCAGCTTATGCTTTTAAAGTGCCATTGAACTTGAAACACCAAATAATAACTTACATGAAACATTGCATTTCAGTTAATTTGGATTTTTATGGAACAAGCTGAATGTCAGAGGGTACAACTGGCAACAGGTTTACTTTTCTCCCAATACTGCCTTCCAGTGGGTTCTAGCTCCCTTCCTGACATCTTGGAGATCCCAAAGCTTTTTTGTCACTTTCAGTTATATGAGTCTCATTCTGAAAAGTCCACTTTGTTCTACTTCAAACCCTTGTTCCCATAACCCATTTAAGGACCCTATCCTCAGCCTATCAGCCTGACCCATGGTTTGAGGAGGGAAGAAGAGGGCTGGCCACTCTGTTCCCTCCTCTTCTTCAGGCCACCATCTGATTCTTAACAAGATGGCAGTGGGATGCAGTTGGACATAGAGAAATGAGGTTAAATTCCACATATCTCACACTGCTGGCCACTGGCCACTGTTGCTCTGGTCATAGCAACTATTCTTTCATGGAACCCACTGCCTGCCATGTTCCTAGTTTCTGTACACTTGATACCATGCATGTGTTGGACACACTTTGCTCTGGACAACCTGATAAAATGCCTGAATCACCCTGCCTTGGCCTCTTGCCTCTCTCATCACCCTCCCACCTCCTTGGAAGAGTCCTTTCTAGGGCTTGCTTTTCTTTTTTTCAAAAAAAAAATTAATGTTTATTTACCTTTGGAGAGAAAGACCGAGCGCAAGTGGGGGAGGGGCAGAGAGAGAGAGAGAAACACACAGAATCTAAAGCAGGGTCCAGGCTCTGAGCTGTCAGCACAGAGTTCAATGCCAGGCTTGAACTCATGAACCGCGAGATCATGACCTGAGCTGAAGTTGGACACTTACCCGACCGAGCCACCCAGAAGCCCCTAGGGCTTGCTTTTCAAATACAGACCAACCAATCCAGAGTCTACAGCCCCAACTACCTCCTTTATCAGGCTTCCACCCTTTGGGCCACTATCCACCTGCCCTGATCACCAGGCAGCAGACCACTAGGGAGAGCCCTGTGTCTCAGAGCCCATTGAAGTTCCTCAACTAGCTAATCCTAAGCCTGCTTGCCCTGACTCACCCATTCCAACTCAAGGAAACCACAATAAAGGCTCTGGTCCACAGTTCCCTTTTTCCCTCTGCCTCATGACTGACCCTGGGGCTTCCCTGTGTGGCCTCCTGTGGTGTGGTTTGCCCCATAGTGGGAAGTATGAGTAACAAACCAGCTCTTCAATGACAATTGTCTTTCGATCTGTTGACTTTATTATACCTAAATTTTCTATTAATACACTAGATTCTGAAACATCCTCCAGCACCAGGGTGCCCCATTGTGTCATTCCTGCTGAGAGTAGTCTTCAGGTGACTCTCAGTTCCCATTCCTGGAAACATCCCCACAGCCTCTCCAATAGGAGCACCCCCTCCAGCACATAGCCCTTTGGAGCAGAGTTCCATCACGATGGCTCAGATCACTGGCCCGAGGCAGTGATGATTTGGAGCCTCCAACACTGATAACTCCCTTGTCAGATGGTGAAGAGCGCTTGCCTACATGAGTATCTCTTCTTGTCTCATCAATCTCTGATATCACGCAGTCCCCATGGGGACTCACTCAGCTGGGGAGACAAGCACCCTTGACCTCTTCCCATAGTAAAGCAGGAGCGACCACAGCACCGTCTACTGAATTCACTCAATTTCACGATGCTGTCTCTGAGTATATAGTGTTTTCTTTTCCTGGAGCTGGGTGATGGAGGTGGATAATCTTTTAGGAAGTTCAGCTGGGACTGGCAATGTTGCTTTCTTTGGAATATAATGAAATTTTGTCTCTTAGTGACCTCAGCTTTGAAGCTTTTGCCAAAATTCCAAAACAGCAGGAAAAAAAAACCCATTTGATGTCTTGATATAAATAAATTATGGTATAATAATGCGTTTTCACCTCACAAAAAATAAACTTTTTATGTTTCTTTCATATTTTATTTTAATATAAATTAGACTTCTTTTATAGTTAGCACTGGGATAAGGATATCTTTGTGTGTTATGTACTTCCTGCTCCAGCTGAAGCCACACAGTCAAATTCATCTTTTTTTTTTTCATAATTCTTTGGTATTGAAAAAAATAAAAACCCAGTATAAGTTGTACTGAATTGTTTTTAAAAGTGAATTTCACAACAGTGAAATGCCAAAGCTGGTAGCAATGGGTCCTAAGGGTGCAACTGGGTGAAATGCAATTTCTTTTAAAGAGTTTTGACATTTCCTAGAAAACATCAATTGTGACAAAAGCAGAGTCTTTGCTGTGGTTCACTTGTTATTCTAAGAGGTAAAATGAAAAAAAAAAAAAAGAAAACAGATGACTATTTAAAAGGACAAATGAAGTTAATAGGACACTTAGTTCATCAATGAAGCCCACTGAGAGATTTCATTCATCGCCATTAGCAAAATGGATGAAAAAGAAGGTACTAGGCACTTCTAGCTTTGATGTAAGTGCTTTGAAAACTCATTTTCAGGAAAAATGAATTTTAAAGAGAAAGTTAGATATAATCATTTGTGTTACTGATTACTCCTTTCCGGCATTTCAATAATGGAAATCCTTCCATGTAAATGTGTTTTAAAATTGAAACAGCTCTCTGATTTGGGCTTCTATACAACTGTTATGAGGATATCAGATTCTCCCTTAAAGATATAAACTCAGGACGAGTTTGGTTTTAATTTGATAGAAAATCTTTGTCTTTTAAGCCTCACTAATTTTTAATGCCATGCGAATCGAGTTACATACTTCAAAGTATTAGAAAAATAGAGGGGTGATAATCCATTAGTTACATGAAACAACATGGGATTCAGTGTACCACTTGCTCTCTCATTTACTGTATTTTTGCATCCTGTTGTAATTCAGGGCTTTGCCTTGTATTATTTAAAATCACTTTAGCACCTCTGGCAAAATTACTTTTCATGCCAAATTTTATTGATTTAAAACCTTATACTGATAAATATCGCATTCTTCAGGATCTTTTTCTGAAATGCTTACCAAACACGGGGCACCCAAAATCCAGGCTTTTTCTCTCCAGGTCTTAATTTTAAATTTAAGTTCTTGGACACGCTTACGTTAATTCTGAATATGCCGTTACAATCCTCCTAAAATAGAAGAAAACAGGTCAGGGGGAGCCTGGTCAGAAATGAACTCCAAAAAGATAAAAGATAAGAAAGCACATTTTAACCTAGAATAACAGGTTTTTAAAAAAATATTTATTTACTTATTTTTGAGAGAGAGAGAGCAAGACAGCGTTTGCACATGAGCAGGAAATGGGCAGAGAGAGGGGAGAGAGACAGAGTCCCAAGCAGGCTCCACGCTGTCAGCAAAGAGCCTGGTGAGTGGTCCCTCCCACAAACCATGAGATGATGACCTAAGCCAAAATCGAGAGTCAGAAGCTTAACCGACTGAGCCACCTAGGCACCCTGAATAACAGAGGTTTTTATGTGATAACAGTGATGTGGGCAGCTATCCAGCAAACAGGGACAAGGACTGCAGAGATGAGTGGTAAAAATTCACGCTAGAAACATTTGCAAGTAGGCAAAGTATCTGAACAGACATTCCTTCAAGGAAGACATACAAATGGCCAATGAGAACATGAAAAGATGCTCAGTGTCATTATTCAGCCAGAAAATGCAAGTCAAAACCATGATGGGATAACACGTGCCATCCACTAAGAAGGCTATCATCAAAAATCAAATAAACTTTGACGAGGTTGTGCAGAAATTGGAATCCTCCTACTAGAACCCTTACACACTGCTGGTGTGAGTGGAAAATGCTACAGCCACTTTGGAAAACAGGTCCTCAAACAATCAAACAAAGAATTACTTGAGGACCCAGAAATTCCACCCCTAGGTATTTATCCAAGAGAAATGAAGACAGATATCTACATGAAACTTGTACATGAATGTTTATGTCATTATTATTGTAAATAGCATTAATTATAATAGCCAAAAGGTGGAAATGATCCAAATGTTCATAGTGGATGAATAAATTACATCAATAAAATATGGTGTATCCATGCAATGGAATATTTTTCAGTCCTACAAAAGAATGAAGCACTGACCTACGCTACAACATGGATGAACCTCGAAAACATTACGCTAAATTAAAGAAGTCAGCCACTAATGATCACATGTTAGATGATTCCATTCATATAAGAGTCAAAAACAAGGAACTCTATAAGGCAGAAAGTAGTTTTGTGGTTGTTTTGCGATGGGGGTGTCAGGAGTATAAGGGTGAAACTTAAAAGATAATGTTTCTTTTTGAAGTGCTAAAAATGCTCTAAGCCTGGGGCACCTGGATGGCTCAGTCAGTTGGGCATCCAACTCTTGATTTCAGCTCAGGTCATGATCTCACGTTTCATGGGATCAAGCCCCACATCAGGCTCCACTGCTTGGGATTCTCTCTCCCTCTCTCTCTCTCTCTCTCTCCCTCTCTCCCTGCCCCTCCCCCGTTCGTGCTCTCTGTCTCTCTCTCTCTCAAAATAAATAAACATTTAAAAAAATGTTCTAAGCCTGACAATTGTAAAACTCTGGATATGCTAAAAACTATTGAATTGTACACTCCGAGTGGGTGAATTGTGCAGTATGTGAATTATATCTCCAATAACATTGTTTTTAAAAGACTTTAAAACTAAAACATGAGTAAGAAGATTTTCACTCATTTTCTGTCTTTATTCTTCTTTTTGTTTTATCTTTGTTTCTTTGCCTGTGATTGTCATGTTTTGAACCTAAACCCCTTTCCTGGGTATAATGTGTATACACTTGGGATATATCAACGGAACTCCAAAGTCTAACCTAGTTAAAGTCACCTTCAACCTTCAGCCTTGCGTCCTCCCAGCTTCCCGGTTTCTGTCCATGGGCCAGCACCTTGTCGGCCCCCAGCATCAAGATGCAGAATTGTCTATGGCTTTCCCCATCCCGCTTGGGCCTCATCTCCATTCTTATTTCCACTAGTTTAGTGAATACCAATATTACTTCTCTTTGGATTGCCAGTAAAATTCCTTAGAATAAAAAGCCTTCTTACACCAATGATATCCCTTTAACTTAAAAAGCGTGGATAAACTTACCTACAATAACCCAAAGATAAACACAGTTGACATTTTGGCATTTATATTTCCAGTTTTTTTTCCTATGCGTATATGTGATCGTACAGTTTTTACTCTTCCATAGCCCACTTTTTCAGTTAAAATATATTGCAGTTAAGTTCTCATAGTAACCCTACACATTCATCTGCAACATTATTCCTGTTGGCTGTGCTGTGGTGTATCAAATAGAGGCCCCATGATATATTTGGCCTCTTGGCCTCTTCCAGTTTGTCTTTCTGAGCCCATGGGAGCCCAGCTTTGAGTGGGTGAGGCTGTCTGGCATCCTGGTGAAAAGCAAGGAATTTGGGGCCATGCTGCCTTGACATGAATCTTAGCTTCCCCATTTATTTTAGGGTGACCTTGGACAAGTTCTTTATCCTCTTTGTACTTCTATCCTTAGCCAGGTCTGGGTATGAGCAGAGAGTGTAAAATCACAATGCTCTTAAGCCGTTATTAATATACTGAGTCCTGCAAAATTCCTCGTAGGTTTCATCTTGAAATGTTGTTGTCATCTTTTCGGCCTCTATTCAGTGGGAATCTAAACTAACCCTTCTTGGCTTACCTGAGCTTGTGGATTAACGCATCAGTTCTTTATTACCTCCTTCGTTAGCTAATTTGATACATCATGACCTTTGTGCCATGTTCCTTGTTATGTCTTCTCAGGTTTATCGAAGTTCCTGGAACGTCTGGAGACACAGGTGGTGTCTCTTCTGCTCTGCCACTTACTGAAGTCCTCACTATTAACATAATTGATAATGTACTTTGATTGGGCAAAGATGCATTTTATAACCATCAGAGAATGAATAATTTTTACAGTCAGTAGCTCTGAAAATGTAGAAATTTTCTTACTGATGTAAAATCTGTATTAGATAGCCATATTTGTTGGAAACATAGAAATAGGTATTATAGTTCAGCTGTATTAGGCCTTTTGAGTATGTGCATCTTAATGGACATAAGGCGTTATTTTACCTGGATGAAAGAGGAAATGTTTTCACTGTTTGTATGTTAGCAGTACTTGGATCACTTCATGAATCTACTTGAATATAGGGCAGAATCCTAAGGGAAGGCACACTGGATAGTGTAGCAGTGATGGCTGATTGTAACCACACTCATCCTGTTTTTCTGCAGGACACATCACTGAGCCACCTGTTGCATTCTCCCACCTGCCTCGGGAGGCCAAGCTCTTGCTGGTGAAATGTGTGTTGAAGGGAGGTGTGCTGCTTTTGGCCCTGACCGTAACCCTCAGGCATGGAGGGAGTTCTGTGCTCTTCTCTGCCAGCTGAACAGAGAAGACATTGAAGACAGCAAAGGGTGGACACACAAAGAAGGAAGACAAAAGGAACTTGAGGCTCTGACAGGTCATTCAGAGGAGAGCTGTCCACCTTATTCAAGATGCAATGTATTCACTCCATTATGTTCAGCAAATGAAACCCTGGGGTCACCCAGGAGCTGGCCTCCACTTACTAACACTGATTGAAGAAAGATAAGGCAAAGGGTAGTAGCGGAAGAAGCAAGCTTGGGTCTTTGTTAGCTGTCTTATTGGGGAAGATTCTGGACTTCCCAATGAAGAGAATGATGGAGTGAGAAATAATGAACAGTGGTATGACAGTTAAACTTTGCCTCTTGTCCTTTCTGGGGGGCTGTTTGCTGATATGTGACAGGATTAAGTTAGGGAAGCCCAAAGGGAGAGTGTCCGAGCCTCACAGCTACAAGCATCTGGAATTGTGAGTGGCTATTCCAAAGGTGTCAACAGAGGTTCCACATTGGAACAACAGAAGACAATAGAATAATCTGGAATGTGCTTTTAATCCCACAAACCTGTGCTAGCCAGAAGAAACAGACTGCCTCCTTTAAGCAGAAGGGGTTGGTGGAGAGAGAATTCTGAGTCTTACGTGGGGGTTATCAACGTAGTGTCAGCACATGTTTACCAAGGGGTGGTGAACTACTCAATTTTTTCTCCCAAAAGAAAGAAAGCAGTAACTTACCCTTCTAATAATGTTAGGATCATTGCACTTTGCCAGTTTTCCCGCAAAAAGCTGAACTCCAAAGCTTGCAAAAACAAGCATTAATGTCAGCAAAAGAATGGAGACCTGAAAAAAAAATTGGTGAGACATCATATCTCCTGGTAAAAAGTTAAACAGTAGGCTTGATTTGAACAGTGATAGGGACACAACTTTTTGGAGAACGTGGTATGAAATTCTTGGTCTTTTCATGATATTATTTAACTTCTCCACCACAGGTCATTCAATTAGCCTTGCTGAAATGTTAAAAGGAGGGAATTAACAACAGGTTTTGGATTTTCAGAATAAAAACATATGACTTTCATGCAGGAAAATGGGCTAAGGTATTTTTGATATGGCTTAGGGTTTTCTGATTTTGAAATCTACATTAGTGGAACAAAAGAAAAATGTTTAAATAATTATATTTCCCCTATTTTCTCAAAATGAATTCCTCTCCTTATAAGCAGAGCATAAATTAGAGACAGAGAGGTTTTGCTTTCTTGTAAGCAATGAGGGCACACAAAAGTGCTATACACAGAGGATTGAGATCATGGAGTCCTAAGAAGTAAGTCTGTTAATTGGTGCTCCCTCTGCTGGATGGTGCCTTGGTCTCAGCACAGAAAAGTGGCAAAGAGTAAAACACTGAACAAACCACTGATCTGTGCTGGTTGAATAATCTAAACATATATCTTCAATATACTAAAATTCTACAAAAACATCATCAGGAGAAAGGCACAAATAAATTCTCTGCTAAATTCTATCAGGGCTCCACGATGCATATACATTAGCTGTCAGGTGATGACATCCTTTTTTCCTTCATTTCCAGCTGTGTGAAAAGCCACCATGTTATGGCTTTAGCACAAAGAAAATGTGAGATTTCAAATATGTCTTTTAAAAATATCAACAACTCTATGCCTATGGAAACATCGCAACCTGTCTTTAAAATACCTTAGAATCAACTGTAACTACAACTGTTCTCTCCCCATAGGTGTGTTTCTAGAAAGCACGATGTAAAATAAGCTTATGTAAATTAATTCAGGATTTCCATGCATGAGCAGAACTCATCAATAATAAAAAGAACCCTTTGATCACTCCTTTGTAAGGCACAGATCCTTCTGTAACAGATTGCGAGCAATGAGCCTCCTACTCATTGCTTTTCTGCAGCCCAGCTCTTCTAAAGGCCCTAAATCAATGCTCAACTAACAAGGTTTTCTCCTTCGATCACATTTTTAGTATTATTACTGTATCCTGAGGTTACTTAAAGTGGGGTATACCTGTATGTTACTTTTTTTTAAGTTGTTTTATGTTAACACTCCAAAGATCAGAGACAGCGTCTACACTGTAAGAAACTAGGGACGTACAAAATGAAATAATAAGCCCAAATCTATTAACTGCTAATATTTGTGCAGTAGGTGGTGTTGAATCTCACCTTTAATTTCTAGATAAGGAAACTGAAACTCAGAATAACAATTAGGGTCATGAGTTAAGAATGGAAGTATTAGCAAATTCTACCTCTGGGATTCTTGCTTTCATTATACTTTTACTAAAAACGTTCATCGAATAAGTTATATCAAGAAAATATACTGACCAGTCAGAGCATCCATGGGTAAAGTTTCTGACTGTGTGTTGTGTTTTGTTAGTGCCTTTCTTGTCCTCTGGCAATGAATAAGATTGTACTTACCCTTGGCAAGCGAGGGTGTCCCCTCATTCACTACATTACAGCGTGGGGCTGTGTGAGTGGGAGGCAAAAGGGTAAATGTAACACACCAAGAAAATTTCCTTGAAGCCGCTGAAAAGTTCTCGAACAACTTTCCTCATCTGGGGCACCAGTTTGAATATCCGCAGAGGTCTCAGGCACCGAAGAACCATTAAAAGTTGAGCTCCTGATTCAGCAGGCACATTTTGAGGCATCCAACAAAGAAATATCAAACTCACCTGGGAGGGGAAAATAATCCCTAGAATTAATCCCTAGAATTAATATCTTTCACTACACTTTCTGAGAGCCAAGTGCATACAACTTTCCTTGAGCAGAGATTCCAATAGCATGTAGGACAAGCTTTCACTACATATATATGCAATCTCTTAACTCTGATCTCTCAACCCAATATCGACCTGTTAGTGGCCCCACAGGAAAGTCATTAGCTGTACACAGAAATGAAAAGCGGGTGTCCACACTGTGGGTGCATGTACCCCAGTGCATTCTGCACCTTATTTTAACTTACACATGGGAGGCTCAGATTGAAATTCCTTTGATCAAGGATACTAAACTTCATGCTTGACCTGATTCTCACTATTTTACTGATGATCTAAAGATACTACATGTTAACGGTCACAATTCTCCTTGTTATGTTGGAAAAGACATTGATTTTATGCCTTCTTGGACATACAGAAAAAATGAAATTTCTTTGAGTTCCCTTCCTATGGTTTCCCAATTTAGTTTAACTGAACAGTTGAATGGTCATCTTGTCTAGGCAGATATTTTGTGTATAGGAATTGAAAGAAATTGGAATTGAAAGTGTCCAATCATACTCACATTAGGTTGCTTTTAGCAATGAGGAGCTCATCAATCAATTATATGGTGTAGATTTTTTTTCCTTACGGGAGCCACAAGATTTCAGGGTGCGAATAAGATTTCTCAGACCTTATTAATGTATGTCTTACATGTGTATTAATGTGGTTGATGTATGTGAACCATATCCATGGACATTTTTAATGCTTTTTATTTAGACTTTACATGCATGCCCTTCATTTGCCTGCAATAGATGACCTAAGAACTCAGTAATGGCATCTAAACCTCTGGGACTCACGTATCTTTCTCTTGTACTGAGAGATGCAGGAGAGTTCACAAAACCATGACATCTTACATTTAGGAAATAACTAGAGACTTACAAGATATATAAATATGTCCATGACTCCACCAAAGTCCCTGATGACAGCAGTTGGAGTGAAAAATAAGCCATCTGCCATAATCTTCAGATTAAGCTCGATACTCATGAATATCACAAACACGTACTCAGCAATCTGAAATGGGCAAGAGGCAGCTGGGTCACCAACAAGGGGAAAACTGGAGCCCAGTTGTTGTCTGCTGAGCTGTGGGCTGAGATTTGGCAGCCGTACCTGCAAAGTCGGGGCATGCATGACTCTTCGAAAGGGGGACTCAAACATCATAGAAATGCAGGAACAGATGGTTACGATGATCATGACCCAGTCCAGGTAGGTCACCAATCCCAGCAAATCACTGCCAAAGACCAAACAAAACCGAGAAACAACTGTTCTAGGGAAGGCTGTGCGAGTCAGAGATGATCCTTCTGTGATTCTATAAGCAGGACTGGCGTTTTTTAAAAAGCAAATGTTTATGTATTTATTTTTGAGAGAGAGAGAGAGAGCGAGAGAGAGAGAGCATGCGCATGCTTGTGTGCATGAGCAGGGGAGGGGCAGAGAGAGAAAGAGGGAGAGAAAATCCCAAGCAGTCTCCACACTGTAAGCACAGAGCCCGACGTGGGGCTCAGTCCCATGAACTGTGTGAGATCATGACCTAAACTGAGATCAAGAGTCAGACACTCAACTGACTGAGCTACACAGGTGCCCCATGACTGGCATTAAAAAAAATCCCTAATTATCTATTTCACAGCACGATATGGCAAGAAAATACAGGTAATCTTTATATTTTTATGCAGCATAAAATAGTACATTGAAAATTCAAATGTGCACAGAAAACAGACTTTGTAATGCTTACTAAAGTTGATGGTACTTTGTATTTTTCACAGCTCCTGTGACAGGATCTGTTTTAGATCTGCAAGAGAGAACAAACACAAAATTCTGCAGCATAGCAAGCATAATTTAGCAGCATGGTATTTATAAACATCTTATCTACCTAAAATTTCTTTTATATTCTCTATAAAATTACATTATACAGGAACTGTGCCTTTGGAAGGCAGAGAGCATTAGATGAAAGAAAAAGCAGGAGGGTTTGCAGCTGATGCTTGTGAAAGTAATTGAAAATTCTCAAAATATTTGATTTTAGAATTCATGACTCCATTCAACAATTTCTTTTTTTAATGTTTGTTTATTTTTTTTGAGAGAGAGAGAGAGTGAGCGAGCAGTGGAGGGGCAGAGAGAGGGAGACAGAGAATCCCAAGAAGGCAGCACACTCTCAGTACAGAGCCTGACGTGGGGGTCCATCTTGTGAATCTCAAGATCATGACCTGAGCTGAAATTAAGAGTCAGACGCTTAACCATCTGAGCCACCTACATGCCCCTCCTCCGTTCAACAACTTTTTTTTTAAGTGTCTATTTATTTTTGAGAGGGAGAGAGACAGAGTGTGGGGGTGGGGTAGAGAGAGAGAGAGGGAGACACAGAATCTGAAGCAGGCTCCAGGCTCTGAGCTGTCAGCACAAAGCCCGTGAACTGTGAGATCACGACCTGAGCCGAAGTTGGATGCTCAATCAACTGAGCCACCCAGGAGTCCCTCAACAATTTTTTGACATGGATATGACAAAGTAGAATTTTGACTTCCATTTAAAAACACTCAGTTAAAATCTCGGCCTTAGCAGTTCAAGGATTTTCCTCATGATTATTCAATTAAATCTCCAGAAATTAAATTGAGCTCTTCCTAGTGTATTTAACTGTGATCTTGTTGAGTGATTTACGTAGGATTTCTTGGTGTCCCCCCTTTTAAGTTTTACTTTCTAGAAGCCCATAACCAACTTCAGTGAAGTCCCAGACAGTGTGTGTGTGTGTGTGTGTGTGCATGTGTGTGTGTGTGTGTGTGTGTGTGTGAGCTCCCGATTAACAAGTCTTTCTCAGTCCTTATCAGCTGCTGTGCTGACAAAAGGAGAGTCAGTCCACACTAAATGAAGTGGAGAATTAGCAATTAGATGTTAGCATGGAGGCAGCCAACAGGATAATTCCAGATGAAACACTCACTTGGGGAACTGATCAAATCAACTCTAAACTACTGGCTTCTTTCTTTACTTTGTGAACACTCAGGGAAGTATTTAATCATTATCATTCAGGTGCTTTAAACTGTGAGGGTCTTTCTAGAACAGCAGAGAGAACACTAGATTGGTAGTCAGAAGAGAGCCTTGCACTAGCTCATGTTCCCAAGAAAAGCCCTTAACCTCTACTGCTCTAAGTGCTCTCCTCTGTTGGAGGGGGGTGGGTACAAATGACACCAAATGGTTCACGAGGTGCCCTCCAGCTCTGAAATATTACCACACTGCATTAGTTTCCTAGGGCTGGTGTAACAAAGTACCAGACTGAGTGGCTTAAACAACAGAAACATTTTCTCTCAGTTCTGGAGGCAAGAAGCCTGAGATGAAGGTGTGGGCAGGGTTGGTTGATTCTGGGGGCCGTGAGGCAAGGACCTGTTCTAGGTGTCTCTCCTTCGCTTGTGGATGGCTGTCTTTTCCCTGTGTCTTCACATTACTCCCCTCTATAGGTAGTCTGTGTCCAAATTTCCTCCTCTTTTTTAAAAAAAAAATTTATGTTTATTCATTTTTGAGAGAGACAGAGCATGAGCCGGGAAGGGGCAGATAGAGAGGGAGACACAGAATCTGAAGCAGGCTCCAGGCTCTGAGTTGTCAGCACAGAACCTGATGCGGTGCTCAAACCCATGAACTGTGAGATCATGACCTGATCCAAAGTCCAACTGAGACACCCAGGCGCCTCCAAATTTCCCCCTTATAAGGACAGCAGTCATATTGGATTAGGGCCCACCTTAATCATTTTATTTTAATTTAATTACCTCCTTAAAGAGGCTGTTTCTAAATAAAGTCACATTCTGAGGTACTAGGGGTTAAGGCTTCAATATATGACCTTTTTTTTTTTTTTTTTTTGGCAGGAGGATACACACAATTCAGCCCATAACACATAATGATTATCATATGTTACTAATAATGGCATCAGAGAAGTTACAACCACTTAGAGGGAAAGCCTTCACACTTCCTCTGGGACTCTTAAGGTCTTCAGGGTATTTACTAAAGTTACGCAGGACAAAAATTCCATTTTATCCACTAGGCTGTCTGCTAAAATTGGCTTGGGTCCTCACAAATGCAGTGTCCTCCGTGTTGACCACACCGACAGACTCTTACACATTTCTTCCATGTGAGTAGGGACAGAGACATCAGCCAGCGGGTTTTTATCTCATAAGAGTTGGTAATGGAAGTACTCGTCAACTTTATTTCTGTTTTACATTATTCTAGAAGAAACTAATTAGGGTATTTTGACAACACAGAAACTATAAGTCTAAAGGTGTGGGCAATGACCTTCCCTGTGTCATTCAGCCTACCCTTCGGTTTGGTATTTCCAAAACAATATATGGAGTTAGTAACGCTGATATAAACATGAACAAATAAAAATGGCTGTTCAGAGCTTCACAAACGTGAGTTTTATATAAATGTGAACTACTTGCAACCTTTGTTTGTTTTCCACCTGGTCGGCCGCTCAGCAAAGAGGAGCAGCATGATTAATTAGCCCACAGTTTATTTTGTGACCCCATTAGGATTACATGTTCCTTCTTCCTTGTATGACAACCCCCCCTGCTGTTTGTACGACTCAGGCCAACACCTGGCTGAAATGGAGTGTACTTACGCATTGAAGCGTGCCCGGACCACCACCCGGCAGAAGTTTCTGAACCTGTGCTCCCGTCCAACTATGAACAGTGGCTTGTCGAAGTATGGGTGATTCTCTCTCAGCTCCTCTTCCTGCACTTTCCTTGAAGGGGAAATTGATGTACAGTAAGGCTAAGGGAAAGGTTGCCATCCAGAAACGAGAGATAAGAAACACTGTAGGACCCCGTACCTTTTCATTTCCGCTTGTTCCTTTTTTTCCTGGATCATCTTTATTTCACTGTCTTCTCTTTGTGCATTTCTATATCTCACTGTATTGGAATGCTAGAAATATAATAAAAGGGGCATATAAAAATGGAAGATTTTTCTGAAGGCCTGAAAATATCACTTACAAGAAACTGAAAGAAATACCTTTATTTTAACATATACATTTTTAGTGGCCACAGTCATCTTAGCAAGGGTATTTTTTTTTCCTTCTAAAGGGTATTTTTTAAAAAATAGAAATATTTATTGAGAACCTATTATGTGCCAGGCCCTGTTGTACTGCTGGGGGTATGGCAAAAGGCAAAAATAAAGGATAAAACCCAGCTCTGTGGGGCTAATGTTCTAGTCAGGTAAGACCGATAAAAATTCAAACACAATATGGGGAGAGTTAGAAAATGTTTGGTGTTATGGTAAAAAGCAAAGGGGACAGAGAGTGCTAGGAGGCTCCAAGTTTAAATCTTTTTTTTTTTTTTTAAAGCTTGTCCATTTATTTAGAGAAAGAGTGTGTGGGAGGAGCAGAGAGAGAGGGAGAAAGGGAATCTTGAGCAGGCTCTGCCCTGTCAGCACAGGCTCGATCTCACAAACCATGAGATCATGACCTTGAGCTGAAACCAAAAGTCAGATGCTCAACAGACTTAGCCACCCTGGCGCCTCTAGAAGGCTCCAACTTTAAACAGGTCATAGCAGACCTCAATAAAAAGACGTTATTTGAGTGTAGGCTGGAAGGATATGCAGGTCGCTGTGTATCTGCAAAAATGTGCTCTTCCAGAGGAGAGGTGGGTCTGCCTGTATGCGGCCCAGCCAGCGTGCCGTGTGGGTGAGCGTCCACATGGTAGGAGACAATGAGGCCAGAAGGGTGGGAGAGGGCCTGGGCATGTAGGACCCTGACTCTGATTTTCACTCCCTGGGAGATGGATGGCCATTGCTCAAATAACCTGATAGATATTATCACAACTATTCCTTAGATTTAATTATCTGTATCTTCTATCATTTGGAATAAGTGAGACAACTGAAGCTCTGTTTTAAATTGCTTCTGTTATGGAGGAAATGACATCAGGGGGATTTCTTAGGAAATTAGCAGAACTTCATAACCTTTTGCTGTGGAGAAGATGGGGGATGGGTTTTCATTATATGCCTGTGTAGAAAAGAGCATAAAAAGTCTTTGAAGAAGAACTAAGCCTCTGGAATTGAGACTATTCAGGGCCTTTTGTTGTGTATACTTAAACACATATTTTCAAAGCTGTGCTCTAATTTGGTTCTTAAGTAGACTATATATTTCTACTGAATCACACTGAAGGGAAGTGCTTTGAACTAGTGTTGCCTCTCTGAATTCTCTCCTAGAAATCTTCTCCATGCAACATGCCTGGTCCTCAAATTATATGTACACAGGCCATGTGTTGGATCCGATCACAATTCCATGCAGATAATATGGTAGATCATATCAGACAGAGCTCTGCCTTAAAAATCATGGCGCTAACAGATGTGTCTGCCAATTAGAACCTTGTAAATTGGGTAATGATGGTATCAGGTGTTCTCATCACCAACGTCTTCCATTGTCAATTGTGCCTGGAACACTTAAGAGAGTTTACTCTAAGGCAGAAGTTTCTACAGATTGAAAGCAGTTGGATTATGCTGGAAACTCCAGAAAATCTTAACAATAAGAGATAAAGTGGTTAAAAAAAAAAAAAAAGACAAGCAAAACCCCAAAACCCCTAAGGCTTGCTACCTTTCTCTTTCTAGACCTCCTTTCTCAAACACCATCCTTGGCTCTGAACATTCAGGACTCTGCCAATTTAGCCAGACTCAACTTAAGACCTGTATTTTAATGAGGACTCCAGTAATGATAATTACTTAATGTGTACTTTTCAAGTCTCTTTTAGAAATCGGCATGATACAGCCGCTTGTGAGTCTAACCCAGAGGTTAGAGTTCTGGTTGCGTGGGTTTCCCTGGGTTTTCATGTGGCTTGTTTTTTCCCTTCGTTCGGGTCTCTGGTCTAATACAGAGGCGCCAACACTGACCATCTTCTCTAGAATTTCCTGCCCCCAAATCTCCATCTTTGGTTTCTATACATTATTTGATTGTTCTTTATAGTACAGAGCAAAACTGTCACAGCAATGAAGACATAATGGGCAATAAGTTAAAAACACCCCCAGAAATGATTATACATTTGTTTCCTTGTTTAGTTTTTGTCTCTTTTCCCTGGAATGTAAGCTTCGGGAAGGCAGAAGTTTTGTCTTCTTTCCCCACTACTCCTCATCACTTAGAACAGGGCCTGGCACATGATAAGCACTTGGTAAATATTTTTTGAGTCCATTAATAAATAAATGAGTGACATAGTGTCGAAGGACAAAGAAATTCTTGGGAAATATTATACAGTCTTTGACAGAAAAATTCTTCTATAAATCACATTTTATTTCTTAGTATGTAAAGCCCTGAAATTAGACACTGGCTCTAGATTCTGGAATATTTGGAAATCAGTAAATGTTTAAAGTTTATGATGCAAATCAATTCTATAAAATGCTTTAAGTGTTTTTTTAATGTCTGTTAAATGCAACTGACACATCACTTTTGTATTGTCATCCTTATTATTTATATTTTTGAATTTTTAAAATTTTTTATAATTTATTTTAGGGGGGGAGAGAGAGAGGGAGAGCATGAGTGGGGGAGGGGCAGAGGGAGAGCGAGTGAGAGAGAGAGAGAGAGAGAGAGAGAGAGAATCTCAAGCAGGCTCCACACTCAGCATGGAGCCTGATAGGGGGCTTGATCCCATGATCCTGGGATCATGACCTAAACTGAAATTGAGAGTCAGATGCTCAACCGACTGAGCCACCCAGCCTATCTTAATGAAGACATGTGTTTTGTGGGATGTCTGGATTTTGTACAGTTAACAGTCACTCTTCTGTACTGTCCATTGAATTTGCTTCCTGAGTTTCCTGATTCCCTCTGGCATAAAGTCTTATGGAGACAGGACAATGTGACAGAAGGACACAAGTGCTGGAATTGTCTAAACAGTCATCGAAATGAATTTTCATAATCATGCTTCCCAAATCCAAAGCATTGCTTAGAACTTACATCTTGAGTCAGGGTTTCAAGAGATTTCCCTCTGCTGATCCTCTGGCTGTTGGATCCATGTCTTAGTGATCTAAAACAACCAAAACCAACAGATCGATACATCTAAGACCAAATTTTGACTTTCAAGCAATGACCATTATGAGAACAAAATAAATCAGCTTTTCTGTTAATAACACACATCACAATAACACACATCACAAATACTTATTATCTCTTTTCAGCAGAAGCTTTAGTTTATTCAAATGTTTTTGATCCCATCTAGAAATTTTCAGAATTTTTCCTTCTGATCTTAAAAGCAAGAATTTGGCCATCACCAAGGAAAAGGTTTTTGCGAGATTTTTTTGAATCTTTGAAACTGATTGTGAGTTTCATCATGGTTGCCATTAGCAAACAGAACAAAGTTCCTCACCCACGCCTGTCTGCTAACCAGGGCTGCGCACAGAGAACATTTCCTGTAAAACTCCTTTCCTTGGTTTCTCTGCAGCCTTGTCTCCCAGTATATTTACCTGCGCTCTTGGCGGATGTGATGCTGCACACTGAGAATTGACCTTTCCTTTGCTGGCTGCCCCTCAAATGATCCGCTCAGCATGCGCTGTCGAGTGCAAGCTCTAGGAAAAAAAAAAAAAAAAAGGAGCCTGAGATAAATGCATGATCTGTACACTTGGGATGAATAATACATAACTGCTCATTATTCTTATTATTTTTAAGGAAACACCAATGATAAGGCAAAACACAGCAAATGACCCATAACCGTAAAGGAAAATGGGCTTGAGGCTCTGTGTCAAGAACACTTACAAAGCAGAACTGTCAGAGCTTCGCGGTGGTGCTAGAAAATAAACAGAAATCTCCTGCCCACCACGACCTGCCTCCCCCTACCCAAGGGGAGAGCTGCCATCAGGATTCTGCTAGCGGTAGGGCCAGCCTAACCATAGGTAGGCATGATGTTGGTTTTGCATTTAGACAAGGAGGTTTCTAATAACAGCCCTCTGGGGAAGGATTTGTCCACCCAGGCCTCTGGGATGATAGAATACATGTTCCAAGGAGATTTTGCAGAACTCCAGGACAATAGGAAAGCATAAAGTTAGAGGCAAAAGTTAGTGGTAAAGAGAAGTAATTACAGCTGTGATTAATACCTAAAGAAACCTCAGTCTAAAGTCTATGGCTTACAGGTAACCAGTTACTACTTTCTCTGGAATCATGAAACTCTGATGCTTTTTTAAGGCATTCCCTCTTTAAACCATACCTAGGCTGGTATAGTTTCAGATTTGCTAATGAGGGAAGACAATTGGGTGACTCGACACTTGGGGTGTGAATGATTTGAAGAGAAAACAAAATTCCTTTTCCAGAAAGTTCTCTCCAACTGGAACTTACAATGATTCCCTTGATGTAGCAGTCAAGTGGAAAGAAAATAATACAGGGGACTCGGAAGCCTGTGTTCCACAGGCGACACTGTCACGGACTAGTTGAGTGACCTTTGGGCTTAGTTTTCTTATTGGTAGAGGACATGACCTTGATCTCAAAGAAAACTCACAGACCTCCAATGCAATGATTTTATGATATGCAAATCTTATGATGCTGTATTTATTCAACACTTGAACACACAACTTCTGTCATTGCTTTACATAAAACTTTCATATTTACGTTTTCTAAAATGTGTATCTAGATTGACTTTGAATTATATCATCACTGTCTCGGAGTTAAGATCTTCAAGAAAAAGATCCATTTCTGTTTAGCATACTTTTAAGCAGCTCTTATGATATCATGTGTATATTCAAGTAGCTAAAAATGCTTTTGATGCCAATGAAGGTAATTATGGTAAATACCCATGAAAATCATGCAAATCCGATGAATGGAAAGGAGTTACAGGAAGCAACTCCCACCCCCTCCCCCACCCCAAATCACTCTTCTTAGTTCAATAAGCACATGGACCATTTTGAGATAAAATCCAGAGTCAAAATCTTATAAAAAACCAAGGATTTATGGCAGTGATAGACAGACCGTGCTTAGTTCCATGACTAGAATGGTGTCGCATAGGAAGGTGCATTTATAAGTTAGGCTCAATTCACAAAGGTTTAGCACGATCTCATATTACGTATACTAAGATTTGTTTTTCGGACTAAGGACTGCAAATCATGAAGCATCCTGAGCACATCCATTTGGAGAAGAGTGTTATCCTGGCATAGATCTATAGATCCCTCCTATTTGTGTAAACGTCAAGGCTTAACCTATAGCCACTGTCTTAGTAACCTTTATTTTTTGTCACAAGACTCCCCGCTAAAGCAGTTGAGCCCTTAGGCCTTAAATACAAAACACATACAACTTGATTACAGTATACAAGTTTGAGCTGGCCATCATCCGTGCTACGTCTGAAGTGGAAGAACTTCTCTGGCCTTGAGCTGCCTGTGATAAGGGACTGCTGGTGTCTGCCCCACAGCCCAGTGTGAGCAGGCCCAGGCATTCTTGCTGGGAAAGAGTTGGGAATGCATCTACTGACTCCAGAACCTCATGGATGTCCCAGCACCCAAGTCATCTTAACACACCCACACCCACTGGGGTGGCTCTGTGGATCCTACTGAGACTCCCTCCTCTGACTGAACAAGACAGGAAGTTCCCAACGGAGGGTGGAGGTGCGCTCACCATTGGAAAGACTCCGAATCCCATGGCGTCTCTTCCATCCCCTCCACCAACAGCAAGGCTGAAGTGTGGTGAGAAGGCAACCCCCCTTTCCTTTCTGGCTCAAGATCAGTCCTTTCTTTCCCACTGGGGTCTATCTAGAGAATTGAGAACCTAATCGTAAAATGGGCTGGAATTTCAACCATACATGTGACATGTGAATCTTTGTTCTCTGTATGAGTCACTCATTGAGCTCAGGGTGAGGGGGACTGGTGTTTAGCTCGACTCTGCAACCAGAAAACATGTGCTTCATCAGACTAAGATAGCCACTTCTATGCATAAAATATATAAAAGCATTGGCTTCCATTTCCTCTTCCTATCACTTTCTTCTGTGTATATAACAGTGTTTGTTAGTACAATTTCAAACCAGATAGTGATGAGAAAAAGAACACTGGGCTCAGCAACTCTGAGCCAGTAAAATCGTGTAACGAGTGACTTCAGAGTTCTGCTCGAGCCAAGGCTACACCTTGGTGATTTTCATTTCCTCACTCAGGGGACCCTGCCAGAGCCTTGTGTTCTCTGAACAGAGGAATTCTTACCCACTGCCTCTTTTCCTGGAACTCCAAACGTACCCTCGTGACCTGAGCAAAGTGAAATCAGGCAGACGCAGCTATCTTTCCATGGTGTGAAGAGGTCGTCTTTGGTGCCTCAGGCTTAGTGTGACTGTCTCTGACCCCTATGCCAGCCATGCACCCCAGCACCACTGCCATGTCTGGTCCCAAATAAAGGTCAACAACCATCTCCATTTTCTTTTAGCAGCCCTCTTGTTGAGTCTCTTCTCAGACCAAATGCTCTGATAGCTCACTCTTGCCTTTGCATATCCAGTGGTTTTTGAAGTAGGGAACTATAGGTAAATGCTAGAGTTTCTTAGCTGAAAACTAGGGGCCACATTCATCTAGCAAATGGCTATATAAACACTTGGGTTAAGGCAATTTGCAGGGATTGAGGTTGGGCACGTGAAAGGCAGTTCATCTGAAGGCTCTTGAAGGCTTTTATTCCTCTTCTAAGGATGGTGGTGGATGTTACTTACGTTAAAACTCAAAATCCTCTTGTTCACATTGTATCCATTATAGTTAATAACTAGCTATTTGTCTATGATAATTTTCCCATAAAAACAACAGGTAATAGTATAGAAGAAACAACTTTTCTACAGATACATAAATCTGTCTAAAAGAAAACAAGGGAAAAATCTAATTACATTATACAAAAAAGCTAGCTGCCCAAAATGGGTTTCCTACGGATGAAAGGAGGAATTCATATGGAAAGACATAAATCTGGGACAGGAGAGGAGATGTAAGGAGCAAGGAAAGAAGTTGCATAATAGCTCTGCCCTGAGGACATCTGGACATTGAAGCAGGCAGAGAAAGAAGGTCATATTATGATGTTTCTGCATAAAGAAAACAGCCTGATACATAAGCCATCATCACCTTCTTTAATAATGTACAATATTTTGTTATTTTGGAAAATAACAGCCTTGGTAGAAAATTATTCACTTCAATCTGGCACAATCGAATTCCATGAAGATGTTTCACATTCTCTAATACAATGTGCCAAGGTTCACACAGAAGTATGGTAGGAGTTTGTTTTATTATTTTCAAAAGGAAATACAATTTTATTATACACAAGCATATATTGTAATCCAAACTACGAACTACCAAAAAGTATTTCTGACATGTGTAATATAGTCACAAACTCAGACATAAATGAGTCCTGATAAGTAACATAAAGTGAGAAATGAATATTCACCCACACGAGAAATGTTTTATGTTCCATGTTTCTGTAGCATGTTATTAACCACACTTGTTCAACGCTTATGGCATTTGGTCATCATTGGTCACCTCCCTTATTAGGCAGTGAGTTCTTTAGGGGCCCGTTTGATCACTTGTCCTCGTGTTCTAGGAAATGCGGTTGCTGGCACACCCATGAGCAGAGCCAGGGGACAGAATGGGTAAGTGCAAGGCAGGGAGGTGAAGGTATAAGGAGAGCACAGGATGCTGAGGGAGGTGTGGGACTGGTTCTCGAACTTGCTAGTCTCAAGGTTCAATTAGCACATCAGGTTAGTACTTTCCTACCCAGCATCAGGGCTTGAACAGAAAGTTTTGCCTTGGACTGAAGACTAATGGAGGAGTCGATTTGAGAACACCAAGGTTTAGGACTGCACAGTTCCGACCTCAGCCTTTGCTGGCTGTGGGACCTCTGGCAGGTGATGGGCATTCTCTGAGCCTCCGTGTCCTATATGTAAAATGAGGAACAAGAACACCTCTTCCAGCAACTTCATAGGGAGTGAGTTGGGAGGACCAACTATGATTATGAATGTGCCAGTCTTTGGAAACACTGACACTCTGTTTACATTTTAGTTGTTATTATTTACTTTTCTGTCTTGCCCCATGCCATGGTTGGTATTAAAACGTTCGACAGAGGGTGGAGGACAGAAAAGCAAATGTGACAGAGGGTCACACTGGGGGGTAAGTCTCCTCTGTTCTGACTCTGCTCAACGGCGATATATGTTACGGACTAGAGCTGCAGCTTCTTAACCTGTCTCTACGCATCCACGTCCAATAAACATGTTGCATTATTATCCCCAGCCACATGACCTCTGAAATTGAACACCTGCAATGTTACTGTGTAGGTGTTTCTCAGATGGCCCTTGGTGATACCTCCTCCCTGGTTTTCATGCCCTTGTGCAACCCAGAAGTGTGGGCAACTTGCTCCTCGCCGATGTAAGGCAAATGGGATGGGATAGGTCACAAAAGACCTGCCCAAGCAGGCTGCCATGTCATGAGATGTTCTGTGGAGAGATTCCCTTCTTATGGAACGAGGGTGGTCTTCCATTAACAGAGCATGAGGAATCAAAGCATTTATTTAACTGCTAGTGAGGCACTAAATCTTATTAAGAACCATGAGAGGGGTGCCGGGGTGGCTCAGTCAGTTGAGCGTCAGACTCTTGGTTTTAGCTCAGGTCATGACCTCATGGTTTCATGGGTTCGAGCCCCACATCAGGCTCCGTGCTGAACAGTGTGGAGCCTGCTTGGGATTCTGTCTCCCAATCTCTCTCCTCAACTGCCCTCAACTCCTCAACTGCCCTTCTCAGGGCAGTTGCCCTCCTCAACTCCTCAATCTGCCCCTCCTCAACTCACGCCCTCTCTGTCTTTCTCAAAATAAATAAATAAACTTAAAAAAAAAAAAAAAAGACCGGTGACAGTGAGCTAGTTAGGGGATTCCTCCCAGGCAAGTCAAAAGGCCTGCAGCCTTATGAGAGACCCAGCTAAGCCACACCCATGTTCCTGACTGAGGCTGTGAGATTAATCTGTGTTATTTCAATCACCAACCTTTGGAGTCACTTGTTACACAGCAATTGGCAACTAAGACAGTTGTCATCGTTGTCTTAAAGTCTTCAACAACCCTATTGCTCTTCAGAGTAAGACTAAGACAAGAAGCTCAGCATGACTTCAAAGTCCCATAGGACCTGCCTCATCTTTTACCATCAGGGACCCCCCGCTCCAGCCAGTCAACCTCTTTGGTCTTTCAGTTCCTTGTGTGGGCCTCACTCCAAAAAGCTCTAAGAGAGCAGAGGTTGACTTAGTTACTGCTCACTTGTTACTTCACCTTGTACACAGTAGGTGCTTAATAAATATTTGTGAAATGAGTAAATCGTGAAATACTGCGAAGATCAAACATTTTAATTTCTTTTTGGATCATTTCACGCTTATGAGGCACGGAAATAATCACAAATAGCACACACCGCGTGTGTTTGAAATATGCTTTTCAAAGGGGAAGGTGATTTTATCTCCAGTTAGAATACTGTGCTACTCAAGAAATGGGCTGCACACCTATAACAGATGAGGCCCTGAGATAGTAATAAAAAAAAAAAATCAGACATTGCTTCTTGCAGGTAGAAAATTTATAAATCTTTATCTATAGTCTCTGTGACTGTGAAGGGAGACCTTCAAGCCTACATGAGGCAGAGCTGAACTCATTTCAATTTCTTAAATGGGAGATCTGATCTGTCCCTGGGAACATGGTCCCCATACACGGTGTCTTATATGAATCTACTACCGAGCTGAAATAGTAAATAAGTAAGGATTTTGAGACTTTTACAACTTTACCAATAAGAATGCACACATCATTAAAATTCCTCAGTAATAGACCTAGTCAGAAGGAAAAGTATTTGAATATTCAATTAAGTTATATCTTGCCACTTTAAATTTTTCATTAGAATTTAGATGCCTTTTGGTCTCCCCTGAAGATAAAAGAAATACATTTTCAGGATGAAAACATTCACTTATTTGTTGCCTAGAGAAAAAGCAAAGCTAATAGTATTGAAAATACACACCACGAACTTGAGGGACAGTCTAGCTTTCCTTAGGGGAAAGACCACAGAGTTGTGGTATTAGGATCTCATCATCTTCCCCATATCTCTTCATGATGGCAAGTACTAGCAAGCCAGTTTCTTAGAAACTCCATCTAGTGGTCTGATACAAAACAAATTGGTCTGCCTGCTTGTCTTCTGGAACTGGGACGCACAAGGCTTCAAGTGTCTGGTGAAAAATAATGAAGTCTTTTGTCTTGTCTGAGTGAGGAAATTCTCCATTATGCAGGCATGTGTAATCCCTTTATTCCTGCTCCCTGGAGGAGAATTACAGTGAGGCATTTTCCTTTTCCCAGTTGGGGTTAATGTTATGCCCTCTCTACCTTTGAAAGTAAAACAAGACTAGGACCCCTGACGATGATTCAAATGTGGGAATATTCTTCAGCAAACACACATTCCCAGTTGCAAAAATATTACCCCTGGTTTCTTGCCAAGCCTTTGAAAAAAACATATGAAAGATTGATTCTTTTTTTCTTCCTCTCTCTGCATTGCCTTTGTGCTGTGGAATTTCAATTGCCTCTTATATGACAGCTATATATATATATATATAGTCTTTTATGGAGGTGGAGGGAAGAGAATCATGTCTTAAGAAATTGTCTCTATTTTTCTTGACATTTCTCCATCACAAATATTTTTAAATTGGCCCAAAGATTATGGTTATAAGAGAGATCTTTGGAGCTTTATTAGCCTTTAAACACCACTAGTTGTTTATAGAAATAGTAGCAGGGGGTCCTCGGTTTCTTTCTTCTCTCTCTCCATATCTTCTTTCTTAATGTTCCAGAACAAGGGTGTGGGAAAAGCCTGTACATTCTGTAATGAAAGAGAGAGGCCTATGAGTGTTCAAATTATTTTCATTCATTATAGAAAAGTTAGATTGCATGAAACCATCTGGTATTAAGCGTAATTACCATCTAAAGGAACTGCAGTGTAAATCTGCAGAGCATTACATTGGAGGGATTTTACTCCAACCTTGGGCTCCACAAGTTAACACACTGCAAAGTATTATCAGATGTTGGTTAATATAATGTAATCACATCGACAGAAAACAGGAAAACAGTCCTTCTGTGGTAATTACGGGAAACCATGGCTGTAGAATGGTGTAAGAGAATGGGGGATGAGTATTTCCTGGAAAGGGCTCTCACCTACCTCCAGGAGAGTGACAATGAGATCCTCCAAAGTGAAGACAACTGCAGACATTAACAGGTGAGCTCCTCTGTAATGGCCTCTTGCTGAGGTGAGGAAAAAGCTGCATTTTTATCGAGTGACTACCCCACTCCTTTGTGAATGGGCCCAGTCCCAAGTAAATGGATATGGCTCTTTAATAGCAACAGCGGATTTGTTCTTTCCAGTCTTGTGCTATTCATAACAATGTTGTCATAAGCACACATGTAAACATGTGGGCAACCAGAACCTTGTTGTAGACTGAAACATAAAAGAAGCCTTAGTGTCTTATCGTATGCAGGTATGATAAATAAAAAAGACAATTAGCTCGTGGGCAATCCATGCCTTTAGTGAATCTATTAAAATTCAGCAAATAGAATGTCTGAAACCCCACACCACACTAGGGTTTAAATTTGGTAATGCTCCATCTGTCTCAGAAAAACGTAAATTGCAATGTAAAGATTGAACTTTTTATTATAACAAAAATGAAATTTTGCAAATGTTGCAGAAACCATATGAACCAATTTTTCTACTGAGATGAATTTTCTTATACTACTTATTCCTTTATGCTCCAATGATAAAAGAGTAAAAGAGAAACCCTGTTAAAATAGTTTGCTGCATCTGTTGGGTAAAATTTAATAGTAGCTCTCCTGATCCATAGCACAATTATAATCACTTTGTAATAATGTACAAATCATGTACAATCTCAACGAAATATAACATATTTTGATTACCACAAATCAGGAAACAACTAGGAAAATGTCTTTGAAATATATTGCTTTACTGTGTATGATAATGGATGTTAACTAGACTTCTCGTGATAATCATTTCATAATACATACAAATCTCCTTGAATTATTATGTTGTACCCCTGAAATTAATACAATGTTATATGTCAATTATATCTCAATGAAACTAAGAAAAGTTTAAGGAAAGTTTGATTTAATTAAAAAAAATTTTTTTAATGTTTATTTTTGAGAGAAAGAGAAAGCCAGAGCATGAGCAGGGGAAGGGCAGAGAGAGAGGGAGACACAGAATCCGAAGCAGGCTCCAGGCTCTGAGCTGTCAGTCAGCACAGAGCCCAACGCGGTGGGGGGGGGGGGGCGCGGGCTTGAACCCACAAACCGTGAGATCATGACCCGAGGCAAAGTCAGATGCTCAACCAACCGAGCCACCCAGGCACTCCGGAAAGTTTGATTTTAAAAAAGCAAAAATATATATATTATTTTGCTTAAATGAAGTTCTATTTGGCCTCTTTGCCTCTTTATGTTTTATACAAATGCATATACCCACAGATCTTATCTTCTCATTGCTCTCTGAATACACTTAAGTTCCATATACTTAACTTAGTCTCTGTATCTCCAAATGGTCTTTCAACTAGTCTACAAGAGTTTTTAAATCTCATAAATAAGAAAAACCAACAATGAAGCAGCCTTAATAGAATCACAGATAAATAGTTATGAAAATATCTAATATTTAATTACATATTTGATTAATATTCAATGTTTTGATGGTAATATATTCAATATTAATAATTAGTATTCAATACGTTAATATCTACAAATAACATTACATATGTTAACAGAATCTTTAATAAATTAGATGTTAATAATTTAATATTTTATTAATATTGAGTATATTAATACCTGATACTCTGTTTCCCAAAAACTTTGGGTGATTCTTACCAAATGTTTGCCATAAAGAGTTATTGCTCTGTCAGGAGGCTGACCAAAACTCAGCTTCATGGGTACCTGTGCTTCTTCTCACCTGCAGGGTCCTTCTAGCATCCTCCCCTCCTGTGCTGGAGCGCATTCCACTGAGCGGTTGGCAAGTCTAACGGGAAGCTCTGTGAGAGGCTACAAAGCACTCAGCCCCTCCAAGCGGTGCTAGCTGGGCCCAGAATGTGGGGCTGCAGGAAACTAACATGACCTCATCCAAAGCTGCTGAATTGCTAGGCTGAATGATGAAACAAGAATTTGAAAAGGAGAGCTTGTCAGATGGGAAGGAGCACTCGTGGGGTAAGATGCTAATGCTTTGCATTATTAAGCTCGCTTAGATTTCCATTTAATTGGGCCAGCTTCAGAGAGCTGGGAGCTCTGGGTCTAGACAGGGGAGGACAGAATAAGAATGAAGAGGGCCATTTGTCCTTTCCTCAAATTTCCCTTGTCATATAGCTAATGATGTGCACAGGAACAGGTGGCCCCTTGGAGGGCTTCACAGGGGTTTAATTTGAACTCCTTCCTCTAGAAAACTCCACCATCTCCTCAGTCTCTGTAATATCAGGCTCATCTGTCTTCCAGAGGAATGTGACCTAGATGCTTCTGTTCTAGAGGAGAGCCCAGGTGTCAGTTCATCTGTCCTGAGCCCTGGGGAGGCAGCCGTGGGAGAACAGGACCCAAAAGGCCAGAGGACAAAAACACTCTCATTCAGCCTACAGCCTATGAAAGAGGACCCCTAGCTAAGTCCTCACTGCCTAGAAGTTGCGGGGCTCCAAAGTGATGCACACACCTAAGTTCCAGGTAGGCACTTACAACCCATGCAGAAGACAATGTCACGCTTGTCTCCACCATGGCAGTATTGTTCTTCTGCTAATGGTGCCTCTGAGGGCAGGTCTATGTTCTCTTCCAGCCATTCCTCATGCCCGAATCACCAGCCTCTCTTATCCTGCAGAGATCTTGATTTAAATCCTACTCTCACTCTTCCACCTGCCAAGTCAATCAGGCTCACCTTTACCAACACCTGTGACCATGCCCTCTACGTCCCCCTCTCCCTTTTCTTTGCAACATGCTTGTCTCTACCTGTTTGGCTAGGTCTCCCAATTCTGAGATAAGACCATTTTTTTTCCTGGCCCATCCAAGCAGAGCAGAGGATGTCATAGTTGCACTTGAGACATTTCAAAGACCGTGGGTCTCCATTCCCAAGACTTTCAGTCAGTTACAGGTGACGCCAACTCTGGTTGATGAGTCTATGTTATTAGTTTGGGAGTATATCCACCAAATGATGTGAACAAATGAGCTGATGATGCTTTTAATGTTAGCAAGACTAGCACAAGGGTGGAGCCAGAATGCCAACCCAGACTGGCTACTGAGCCACTGAGTAAGTGATAGACACTGCTCATTTACTCCTATGAGGTTGCTTATACCTCCACTTGAAAGGCATAAGAAATCGAGACTTTCCAAGGACTTAACCATGACTCAGAGGATTCAAAGCCAAGCATGGCTAACTGCAAAGCCTGTCCTCTTTCCACTTCTACTATACTGCCACAGCATACTCTATGTGACTATTTGGATTTGAACAAGAATGAGGTGACCTTTGTAGCTCAGAGTCCAGAAGGCCACACAATTTCAGTCCAGATATGAGCTTTCCTGAGCTGACTTATCCATCAGGGCCTAAGGTTGGAGTTGCAACAGATATCCAGCAAAAGATTTTCCATGAAGACCCTCTATTAGTCCCAGATGGCTAAAGCTGGTTCCTCTCTACCACAGGAAGTTTTATGGAGAATATGGAGGGAGAGGAATGAGATCAGAGAGGGTTATGGTCCTAAATATTTAAGCTGCCCCAGACAGCAAGGATGCCTGTAGACCACATAGTACCTTTGCATAAATTGGGAAAAGAGGCCTGTTCCTCTGGAGGGATGTAGTCCTATGCCAGGGGCACTGCCTGGCAAGGAGGGTGTGCCTTAGCAGGTACAGTGGGGGCTAGATTTCAGCTTCTAATTTCCCCTTGACCTGGCAACTCTGTATGATGCATAACATGTTTGTACACCCTGAGAAGCATTCATGAGTATGGGAAAAACAAAGGCCTTAGTGGGTGTCCATAGAGTGGATGAAAACAAAGGATCCTCTATAATTTAAAAGCATAGAGTCATAGTTAATACATGGATTTTGGAGTTACACTGACCAGGGTTTGATTCCTGGTTCTCTGGCTCCCTGATTCATTAGACAAGGTGATTTAGGCAGGTTAGCTAAGCTTCCTGAGACTTAATTTTTCCTCTCTAAAACAGAGCTAATAGTCCTTGTCTTTCAGAGTTTGCTATGAGGACCTAATGAGACAGAGGTTGTAAAATAGTACAGTGTTTAGTGCACAGTCATCTTCCAGTAAACGGGAGAGATTAGTTTCATAAGTTGTTGAGGACACATAAATATGGCTGCCTAATTGGGAAATCAGATTGTAGTTGGTATCGATGTGATACCCAAGACCATTTCTATGATATGTGATCTTGGGAGAAAGTACTTACCCAGTCTAAGACTCAGTTTTGTCACGCATAACATAGGGGTAATGATAGTATTTTTCCTAAATAGGTGTATTGTACAGATTGACTGAGATAATACGTGTAAGATCTTAGCATCATATGTGGGTCTTAAAAAATATTCATTATTCATTCTTTTCCCATTTCCCTTTTCCTACTCCTCTATCTTCATGTTGGGAAGGCATTTTCATGGCATAATGTAAACATAGTTTAGGGGACAAAACACTTTATTTTATGAGACATTTTAGATAAATGATTTCAATTATTAAAGTCACTCAGTAAGGGAACCATGACTATGCTCTGTATGAATTTTCTCGTCACAGTTGTGTTCACAGAACTAGAGATATTACTGAAGACTCTTCCATCTGACTAGTGTCATAATCATGTGCTCAGGGCAAATATGAACTCTTTGAGGGAATAATCTATGTGTCCAGTATCTCGGAAAATGCCTGGTGCATAGAAGATGCAGCAGAAGTATTTCTTGAATGAGCAAGTCCTTTCCTTCTGGAAGAAAATCCAGCTAATGTCATTTGAAAATCTGTTTCTTAACAAATGTGTTCTGATTTTATTTATATTTAAGTAGTATAGCGATTGTATTTGTACAATTTGTACATTTGTACATGAAAATGATTCTCTTAGAGAAAAAATAACCCCACATATGTCATTAAATAGACTTAAAATTTTTTTGTAGTAAGTAGCATTCAACTAAAGGCTATTCCTTAGACTTTAAAGAATTATTAATATGAGTGCACGGCAAGGAAGATTTGGTTGTAGATCCAAATATCAGAATTCAAATACTATGCTAGACTGATAATTCAAAAAAGGTTATAAAGACACTTCCTAACTAGTGAATTACTGATGGAAAACCACAAAGGGATGGAATATTCTAAAGTAATATAAAATGTTTAATTATTTTATTCTGACATTTCTCTATGCATTCAGCCTAGCAGGAATGATAATGCATTTTTGCTCAATTTCAGGGCTCTGAATTAGAGAAATCTCAGTAGAGGCAGCGACGCTTTTGAAAGCACACTGCTATTTGTTTTGATATCTTCTGATGTAGTGAAAAGGTCACTGCTTTTTGAAGGAAGCTTTCTTTAGTGGAGCTGAACAGTACAGGCGAAGTCAAAACAGAGTGAATTTAACAGCAACCCTGGATTTTACAGTTTAGGTGGTGGAACATCCTCTTTCTTGCAATCCTCTCCAGATAAGTCTTGAAAATAAAGAGAGTGAGAGAGAGAGAGAGAGAGAGAGAGAGAGAGAGAGAATACAGATGCCCATTTGCACCCAGTGAATCCCCTGCAGGCAAGCAAGGGACCGTATTCTCAAGTTCTGTAAAAATGCCCCACTTCTGTCTCTTTCACAGAGTTCCCACAAATATGGAGAAGTTCCTTTCTATTTCTTACAACATAGATTAATTTTCAAAAATACTACCTAGGAGAACACAAATGAAAAAATTAGAGATGACTATGCGGAGACGGCACTGGTGACTCCAATGATTCAAATACCTCAGACTCTGGGCCCCTTTCTCTCTGACTTTTCCCTTTGTTGGCTTGAATTTCCTGTTCATAGTAAAGGTATAGAGCATACTTTTTCCTGGAATAACGTGGATCCTATTTCAAACGGAAACACGGATCCCCTGAGAACTGAGACCCCAGCAGCCCCGCAGCTTAATTATCAGTACTAAGAACTCAGGCCTCTCCATCAGTATGACTTTACTATTCACTCCAGGAATTTCCTGTCTCAGAATGTAAGGCCGTTAACCAATAAGTAATTTCATTGTTAGCTTCAGGAACTTTCTGAAAATCCATTCGTCTGGGTTATGGGCTAATGGACCAGCCCCTGTCTCTAGATAATATGTCACTCAACTGGTCAAACCAATCACCTAAAAATAATAGGTACTCATGAACACTCAGGCCAAGACCCTGCCCAGAGGGATCCATCAACCCTAAACATTGTTTTTTTAACGTTTATTTATTTTTGGGACAGAGAGAGACAGAGCATGAACGGGGGAGGGGCAGAGAGAGAGGGAGACACAGAATCGGAAACAGGCTCCAGGCTCTGACGCGGGGCTCGAACTCCCGGACCGCGAGATCGTGACCTGGCTGAAGTCGGACACTTAACCGACTGCGCCACCCAGGTGCCCCTAAACATTGTTTTTTTAAATGCTGTTTCTAAAAATTAGTTGTATTGGGGCGCCTGGGTAGCTCAGTTGGTTGGGCGTCCGAATTCGGCTCAGGTCATGATCTCCCCGTCTGTGAGTTTGGGTGCCACGTTGGGCTCTGTGCTGACAGCTCAGAGCCTGGAGCCTGCTTCAGATTCTGTGTCTCCCTCTCTCTCTGCCCCTCCCCGCTCATGCTCTGTCTCTGTCTCAAAAAATAAATAAAAACATTAAAAAAATAAAAAAAAAATAAATAAAAATTAGTTGTATTTATTTTTAAAGGTAATACATGTATATGGCTAAAAATCCAAGGGCAGAATAGAATTGATTTCTGGAGTGAAGAGGACAGCAGAAACTCACCACTGATTTCTTTCTTTTCAGAAATCACCCCACATCAGGAAGGAAAGTGAAAAACAGACATGAAAACTCCACTGAACAACTGACAAATGAAAGGTGGAGCCAGAGGGGGTGGAAAGAACACTGGGGCACAGAGTGGCAAAGGGATGCCCTCTCTACCGTGCCCTCACTCCCAGTGCCGCCCTCCCCAGAAAAGTAATGGTACCTATCCATAACACGTACTTGTTACTTGTGTATCCGGGAGAGTCCTACACTCTTTTTTTTTTTTTTTTTTAATTGAGGTATATCAGGGCACCTGGGTGGTTCAGTCAGTTGAGTGACTCACTCTTGATTTCTGCTCAGGTCATGATCCCAAGGTTGTGGGATTGAACCCCGTGTCAGGCTCCACGCTGAGCACACAGCCTGCTTAAGATCCTTTCTCAGGGTGCCTGGGTAGCTCAGTCAGTTAAGCATCCAACTTCAGCTCAGGTCATGATCTTACAGTTCATGAGTTCGAGCCCTGAATAGGGCTACGCACTGACAGTGCAGAGCCTGCTTGGGATTCTCTCTCTCCCTCTCTCTCTGCCCCTCCCCTGCTCGCTCTCTCTCAAAAAATAAACTTTAAAAAAGAGAAAAAAGATTCTCTCTCTCTCCCTCTGCCCCTCTCTTCCACTTGCATTCTTTCTCTAAAATAAAAAAAATAAACGAGGTATAATTGACATATAATGTTGTATTAGCTTATAGCACACATTACAGCATTACAAAATAATGATTCGATGTTTTGTATATATTGTGAAACTGTCTAAACTCTTACATCAAGAATTCTGCCCGATATCAATCACTAACAACACTTAAACCCAAACCCCAAACCCTACAAATATCCACTCCTGACCTATCTCTTGTGAGGTATTATTAAGAGTGCTGCAGTGGGAGTCTGCCTCACTGTGATGAGTATTAAATTTTGCTCTGATTGACCAACAGATTATTCAGGTGACCATTGGGGGCAGTCTATGCTGCAAAGGTAGCAGGTAAGTGAGTGGCTTAAGGTTATGGAGGAGCAGAGCCAGATGCTGGTCCAGGCCTTCTGACACCAAGTCTAGTAGCTTACGTTAGAATTAGGTGGACCCTGAGGATCACCTCCTGCAATCTTTAAATTCCTGGAAAATCAGGGATTTAAATAATTAACCTGTTTACACAGCCTGGTCTTGAGATACCTTAGATCAGGGATTTGTTTTGTATTATTTTCCCCAAATATTTGTTATTTTTAAAAGTTATTTCTAAGACACTAATATTTCATGGTATCTTCTTAAATCACACTGGATTTGAAGTTTATGTGACTCATCTCTCTGTGCACCCAAATCAGCACAAATGCCCACCTGTTGCCAAAATGATTTGGCTGAGGTCTTCTTTCTGTGTCTTCCTATAACCTTCTGCCTACCTCCCTGGGGAGGAACCTCTTAGATAAAACTAAGGACAATAAGGCTATGAAAATAGAAGACTTAGGAAAATCGAGAGTAACAGAGCACTAAAACAAGTCTCTGCTGCACTTCTTTTCTGTTGTATCAAGGCAGACCCATCCATTAAGATACAGAATCTGTACCTCCTTGTCCTTTCTTTCTTTCAAAGCCTCCTTCCAAAATGCAAAGGGTCATGGGAGTGGCCATTTTTCCCCCCAGCTTTACTGAGGGATACCTGACAAATAACGTTGTGTAAATATAAGGTATACAACATGATTTGACGTACGTATATATTGTGAAGTGATAGGCACCAATAAAGTTAGTTAACACATTCATCTGCTGTCATAATATAGGGTAGGCCTATTTAATTGCTTACCCTGAAGTGACTGCAAATGTTTTCCTTTTCTTTCTTTTTAATTTCTCTTGTCCCTTCTTCTTTGTTTTTCTTTCCATTTGTTGTTGTTGTTCATTGAAAAATAGCATAGAAAAATGCCCATGGACCCATAGGTATTGACCCAATCAGTTCTTGACCTTCTTACATTATAATGCAGGTATGATATATTATTATTATCATCGTCATCATCATTACTACTACTATACAATTAATGAAAAAAGGTAAATGCACCCAAAGAAACTGTCAGTTTGACATCTCGCCCTTAATTCTTGCAGAGACTAATGTAGCACCAACAAGGAAAACATTTTCACAGAAAAAGAGCTAAATGGCTTTTCTAAAGATCAAATTTGTATTCTTAAAAAAGTCTTCATTTTTTTCTAATTGTAGCCTCTTATTCCTGAGATTGACTAGGTAGCAGCTCTGGGAGCCTACAGTTGCCTCTCAGTTTGTAGTATGCTGGGCTGTAGTAAAATGCTTCTGGGTCTGGGTGTTCCTCAAATTACACAATTATTAGGCAAGACTGAAGGCGTCCCTATTCCCTAATAGTCTTAAAAATTTGGCTCAGGTAACCCAACAAATATTCTCTTTTTAAAACCACTTCTGCACATTTAAAAATCAATAGCTAAATCCCTCCCTGCAATGTTATTTAGCGGTAAAGGATGTGATTTCTAGCACAATTACATCTGTGCTTTAATATGACTTTGAGAAAACACCAGAGAGTTCTATCCATCCAATAAATTCACTTTTATGATATTGGGCACCATGATGTCAGCTTTCATTTTCAAGCAGATGAGCCAAATCTGTCAGAAAAAGTCTGACTTTATTTTTCAACTCCTATAACATGTTATTATTATTATTATTATCATTGCTACTATATGAGTGAAAAAAGGTAAGTGCACCCAAAGAAACTATCAGTTTGACGTATTGACCTTAATTCTTGTAACATCTGTGTTATTTCTGAGGCCTAACCCTAAGGTAGATGAATTCTTGGAAGGAGGTTTTCCAAAAACTTGTCACCTAGATAGACAATAAGCTGTTGCCCAATGGGATCCCCTTTCTGGAGAAACTTGCGTGGGAACAGTCACTGTGTTTGGCAACCCAGATCAATACGCACCATAGCTTCACCTTCCTTGTGCATGAATTACAGTCTCACTGTGTTTTGTGTGTGTGTGTGTGTGTGTGTTTTGTAAACTGGGAGCAGGTGAATAAGGAAAAGGTAATGGAAAAGAAAAACTGGAAGACCAAATTTAAGAAAATTCACAGAGAGGTGAGGCTCTGGAAGTGACTTCTTCCAGGGATGCCTGTCTGCCTGTGCTCTGAAGTCTCTGGGAGCCCCAGGGTACATTCAGGAAGGTAGTTACTCTGGGTAGGTGAGTAATGTCATTTTGGTTCCTAATTTGGTAAGTAGACTCTGAATACAGGCTCAGAGTATTACAATCCCCTCGTGGGTCCTTTGGATTGGAGGCTGAATTCTCTTCCCCGTCAGTGCACGGCATGGTCTGTCTTGTGTGAACAGAGGAGCATCTTCAAGACGTTAGGGATTGATCCTGCCAGGAATTCATCTAGTATAGTAGTTACAGCTTGATAAAGACCCTGGAGTACCATGCAGCATTCAAGGCCGGCCCCCCATGACGTTATCTGATGGCAATTCCAGGATTGAGCCAATTGGACTCAAACTGAAATTGGGACGCAGGTTGTTAGAGATTTGCTGAGAAAGCTTTCCTTTCTCTATTTCAACCAGACCTTTTATGATCATCTCATCATATTTTGTGGTGATAATACATAATAAGCCCAGAAATGATTGTTCTCCTCTCATAAAAGGCACTGCAGCACATACTCATATCTGCGCACGAACTGTCAGCAGATAAAAGACTGAATACCAGAATACTGTCTTGACTAGTTACTAGGATTGTTTTTGGCACACAAATTTCAAGTACTGTTATAAACTCAAAATAGTGTCTCAAACCATATATATTAGCCTTATTTCCTCATTACAGTCATCCAAGTTGTGATATACACTCTGGCAAAAACTCTTTAATGACCATTCCTAGAACCAAGGTAGACTAGAAGACAGTCTAACTCCTTCCTCTCAGCATAAGTTGGGAAGGGTCTTCCCAGTATAAATTCATCCATTCACCTTGTCAGCCATTCTCCTTCTAGCCTCCAGTATTTAGTTGTATTGTTACATGCGTCTGTGTAATATGTGCACCAAAAATAGCATTCCGAATGCTCGTGCATTGTTATAAAGATCATGCTCTTTCACGTTATGACACAGTCTTGTAAAATACTCTTAAGTAGCTAGCCTGATTTTCCTTTCTGATACTTCATCAAGGCAGGTTTAAGAAACCACTGTTGAAATTACACATTTTCTTAAGCATTTTAAAATGGATATGCTTTTGATTCTTATAGGTTTTAAATACATTTACTCTTAATAGGTTAATAAATCATAATTACTTCTAAAAAGCTTACCATTTCCCCCTTAGATTGTGATTTGTCCTTTATATATCACAAGAGAAATAAAACATGGAAGAATAAAAGTAAGTTATGGTCATCTTTTTGTAAATGTTTATACTTAACGATTTATGTGTATGGGCATGAAAAGAAAAATGCATGACTGAGCTAATAAAATATTATTTTTCCAGGAAAGATATAAATGATGTATTTGACATTATTTGTAACTACATAGTTACCCAGGCCTACTTTCTAGCAGAAAGTGTATATTGATACTCAGAAAATTAGTTCATTAAAGAGAAAAGAGTTTTTTTGCTGAATATAATTCCACTAGGGTTAAATATGTATCAGTGTTTAATTGTGTTACCTTAAGATTTTAGTGACTGCAGTCTCTTTTTCTAGAAGATTCCTTGCCCTGATGCTGAAGACAGACTTGCGAAGCTGAAAAATTGTAAGTGTGGGTTATTAGTTTTGGAATGTGAAGGGATAATATACTGACAAATCTTACATACATTATATAGAGAACAGTATTAAAACATCAAACATAATTTTTTTTACTGACACATCATTATATGAGTGATTCTATTCTTTAATTTTACCTTCTATTTTTACTTTTATTTGGGCAGAAATGCAAACAAGCTTGTGGGGCCACACGTCACAACTATGGTGGTGATACATTGGCTGTGCTCATTAGTAATAATGTCTTACATCTGAATAGGCTTTTCGGTATCCAGAGAATGTAGCATTGAGACAAATATTGGACTGCTTCTTGCTATCGTCCAGCAAACTGTTCTCTAATCCACTTTACACCTGTTTCAGGTTCTTTTATTTTTTTTAATGTTTATTTATTTTTGAAACACACACACACACACACACACGCACAGAGTGTAAACAGGGGAGGGGCAGAGAGAGAGGGAGACACAGAATCCAAAGCAGGTTTCAGGCTCCAAGCTGTCAGCACAGAGCCTGACATGGGGCTTGAACCCATGAACTGTGAGATCAGGACCTGAACCAAAGTCAGATGGTTAACTGACTGAGCCACCCAGGCATCCCCTGTTTCAGGGTCTTAGCCTGTGACTTGGTACTAATCTGAACGATGAGTTCAGGAGTTGCTTTGCCCACTGACATGGAGACAAATGAGATGAGCTGTCAAGGTTCCTAGTTGGCAATGATGAAATTATTCCAGGGAAAAGCACTAAGATAAACAAAATCCTGGAGGCTGCCTATAAACCAGAAGATTCCTCAAACTCAGCTCTGTCCTGCCTGATAGTTGCAGAAGTCAGAGGGGTGACAGGTGCGCAGGAAACTCAAGTGGGCAATCAGAGGGCAGAGAAAGAACAGGGAAGCATGCCAACCTAGGCAGATTCATAATAACAACTAGGAAGGGTAACTCCAATAGTTAGACCAGAGATAACACTTGGACAACGTCCTGCTCATCTTTTTTGTTTTTTTTTTCATCTTTTTAAATATTTATTTATTTTCAAGAGACAGAGAGAGACAGAGTGCAAGTGGGGGAGGGGCAGAGAGAGAGGGAGACACAGAATCCGAAGCAGGCTCCAGGCTCTGAGCTGTCAGCGCAGAACCTGACACAAGGCTCAAACCCACGAACTGTGAGATCATGATCTGAGCTGAAGTCGGACAACCAACTGACTGAGCCACCCAGGTGCCCCATGACCTACTCATCTTGATCAGTAGATCAGGTTAGATTTTCTAAGCACTTAGTATGATATTAGTGACTATTAGAGATACAGCTTATCCACAAATCAGAATTGTTTACCTGAATCGAAAAGCCTAGTTACAAAGGCAAGGCTATGATGCATGAGGTTACCAGTAAAAAGTAGACAGTAAGGTGCTGGCTGCTGTGTCCAGCAGAAAAGATGAGAAGGCTGCACGACTTCGGGTGGGCACAAATAGCTGTATCTGAAATAGCAAAGATGTCACTGAAGAAGTGGACACTGCACTAGGCCTTGAAGGATGGTTCAGATTTCCATAGCAAAGGAGGCTGTGAGCAAAGGACTACAGTTGGAAATGCATGCGTGGGGCAAAGAGATCCAGCGCAGATGATATGCTTACGTGCTGAGCTCGGTGGAAGAAACACTGTAAGGCATACTGTGTTTCCAACAGATTTGAGGGAGGAAAAAAAATGAGCAGGAGACAGAACAACTCTGTATCCAGTAAAAACAGACTGTCTAATTTCTTTTAAACAACATAGTGACTTCAGGTACAAAGTCACAGAGCTCCATTCTACAACAAACAAGCCTATAAACAAATACTGTACTGTCGACCGACATGTCCATATGGCCACAGCTGGAGAGGAAGTGACAGGCACAAACTGGTCTTTTCAGCCACACCTGACAACCTAGATAACACCATATCCAGCAATATAATTTTTGTATTTCACAGCAGATCTGCAATAAAGGGAAAGATCATTGAACACATTGGCAATTTCCCTCATATGAAGAAAGATGGAGCACTCATATATTTTCAATAATGAAAAACCGAATTGGTTTTTTTTACTCATCAGAACTCATGGAAGAATAAGTTAATGTACACACAAGGAAATAAGGGTGGATGCCATTTTTTTCAGAAGTTACATTTTTAGGGTAGTGCACGGAAGGCTGTTTACCATGATGGATCCTAAAACTTTCTTAAATCTCCTCCCCTCCCCTTGTGAGGTGACTTTGGGCATGGATTTAACCTCCTAGAGCTGACAGCCTATCTCCCAAGGACTGTTATTTAAAGTCATTTGCAGAGACAGAAGGGTCTCATCATGGTGGTGCTTTTGCCCTTTGGTTCCTAAGCACACACATTGTCATGGGAAAGGCCCGGGCTACGGAGGCCCCGAGACTGCAGGTTTGGGGAGAGGTCTGGACCCCACTCCCCTTATTTCATCTCTGAAGGACACTGACATGCCTTAGTCATCTTTCCCTTAGTGAAGGTGATGGTCTGAATTCAGTCACCTACGTACTGCCCTGTAATTGAGCAGCTGACACTTAACACAGAGTTCTTCATGTTAGAAAAAAACCTTTGCAGAAACTGGGGATAATATTTATTATATTGATTCCAAAATTATTTCTGTGCCGTCTAAGATTGCTAAAGGGCTGCTGGATCTCCTTTGTTCTAAACCTGAACTTGTTAAAGTAAAATACACTATTAATCTGTACGAGGAACTTCGTGAGAACTGATTTTATAACAGCAGAGGTAGCAAAAGAATAAATACTCTAATAGAAGAACTTCAGATTCAGCCTCAGGATCTACTGATTGATCGATTGGCTGATTTTTTAAGTAAGCTCTATGCCCAACATAGGGCTCAAACTCATGACCCCGAGATCAAGAGTCCCATGCTGCACCCACTGAGCCAGCCAGCCAGCCAGCTACCTCTAGCTTCAGGATGTTTTAAAAGAAGAAACATTGACATCTACATCTATCTGTCATCTATCTATATCTAAACATATGTGATAGCCCAGATATGTATTTAGTTATATATTTTAACGGTTCTTTTTTTCTAGTAAATAAAGAAAGCCTATAGTGATTATCTAGTACCCCTCCCCTTTTCGTTATTTCTGTAGTAGAGCTTTGCACATTTTTTTTTTTTTCTGCAAAGGACACTGTCTGCTAGTCCCAAGTACTCAGAGCTATGCTGCTCTGCAGTGCCCTCTTCTGGCTCCAGAAGATACTGACAGTCACCTGAAATGATCAAAACAAGGAATACAGAAATCAATCAATTTCAGGATAAGTAATTTTAGATCTGAAGTTTAAATTACAGGTAAGGCAGGTGCCAGTAAATGTTTCTTCTGGATGTAAACACATCAGACATGTAGGACTTAAAGGGAAGGGTATGGATGACATTACACGGAGTCTGCACTGAAGAAAATAAAAGATTAGTTGAAAAAGCCCTTTTTGGTGGTTTTCTTTTGTTTGTAAATCTAATACATCCAACTCCAGAAGACCAACATTCTCTGACTGAATTATCAAAAATACATTTAAACATTAAAACAAGAGACACCTGGGTGGCTCAGTCAGTTGAGCATCCAACTCTTGATTTTGGCTCAGATCACGGTCTTAGGGTTTGTGAGTTCGAGCCCCACATTGGGCTCTGCACTGCACTGACGGTGTGGAGGCTGCTCAGGATTCTCTCTCTCTCCCTCTCTTTTTCTGCCCCTCTTGTGCATACGCTCTTTCTTTCTCTCAAAATAAATAAACTTAACGAAAATTAAATGTTCAAGCAGCACAGAGATTTTTTTTGTCTTAAAAATTTTAATTTAAAAGGTATTTCCAGAACTATGCACTTTAACGTGAAATTCAGGAGGTTCAAATTTGCAGTTATTTGTGGTTGAATAATTCGGAGCTGAAGGACACAGCAATGGATGGATCTCACTGATTTTCTGGCAATTTCTTTAACATCTTTTAATCTACAGGTACACCTCCTGCCTGCCGCCCCCCTCCCCCAACCATAGTTGAAGGACCGGGGGCATGTCACCTGGAGCTTCCAGGAGTGTGGATTTTCCCAAGTGCACATTCATGCCATAGTTCACATGTTCCTCTGTCTTCTATACCTCTTGCAAATTGGTAGTTGAACCCAGAGTCTCATCTGGCTCATACGTGATGGTTTTGGCAAGACCACAGGTGGTGGTGTAGCTTTTCATCAGAAGGCACACAATGTCTGATTGTTCCTCTTTTTGTGATGTTAGTAGTATTGATGTCTATTGCTTAGATCATTGATTCATTCAGTTTCTAAAATTGACACTTCTTTCTCATTTATTAGTTGGAACACCTTTATAATGAAGTACTTCCTCTCATGCACTATTTGGTTACTCATTAGTACAGTTCATATAGAAAAGGCAAAGTAAATGTTGATTCTTTACCTTTACTTATTCATTTTTTATGTAATTAATTGGTTTTCTATCATCCTCTGAAGGTGACCAATTAGTTGTTTCAAAATGTCATTATTGGGGCACCTGGGTGGCTCCATCGGTTAAGCGTCCAACTTCGGCTCAGGTCATGATCTCGCAGTTTTTGAGTTCGAGCCCCGCATCGGGCTCTGTGCTGACAGCTCAGAGCCTGGAGCCTGCCTCAGATTCTGTGTCTCCCTTTCCCTCTGCCCCTCCCCTGCTCACGCTCTGACTCTCTCTGACTTTCAATAATAAATAAACATTAAAATATTTTTTTTTAAATAAAAAAATAAAAATGTCATTATTGACTTAAGGACTTAAATATATTTGGTTTCAATCCATTACAATCATTATCCTCATGTGAAGTCAAAGAGCATTGGGAGATTTTTCAAAATGGCTCATGGGTTCTTTTGGCCTGACTTTAGTAGTCTTTGTCTAAGCTTCCTTGTTATTAGTATGGCCAGATATCCCTAGCTCATCTTGTATATGCTTCCTATTCCAAATTACCATTTTTCTCCAAAAAGCCTTGGTTTATTTATTGAAAAATGGGTTTCAAGAACACAATTTAGTGATACTCTGTTTCGAGGTCACTGTTTCGAGGGCTTGGCCTGATTTTATTCTGATATTTTCTATTTAAATTCAGGATTCTGCACTTTTACCTAATCTCTTCCATACAACATCCGTATCTCTTCTGTTTCTGTATCCTCCAACCCCACATCAAAACTCTTGATTATCAAATATACAGAGATAACAGACATTAGACTATCTGCCAATTACTCATTATTTTTATTTCACATTTCATAGGCACTAGTCTTAGCATTACAATACCTATTCTAACACAATACAACTAATGGATATTTAAAAAATGCATACATTCTTCCCACTTTCCTCTCATTTGTACACTTGTACCATACTCATATTAGCAGAGCAAATAGATATTGCATATTTTTCTCTTTATTTTAATCCTCATGTGGTCCTAGTCATACATAATTTAAGAATGTTTGCCACCTGTTCTTATGTTAATGTCTTAGGGTCATTTTTGGAATTCATTTTGGTTGTTTGAAGCATGTTTTTTAGTAATTTCCTCAGGAAAGACTCATAGGAACAACATTACTTACATTCTTACATCTTAATAGTAGTTGTTTTCTTTTCTCCTTTAAACTTGAGAGGCGGTTTTCCTAGACATAAGAAAGCTGGATGACATATTCTTTTTCTGGGTATCCTATATATGTGATTCTAATTTCTTCTGACATAAAGCATTCCCGTGAAAAAGTCTGATGGTAATCAAATGTTCTTCCCTTTATAAGTCACTTATTCATTTTGAGCTGATACCTATTTTTGTTTTGTTTTATTATTATTATTATTGGTTTTAAGTTTTTATTTAAGTTCCAGTTAGTTAACATGTAGTGGAATATTGGTTTCAGAAGTAGAATTTAATAATCCATCACTTACATATAACACCCAGTGCTTATTACACCCTCCTTAATGCCCATCCCCTAACCACCTCCTCTCCAGTACCCCTTAGTTTTTATAGTTAAGAGTGATATATTAAAGATATATGTTAAACATATATATGTATATATAATTTTAAGTTATTACATTATACTATTATATTATAATTATACTAATTATAATATAATGTTATAAAAATATATACTATATATAATACATAAAAATATAATATAATAATTAATTATAATATAATAAAATAATATATTAAATATATATATGTATATATAATTTTTTAAGTCCTGTAATTTGTCTGCAATATGTCTTATTTTTGGTCATTTGTTATTGATGTTTTCAGTTCCAATATATAGCTTCAAATCTTTTTACATTTCAGGAAAGTTTAATGCTGTTCTGTGCTATGGCTTTTGTTTTCTTCTTTCAGGATCTTTATAATACAGATCTGGGACCTTCACTGAAATTCTTTGATTTGTCAGTTTCTTTCAAATCATTTCATTTCTTTCTTCATTTCTTTTTGATGTCTTCAAATTTCCTCTTTTTTACTTTCTAGTTCTCTAAAGGCATCATCTGATGTATGTAATCACTTTATGTTCTGCCTAGTTTAGTCTTCATTGCTTTTACTAATATAGTTGACCCTTGACCAATGCAGGGGTTAGGAGCACTGACACTCCATTCAGTTGAAAACACACACATAGCCTTTGACTCCCTCCCCCCCCCCAAACTTAACTGCTAACAGCCTACTGTTGACTGGACACCTTGCCAATAACACAGTCAACTAACACATTATTTTCTATGCCATATGTATTATATACTGTATTATTACAATAAAGCAAGATAGACAAAAGAAAATGTTATTAAAAGCATAAGGAAAATACATTTACAGATAGTACTGTGCTGCATTTGTCAAAAAATCTGCACGTAAGTGGATGTGCACAGCTCAAATTCATATTGTTGAAGAGTCAACTGTACTTCTTTCCTGAATTCAAGCACCTTATGTATGAATTTCTTACTTTTGTTGCTATTCTAGTCTTATGTAATCTGTATGTCTTTTTAAATTTTATTTATTTATTTATTTATTTATTTATTTTTAATTTACATCCAAGTTAGTTAGCATATAGTGCAATAATGATTTCAGGAGTATATTCCGGTAATTCATCCCCTATGTATAACACCCAGTGCTCATCCCAACAAGTGTCCTCCCTAATGCCCCTTACCCATTTAGCCCATCCCCCCGACAGCCCTTCCAACAACCCTAAGTTAGCTCTCTGCATTGAACAGTCTTTTATGTTTTGTCCCCCTCCCTGCTTTTATATTATTTTTGCTTCCCTTCCCTTTTGTTCATCTGTTCTGTATCTTAAATTCCACATATGAGTGAAGTCATATGATATCTGTCTTTCTCTGATTGACTTATCTCGCTTAGCATAATACCCTCCAGTTCCATCCCCATATGTCTTTTAACTCATTTTCCCATATAATGCTACAGTTTGAGCCATTGGTAGGTAGGTCTTTAGGGTAAGTTTCACTCTATTGGGACAGTATTCTGCTCCTTAGTCTTTGTCTCTTACAATTCTTGTAGGGAATTTGGCTGTGATAAATTTCCATTGCTCATGCTTACACACAGTTTTCCTGAACACCTTAGTATTTCCTTCTAGCTTCAGAGTGTCTTCTGTGGTTTTAACATAGTGAACCATATGGCAGCCTTCTTTCTGAGATTTCCTGGCTTTGTTATGGGGAGCAGACACCACCAATTTTATCTGGATCTACTTTTCCCCTCATCACTCTTGTCACTGGCCTGTCAAGTTTGTTTCCACTCCTGGATGTTTTTCTTTGTGTGGAGCTAGGCAGGTGTGGTCCAGTCTCAAAGACATTACATGCCCTGTAACTAACTTGGCTTCCTCCCCAACAGCACCAATACTATGTGTTATACCCCAGATTCATGTGTTGAAGCTCTAGCCCCCCAGTGTGAAGATATTAGGAGAAGGGGTCTCTGAGAAGTACCTATGTTTAGAGGAGGTCATGAGGATAGTGCCTCATGATGGCATTTGTGCCCTCAAAAGAAGAGGAAGAGACCAGAGCCCTCCCTCTTTCTGTCATATGAACACGCAGCCAGAAGGCAGTCATCTGTGAACCAGGAAGAAGAACCAGACACCAAATCTGCTGACACCTCGACCTTAGTTAGGCGGTTTTCCAGCCTCCAGAGCTCTGAGGGATAAACGCTTGTAGTTGAAGTCATCCAGTCTGTGGTATGTGTTGTAGCATTCCAAACAGACCAAGTCACCTTGCAAACCATGCGGCTATTGTTTTGTCTACAGCTGCTTTTACTTGTGGTTTGTGGATTACCTAATTTTGTTGTAAATATTGTCTATGGAGTTTGGTTGTTATCTAGCTATTCTATTTACTTAATTCAAGGAGAATAAGAAAACTATGCCAATGCTTCTATCATTATGCCGGAAGACTCCTTACATATTTTTTGTTGAATTTTAATGCAGATTTATCATTTTTATTTGTCTTTTCAAAGAACAAAATGTTAGTTTTACTAATATTACTTATTGCTTCTTTTTCCCCTATTTGATTAAAATATACTTATTTTCCCCTTCCACTGTCTTAATGTTTTCTTGGTTGGTATTTTAATAAATTCTTGAGTTAAATATCTGGATGATTAGTGCCAGCCTCTATTCTTTTGCTAAATATGCACTCAAGGGTATAACTTTCCCTCTAAAAATGCCTTTGGTTGCTTCTCATAGGTTCAATCTACATAGTGTTTATTAGTTTTCAGTTCTGGAAACTTTTTATTCCCATATGGTTTCTTCTATGCTGTCTAAATTATTTAAAAGTGATTTTTATTTTTTATTAATTTATTTTTAATTTTTTTAACGTTTATTTTATTTTTGAGACAGAGAGAGACAGAGCATGAACGGGGGAGGGGCAGAGAGAGAGGGAGACACAGAATCGGAAGCAGGCTCCAGGCTCCGAGCCATCAGCCCAGAGCCCGACGCGGGGCTCGAACTCACGGACCGTGAGATCGTGACCTGAGCTGAAGTCGGACGCTTAACCGACTGAGCCACCCAGGCACCCCAAAAGTGATTTTTAAACTTTGAAAAGTGTTGGTGTTTTCTGGTTGTTATTTAGTTTCTAATCTTATTACACTTCCATTAAATAATGTCTTTTCTAGCATAGTGATTTGGTTCATGTTTAGAATTCCTTTGTGGTATGTAAGTGGTCATGTTTTGTAAATCATTTAGGTGTGCCTCAATCAAAATATGTGCTCTTGGAGCGCCCGGGTGGCTCAGTCAGTTAAGTGTCCAACTTCTGCTCAGGTCATGATCTGAGCTGGTGACTTTGAGCCCCATGTCGGGCTCTGTGTGGACAGCTCAGAGCCTGGAGCCTGCTTTTGATTCTGTGTCTCCCTCTCTTCTGCCATCCCGCACTCATGCTCTCTCTCTCTCTCCAAAAAAATAAATAGAAAATTAAAAAAAAAAAGAATGTGTGTTCTCAAGTCGCTAAATGAAGAACTGTATAAATGCCCACTACATGAAGCTAGTCAACTGTGTATTTCAAATATTCTAAATCCTTATTAGTTTTCTTGGCTCTTTGATCATGTGCTAAGGTATCCTACACATATTTGTAATTTAATTTTTTTTTTAAATTTTTTTTTTCAACGTTTATTTATTTTTGGGACAGAGAGAGACAGAGCATGAACAGGGGAGGGGCAGAGAGAGAGGGAGACACAGAATCGGAAACAGGCTCCAGGCTCTGAGCCATCAGCCCAGAGCCCGACGCGGGGCTCGAACTCCCGGACCGCGAGATCGTGACCTGGCTGAAGTCGGACGCTCAACCGACTGCGCCACCCAGGCGCCCCTGTAATTTAATTTTCAAATTAATACTCATGGGTATGTGTTATTATCTCTTTTTCACAGGTGAGAAATCTGACAATCAGAAATTATGTTGTTTAGGTCACTCAAATTATAAATTAAAATATTATAATTAAGTCTAGATTATGTAGCTCAATGTTCAAATCTCATCACTAAACCACGTGTATCTAAAATGTCACAAGGCTTAACAGTATAAAAAAAGGATTTTCCAAACTATACTGTAATACAATGCTGTTTATTTGACATGAAAGGTTTGGTTTATACATATAACTTGCTCTTATCCCAAATCTTATGCAAGATCTAAACTAGTACATTTTTCCTTTGTTCCGTACGTATATGCATACCTGATTTTCAGAATAATGACCCTGAAGCACTAAAGGAGATCAATAACTTTTCTCACCTATTAATACCAGTATGATAAGAGTATTTATATTTTACATTTACTGATTGCTGAAATCTGGGATCCATCACAACTTTCAATTAAGTAGAATATTAATTCATTTATTCAACCACCAGGGAGTAACCCTAGACTATCAGGGAATAGTAGCTTCCTTTGGAATACTGCTGCGCTTAGTCTGAACACCTGTATTCTCTGGTAACCTCCTTCAAAATGAAGCCATTAGTATTTACTTGAGACAGAAAACCATAGCTATTCTAAGTATTCAGCTCACTTTTTCTGATTTGGAGTTGTTAACAACGTATTTCTGTTTGTAACTGAGAAAAAGTTTGAGAGTCATGTTTTTCCTTTTTTCATTTTGCAAATATTAACAGGCTGACAATAAATGGAAATGCATTTATAAAAACATATGACCATAAAGCACAAAACCATGGTCCAATGAACAGGGCTTGATGAATGTCATTTCTGCTGGAAAGGTGTAGTGTAATTATTGTAATTAGCTGCTTTATTGAATAAGTCTCCCACATAAAATGTCATAATTGGAAATAAGCAATTACTTAAAATTACATAGGTTGAAGGTGGTAGGTACATCATTCAGCCGTATTTTAATTTTTCATGCACCTGTGAACTGAAAACTAATCCCATGGCGCATAGGACAGATCATGTGTACGGCAGGATGTTTCTATAAAATCAACTTTTTATAAAATTGACATTATGCTTGGAAAGGAAGAATTTAAAAGGTGATTAGTGTAGGCAGCAGCAAAATTAAAATAGTCACATTACAATGTATGCAAAGGTGAGTACTGTTATAATAGCATGTTATGAAGCTTTGAAATATGCTTTAGAATGTGGATTTTGTGAAAAGGGAGTTTTAGATGATGGGTCAAGAGTTTTGATCTTGTTATTTCAACATTATAAATTCTGAACCCTGAAAAAACACCAGACATAAAAATTTAAAAATATATAAATATGTACACACACACACACACACACACCCTTCACAGTCGTCCTTTGGGGCCAAGGGCACCCATACCCATTGATTTCTGCTCTGTGTGTGAAACACCTTTTTATCTTTCTGTGAATTCCACCAGATCATAGGCTCCATATGGTAAGGCTGGTGGATTCTTTGTCCACTACATTTCTCTCCACTGTCCAGTACTGCCTGTAATTTGTTCTTGAAATGTATTTACAGAATGAATACATTGCTTAATATTAGAGATGACTCTTTTCTGTACTACATTTTTTTTTCTTATGAAGTGAATCCTTGAAATAACAAATGTGAATCAGGTAAAAATTACAAAGGAAGCCTATTTATTTTGAAATGCACCAATTCACTTGATAGGAAAATCTTGTGAAACTAGAAACCAGATGATTGGAAACTTAATTGGTTTGACTGTTTTTGCACTAGATTGCATGACAATGTTTTAGTCACTCGAGCTTGTGGCATTGGAGATTTGGCCGAATCTCCAACAACTTACACATCAGCTAGACCAGTGTAAGGATGCTGATGATTCAGAAGATGAGGGAGAACCAGTATCATCAAAAACAGGTATGCTCAAAGTACGCTACCTACTGGTGGGAAACCATAATATACACTATAATATATACCTAAGCATATCACTTCATGCTTAGAGCTCATATAGACAAAAAGACAAAAACCAAAAACCTGCAGAGATTAAAAAAAAAAAAAGAGTGGATTTATGATTCTGGGAGAAAATGCCAGATGCTTTTAATCATGCAGGTGTTTGTGAATTTAAAATCCCAGGCACTCTGGGAGCAGTGCTTGCTCTCCAATTATGATTCAATTGTATTTGAACTTTAGATCCAAATATACCAGCCCCAGCAACAACTGTAACACATTGGGATCGGTATTACACTTAACGGAAAGTAAAACTTAAGAGTAAATTATACTCAAAAGAGAAGAACATTGAGACAGGGGAGTTAAATGTAACTTTCACAGATAGGCTTAGTTGCAAAGTCAGCTCTGATCATTGCTTTGGAGACAGCACCAAAAAATTGTGGTTAAAAGCCTTCTGTATTATCTACAGATGATGCTTGATCCTAGATGCATTTACTTTTGAACTTCAGTGGATGTACACCTAAGGAATGCGAAGTACTTATAATCCCAGACCCAAAATGATTATACCACTAAATATTCTGCAAAAAGAATCACTGACCGGGAATTTCTCCTCTTGTGTTAGCTGACGGCAGGACATGATTTTTACCTGGACCCCAGCTCACTGTGTGCATAGAAAGGGCCTCAAGAAATAACTGAAATGAAAAGATGTGCACTCAAACTCAGCTGTACTTTGATCTCAGCACGAAAACATACTGCAAAGGCCAATCAAAATGAAAGAAAAAGTTTTCATTTATATTTTGTATCTTTTTGTTTCCTCTCCATTATTGTGAATAAATGGACGATCAATCACCTACTAATGCACTTGTAAGCTAAACACGGAAGTCCGGAAGTCCAGAGAGTTTTCACATTCTGTCTGGTGGCTTCTTCCCTCCCCCCCGACCTCATGGTTTGTAACTCTGCTATCCGGCCCCTGGTGAGGTGGTGATGCCGTGTAATCTCCCACTGTCCTCCTAGAGATGCGTCTTGAATAGCACCGCGGAGATGCTAAGCTATTATTTTAGAAAATCCTTTCAGAAGAGTAAAAGCCCTAAAGATGAAAATAGGCTGTTCTTCCGCACCCCCCCCTTTTTTTTTGGTGAGTAAATGTTCATCCTGAAAATTATAGATCAGTTAACTTGCTCTGTATGTAGTTACTGGAACAAATCATCAAACACTCTATAATCACACAGAAAAATACAAAATGCTGTCTGGCAATCAACAAGGCTTTGTGAAGAGTAAATCTTTCCAGAGCAATTTAATTTACTTCTTGAGAATCTGAGACACTATGTAGGCAATGAGGGTAGTAACTGAAATATCACAAAAAATCAGACTAAAAAAAATCATATTCATGAGCAATAAGGAAAATAAATCAATAATTAATATATTGTGCTTAACTAGACTGTTAGAATTGGAGGTTAATTTGTTTCTGTAAAAGTCCTTTGTCTTGACTGATGAATGTAAGTCTATTTGCTTAGTCTGAATTCATGGTATGGTTTAGTATCGGTAATCTTTTTTATCTGGTGTTAGAGGCACGTGACATAAGCTATGCCAGTGCAATGCTAGGCATTTAACATATTATAATCTATTATTTAATCCTCATGACAAACACTGAAAATAAGAATTATCTCTAGAGATGAGGATCTGAACCGACATCACTTATGACTGTGACTGGTCATAATCACCATTCTACTCTGCTTCTCATGAAGTTACGTCAAGCATCTTCGGCGTCCTGTGCTTTTCCACAGGCTTCCCTCTCTGCCTGAAGCACCTTCCTCCTACAATGCTCAAGATTCCTGCTCCTGTAAGGGATCCTGTCTCAGGTTCCTGCAACAATTTTTACCCCCCTGCATTTACACGTTTGTCCCCACGAGACTAAAAGCCCCTAAAGGGCACTGCTCACATTTTGCTCAGTGTTGAATTTTCAGGGCCCCAAAAGAGTGCCAGAGGAACAACAGATGTTCCATAAACGTTTGCTGAATGACTGAGTGAACCTGAAGACTTATGGAAATGAAAAGGGCCAAGAAAACATAGTAATTACTTGTATCACTTCCCTCACTTTGTACATGTGTTAGCTGATAATTGTGGAGGCTTACTGTGGAACTTGCTGTATATGCTTAGCAGAAAGGAGGCAGGTAAGACAGAGGCAGATGTTGCCCTATTGTCAGAGAAATACTCTCTATTTTTTTTAACTTTATTTATTTATTTTGAGAGAGACAGAGATAGCATGAGTGGGCCAGGGGCAGAGAGAGAGAAAGGGAGAAAGAGAGAGAGAGAGAGAGAGAGAGAGAGAGAGAGAAAGAATCCCAAAGAGGCTCCATGATGCCAGCACAGAGCACGATACGGAGCTTGAATGCACGAAACTGTGAGATCATGACCTGAGCTGAAACCAAGCTCAGGCTGATGTGAGTGTGTAGTTCCCTCATGTTCTCCACATGCTGTGAGGTTTTGACCCCAGAAAGGGCACAGCAGCCAAGACAGCAGGGCAGAAGGATTGGCGAGCTCAGCTAAAGGGCAGAGAGAGTCGCCAGTTCCAGCCACAGTGCAAACCTTGACATATGGAGACGATTCACCTGTGAATGGGCTGCTTTTATTACCAGGGCTACTGAAAAAGCACGTTCACACCTCAGTTTACTAACAAACACTCTAGTAAAGAATCCCAGGGTTTAGTTTCAATAATCTGGACAAAAAATGGGTAGAAAACCATTGCCCGATTTCCTTCTGCTTGGAAAGTACAAACCTCCTCTCAAGAGATGCAGGTTTATCCTTTAACCAGGAGAGGGAACCCCTGGCCAACGCCCCAGGTGTGGGAGAGTAGGAGGAGAAAGGAATGAGGAAATTAGCCTTGGGAATGCCATTTTCTATGGAGTCTGGAAGGGCAGCCATTCACCACAAGGGAGAGGTTGGAAAGCACTGTTTCCTGTCTTTTTTTTTTTTTTAAGTTTATTTATTTATTTTGAGGGGGAGGGGGCAGAAGGGGGGAGAGAGAGAGAGAGAGAGAGAGAGAGAGAGAAAGAGAGAGAATCTGAGCAGGGTCCACACTGTCAGCGCAGAGCCTGATGAAGGGCTTGATCCCACAAACTGTGAGATCATGACCTGAGCTGAAATCAAGAGTCGGACACTCAACTACCTGAGCCACCCAAGTGCCCCTCTGTCTTTTTCCTTTAGGATCTGCAACAACAACTTAAAGATTTTATGTTTTTGCTTATTGTTTATGGGGAGAAGGACAGGTATTTTAAACTACATGATAAAGGTGATCAGGTCCCTGCAGCATAAGATTGCCATGGAATTATTTATGGTTGTTCAAAGCCAAGGTCATAACTCGGACAGTACCCTGCCCAGCATGTGCCTTTGTGCCTTCATGTTCCTCCAGTTGCATAACCAAAACCACCCCCACTGTTCGTTGTCGTGTTTTCTTTTTTATCCCTTAACTTATGATCTTCATGTTCCTGGGGACTCAGTATTTTCCTTGACACGAGGTCAGCTTTGTGGGACTCAGAAGTTTCTCCTTACAGGTCAGCGTTAATGGAAAAGTTTTACTTTAGTGTTCCTTTTTTTCATGTCATGGGAATCACTGTTAGACCGGCCTCACATTTTCTTTTTATTTCTTACTACTCTTTGAGGAAAAACAGCCTCAATCTGTGCCGTACCACGCTGGAGAGTTTCTTCATATAGAGAGAAAGCCCTTGTCATCCACTGGACACTGCCAGGCATTTCCAAAGGCAGCTGGGGCTGTCACAGAAATTTCCAAGTGCTCGCCGAAAAATATTTTATCAGAAGCTACGAGGGGTATGGTCTCTGTTCAGGATTTTTGTCATGTGCTTATGTAATTTTATGTGGCTTTAGGGTTTTTAAGTAAAAATTTAAAAAAGGCTTGGCATGTTTACAAATACAAATACTAGACTGCTTCCTCTTCAATTTCTGCTCCCCTGGGGCATCCTCATGCTGACATTCGTTAAGCGGGCTTCTCTGTGTCGGGTTTTCTGGGCTAATGGCACTCAACACAGACAACAAATCCCAGGTACTTCTGAGGACGGCCAGGAAGCGATGGCAGCTGAAGCTGCAAACACTGGAACGTCAAAGGAGGGAAGTTGACTTTCCCTGCAGCCTAAATAAAGCCAAGGCTTTAAGAAGCAACAGTAGCGTGGGTAAACCTTCTTGCTGCTGCCATGCTAGGGTAGTGGCTACTGAGATGAAGAGAAAATATGTTCTCTACACCCCACCTTCCCAACTGGAGCATGTCTCCAGAGAATGGAGCTCACAAGGAGATAAATAATATTCTCCCAATTGTAGATTATCCAGATATGGGCCAATGAAGCTTGCCTGGGGTGAAGGATAACCTAACCATCTCTATAATTTTCCTGGTACCAGATCAGATATTGTGTGTTTGAATCAACCAAACTTATAGATTGGGGAATGCCTGTTGTCATCAAAAAATTCTAGTATCTTCTATTAATTTTTTTAAAAATTTATTTATTTATCTTGTGAAAGACAGAGAGAGCTGGGGAGGGGCAGAGAGAGAGGAAGAGAGGGAGAATTCCAAGCAGGCTCCACATGGTCAACGTGCAGAGCCCAAATTGGGGCTCGAACTCATGCAAACCGTGAGATTATGAACTGAGCCGAAATCAAGAGTCGGATGCTTAACTGACTGAGCCACCCAGGTGCTCTAGTTCTGGTCCCTTTTACAATGCTGAGTGATTTACATACCACTGAGGAGCAGTGCCTGTGCTAGTTCATTATATTTTAGGATATTATGAGAAAGGCACAATTGTACGATAATGGAATAAAATTGTAATTGTTATCTTACTTTCAGTTAGTTAAAAATAACGTGAAATGAGAAAGTAGACAGAAGCGACAAAAATATAAGGACATTGAAGAAGTCAGAAATGGCATCTGAAATTCTCAGACAGTGATCTAGCACAGGGATCGCTAGGGGAGGGAGATGGTGGGCACCCAGAAGGGTGATAGGGTGTTCCCCCCTTGGAACCCCCACACACCTGCCAAGAATCTTTATTTTTTTCCTCACCAATTTCAAAATATTTTGTTCAGAAAGTGTGAGAAATGTCGTATTTGCTTTCAGAGAGAAAATAAATGATCAGGGACTAATTTCAATTTTGTGTTTCCAGTGGAATAATGTTATTAGTGACTTAAAAGAGCATGTTGTGGATTTATGCCCACTTGGGGCATAACGGCCACCAGCTCTCGGCATTCTTTGTGGAGATGGCTGGTCACGACAACCACAGCCCAGGCTGGGGGTTCATTCCATACCTCTGGCTTAAAGTCTGCATTTGAAATAAAATTTAAAAATAAACATTCTGTGTTCTAGTATGTAAAATGCGATTTCACACTGAGTGGCTGAAACCAGGCCACTATCCCTCCACTTGATTGTCCACTAACACATGCAGTTCCTCGTGTATGCCCTGGACACAGTATTGAATGAAATGTAACAACTGTGGACAAGAAATGTGACAAATTTAATATTTTTAAAAAAACAGCCAAAGTCTTTACTGAGGGTTAAGAATATTGCTTGTATGTGTACACACGCATGCAAACGCACATTTTGTGGGGTTTTTTTCCACTCAAAATTTAAAAGCAAAGAAAAATCTCAGTTGAGATCAATTCAGTGGCTTGGAAGATATAGTGGAATAAATATTTCAAAGCACAGAATAAAAGCAGAGCAACGGCAATAATGAGGGAAAAAGTAAGAGGGAAATAAAGGGCCAGATGGAAAAGTAATAATCGAACAAATAGTAAATGAAAATTTCCCTGACAAATATCTCAGTCTGCAAACTGAAAAGACTCCCCATTTGGGGCAGTTCTGATGAGAAACGACATACAAAGTATATCCTGGTAAGGCTTCTGAGCCCCAGGGATACGTAGAAAGTCTTAAAAGCTCCCCCAAACCAGAAAGCCTACCTGCCAACCAACCAACCAACCAACCACCAAAGAAAAAACTAACTATATTCATATGAAAAAAAAAATGACAGTGGCATCAGACTTGTCATCTACAACGTTGGAATCTAGAAGAGAGAGAAATAGCATCTGTAGGTGACTGAAAGAAAATAAACAGGAAGAGACATCGTACAAGGAGTTCATTATTGTAACTGAGAACAAAATCACTGGGCTGCAGCACATGATGAGTGCTGGGAGAGTTAGAGGGGAGAGGTGGGAAAGGGCAGGAGAAAAGCAGCAGAGGGGAAAGGCACTCTGTGGGGAAAGGCTAATCCTCGTGGGATGGGAGAGCAGGGGAAAGAGGATGAAGGGGCTGGTATTTTATTTTCACGTGATAATGAGAAATATGTATTTGATTCTAAGCAACAGAAAAAGGGTGGCCCCAATTTAATGGAATAAAAAGTGAACCAGGACTTTCAAAGGAAAACGCCTGCAAGTGAACCCTAATGTTTAAGATCTGTTACAAACTCTGTAACTGGTCATTCATTTTCTAACTGTGGAATCCGAGGGAAAAAATTCCCTATCAACTATTGAATGATAGATAGATCACAACATGATTAAGACAACACATAGCGATAATTGCCACCACATACTAAGCACTTAATAAGCGGTAGTTATGTTGACTGATTTTTTTTTCTAATGTTTATTTATTTTTGAGAGAGAGAGAGACAGAGTGCAAGTGGGGGAGGAACAGAGAGTAGGAGAGACAGAATCTGAAGCAGGCTCCAGGCCCTGAGCTGTCAGAGCCTGATGCATAGCTCGAACTCATGGACGGCGAAATCATGACCTGAAACTTAGACACTTAACTGACTGAGCCACCCAGGAGCCCCTTGACTGATTTTTATAGGAACCTCCTCTGGTTTTTCTCCCTAGTGTAATAACTGGAATAAACATGGTCTCTTGAAAAAGCAACACACAGGCCACCCTTAAACCGGGCTGACCGCTGGCAATCAGAACACTTCTGCAAGTAAGAAAATGCAGGGTTGGGACGCTCTCTACCCATCAAAGTCACAGGGCTGCTACCTGGCACGGCTCAGAAGCTGACGTGTACAAATGCAAAACTGAAATTCATAAATAATACCAATGTCAGGTTTAACAATTTCTTCTACAAATAAAATCATTTTCTTCATTATTGTCCTGAGACCTTCGATTTCAGGACCCCATAGAGCCTTGTAATTATGTAAAACATACGTGCTTAAGAAAACTTTGGTAATTTGAAGCAGTGGATTCTTACTTTTTGGTCAATGTATTTGTTGTCTTCTATCGCGGACCGTTTGGAGTGATCGCAGGATGAGGAAGAGGTGGAAGGGAGGCTCCGTAACAGGCAGCAGGTGTCCTGTTGCTGGCGATCGATGAACTGCTTCATGAAACTCTCCCTTTGCAAAGGAAGTACATACACACACATCAAGCATTGTTAAATAAAATGGAGCACGTGGTGGCGTTTTACACCTGTGCATTTGCTTGAGCTATGATAGGGTGACAGAAGTTCAGAGAAAAAAACACCCAGGACATTCACTTTCTAATGTCCCCTCTTTGTAAAGGGAGCTTTCCTACTATTCTTCATTCCTCATCTTATATTCTAATAAACTTTTGCCTGCTAAAAAAGAAAGAAAGAAAGAAAGAAAGAAAGAAAGAAAGAGAGAAAGAAGACACATCATGCCAAGAGCAGTGTTTAAATTTAATTAGCAAAATAATTAATTTAGAGAAAGCTTCCTGAATCTTCAGTAGTTTTGTTTAAAAAAGCAATGTCCCTGAAATAACTTTTAAGCAATAATATTCAGTCATTGGTGGTAGTTTTTTGAATCTTACTGTGGTAATAAGATACTTCTTTTCCGCCTCTAAGACTTAGAAGAATTAGTTCATCTCTCTGAACTTCCACTCATCATAAGAATTATCGAGAGATAATTTTACATTTAAAGATTAAAAATAACTCAAAGAAACTTGCTTTATCTCATCTCCAAAACATGGTGAGAATGCAAATAACACCTTTCATACAACCACTAATCTTGAATCTAATATGTGGCTCTTTTATACTTCCTATTTTCTTTTTCTTTAAAATTTTTTAATATTTATTTTTGAGAGAGAAAGAGAGAGACAGAGCACGAGTGGGGGGAGGAGGGGCTGAGAGAGAGGGAGACACAGAATCCAAAGCAGGCTCCAGGCTCCAGGCTTCTCAGCACAGAGCCTGACGGGGGCCTTGAACTCATGAGCCTCAAGATCATGACCTGAGCGGAAGTTGGACACTTAACCGACTGAGCCACCCAGGTGCCCCATACTTCCTATTTTCAAGTTAAAAAATTATTTTAATCAGAAATGCAAATATATTTCCATTTGAATTTTAAATATTATGGCACCATATCCAGTCTCACATTTTTATAACCCCCCCCCCCCACAGGATTGTTTTTAGAACTAGTTACATAAAAATGTCAAATTTCATACTATTCTGGTTCTATTTGTGATTTTTGAGCTACAACTGAAATAAAATCCTTTGATTATTAAAAATAAGGGTTTGAACATATCCTTTATGCAAATGCTTAACTGAAGGGCAAAGGGGTGGAAGACAAAATTAGTGTAAGTGGGAAATGCCACATTTCTTCTTTTAAAAGAGGAAGACAAGGACCCATTAGAGCCTAAGGTGAGTGTGCTGGGCAAGCCATGTCACCAGAATTTTCCTTCTAAGGTTGTGTCCATGCTACATTAAGGACAGTTTAAAGATTTGGAGGAACGACATACCATTCTCTCCCGCAATAGTTATGTTGGTTTATGATGCATAAAGAAACAATGGCAACACACTTTTGAGCAGGTCTTTGTAATGCACTACTTGTTCTCTAAGATGCATTAAAGAATTTTTAAACTTGACAAAAGCGTGAAAGACAAATTATACTGGAATCAGACATGACGTTCTAAACAAATGCTGTCACAGCAGGACAGAAACCTGGCTGGTGGCATTTCTCTACTTCCTTGAAAATAAAAGGCTTCAAGAGGCAAGTTTATCCTTATATGGTTGAAAGTCAGGGGTTGGTGTCTACCTGCAGCTGTGAGCACCCGTGCCCATTACCTGGGGAGTCGAATCCCTGAGGAGCATCTCGGGAAGAAGCAGGGGGAAGCAGCCTAATGCCACCATCAAATGACTGCTCCGAATATATCGCTTAAAGGGGTCAATGGCTTTTAAAACAGAGGTAGAGAGAGTAGAAACATAAATAACTTAAAAATAGAAAAAAATACCCTTCTTTTAAACATGAACTTGAAAGAAGGACTGATGCAGATTCAAGATAACTCTTTGACAGTGTATTTGGCACATACGCTGAAATAAGTATATTAATACCTGATTTTAGGAACTGTAAAATCTGAAGGAAGCTTTGAGATTTTCACCATTTGCGGTCTGTTTGGAAATTTTTCAAAGATTCGAAGTCGCAAAGGGAGCTTCTCTTTGGTGTCTGCATTGGCTTCACTTTGCTTTAACTAAAGAAAAAAATAGAAAGAAGACAAGGGGGAACTTGGCTTACTGCAAGTCACGGAGTACTTGAATTTTCGAATCAAGGAAACGGTGAGTTGGTGCAAGACGGACGGTAGATGGCAGCAGAGACCCATCAAGTGCGTTACTGTCTCCCGCCATCTACCGCTCTCTCCGGGCACAAACTTGAAAACAACCCGGAAAACAAACCCAAAACTAAACCAAAGCAAAAAACTAGCCCAGAAAAAAAAAAACAATGAGAGGAAACACTTATTGTTATTTTATTCCCAAGTATTCCGTTAATACCAAACATTACTTTTTATTGTTTACTTCTTTATTATCACTAGCATATCCAATAACCTAACAATAAAATTTGTTTTATAAATATGTGTGCTACGGCAGGAAATCAAAAGAATACAAATAAATGAAACTCCTAAGTAGTAATAGTTGTAAAGAGGGAAAATGTCAAGAAAACGCATCATTTATTCTAGCAGATTAAAAAGAAAAGCTCAAAATGGAAACAACACATTTGGTACCTACAGGAAGTTCTCTGTTTAGTTAGTTGTAAGGATGGATGCTTGAGAATGATTATATTATATGCCATAAAATATCTTTGCAAGAAATGACAAGCAAATGGTATCTATCTATCTATCTATCATCTCTCTATCTACAAGAGGGCTTTTATATTTCTTTTTTTTTTTAATTTTTTTTAACGTTTATTTATTTTCTTGAGACAGAGAGACACAGAGCATGAATGGGGGAGGGGCAGAGAGACAGGGAGACAGAATCAGAAGCAGGCTCCAGGCTCTGAGCCATCAGCCCAGAGCCCGACGCGGGGCTCCAACTCACGGACCGCGAGATCGTGACCCGGGCCGAAGTCAGACGCTTAACCGACTGAGCCACCCAGGCGCCCCATGAGGGCTTTTATATTTCTACAAATTAGGTCTCAGGGAGACTGAGACTTGAGGTCACAAACTGGAACCAGTGCTGAGCTAAGGAGCCGTCCTAAGGATGGATTTGGCTAGGGGAACTCTGGCCTGAAAAATGAAGTAATGTGCTTCCTCCCCTTCTCAGAACGCACTGTCTTCCCAATCCAAGGCTGACTTCTCTTGCCAACCTCCCTTACTTTTTTTTTTTAATATTTTATTTATTTTTGAGAGCAAGAGAGACAGAGCACGAGTGGGGGAGGGGCAGAGAGAGAGGGAGACACAGAACGCGAAGCAGGCTCCAGGCTCCGAGCTGTCAACACAGAGCCCCACATGGGGTTTGAACTCAGGAACCGTGAGATCATGACCTGAGCCCAGTCAGACGCTTAACCGACTGAGCCACCCAGGTGCCCCCCCTTACTTCTTTTTACTACTGCCTCCTCTCAGACCTCTCTGTAGACTGGGATGAACCTCTCTATGTCCACCCGACTCGTCCCCCTCTCCAGCCTGCATCTCGGAACGCTGATCCTGTTCAAAGAGTCCATCAAATTCGGGCAGCTTCTCTGCTGGGCTTAGGGAAGCATGTTTCAAAAGCCATCAGCTTCTTCTCCCTTGCTGGGTGTGCTTTTACTTTATAATTACAACCTGTCTCCAGTCTGTGGAAAGATTAGCATGGGAGGCTGAGAACAGTTTTGTAAGTCAGAGAGGTGCCAACTCTTCCCTCCTCCCTGAGTGAGGGTACCCACACTGGCCAGAGAGAACATGGGTGCTGCGTTTGGGGGAACATACAATTTCAATACAATACACGGTTGTCCAATCGGTTGTGAGCTCATCGTGAGGTTATATGCCTCATTTCTCATAAACTTCAGAAACTGTTCCTACATTTTTGTTGTATATAATATAAATATTTTGCCATAGTCATCTGTACATCTTAGTTAATTCTGGGGCCTGTCTGTGGTTTTTCTGACTGAGGTGGTGACCTCATTTAGAAAAGGGGCCACTGTTCATGGCCTTCCTCCCCTTCTACATGGAATGCAACACAGCATGCTCTCAACCATTTGATGGTTATGATGGTGACAGTGATGAAGAATTAACTCTCAAAGGTGCAAAGCAAACACGGCTAGCATTTCCATGAGATGCAGGGAATTAGAAAAATGGCCCCACATGTAAACACAGAAATTCACGAGGAAGAGAGTCGTTTTCCAAAAATTTATTGGGACAACTGGTATAAAAATATTTGTCAGTGGTAAGTAGAGCACACAGAAAAAGAAAAGGCAGTTAATATGTTAAGTCAGACCAGAGAGAAAGGCAATTATGTAGGGCCAAAGACAGGCCAAGAAGACAGAGCAGAAACAAGGTATTTAATGCATGTATTTGCTGACTCACTTATTTATATATCAATGCAGTCACTTACAAATCAAATCCCAGAGGCCAGGTTCCATGCAAAGTTCTAGGGATATAAAAATAACTAAGACACTGTATTTGCTCTCACGGAGCCCACATTATAACCGATAGATGGTTATATAAACAGATAATGACAAATATAATAGCTCTTCTAGCTGAGATCTAAACAAGGTGCCGAGAGCTCAAGGTGAGGAGCAAAGGGAGAAGCTTTAAAAAATGACGGTGCTACTTTTATTTCCAGAAACTTCTCCTAGTATTCTGGAGGCTGGGAGACCTAAATCAAGGTATCAGCAGCATCATGCTCTCTCTGAAAGCTCTAGGGAAGACTCCTTTCCTTGACTCAGCTTCTCAGCAATCCTGGTGTTCCTTGATCTGTAGCTACATCGCTCTGTTATCTTCCTGTGAAATCATAAGGCTTCTTCCCCGTGTGTTTCTGTGTCTATCTGACTCTCCTTCTCTTTTCTTACAAAGACACCAGTCATTTAAATCAAGGCCCACCCTGACGCAGTATGATCTTAATTGATCATGTCTGTAAAAATCGAAGTTCCAAACAGGTCCCATTCTGAGGCTCCAGGTGGACATGAATTTTGGAGGGACACTATTAAACCCACTACATACAGTAGTTGAAATTCTCAACCACTGTTTCTCTTTCCGCTGAGCCTGTAAATTCTAGGATGACAAGGGTCCTCAGAGGACAAGGATGTTTGCAGGGGTTGGGTGTGTTTCCTTATTTCATGTTCCGGGGCTGCCACAATATTGACACAAAGTAACTGACACAAATATATGTTGAATGAATAATTATACAATCACCAGCAGAACTAAACTCTAGCAGATAACTTGGAAATAAAAGAAAGGATTGTAGGTATATCCTGAAGGGTGGAGAGATAAGCAGAAAGTATCAATTTACGGATTGAAAAATTTGTTGGTGTAGAGTGTAAGTATCCCTAGATTCACAGAATAGAATAAAATTAGACTCTGTGGCATTCAACCTGAACTTACATCTACCATCGATGAGCCCATAGATGTTTAGAGTAAGTTTAGACGTAAAATTAAAGAAAAAGTTTTAACATTTATTCGTTTTTGAGAGACAGAGAGAGAGACAGAGCACAAGTAGGGGAGGGGCAGAGAGAGAAGGAGACACGGAATCTGAAGCAGGCTCCAGGCTCTGAGCTGTCAGCACAGAGCCGAACTTGGGGCCAAAATTCATGGACCATGACATCATGACCTGAACCAAAGTCAGATGCCTAACCAACTGAGCCAACCAGGTGCCCCTAGACAAAAAATTGTATAATATTTAATTAAATACCCTAGCCTATGATGTTTGGCAAATGTAGGGTACCAGTATTGAAAAATAGTCACCTTGCCTGCATGTTTTTAAAATGGAACACATCTCATTCTACTTAGTGTTAGAGTTATTTATACTTCCCCAAACTTGTAAACTCCTCAGGGGCAAGATTTTGTGTTTTTTTACTTAAAAAAAATTTTTTTTAGAGAGTGAGAGATTGTGAGAGGGGGAGAGGGGTAGAGAGAGAGAGAGAGAGAGAGAGAGAGAGAGAAAGAGAATATCAAGCAGGATCTATGCTCATCATGGAGACCAGCTCGGGGCTCCATCTCACGACATGGGGATCATGGCCTGAGCCGAAATCCAGAGTCAGACACTCAACCAGCTGAGCCAACTAGGCACCCCAGATTCTGTTAAAATTTTTTTTTAATGTTTATTTTCTTTTTGAAAGAGAGAGAGAGAGAGACAGAGCATGAGTGGGGGAGAGGTAGGGAAAGAGGGAGACACAGAATTTGAAGCAGGCTCCAGGCTTAGCTGTCAGCACAGAGCCCGATGTGGGGCTCAAACCCACAAACTATGAGATCATGACCTGAGTCGAAGTTGGACGCTCACCCGACTGAGCCACCCAGGCACCTCATGTTTTTAATTTACTTCTATAGCACCTTGTAGAGAGTAGAAAAATAATAACTGTTTGTGAATAAATGAATTAGAATTTAGCATGAATTGATCGTGGAACCGTAAAACTACAAATGAGAAGCTCCTTCTGATGACTCAGAAGGTTCTTCAGGATGCTACCAATCCTCTCAAATGTCGGGCATCATGGCTCCACAGAAGGGCCAATTAAGCCAGAGAAGGGTGGGTGGTTGCATGGGGGGCAGACATATCAGATCTCACCGCAGAGGCACTGGACAGAATCTTCTACAAGCGGGGGAGGGGCCTCTTTCTGGACAGCACCTGCCACGTGCTCTGTCTGCTGTTCACAGTTAAACAGCATCAACTACAGGTGAATATACACACATCCAGCAGCTCGGCACCTACCAGAAACATGTCCACATGCACACCACAGCCACGTCCTCACAAGCCCACACTAAACCATAAACTCCTCAAATGCCCATCAGCAGTTGAATGGAGAAGTAAATTGTGGTTTATTTATGCATTTGAGTCAATGAACTACTTCCAAGCACAAGGATTTGGGTGAATTTTACAAACTAACGTTGAATGAAGGAATCCTGACCAATGAAACAAGTACATCCTGAATGATCCCATTTATATAAAGTTAAAGAGCAGGTGATGCTACTCTATCTGGCTGAGCGTCTGCTGAGTAGTTACCCTGGGGTGGGGTGAAGCATCATGACTAAGAGGACATGTGGGGAGGGGCTTCTAAGGACAGCTGATCTTGGTCTGGGTGCTGGGTGTGCTCGGGTTGGAAAAGTTCAGCAAAATCATCTCATACTTACTCCACCGCTATTAATCTCCAAAACCTGGACCATTTCTCCTTCCCCAGTCCGTGATGTTGGTCAAGATACAAAAAGAGGAAGAAATACGAGAGGACGATGGGACCGGCTTGCCTACCGAGGGGTGCAGGGTGGGATGAAGGTGAGGCAGCCAGAGCAAAGAGAAATACTGCATGGTACTTGGAAACCACAGTCAAGTTTCCTGACGCACAATAAACCCTGTTCTACCTTTTATCCAAATTCTTCCCCCTTCTTGCATTTAAGCACAGATTTCCCCAAGGTTAAACTTACTTTGATGCAAATGGGTGAGTAATATGGATTACATTGAAAATACGGGATGATAATTGAAGATCCTTATACTATACCACAAAAGCAGACCTTCTAACGTACAGTAATTGTAATTGTAAATGTTCGCTTGGAAATAATTTCAAAGATTATAACTCTTGGATGGAAGGAAGAGAATGCAGAATGCAGAGAACACAAGATTTCAGTCTTTATGTTGGAAAATCTAATGTAGGGGCGCCTGGGTGGCTCAGTGGGTTAAGCGTCTGACTTTGGATCAGGTCATGTTCTCGTGGTTCGTGAGTTCGAGCCCCGCGTCAGGCTCTGTGCTGACCGCTTGGAGCCTGGAGTCCGCTTCAGATTCTGTGTCTCCTTCACTCTCTGCCCCACCCCCACTTGCACTCTGTCTCTCTCTCTCTCAAAAAGAAATAAACATTAAAAAAAATTAAAGAAAAGAAAAATCTGATATAAAGAACAGTAACAAAGGAAAGAATTCATAATGGCTTCGACTGAGCATGACGTGTGGCTGTAACAAATAGATCAGATGATAGATTTGTAACAGACTCACATGGTTTTAAAAAAACACATTTGCAAAGAAGAAATTAGAATAAAAGAGAAAGATTCAAACCTTGAGCTTTAAAGTATATAAATCATCGAAGCTCAGGGCTATTCTATGGCTCAGCATCTGTCTTGTGGAGATATCATTACACGTCGGGCGGCTGAAAGCCTTTTGCTTTCTGTGTGCTTCTCAAGAGACTTGGGTGTAATCGCTCTGCATGACACATACCCTGTTCTGCCTCATCGCTTACATCTTCTGTATTCCAGCCTGTGCTTTCTTCTGTTAAAATATTCAAAGATTATTCAGTTTCGGTTCCTTTCTAAATGCTGCGACAAATAACTGAATTGAAGGATTATGTTAAATAAAAATTTCTGTAATTTTTGGTGTGATTTTTCTAAAAGAAAACAACTTAAAAAGTATTCAGACTTGGGAACGATTCTCATTTTAAAATCTAGTTCATGCTAGTTTGAAAAATGCGCACAGACCTGTAGGTCAGTGTAGCTGAGGAGTATTTTTCTGGCAGTTCAGTATGTGAAAAACGGCCACATTATGCTCAATCTGGAGAAGGAAGTTTGTCTACGTTATCTGAGTAAATGAAGGCCGAGTTCTCTTTTCTTCTTTAGACAATGGGTTTGGCCGGTTTTCCTGGATCTATACATGACGCAGTAATTCAGAAGTGAGACTCTTCCTAAAGCATAAACTGTTATTTTTCAAGCAAGTTTCTCTTGCTATTTTGCATCTGTGATTTTTACAACCCAAACTGCACGGCTTCTGGGTTAAAACAGATGGGATATCTGGAGTAATGATCAAACATGTTGGTCTCTGTTAATATCTCCGTGTCCCAGTGTTACTATAAAACCTTGATATAAAATATAAAGAATATCCTTCACTAGGCTGTTGAGTCCAATAAGGAGTTTCTTAGAAGGGAGAATATTTTCTTTCTTTCTTTCTTTCTTTCTTTCTTTCTTTCTTTTTTTGCCCTGGGCAAAGGGCCTTCAGCCACATGATTGAACATAAGACAGCACTACTGTATGCTTTTATTTTTTTTTTATTTTTATTTTTTTTTTAAATTTTTTTTTCAACGTTTATTTATTTTTGGGACAGAGAGAGACAGAGCATGAACGGGGGAGGGGCAGAGAGAGAGGGAGACACAGAATCGGAAACAGGCTCCAGGCTCTGAGCCATCAGCCCAGAGCCTGACGCGGGGCTCGAACTCCCGGACCGCGAGATCGTGACCTGGCTGAAGTCGGACGCTTAACCGACTGCGCCACCCAGGCGCCCCTACTGTATGCTTTTAAAAATGCTTCCCTTAAAAAGTGTTTAAGTCACCTACTCTCCTCCATTGTACAAAAAATCTGGAATACATCCAGAACTTCCAAGGTCAAATTGGGGTTTTATTGATACAAACTGGAGGGCTCTATTTCTTGGCTTCTGGGCCATAAATGAGACATTTTAATATGACAGCTGGCACCTCCAAATGTTCAAAGTAGTTTTATAACATCAGTTGATTCATGGCACTTGGTGTTTCCTTTCCTACATCTCTCAACAGACTCGGAGGGGTTCCTCATTCCTCCTTACAGCATGGCCCTGAAGAAAATGGGGAACCGAGGTGTGTTCTCGGAGGAGCTGGTGCACTGGGGAGTCAAGTGGCTTCTGCACTTCCTGGTTTGGGAGGCCCAGCAGAGCACTTAGGAAGCACTCTGACATTTATATCGTCTTGTGCCATCCCTTGGATGTACACAGCACTGAACCTAAGATCGTACCGGCTTTAAGTGTCCTTCAGAAGGTGACTTTGTAAAGCAGTGTGAAAAACAGTTGCAACAAGGCGAGGCTAGCAGAAAATGCTAACAAGTTAGTAAGATGAAAACAAAACAAAAAAAACTATTCAAAACTAGAATGTCGAATTATGTCGAATGGGTAAATTTTCCTCATATGATTGTCCCCTGAAATCCCATGAATGGAATTAATGATTTCTTTGAGACAGAAGTAATGAACAGTTTGCTTTTGCACGTTTTCTCTTCTAGGTCCCAAACACCTCTATTTTACATTCTATTTCTCTTGTGTTATTCAAGCGAGACGCAGTTGTTTCCATTAGGAAACTTACTGAGTCATAGAAACATGTTCATTATGATAAAAAATGCGTTTTTTTGCTCCACTTCAGATGAAATTATATTAGAATTCTATGTAAACTAGATAGTTGGTTCTTGTTAAGAGATGAATATTCAGTAAGTAATAGGATAAAGCCCACACCAAAGGGAATTCAGAATATATATATATATGTATATATATATATATATATATATATATCCACACGTATATATATTACACTCACATATTTGTCCTCCCTGGTTTGATTTAGAAAACACAGAAGAAAACACAATCTAAGTAAAAACAGTAAAAAAAAAAAAAAAAAGTAAGAAGATGTGGATTTAAAATTTTGTTCGGTTTTATAATCCCTTAAGCACTTTGGATTTCAATGTTCTCAAATGAAAAATGAGGATCTTCCCTCCTTTATATAAATGCCAGATATATAAGTGAGATAGCATATTGTCTGTAATTTGAATTACTCAAGGGAAATGTGCTATAAAAACCAAAGCTATCACTATGCCACAGTAACTGCTAGTTCTGCCTGAAAATGCTCTCATCTCAGCGAGTGGGGATAAATTCTGAGGACGCTCACATGCTGTGCTGTCCAAACCCTCCCCTCCATCCACGCTCCAACTTCTGCCCCTTTGATTGACTGATTTTCTCAAGACCCTTGATTTTAAAAATGAAAATGAAAAGAGTGGTGAACATTTCTCCTGATCCAATTCCTTTCCCTTTTCAAACTTCCTTCTCCGAAGTGTCGTCTACACTCGCTATACATATGGCTTACCTGCACTAACTTCCTCGCATCTTCCACCCTCGCTGTCTCAGGTCTCTCCCCAGCACCTCAGGGCTGCTCTTAGCAGCCACCAACATTTCCCATGCTGCTGAAGCCAGCAGCCACTCAGGCATCCTGGTTTTATCTCACTGCCTCTACTAACCCACCTGCCCCCCAGCTGGGTTTCCATCTTTGTCTTGCCCCTTGAAGCCCATTTTTCTTTACAGAACACCTGAAAAAGAAACACCATCGTGTTCCTGGTCTTTAAAGTAATTCAAGGATGTTCATTTGTATATAGAAGAAATTAGAATCTTCTAAGACGGCATAAACGACCCTTCGGTGCCTTGCACCTTATATTCCAATGATAGTGGTTTGCGGGTCCTTCCCACAGTCTTACTTCATGTATTTGTGCCTCTGAACATACTCCCTACTGCCGCCCCCCCCCCATCGCTTGCAACACACTTTCCTTCTACACTCAGTTAACTCCCTCAAAAATCATCTCCTCTAGGAAGATTTCTTAGAATAACAATAATTGGTAAGTTGAAGTAGTAAACATGAGTGCTAGACTCTATGCTGAACACTTGGCATTGCTAATATTACTTAATCCGGTTTAGCCCATGAAGTAGCTCCATGCTCTAGCATGTTACAGATGAGGAAACTGAGGTCACAAGAGCTTAAGTCAGCCGCCCAAGGTCACACGGCTGGAAGTCATAGTACTGGCATGTGGAATCTTTCTGATTCCACAGCTTGAGCTCCTAAACACTGTTTTATATTGCCTCATCAAAACAACATTTTCAAGCAGTAGATGGGTTTTTACTTCTGCAATTTTGTACCTGCTATTTCTTTAACATGGAACGTCTTCTCCTATTTTGCTAACAACATTCCGGGTCATCGTTTCTAGATACATCTTCCCCACCTGCCTGCAATCTGAGTTAGATATATGTTCTCCTATGTTCCTTCTTCAACCTTAGTGCTCAGGTCTTTATGCCATAACTTCCTAATTATGTGTATCTTCCCCCCACTAAGATGACACGTTTTAAATTAAATGTGGGACTCTTAGTGCCCCATGGCCTCATACCATACATTTACATACACAGGACAAAGATAACACAATGATGATGAGATGGAGAATAAAACAGGCAGACTCAATGTGGTCTCATAAACAGGTGAAGTGACCCCTTTGTGGTATTTCTCAGAATTTTGTTATCCTTTTCTTAGGTTCTTTACAATGTGGAAGCAGCTATATTAACCAGCACAAACAAGTCTCCCAGTTTCAGAATGAGTTATTTTACTGATTAAAGATGAAGAGAAATGACAAGTCTCATCAGATTTTCTATTAGAAACAAAATAATAAAAAGCATTTGGCTCCTGATGACATGTATGCTCTCAACTTCTTAAGATCAGAAAAGCATAATGAACTATAAATTCTATACAACGTATTCATGGTATAAAGCTTCGCAGATGTACGTGTCTTTGAACAAGGCCACATAGCAGCCAATTTATATGTTGTGTTATTGGACTTTACCATAGGAAATTCTTATCCCATTTTTAAAAAAAACAACACCTTATTTTGAAATCATTTTAAACTTACATAAGAATTGCAAAGATAGTACAGAGAGTTCCTGTATGCCCTTGACCCAGCTTTTTCTTACGTTAGCATCTTACATAACCATAGAACATTTATCAAAACTAAGAAATTAACCTTGGTCGAAATACTTTTAACTAAAGCACAGACACTGTTTTTTTTAAAAAAAAAATTTTTTTTAACGTTTATTTGTTTTTGAGACAGAGAGAGACAGAGCATGAATGGGGGAGGGTCAGAGAAAGAGAGAGACACAGAATCTGAAACAGGCTCCAGGCTCTGAGCTGTCAGCACAGAGCCCGACGCGGGGCTTGAACTCACTAACCGTGAGATCATGACCTGAGCCGAAGTCAGCCGCTTAACTGACTGAGCCACCCAGGCGTCCCAGACACTGGTTTTTGTATCAGTGTCTTTTTCTGTTTCAAGATCCAGTCCAGGTGCCACACTGTATTTCGTTAGCATGTCTTTTTAGGCTCCTCTAGAGCGTGTGACAGTTTCTCGTACCTTCCTTGTTTTTAAAAGACCTTGGCAGTTTTAAGGCATACTGGGCAGGTAACTTGCAGAATGGCCCTCAGTATGGGGTTGTCCAATGCTTTCTCAGGATTTGGCTGACGTTGTGGATTTAGGAGGAAGAGTATTATGGAGACGCTAGGCTTATCTCATCATATCAGGGGGAACATGACACCAATGTGCCTTCATGTTGGTGATGGCGACTGTCATTACTGGGGTAAGGTGTCTTCCAGGTTTCTGTAACTGTAACGTTACAGTCTCTGTTTCCTTACACTACCAGGTAGAAGTAAATCACCAATTCCTGCCCACAGTTAAGAAGAGAAGACTTAGGCTTCACCTCCAAGGAGGGGGAAGTATCAAAGAATTTGCAGACATATGTTAAAAACCATCAGAATAATTAAAAAAAAAAGTTTTGAAGGAAGAAACTTTGAGGTCACGTAAATATCTATTTCTCCTTAGAGCCTCATATTGATTTTAGCACGCAGCAGTAGGTCCTGCTTATAAATATAATGTTCTAATGGCGATTTTCTATTTCCCTCATTTATTATTCTATTATTTCTATTTCTCTATATTGCCTCTATATTCACTCGGGATTATTCTGTAAGGAACAGTTGTCACTTCTCCACTTTTAAATTCGATAATTTATGTGTAAGTATGGCTTTTTGGCTGTTTATTTCATTCTTTGGGTTATAATCTAAGACCATTATTATTTATTTGATTGCTCAATTTGTCATCGGGGGCTCTTTCAGGTGGCTTCTTACTCTTCCAGTATACCCTTTTCTTTTTCTTTTCTTCTCCTTTCTTTTTAAAAAGTACTTCCTTACTTTCTGGGCTCCACAAAATACTAAAGTCTTATCTTCTATTTCCCCTGACTCAGCTTGAGAATCAGCCGTTCCTCCAAAGAGCGCTGATTTGCTTTACTGGAGAATGGTATTTAGAAATGAAAATCTTAGGGGCGCCTGGGTGGCTGGCTCAATCAGTTGAGCGTCTGACTTCAACTCAGGTCATGATCTCCCCATCCGTGAGTTCGAACCCTACATCAGGCTCTGTGCTGACAGCTCAGAACCTGGAGCCTGCTTTGAATCCTGTGTCTCCCTCTCTCTCTGCCCCTCCCCTGCGCATGCTCTGTCTCTCTCACTCTAAAAAATAAATAAACACTAAAAAATTAAAAGAAATGAAAATCTTAGCGCCAGGTTTGCTTGTTGTTATTGATAGGTCACTGCTTCTAGGCTCACTCTGAGGAAATAATGTATGTATATAAAACAATGTATATATGCATACCTATATTTAACACCTGTGTATGGATGGATAAGTCTTATGTAACCTTAGATTATATATATGTATCCATCCATGTATCTGTGTATCTGTCTATGTATCTATCTTCTATCTTAAAATAAACTGAGCTTATACTAATACTCCTACTCCAATCTGGTGCCATAGGGTTAATTCTGGCATCTCCCCTTCGCGTATTTGTAACTTCTTTCTCTGACAGTGTGACATTATCTACAGTAAGTTTTCTTATCTGTTCCAGCTTAGTGTACATATAACTAGTATCAGTGAAGGTATTTACCGCAAAACAAATACCACACTTTAAACTGGAGGTATGGAAGACACATATTTCGCAGTCCCCACACTGGGGCCTTGAACCTCAGCCGTGTTCTGTCTCCTTAAGTAATTCCTTTTCAGGAAATAAGCATGCATTTTCCAAGTACCATTCCTGAGTATGCTTATGGTAGATTGTAGAGTTGTTCAATTTTGCAGACTTTGATAAAAACGGCTTATTAGATGCACTATGAAGATTCACATTAATCAACATATTTTATGCAAAGCAAAATGGAAATAGGAATAACATCAAAACGAAATAGCATGCATGTACATTTCTCGTTTCCTAGAAATAACCTCAGTCACTCTTTTGCTCATACCAGAGTAGAAACTATTCGATAGTCATATGGCTGTGTGTGAGAATGTCAGTCTCACCCCATCTCCCACTATGCCTACTGTTGAGCAAGCACCTGGAGTAGAATATAAGGAAAGGCCAATAATGAACTCATTAACTCTCGAGTACAAGGAAGCAGAATTATTAATAAAGAGAAAGAAGACTGGTTATTTTGATAAAGTCCATAACTCTCTGGCCACCTTTTATTAAAAATCATTCCAGTTCAATCCAGTCTCCTACCTGATTCAAACCTTCCCCAAGCCCCTACCTCATAGGGCTACAAGTGTGACTTCAGGTCTGGAACTGGGGAGGGGACACGCTCCCTTCCTTCACTGCTCCACATTTCCTTCTTTAGGGTCTAGCTTCTTTAGAGCAGAGGCCAGGGTGGAGGGTTAGGAGAAGAAAGGATTGTCTTAGGAAACCAGCCACATTTCAGGGTGGCCCCCTTTGTGTTTTGGTCTGGATCTAGACCTGTTGCAAGCTGATGACTTTCTGTAGGGATGACCAACATTGTAAGCAGTCATAGACATGAAATTCTGGCCTAAAAGGAATGAGGTTGACTAGCTGGGCCAATCAGATCTTCTCTTGTTGGGAGTTTGAATTTGAGACAGAGTGTTGATTATTTGTTTTGTTTTTCTGTTTTTTTTTTTTTTCAACATTTATTTATTTTTGGGACAGAGAGAGACAGAGCATGAACGGGGGAGGGGCAGAGAGAGAGGGAGACACAGAATCGGAAACAGGCTCCAGGCTCTGAGCCATCAGCCCAGAGCCTGACGCGGGGCTCGAACTCACGGACCGCGAGATCGTGACCTGGCTGAAGTCGGACGCTTAACCGACTGCGCCACCCAGGCGCCCCGAGTGTTGATTATTTGTAACAAAACCAAAAGTCAAAACTTACATGGAGAAAAATGAGATTATTTGTGTTGCCTTAAGGGTAAAGCACTTGCAGTTACTAAACATTTTTCTTCAAGGTTCTAGTAGGTCTTTTCTTTCCACTCTGTATAATCTCATCCAGATTTACAACTTCCAGTATTATGTCCGTACAGAAAACCTCACTAGGACTGAAGAATCAAAGAGGGAGAGGAGTTTTGTCTGGTTTCTTCCCTGACTTACCCCATGTGCCTAGGACAGTGCCTGGCACATGGTAGGCACTGGCTAAGTGAAGATTACCTTGAACATCCATATTTGTATCTCTAGCCAGCCAGCCAGCCCTCACCCCTGAACTCTAGATGTACACATGCAGCTGTTAGGGGTCTCCACTAAGTCCCAAACTCATCACAGTCACAACATGCCCAAGACTGAATTGTTGATCTTTTCCCTCCAATAGGTTCCATGCTAATGTTTCCTGGCTCAGTGTATGTTACCATCGTCCATTCAAGGAGATGAACCTGAAACCAAGAGTCATCCTTGAGACTCTTCCCTTTCTGCCCTTAAATCCAACCCCTCACCACGTCCCTGCTGATTTCACTTGCCAAATAGCTCTCCAATTTACCACTGCCTCCCATCTTCAAGTCTTCTGTGGCTTCCCATGTTCTTAGGTAAAACATAAAATTCTTGGCTTCTCAAAGTGCTGCATGGTCTATGCCCAGCTTGCTTGTCTACACTCATTTTATACCACTTGGCCCTGGGCTTTCTGGTCACTGTTGCTCATCCTTCAGAACTTAGCTCCAGTGTTTCTTTCTCCTCCCTCACTGCCCTTATCTCCACGTGGGTCAGAGTCTTCTATGAACTTCTCACTCAGAAAAATGTTATTATTTTTAAAAATTTTTTTAACGTTTTTTTAAATTTATTTTTGAGACAGAGAGAGACAGAGCATGAACGGGGGAGGGGCAGAGAGAGAGGGAGACACAGAATCGGAAGCAGGCTCCAGGCTCTGAGCCATCAGCCCAGAGCCCAACGCAGGGCTCGAACTCACGGACCGCAAGATCGTGACCTGAGCTGAAGTCGGACGCTTAACCGACTGAGCCACCCAGGCGCCCCAGAAAAATGTTATTTTCTAAAGGAAGTTCATCTTGATTTGTAAACATTTATTCATTGGTTTGGATATTTGATTTATGTCCAATTTTTCCACTAGACCATAAAGTCCATGAGAACAGAGAATTTTATTGTTTATTCTTGTCTCTTTAGTGCCTGGCCCAGTGTCTTACACACAGTAGGGACTCAAAGATTTGAGAAACAAATGAACAATCAGATAGTAAAAATGCTTTGGGAAGAATGAAAAGATATATGGACTGAGACTCAGAACAAGCAACAGATGGGCTTTGTAAATGCACTGACGTTCGTGTTTAGGTACACACGGGGTAACACTGATTATAATCTTAACTCCTTATAGTCTTAACAGTTACGAAGGAGTCTTTTTGCAACGCAATGACTGTGAGACACTGAATAAAACTGAAAACCAGTTGTCATGCTTTTCCCTTAAAACCATAACAATCTACTTTCCCATTGCCTGTGAAAGGATCTAAAGGAAAAAAATGCTGTTCACTTAAAAAAATTTTCTTCTCTTGATTTCAGAAAGCAAATGAGATAGAGTCCCCACAGCTCAGCAGTAGGCACAGGGCTGGGCATGTGGAGTTGAGGCAGAGCTGAAGGGAGAGCTTCTTCCCCAGTTAGGGCATGTTTTCCCTATGTACCTTCTCATTTTTTTAAAATTGAGGGGTTGCCTTACAGAGTGCTGTGGGAAAAAATGTAATGAAAGTAATTCTGAATTAGCACAATTGTAGAATGACACAACCAACAACTGATCAATGTAAACTTGAACGGTCTTAGGCAAGTCATTTTATGTTTGTTCAAAGGCAAGAGAGACTTCAGGTAATTTATAAAAAGTCCCAAGTGCCAGTGGAATGAGGCAAAGAACAAGGTTTCTGAAAACGAATCCTCTAAAAGTGATCTGGTTTGGGTCACTCATTCATGGAATGAAAATTTGAAAGGGCTTAGAGGAAACCCTTCTTCCAAGAGAGTCTCAAACTTATAAAACTCACTTTTTATGGGACTCATGAGATTAAGGGTGAAGGTAAATGATTCCACCTGCTGAGAAAGCTGCTCTTGGTCGATGACAGTTGGTCTGCATCCTGAGTTGCACCTGTTGTCCCCCACTGGACCACGATCTCAGTGCCAAAAGGGAAGCACTTCTTCTTGAGTCCAAAGAACATGACTCTGGAGGTTGTGTTCATTTGTGAGGGCACTGGGTAGCTTAAAACAACAGAAATTTATTGTCTTACAGTTCTGGAGGCTGGCAGTCCAAAATCAAGGTGTCTTTGGGCTTGGTGCCCTCTGGGGGTTCTGAGGGAAGGTCTGTTCCATGCCTCTCTCTTACCTTCTGGTGATGGTCGGCAATTCTTGGTGCTCCTAAGCTTGTAGACACCTCACAGTCTCTGCCTCTGTCATCAGATGGTGTTCTTGTATATCTGTCTGTCTCTTCTCCTTTTCATATAAGGACACCAGCCTTAGCGGATTAAGGTTCACCCTAAAGATCTCATCTTAACTTGATTATATTTGCAAATACCTCATTTCCAAATAAGGTCACCTTCAGAAGTATTAGGGATCAGGGCTTCAATATATCTTTTGGGGGGGACACAATTTAATGCACAACCAAAGGACATAAATTCCAAAAGGTACCTCCTCTGTTTGATGACTATCACCGGTTTAACTCCAAAATTCAGGTGGGCTGTTTCCCTTTTGGCACTGACTTCTAGATTTCTAGGTCGTATCTAATGCTGATAATTGATATCCCCAAACTCTGAGTCTCTGTTGTAACCTATCGGCTTGAATCTTGATCTGAATTGTTTTCTGCCTCAGTCACTTCATCTCTTAGAACTGATCTTATTGCAGTCCATGTCTTTATTGACATAAGCATGTATTAAACCGAAGTCTAACAATGAAGCAATTTCAGAAATAGCAGAGCAAATCTTATATAAGATGACCTCCTGAGATTTAAATTATGGAAAATTATGGGTATTAATATGTGAATTGACAACTGAAGAGTCATTTCTGACTACAAGATGGAGAGTGGCTTCAAGTGGAGTTGAGTAACATCAAAGGCTTCCAGTAAATACCACTTCCCAAACCCCAGTTGCTAATGATTTGTAGTTTCTTTAGGGTATTGAGCCTCTGGCCCCTGGGCAGCTCAGTGTTTCCTGGAGCAGCAGGAATCCTGGATCTCATGACTCCAACTGCCTGAGATTCCCAGCTGTTGATCCAATGTGTTGTGCAAACATCACTCTCTAACATGCCACAATGGAAAAAAAGGTTGGGTAGTCCTACAGTAAATAGTGGTGACATACTTAAAAACATTAAGAATCATCCAGTAACTAGTGGTCTGTCTGGAAGCTTAGAATATGATAAGCCTAAGAAGAAAGGATCAGCAATTCATCCTCACTTCTTTAGCTGTCATTCACTGCTCATGTCTTAGAACCCAACTTCCACCCGAGTGCCTGAGCCCTACTGTCATCACCATCGCTTGCCACCTCCTTACTGCTAATATCATCACCATTTTTTTCTTTTTAAAGTTTATTTATTTATTTTGAGAGAGAGAGAGAGAGAGAATGCATGAGGGGGAAGGGATAGAGAGAGAGGAAGAGAGAATTCCAAGCAGGCTCCACACTGTCAGTGGAGAGCCCAACACGGGGCTCGAGCTCATGAAACCATGAGATCATGACTTGAGCTTAACTGACTGAGCCACCCAGGTAATCCTACCATTTTTTCATTAAAAACTTTTTTTTTAAGTTGTGGTAAAAAATACAGAACATAAAATGTACCATCTTACTCATTTTTAAGGTACAGTTCAGCAGTGTTAACTACATTCACTTGTTGTGCAAAAGATCTCTAGGACTTTTTCATCTTGCATAATTATAACTCTATAGCCATTGAATGACAACTACCCTCTGCCCCCTCCCCCTGGCTCCTTGCAACCACCAGTCTGCTTTCTGTTTCTATGAACAAGTCTACTCCAGGAACCTCACAGAAGTGGAATCATACAGTATTTCTCTTTTTGTCACTGGCTTAAGTCACTGAGCCTAATGTTTTCAACGTTCATCCATGTGTAACATGTGTCAGAATTTCCTTCCTTTTTTAAGGCTGAATAATATTCCACTGTATGTATACACAACACATTTTCATTATTCATTCATCTGCTAATGGGCATTTGAGTTGCTTCCACCTCTTGGCTATTGTGAATAATGCTGCAGTAAACATGGGCTTGCAAATATCTCTTCGAGACCCTGCTTTTGATTCTTTTGGATATATACCCAGAAGTGGTATTCCTGGATCATATCTATTTTAATTTTTTGAAGGACTTCATACTGTTTTCCACAGTGGGTACACATTCTCAGCAATAGGGTATACGTGTTCCAATTGCTCCATTTCCTTGCCAATGTTTTTTTTATTTTCTAGCTTTTTAATAGGGCCATCTTAATGGGTGTGAGGTGGAATCTCATTGTGGTTTTGATGATTAGTGATGCTAAGAATCTTTTCATATGGTTTGTGGACATTCTTATATGTTCTTTGGAGAAATGTCTATCCAAATCCTTTGCTACTTGTTTTGTTGTTGAGTTGTAGAATTCTTTATATATGTGGATATTAACCCCTTTTCAAATACATGATTTGCACATATTTTCTACCATTCCAGACAGTGCCTTTTCACTATGTTGACTATTTCCTTTGATTCACAAATGTTTTTAAGTTTGATGAAGTCCCGTTTGTCTATTTTTGCTTTATTATGCGTACTTTTGATGTCATATCCAAGAAATTATTGCCAGTTTCAATGTCATGAAACTTTTTTGCAATGTTGTCTTCTAGGAGTTTTATAGTTGTAGGTCTTACATTAAGTTCTTTAATCAATTTTGAGTCAATTTTTGTATATAGTGGAAAGTAAGGATCCAGTTTGCATGTGGACATCCAGTTTTCCTCATTGTGTGGTTTTGACATCCTTGTTGAAGATGATTTGACCATAGATATGAAGGTTTATTTCTGGACTGTCTTTCTTCTGTTCCACTAATCTACGTGTCTGTCATTATTTCAGTACCATGTTGTTTGATTATTGTAGCTTGGTCATATATTTTGAGATTAAGGAACATGAGGCCTCAATTTAGTTTGTCTTGTTTGGGGACCTTTGAGGTTCCACAGGAATTTTAGGATTTTGTTTTTCTGTTTCTGCAAAAAAGTACATTGGGATTTTGATAAGGATCGCACTGAATTTGTGGATAACTTTGGGTGGTATGAACATTTTAATAATATTCAATCTTCCAATCCATGAACACAGATGTTTTTCAATTATTTGTATTTTCTGTAATTTCTTTCAGCAATTGTTTTGTCATTTTCAGTGTAGAAATCTTTTACCTCCTTGGTTAAGTTTATTCCTCAGTATTTTATTCTTCCTGATGTTATTATAAGTAGGAGTGTTTTCTATAATGACAACTTTTGACCTCTCTGAAGTCTTTCACATTGTTAACCATGACCTCCTTCTTGAAACACTTTTACCTTTGGATTTGACAACAAACAGATTCTGGATTTTGCTCCTATGTTTTGGGCTGTGACTCCTTGTTCATATTTTAGGCTCTTCCTCCTTGGCTTATATGACTCATTTGTTGTTCCTCAGGAGACTTTCTTCCCCTGGTAAACTCAGAACTTCTAAAGGCTTAAATTACCACTTGCATGTTGACTCTTGCTCCTACCCAATACCTATTTCAGTCCCAATATTCTATCTAAGCTTTAAACCTTCTAGCTACTCATAGAAATTGTCTCATAAATATCTCCTAGGCATCTCATGGAAAATATGACCAGCCTCTGTCCTCCAAAATAAAACAAACAAAACCCCATTTCTTCCTTCTCCTGTGATCTCTGTCTTGGCACACCTTGGACAATCTAGAAACCTGTGTGACACCCTGGTCTCCTGCCTTTGCTCTGCTCTTACTCCGACTGGTCACCAAATCCTACCCACTGTATTTTCTCTTCTGTATTCCACCACCTCTGTATGTTCCCTGGTCTCAGTTTCATTTAGTTGAGGCCACGATCACCGTCTGACTCAGCAATGGTGCTCTTATCATTAGGTCCCTTCAGTCTATTGCTGGAATGTAGGGAACATTATGTCACTCTTGGGCTTAAATGCCCTCAGGATAATACCTAAATGCTCAGCACCGCTCACAACTTTTCACCCGCAATTTCCTGCTTACTTTTCCAGCTTACCATTTCTCCCTTGATCAACACTTGAGTCAGTGAACACAGTGAACTTCAAGTGACCTCCAAAAAAACACTATGCTTTTTCTTGCCAAAAGAAAAAGCTTGCTGTTCTTTTGGTCCTGAGTGCCCTTCCTCATGCCACTTTCTCCTAACCCCCTTCACCTGGATAGGCATTACTTGACCATCAGAGTTTAGTCTACACCATACTTGTGAGAAAATGTCTGATCTCATCATCAAAATTGGGTATGGCTCCTATGTGCTCCCCAAGTCCATCATAACATCTATTTACATGTCACTTTCTCCCACCACCTCACAAGTGACTTAAGGCAGGAACAGTATCTTGGTCATCATTATGTTCCTTGACCCTAACATAATGTTTGAAGCATAATAGGTGAGTACTCAGATCTCAGGATTACGAAGTGAGTAGATACAGTCTCTGAGCAGTAACATCCTATCTATAAAAGGGATACCTCATACAACCTTAGCTTGATGCCATTACATATTTGAATCACACAGCCCTCCTCCCTCACCACCCCCCATACCGATTCCTGGCTTATTATGCTATGTTCTGATTATGATTTGACCTTCAGTGTATACACCCACAGTGAGAGAATATGCTAATCCATAGATGTAAGTACATCATCTAACCCACTTTCTAGACTCACATCTCATAATGAATGAATGAACTGGTTCTCTGAGCAGGCATCATGACGTCCTTTGGTGAGGACATTGGATTAGAGTGAGAGAGCCCAGGTCATTTCCACTTACAAACTGTATGAAATTAGGCAAGAAATATACTCCTTTGAGTGTTAGTTTCTGTGTCTGTAATCTCCAGCATAAAATGCAATAATTTAACATGCAGTACCTTGCACGAGGTAGTTTTCAGTACGTGATATTTACCAGCACAGCAGTTACGTCTCTCTTTTATGTTACACTTGTTTAAACAAATTTACTCATGGACCCAAAACCAGGAAGACTGAAGGCCTGACTCAGATCAGGAGACAGCAACCAGTGCTGAGCCGAATCGCACACTCCCCAATACCCTGTCTCCATGCAACTGCCCTCCATCTGGAAGGACCTCAGTATGGACACAAGGCAGACATGAAAATGAAAGCGCCCAGGTAAGGCTAACGACAAACATGACCCCAGAGCTCACATTTTAAAGAGAATATTTTTTTTTTAAATCACACTTATACGAGAGAAAAGCTCCTCTACACGTCCATCCCCACTATGCAGTGGACATCACCAAAGACCAAACATCATCAAGTTTGAACCAGAATTCAAATGAGACTTGATACCACACTGGGGAAACAGTTTTGATTTCAGAGGATGGAATTTTATCTAAATAGACTATCTATACTTCCCCTTCCAATGATTCTTTCCCTGAGGCTTCTCTGTGGGTTTTTCCCCCTCATAGTTGAATGAATTTTATACTGCTTGAAAGAAAGCCCTTTATATCTGTCTTGCACTGAATTTGCAAAAATCATTAAAGCTGTGAGGAGCCTCCCCATTTTCAAAGTTTGCAAAAACTCCACCTACAATCTCTAGTGTCTTTGCTGCACCACCGAGGATCAAAGTCATCGTCTCCTGGAACTACTGTTCAGAGGACAGCATTGGGTCAAGGAGATTTTTAGCTTCTATGCAAACTGATTTGGCTTCTCAGCAGCCCAATTACACATTCATGGACAACCCCATTTCTAGTCAATTTTCTGGTCTTATATAGAAAACCATTACATGTCTATATCTTTATTTATATCTATACCTGTATCTGTATCTGTATCTGTATCTGTATCTGTATCTGCATCTATATCTATCTCCATCTCCAGGGTCTGGGCTGGGGTTCAGGGTGGTGATAAGAAAAGCATGGTCTCTATTTAATTAGGTATGGGAGCTATGAAAGGATCGTTACTGCTATATTGCTTCCAGGAATCGGTTGCGTCTTATATGCAACACACAGGGAAAGCAAAAAATGAGTTTCATATGGAGCATCACTGTCATGACTTTTTAGAACATTATTTATTTTGAAGAGGGAAAAAATAAAGCTACCTTAGTGGCTATCAAGGCACAATGTTGGTGATACCGTGGAGAGGAGGTGTGGTGGGAATGGGTACTTACATTAGAGCCTCTCCAAATGTGTCCCCACGGGGCCCTTTTAGTATATTGCTCTGAATTCTACTAAAAAAAGACACTTTTATGTTTCAAAATACCTTTATTAAGTAATAAATAATTCAATGCTTTCTCCTTTCCCTTAAAAGAAGGCATATAGGGGGGACACCTGGGTGGCTCAGTCAGTTGAGCATCCAACTCTTGATTTCCGCTCAGGTCATGATCTCATGGCTCATGAGATCAAGTCCCAAGTCGGGTTCTGCACTGACAGTGTGGAGCCTGCTTGGGATTCTCTCTCTCCCTCTCTGTCCCTTCCCCTTCTCAAAATAAATAAATAAACTTAAAAAAATGAAGGCATTTATGAAGAGACTTCAGAGCATTAGCATTAGGGAAGCTTCACTGCCACCTAGAATTTGATTTGCAGATTTCCAACTAAAAGCATTAAAGTTGGCATTTGAGTTAGCTCATCTGGTCTTACACTGGGTGCACACACAACTCTCTCTTGGCTTCCTCAAGTGTTAAAAATGGTGGCTGGCTCCATACTTTCTCCTGAAGAGTTCTTCTCCTGAAGATGGTCCCTAAGTGGAAGCCACTGTCTTAAAGTCCAAGGAGGTGACCAGAAAGTCATGGGGAAAAGAGATCTAGGATGCTTGTACTTGAGAAGAATGTGATTCCAGGATTCCATCAACAGTTGGTTGTGTTGACTTGCCTTCCCTGTTGTGTTGACTTGCCTTCCCTGAGCTTCTCCCTGAAGGGTTCTGGTGTCCTTTTCCATCTGGCAATTTGACTTTATCACTTTCCTAACTCGGGGTTTGGCCCCATTGCTCCCCTTCATCCCTGTGTTATATTCATAATCTGTGTTCTTTCCTTTGATTTCATATCTTGAATGATTTTCTAGCACCTTACTTTACTTCTTCCTTCTTCTCTTCTGTTCTAGTTTCTTCACCGTACCTTTTAGCTTTCTCCTACCCTGTCCACCTTCAAGGTCATATTTCCTCTCCCAAGCATGAGAACAGACTTTCTCTAATAGCTTTGTCTAGTGTTTCATATTTAGCCTCTGTATGTTAGAGGTGACTCACACTTGTTTCTATTACTCTTGAAAAATGTCTAGGAACCAGCATTTACATTTTAACACAATTGTTTTTTGACCACAATCAGAATAAAACACATTAAAAATCTCTAGAGGCATCGCTGAAATGTAATATGCTGCAAGCACACGGTGTCTGTGTCTAAAGAGGATCGCTACTCCAGAAGGTCACTGAGAGAAGAGGTGCCTTGGGCAGAGTCTGCCATCGCGTGTACTGAGTGGTAAGCCTCTGAGCTCTTACCTGCTGCAAAAGTCCTAACTCCTGTGGCTCTGATTAGATCGTCTGCTTTCCCAGGGAAAACAAAGAACTATTTTGGATAGTTTTAATGACTGGGTTGCTTGATTCACTTCCATTCCTCAGAAAACTGCCCCTCACACCAAGTTATTTCATGAATATATATTGATGTTTCTGCCATCTAAAACATGATTATTTATAGACGAGTAATTAACATTCCACAACAGGCATGACTCATGTTTGGCATTGATACAGCTTTCCTGTGACTCAGTCATGGAGCCTGGGCTTTAGGTCTGAATTGCCTGGGTTCAAATCCTAACTCTGCCATGTATTCGCTGTGTGACCTTAGGCAAGTTACTTAACTTCTCTGTGCCTTAGTTTCCCCATCTGTAAGATGGATATATTAATAATACCTACATCACATGGTTGCCATGAAACTTCAATAAATGAACATACACAGCACCTGGAACTGAAAGTGTCTGACAAATGTTACTGTAGCTATAGGAACCTACAGATTAGTGGCAGAAAGGATAAATGATGAAAAAAGGTTTGTACTGAACAAAGGCAGATTATGGAGTATGTATGCTTTCTGGAACTTAAAACATTAAGAAAATCAAACATTTTTTACAGATTCCCCATTCTATTCTCTATCTGGGAATAGTAAAAATAGAGTATAGGAATTTAAACCCTTGAAGGCTGAGGCTACACACAGAAAACGAAATGGGGATTTCAGGGAACATTTGTAGTGGAGTTCTGTAAGAAGCTTTGAAAAACAGGCTACCATTTCAGGTATTCACATAATTATATGCACGTGTGTGTGAAAGTACATACAAGTGTGTGTACATTGGGGGGGGTGTGTGGGTGTACGTGAGTGTATTCTTGAAACTATGTAAATGAGCCTCATCTCAAAGACCAAGATGACTGGAAATAAGGGGGGGGGTATAAAAATGACGTAATTTGTAGAAAGTAATGAAACACAAATATTCTTATACAAAATGGAAGAAAACAGTAAACATTTTAGTTTAGTGTGATAATCTTTGGTCCACAGCAATTAGTGTACGAATTAATTGATAAATTTAATAGGTATGTAGTGTTAGTCCAGTCATGGCCAAAGAACAATGTGAAAAGTACTAATGAAAATGAGTTTGCAATTTTGTTTATGGTTGGGATTTTCAATGTTCAAATATCTCTAAATATTCAAAGAAGATACTTCAAATTGTAGGCTGGTACAATCCGATAATTAGCTCTGATGTATAGGATTTCCAGAAATACAGAGCATTACTAATATATAGCAAGTGATTAAACAAAAACCATTTTATAACTAATGATAGATCCTAAAGCAAAGCCCCGTCTAGTTTACTAAAACTGTATAAACTAAGAAGAAAGTCAGATGTCAGTTAAAATCCTGATTTTTTTACTGTTGGTTTTTCACTTGGGGTCAGATAAAATGTGTGTGTATATATATATATATTACCTATATATAATATGCAAAAATATTAGTAGGTTTGGATTTTGCTGTAAAAATATTAGTAGGATTGAATTCACAAACTTGAAAAGAAATTGCCTATAGATTTATTTTACTTCTTTCTAGTAAAAAATGTGGGCTGGAATTATATGGCATTTTAATTGGCCAATGGTTATTTAAAACCATATTGAACCTGGCTGTAGCACCAATTTGAAGAAAATAGAATAGTTTTCATTTTATCTATAGACTACACATATTTATGTCGTCAGAAAGAGGACATTAAAAATCTATGTATAGTAAGCAACGTACACAGGAAAATCCACATCTAAATACCAGATTTGTAAAGCAAGGACTAAGGTGGCTATCCAACAGCAGATTTTCACTGGTTATGTCTAATGATATGGGTCAGTTTTCACTTTTGAACTCACTAATTACATGTTTCTTCAATAACTAGAAGCTGCATAAAGCATTTGCATCAGTGGAAGAAGAGAAGTTCCCAACTCTCATTTGAATAATCTGTCACTGTTGCTGCAAACTGAAAAGATCTGGAAGAAATCATTTCCACTATGCCCAGAGGGCCATTTTGCTTGTGTAGCTGAAGCACAGGAAAACACTTAAATCCTTCCTTGATATGCTCACAGTGGGCATCCTTTCTATCAAATATATATATATTTTTCTTTTGTTGACTACCCTTGGTTAGAAGCACAGACTTTGGAGATAAACAAAAGTAAAAGGATGAAATCCCTAAAGTGATTTTAGGATATGCAAATGACAAGGAAACCTTTTAAATAGGTTCTGTCTTTGCTTTCATTAAATAAAAAATAAAACCCAGGGCACCTGGGTGGCTCAGTCGACAAGTGTCTGACTTCGGCTCAGGTCATGATCTCGCGGTTTGTGGGTTTGAGCCCGGTGTCGGGCTCTGTGCTGACAGCTTGGAGCCCGGAGCCTGCTTCCGATTCTGTGTCTCCTTCTCTCCCTGCCCCTCCCCTGCTTGTGCTCTGTCTCTCTCTCTCTCTCTCTCAAAAATAAACATTAAAAATTAAAAAAAAAAAGACAAGTCAGATGCAATTTGAAAATTCTGAATGTATAGGGCCTTCTTATAATTCCAGGTAAGACTTGTTTTCTAGCCTTAGTTTTTCATTAACATCTCAATCGTTATTCTTGCAGTGCTGGGGAGTGTGATCCAAGAATATCTTACCTCCCTCCTCAGGCAAGGAAAAGAAGAGCAAAGATAAACTATTGGACTGCATCAAACTAAAAAGTTTCTGCATGGCAAAAGGAATCATCAACAAAATGAAAAGGCAACCTACTGAATGGGAGAAGATATTTGCAAATGATCCATCCAATAAGGGGTTAAATATAAAACATATAAAGAACTTCTACAACTCAACATCCCCCCAGACTGAACAATCTGGTTAAAAAATGGCCAGAGAAACTGAATAGACATTTTTCCAAAGAAGACATCTAGGTGGCCAGCTCATGAAAAGATGCTGCACATCACTCATCATCAAGGACATGCACAATGAGATATCACCTCACACCTGTCAGAATGGTTAACGTAAAAATAAAACACAAGAAACAACAAAGTTGGAAAAAATGAACACTTATGTACTGTTTTTGGGAATGCAAACTGGTGCGGCCACTCTGGAAAACAGTATGGAGGTTCCTCAAGAAATTGAAAATAGAATTACCATATGATCCAGTAATTCCACTACTGGGTATTTTCCCAAAGAAAACACAAACACTAATTTGAAAAGATGTACGCACCCCTATGGTTACTGCAGCACTATTTACAAGAGCTAAATACGGGAACAATCCAACTGTCCATCGATAGATGAATGGATACAGAAGAGGTGGTATATATATACAATGGAATATTACTCAGGTACAAAAATGGATGAGATCTTGCCATTTGTGACAATATGGATGCAGCTAGAGGGTATTATGCTAAGTGAAGTAAGTCATACAGGGAAAGACAAATACCATATGATTTCACTTATACACAGAAGCTAAAAAAGAAAACAAATGAACAAACAAAAAAAACCCAGAAATAGATTCATAAATACAGAGAACAAACTGGTGGTTGCTGGGGCGGGGGGGAGGGCAAAGTTAATAAAGGAGATTTAGAGGTACAAATTTCCTGTTATAAAATAAATAAGCCATGAAGATAAAAGTAGAGCATAGGGAATATGTTCAATAATATTGTAATAACTTTGTATGGTGACAGATGGTAACTACACTTGTGGTGAGCATTGCATAATATATAGAATTGTTGAACCACTTTGTTGCACACCTGAAACGAATACAACATTGTATGCCAACTATATTGCAATAAAAAAGAATATCTTATCCACTGACCTTCACTCACACCAACTCTACTTTTCAAAGGGTCTCTACTCTTTGATAGAACCATATATGTATGCCAAGCATCTTCCATGTAACAGAAACTATGAGAATGGTCCATCATGCCTGTCATCTTTCTGCCATCAGCCATATAACCTTCACACATTTTCATTTACATTTTTGGGGTATGATTAGCAATGCCATAACATCCAATCTGTTTTCATACATAACTGGGCACACAGTTGATCATTTATTCTATTCCATTTCTTATAATGACTATGGGCACCAAGACTAAATTCTCTTTTAGTGTCTAGAGGTCAGGCAAGTTGATGCTTAATATTTTTATGATGATGTTCAAGAGTATTACACACAATTATGCAAAATGGCAATCTGGCCCTGAAGCATTTCATTCTCAAACAACCTTTATGTAATGACAGAAGGGGAACAGTCACCAGTCCAATTTCCTATACTATGTGCATCTTACTTTTACTCAAAAGAGTAATTTAAAAATATTCCTAGGATAATTCTAGAGCCAAGAAAACTTTTTTTTTTTGTGGATAATGGGTAAAAGTCAAACACAAGAAAATTCTGCCAACATAGACTGCCTTAATTTATTAAACTATTTTTCTTACTTTGAAGCTAGCTCTATTGATAACATTATCTGTAAGCACATATTTTACCCTTATTTTTTTAAATTCAGAGTTAAAGAATTCCCCATACATTACTTACTTGTTTAAGCTTCTTAAGATCTTCATCAAGTTCTAAGTTGTCCAAAATAACAGCAACAAACAAACTCAGGAGGATCTATAAAATGGTTAAATAACAATGAAAAAACCCACATGCTGTAAGTATCAAAATACTATATATATATATATATATATATATATATATATATATATATGCTATAGAATTTCTGCCTAAAAAATACACTATATAGAATGCATTAAATGAAAAATGAACATGTAGTTGTGAAGCACTGCATAAGAATTTTCAGGTATTTATCATGAATATGTTAAAGGCAATGCATATGCTAACTGAAATAATATAAAATATTATTTTGTTTTATGAAACCAATTTAAAATGGAAATTAAGAAATATTTTTTTATAACTCAACAGTCCCACTTCTGAGACTATATCCAAGGAAATAATTTGGAGTATTAATAAAAAGCTTTATATACAAAGGTGCTTGACAGACAGATAATACAATTATACAGGTCTCTATTACAAAAATCACACAACCATTAAAAATTCCCATTGTAGTAGCTGGTCTCTAAGAGGACCCCCTGGTGTTCACACTCTTGTGAGCCTCCTCCCAAGCTGAATATGGTTGGTCTATTGAATATGTTACAGAAATGATTGTGTGCAATTTATTAATAAGACCAGGTGATGAAAGACATTGTGGGTTTCAGTTTACTCTTTGTTGGATCACTCACTCTGGTGGAAGCCAGGTACCATGTTATGAGGACACACAAGCAGCCTAAAGAGAGGTCCATGTGGTGATAAACTGAAGCCTCCCACCATGTGAGTGATCCATCTTGGAAACTGGTCCTCCAGCTCTTGTCAAGTTGTTGTTCAACTGCAGCCCCATCAACATCTTGACTCCAACCTCATGAGACATTCCGAGCTAGAATCACTCAGTTCAGCCTGTTCCAGATTCCTGACCCATAGAAAAAGTGAGAAATAAATGTTTATTGCTGTAAGCTCTTAAATTGTTCATAACTTATTATACAGCAATAAATAACTAATGCACTCATGAATTTTAATAGTATTGAAAAAATGCTCACATTACAACATTAAATAACAGTATACATGGTAGAACTGCAACAAGAAACAAAGAAGAACAATAGAGAAAATGCTAGAAGGAGGCACTTTAGAGATGTTAATGATGCCTGCTTTTGTGAAAAACAGTCTTTCCCCTTTTCTTTGTATTTCATCACATTTCACAAACTTAAAAAAAAAAGCATGTGCTTCTTTTTTGGAATGGGTAAATTAAAGTAAAAGAAAGCAACAAAAAAGTAGAATTTTTAAAAATATTTAATATTTAGTCCCTTTTCAAGTTTGAATTCTCTAAAGTTCCACATTCATTTGATAATCTTTTTCATCCCTAATTTATGTTCCTCCTTTCAATTTCCCTCTTAAGAAATTATTCCCATCTGTTAATATTGGAGGGTTAAGCAAGAAGGTAAAAAAGTTAAGGCAATTCAGTCATGACTTTTAAGTACCAGAGAGATTTATTATGCAAAATTTAATAGCTAGCTCTTTTCCAAGTTCCATGGGTATATAACAAGGAGAAAAAAGCTTCCAAATATTATTAAATTTTGACAGTGTATGCTTGGCTTGGGAGAAGTGCCAATATATTTCTGTTTAAAAGCCATGTCCTTTGGGATCCTACCAGAACTTAAAGAAGATACAGAATCATCTAGATGACAGATTTTTACTGATGTCACCATGTCTGCCACACCATGGGCATCTGGGCACAGATATATTAGTCTTTCTCTAACCAGACATTATTCTCAACAGGACCATTCATAGTTCCCTTGAAGTGTAGTCCCCTTGCCTGACCTTGATATTCTCATCAACAGCAATATCAGAGGAGGAATCTACCTTCCCCTACAATCTCACTCCAAATTCAGAGATGTCCACCAGAGGGTCTCCTGCCTCGAGGAAGTGCCATCCTTCACCATTTCTATTTCTCATCGGGCACTTATGCAGGTGCTGCTGTGTCTAATTTAACCAGTTTTCCTATCTCCCCACTAAAGGACAAACACGAATCTAAAAAGAAAAAAAATTTCCTCCATGATAAAAGTGACTGTTCTCCTTCCTTTTCTTAGAGCATTTCCTTTAGAAAACATGACTTTGTAGATTCTTCGCCTCCCCCTTTGATGTATACACAGCACTTATTTTACAACCCAAGAATGGTTTTCTTGGGAGGGGGGTGACCTCTTTGATACATAAACACTAGCCAAACAGCACCCTATCTATCATTCCCTTCTCCCTTCTTCTGGGGCAGGGCGGGGGGGGGGGGGGCGGGGAGCGATGGGAGTGTCACTTAGCAACCTGGCTCCACATTCCAAAAGTACCTACTTGTCTTGAAGAGATGAGAAGTTTTCTTTTTCTTCTAGATAAAGGTAATTAGCTACCACAGATGGCCACCCCAATTACCAGGTGAATTTAGGGGGAACTCTATTTAATAAATGATCCTGTCAAGTCTTCTTATGTGAGGCCTAGCTATTTTCATCTTGAGAACACAGATGTAATATATATACAAGGTGAAATTGCTTTGTCTTTGTGGTCTCTTTAGTGGGTTGCCTGTGATGCCCACTGCCATCTGGCTTAGTGATTATTCAATAATAAAACTGTTTTCTTTCTCGTCTACCTTGATGGAGATGTTTTCTGGGTTGGCAGGATATTTTATTTTTAATGATTTTCCTAACACCAGACAGATGGCAGGCTACTTAAGGGCAGTGAGGTTATGTTATTCGATTAAATTCGACAAGCAGTTGATTGGGCTCCATTGATGTGTCAGACACTGCCTGGTCAGGAATATAAATATGATATTGAGCTCACTGCTATGAGGTTCACAGTTCAACTGGGTTGCTGTAGGTGGGCGGCCTGGGAGAAAGAGCACTGTGGTGGGAGACCTCAGTTAGCGACCAGACACTGAGTTTCAGGGACCTTGTCTGTGAAATATTATGGATAAAACAACAAAAGCTCAACGAATTGCAGCTATCACTTTTTCTGTTTAATCTTCTCCCAACAACCCTGTGGTTTGGTGCAGCCTGTATGAAAATATACAGTCATAAACTTAGATATGCAAAAACTAAAATAATTTTCTTGATATTTCTACACATGAATTGAATTTAGTCCATAAACCCTCCATTTGTGCTGATGGCTTAAAGCTGCATCTTGCTATATCAATTCAATTTAGTCTTTCAAAACTCAGTTACATTTGAATAAATATTCCTTTTGTTGGTCGAAGGTCAATGATGTGCTTCTCATCAGGTCTGGTCCACTGTGGCCATGTGGCCTGTCCTCTGTCCACCTTCAGGGACAGTGATAGTGCTTGTTTTGGGGGCCTCTGCTGAATTGGTCACCACCTCAGCTCCTGCAGCTCCTACTAAGATCTGAATCTCAGTGACACCCCTTGTGTTAGTTTCCTAGGGCTGCTGTAATGAATTGTACAAGCTTAGTGGCTGGAAACAACGTAAGTGTATTCTATGATTGTTCTGGAGGCCATTGTCCAAAATCAGGTTGTCAGCAGGAACACGCTCCCTCTAGAGACTCCAGGGGAGGGTGAACCTTGCCTTCCATCTTCCAGTGGTGCCAGGTGCTCGTTAGCTTGTGATGGCATCGCTCCAGCCTCCACCTCTGTCTTCATGTGGTCTTCTCTTTCTTCCTGTGTCTTGTCCTCATTTATTTCTCGTAGGGACACTTGTCATTGGATTTAGGACTCACCTGGATAATCTAGGATGTCTCATGTCAAGAACATTAATTTAATTACATCTGCAAAGGCCCTTTTTTCCAAATAAGGCCAAACTCACAGGTCTGGGAGTCAGGATGTGGATGTATCTTTTTGGGGGTCTCCATTTATGCCCTTCTACTCTCCATCTAGTCTCCAGCTTGGGACATTGCTCTTACACTAATGCTGTTTCTATGCACTGGCTCTCAACTCTCAGGAAAGCTGAGAAGTTCTTCCATTCCAGGTGGGAACAGAGAGAGATTTGTTTCTGAGGCTCTCTAAGGCCTCCCCTCTCTTCCCAGAACTTCCCAGACCTCCAACTCTGTGCAGGCCACCCCTTGTCCATGCAGGGCCTCCAGCAAGGCTACCTCTTGCCAAGTTCTGGTGAGAAGTGGGGGCCAAGTCATGGATGCTGAACACGCCCAGGTTGGCACCACTACTGCTGCTGCCCCTGAGTGTGGCTGCCGCCCTCTGCTGCACCCCCCTGCTTCCCTCAAGCTCCATCCTGGAAAATGTCATTCCTTGTCAGAAAGGAGGAATGTGAAGCAAAGTTGGAGCAGGGGTTGAGAGTGAGGCTCATACCAATGTGAAGACAGACGACCAGAAACTAAGCCCAATCAGAGTATCACACATTTAGTTCTGTGCCATCTGAGCATTTAGATTTCTGAGAGCTGATCTGGGACAATAGGCCTCGGTGTGTCTTCTGAGTGCTACTTATTTAAGATTGTGAGGCACTGATAGGGTCCAACCCTGTGCTACTAAGATATCAAGATACTAAGGAGAAAAGATGATTTTGGCAGGAAGCGAATTATGAGAACGGATTTCCAGGTGGCATGAGCAAAGACAAGGCCTTGGGAACATGTGGCTTATTAGGGGCCAGGTGAGCAGTTAAGTATCACAGAGCACTGCCACCAGAGGCCAGAGAGGTAGGATGGAGGGGTGGCAGTTGGCCCAAATGCCACCAAGGGAGGCTGGGAGGTTGGCAGGTATGAGAGGGAGGCTGTAATAATCACTAAGTGATGACATTTGCTTCCTCTCTGTTAAATTTGTCCTCCCAAATGTAATTTTTAATGCATAATGTAGTTATTTTAAATTGGTTCATTGAAACAGTAACTACACAGCATAAAGTACAGTTTGACAAAGGGCTATTAAATATATAAGGTTTTGGAGCGCCTGGGTGGCTCAGTTGGTTGGGTGTCCGACTTTGGCTCAGGTCATGATCTCATGGTTTGTGGGTTCGAGCCCCACGTCGGGCTCTGTGCTGACAGCTCGGAGCCTAGAGCCTGCTTCGGATTCTGTGTCTCCCTCTCTCTCTGCCCCTCCCCCACTTGGGCTCTGTCTCTCTCTCGCTCTCTCAAAAATATATAAAATGTAAAAAAAAAAAAATTAAATATATAAGGTTTCCCATGTAGCTGGGAGTTTGGCTTTCAAGGTAGAGAGAAGGCAAGACTCCAAAAGGAAAAGGTTTGGCTTTGCTAGCAAACTCAATGAAAGGGCTCTGAGGATTGAAAGGCCCATGCCCACAGGATGAAGCAGCTGGGAGGGGTTTGGACAACAAATTCAAGAATAATGTAAAAGAAAATTGAAAGCTTGCTTTCAACTGTCATTAAACCTAAGTTCATTCAACAAATATCTTTGTTTAGGTGTTGCTGCTTAATTAACCTGACAACATGATGGCGCATGCAGAATCTGTATTGAAAAATCTGTGTGGAGCTCTCATTTCCTCCCAAAACTCCATTTGGATACGGACTTTTAGCCTGGTCCTTGTTGCCAAGCACTGTGATAAGGTGGTACCTTGGCACTTAGAGTGAGAGGTGACCGACGACGTCTGGCTTTGATTGCCTGTTTGGAATGGAAACAGAAGGTGCAGGAGAGGCAGGGCTGAGCTGTGGCCGATTGCAAGGAGGTGAGAATTACTTTGTGGTTCTTTTCTCAGACTCGACTAAGGTGGCAATAACCACTGTGATAAAGAAATAGAAGTGAAGGGAGGGTGGCAGCTCGGCTCCTGTTTTATTTAATTCACGTTGTCAGTGAGACACTCTTTTCCTACAGAGCCGGTGCTGTGCACAGTTGGGCTGAGTGGGACGCTGATCTGGTGTAGGCTATTCCAAAACCCCAACCCCTCCACCGCCCTGACAAAGTCATAGGAATGGGGGACAAATCCTAGTTCTGAAAGCAAGAACAGTTCCCAGTTCTCCTAGTTTCCTTTTGCACTTTTTTGTTCTGTTTTTATAGAAAGCTGAGGTGATGCTTATCGGAATCTGAACCCATTACATTGACGTCTGAATCTTATTTTCAGTCAGTGTTTACCCACAGGCGCCACATGTGCTGTGCCAAAGGGTTTTCCGTAGCCAACATGTGTGATTCACAGGTGTATATTAAAATGTTATTGCTAGAATAAATAGGTTTTTTACAGGGACTCACCACATTGATTCACAAGAGCTTCCTCATTTCCATGGAACGCTTTTACCTTTACACTTGGCCAGTTCTAAATTATGCAATTAACCTGCTCTGCTTTATTTACTTTTTTTTTTTTTAATATTTGGATTTACATAATACTTGAATTTATAATGTGGCACAGAATACTACATCACAATTTTTCTGAATGATGTACTTTCAGGGGCAAAAGAGGCTAATGGTCTATCCTTTCATTTTCTCTTGAGCTTTGTTAGGGCACACATATACTTTCAACACAGTGGTATTTAATTTGTTCAATGCTTTAGAAAAAGAAGTTCATCTGTATATTTTTAGGCATTGGCTACTAGTCACTTTTTAACAGAGCTATATAACTTTCCATTATATTAATAAGCAACACAAGTATTTGTTCTACTATGTAATATACAACTGATGTAATACATGTACCTCCTTATTTATGAGCAATACTGATACACTACAAATCACCAATTTCAATGAAAAAGTGTAGAATAACTATTAAAATATCACAGGTACCAAATTCTTCTAGTTTGCTCAAGATATTTTTAGCATTGACAATACATTTAGTGGGGAAAATGCCATATTAAATCTCTGGGGGGCCATCCAATCTCGTTCCTGGAATTTTTATGAATGACATACCAACATACTAGTGAGATTTTTGACCTTCTAGCTTAGTGGATTTCAAAGCATCCATTTCTGGGTTCAATATGGCTCCTGTCCCAGTGTCTTAACAGGTGTTCAGCTACCATTAAATCCTATGGCCTCTCTATCCTTCTCTAACTGCTGTTCTCACTCCTTACATTGTACTGAAAAAGCCAGATTCTCCTGAGCTAAGGGTTTGCTAGGTATTTGCTATGTTTTAAGTTTTATACATTCAACCATAGACAATTAATCTGTTTTCCTTCCTTTTACCCAGAACACATTTTAGCACAATTTGACAAATTACGGAAGCAGGTGTGTTCCCCAGTATCGTTATTGCCTCCAGTTTTCTTGTGACAAGACCATTTTGCCCAGCACAACAAGGTTCTCCTCTACCGAAGACTCAACTTTTGGGTCAGCATGACTCAGACTACTGAAAGTCATGGTTTATTTTGAAAGAGGGTGGCCTTACCATTTTTTGAGTGGGTTTTCTTGGCTGAGAATGTCTACCTCTATTTTGCATTCTCTCTAACTCTGAATATAGTCCTGTCCTTGTCCTCCAAATCTTCCCCGTTCCCTTCCCACTTCTTCAAAGTTAACTTGTACTACTTTCTTTTCCTTCTGATGCAGCTTAACAATAGCCCATTAGCTGAAATGTCACCTTTAGTTTTATTTCTCTCTCTACAATGAGCTTTATTAATAATTCCTTTTTAAAAATTATTTTCAAGCATACAACAGGAGCACAGCAGGCACCTGGTCAACACCCCATAATCCCGTGTTTTTCTTTTTCCTTTTTACCATTTAGAATCACACTATCCTAAGTTGTCTCACAAGCTGTGTTGGAAACAATCTCGTTTTTTACACAGGTCAACAAAAAGTCAAATGCAATCAGAGCAATGTAAAATGGGGTATGTTCAACACAGATGCACTTTTAAATGAATTCTATAAAATCAAGTTATTTAATTTACACTTTGGAATGCCATTTTTGTCAGCAAAATATGACTATTCTCAGAAAACTGCCACTACAGAAGCAAAATCAAGAGATTGCTGTGTTAATTTAAGCACTTCAAAGGTAACAAAAAGACTATCCACAATGAACGCTTAATTACATTTTCTCTCTTTCAGTATTCACATCACAGGGCTTTCCTTTGAAACAATAATAAAGGGAAAAACACTGAGCAAAAAAAAAAAAAAATAGAGTCTTTCAACTGGGTAAGTCTTCAATAGCCCTTATCGCCTAATCATTGGCAAAAGTGGGGGGTGGGGGGGGGAGACGAATTTCACAAGCACTGGGCAAACCGCAATCAGTTAGGACAGAAATACAGAATAAATACCTGGTGGATGAGAGAGACATTTTAAAGAGACAATAGATAATGGTTATGAATATGCATTTGCTATATACTTAAGCTTGATTTTCATTGTGGGCTGACAAATTGGTGCCCCCAGGGGGCGATGGAATAGCCTGCTGTTTTTTATTCCAGAACAAACTGCAGCCAAACATTTTTTTTTTCTTATTTTGCTGCCTGGCATATGCCTGTCCTTGAAAAGACTAAATCAGGGACTCCCTGGCTTGTGCAGCACGACTTGGCCAGTGTGGATAAAAAACAAATCAGAGCTTGTATATTTATGCGGACTTTTTTTTTTTTCATTTGGATTAAAATGCTTTGTAGTATTTTGCAAAAAGAAGCATACAATTTAAGAAAAATGCTCATTTTAATTAAGTTCAAGCCTAAAGACAGGCTTATGGAATGGAGATTTTAACTTGTGTTTGGATTTTAAGGGGATGTGATGCATATTTAACACAGGCCTAGGGCCTTCATCCACATATTTTATCTGTCAATCCACAGACTGTCTCCAGCTGTTTTACTGCCAATATTTTAACTATTTCAGATCAGGTAGGGCTGGAATGAGCGGGAATCAGAAGTATTATGTGGGCCCTAATAGAAGGCAAGCCACAGCCTTTTATCACTTGCGTCAGTAGGTCTTAAATCACAGGTTTTATTTGTTTGTTGGTTGGCTGGTTGGTCTGTGTTTACTTGTCCTACTTCTGTACTAGGTATAGACTCAAAAAGGGGAGGGATTGAGCTCTTTGCCAAGCTGGCCAGGATGTAGGTTAGTACTTAGACATAGCAGTTGAGATTCAGGAAAACTGGGCTAAATCAGATTGGGCTAACATTGTAGAGCCTGTCATAGTGACTGTGGGTTGGAGGATGTCCAGAAAAGCAGAGCAACTGCTGATCATGTTTTAGGCAAAATCTCAAGTGAACTGGCAAAGTGACTTTGGTCCCAAGACTTTTTGGGTAGTATAGTATGAAAGGGACACTCAGATTTCATGTCTTGTGGAGTGCCTTCTTTCAGTGAATTAATTAGCTCTCATTTAAAAAAAAATCATTTATAGGGGCGCCCGGGAGGCTTGGTCGGTTTTGGTTTCGGCCAGATCATGATCTTGTGGTTCATGGGTTCGAGCTCCACACTGGACTCCATGCTGACAGTGCAGAGTCTGCTTGGGATTCTCTCTCTCTTTCTCTGTCTCTGTCTCTGTCTCTCTAGCTTGCTCTGTCTCTCTCAAGATAAATAAACTTAAAAAAATTAAAAACATTAAAAAAATCATTTATAAATTTAAAAAATCTGAGTAGTTGTCCTTTTGGCTTTAGATTTCATAATCAGAGAACCCAACCAAATATCTCAAAGCTTAAAACACTTCACATAAATCTGGTTAAGAAACACCTTTGAGTTTTCTTGCAGCAGTGTATTTTATCTGGCTCACACTATATACAAGCAGTACGTTAAGATTCCTTAAAGACCAGAAATTTAAAACAATTAGAAGACAGAGGAGAATATTTTTCCCACATCAGGGTGGGAAAGAATTTCCTAAGCATGAATCCAGAATAAATATTGACCGTAAGTGAAAAACGGATGGTTTTGACCATGTCAAAATATAATGTCAAAAGCCATCAGAGACAAATTGAAATAACAAAATGCTGCCTAACAGAGGAAATTTGCAACTCCTACAGCAGTCACGGGACTACTATCCCACAGGATATGTAGTACTCCGACAAATGCATTCTAAAAAGACCAACTAGCTTTTAGAAAAACAGGTAAAGCTTACAATATGATTGGGTGGGTCACAAAGATGGCCAGTAAGCATATGAAGAAGTGCTCCCTTATCAACAACTACTGAAATGCAAAAATGCAAGCTAAAGGCCAAGTGATACTACCATCCAACTCATCAGACTGTCATAATCTTAAGCCTAACCACGTCAACTATACACGAGGAAGGCAGAACATGGGGTTCTCAACTGCGGCACTTGGGAGGGTGAGCTAGTATAGCTCGCCCATTGAACAGGGCTCAGCAAGTGTCAGGTCTCTACAGTGAATATTTTAGGTTTTGAGGGCCGAGAGGCAACACTGATGATATTCTATGCGTACTTATATAGTAATTTTAAAATGCACAAACCACTCCTGTGCATTGCTCAAGGGCTGTATAAATAAAGCCTGTGGACCAGATTTGATATATGGGCTTGCAGACCCATGCTATAGAGCCATCTGGGCAGGATCCAGGATCTGGAGTTCTACTTTCTGGCATATAACCTAGAGAAACACTCACACAAGTGGACACAATGTATACATGTATTAGTTGCAACACTGTGAGGGCAAAACATTGGAATACAACTTAAATATCCACCAGGAAGGACTGATAAACAAATATGACAGTCAGTCATATTCCATATATTCATGATTATATATACTAATGAACTTTATGTACATTAGGATAAAAAGATTTCAAAAACAGTATTTGGGGAATGTGTGTGGAGTTTGATCCCATTTACCCTGAAAATTGCTGCTACTAATGATCTTAAGGAGAGAAACAATGATCAAATATGACTTGGCCTCAGCATGCTGTGTGGCCATAGCAGTGAGAAAAGTGTACAGGGACATGCCTCCCAGGGACAGCCATCAGGGCACTGGCGCATAGCTTCTCAACTGGAAAATTAATATAAATCTGAAAAACTAATGGTATAAACTGTTTGTAGGTTATAACCTTAAATTTAAAACATTACATATTTTTGATGGATACATATATATGTGGGAAACTACTTCATTTCATGGATTTTTAGACACACGTTTATTTTTACATTTCAACAGTCTAAAACTGGCATGCAACTTATCTATGTGTGTTTGGTTTAATTGTTGTTTCTTGTTAATGTTAGCCAAAATAAGAGTCTTCCTATAGTTAATAGCATGTTAAATTCAGTAAAATATGATTTAAAACTGGACGATAGATTCATACCAAATACATCCCAGTCATTATCTGGGAGACATGGTGTGGGCGGAAGAAGGAAACATTAAGGCAGAGAAGGACTCGGTCTAGGAATGGGCATCAGTGATGCTTTAAATTGATCAGTAATACTTTACTTCTATAAATTAAAAGCATCTGAACATATTAAATGTTTAGCCTTTATTAATGTATAGCTTTAAATGCACACAACATCTTATTTAAACTCAGTGTTGGTGATAGCTGTGATCACCCTCTTATCCCATGGCTAAAACATCCCCCAAAATACAGCTCCCATGTAGATGGCATCTTGGAAAGTAGGTATGTGGGGCATCGTTACCCTCATTTTCAGATACAACGCAACAGAGAGGTTGCGTTGGCTTGGTATAAACAGTTTACTAGGCCGAATCATTTTTCTTCTTGCTTTCGTATTGCGTGAGACTTTCACTAAAGGATCAAATTTGTGTGAAACATCTGCCATGAGGATAGCAAACAAATACATTGTTTTAATAGAAGAACAATTAGATTATTACTATACATAGATGATTTCAATCATATCTATCCTACCTTTAACTATGATCAATAGTCTCCAAGCTATTCCATAGTTATAAAGGAACTTAAACAGAGTAGGTACTTAATAAACATTAGTTGAATTGACAAATGGGTGTGTGGATAGACGAATGAATGGATGGATGGATGAATGAGATAGACTTAAAGGTCCCAGAAGACAGGATGCAAAGCCCTCAGGGCCAATGTCATGAGGCGCAGGTGGATTTGGCTCTGGAAACCAGGCCTCCATTCCTTCTGCAGAAGGTTCTTTCCTTTTGTGCATATTTTAAAAGTCACCCCATGTAAAAAATGCCAAAACTATTTCTATGTGGTTCTACGGTTTGAATCTAAAACGTTACACCATGTAACAATGTATCCCTATACACTTTTTGACCTATGTGCTCCCTTTCGAAAGAAAGGTTCTGCCTATAGCAAATGCAACCTTGAACACATCTAGTTTCTGAAGCACCTATTTAGTTCACATTTAGAATTGGAAGGAATCTTAGTGCCCATTTGTAATTTGTCTTATTTTAGTGACTCTTGGAGAGAGGTTTGATTCCAGGAAGACATTTTCAGTGATAATGTTAAACTTCACAATCTTAGGAAATAACAACGTAGCTGCCTGACCACAGGCTATGAGACCAGGAAGACATGGGAACGTCCTGGGTCTAGCATTTACACTGTACATGATGTTGGGTGTGTTTCATCATCTGTAAGCCTCAGTTTCATCATCTGTAAAGTGGGAACACTGCCTACCTTGGTTGTTCCAAATATTAGGAATGAAATTATGAAACATTCTGCTTTTTAGCAACAGCATGGCTTTTTGTTTTTTGTTTTTTTAATTTCATGTGTTTCTGATAAAGGATAACATTTTGGGTCCTTACACTAGAACTTTTAACATAATAGAGCTTAAGTTTGCTTCTTAAATATACACACATTTATTATAAGGGGATGTCCTTTGGCCATTAGAAAGATCTGAGAATTACATCCCTTACTATGTCAAGGCCATATTTCACAACCTTTTTCTTTCTGTTTAATGCACATGCATTGAAAAGAAAATTCTCCTTGTGTGATAGAAGTCAATTTTTCCCGGGTTTTGGTATTTTGTTTTCATGATGCTTTTTGCAATATTTGTGACTCTGTGTTTTAATTTTTTCGCATGTGTTTCTTTCAGCCACACAGCCCAGAAACACAGAGCTGACATCTAACTGCACCCTAGAGTCAAGGTCTTCAGTTTAATCTCAGCTTTGGAATGGAAGCAGTGAAACTGAAGAGTGTGTCCCCACCTTATAAATAACAATAATAGCAGCAGCAATAACAATGACATAGTTCTGGGAACACTTAGAGATGGTTAACCATGTACTTGAATATGGGATTTCATTATGTTTTATCTCGTGTTCCCTCAGGCAGACACTGGCGTATAGGATGGAGCCCTCCTCTTAGTCAAATTTGGAATCTAGTTCCTCAAGCAGTTGGAGTCATAGAAATTTAGACTGGAAGAAACCTCATGTGGCCGGACTACTCTACACTGGTTCTCTGACTCTCGTTTTGACGTTGAAAAGAGGCCACAGAAACCGGTTGATGCTTACCCCACTACGGTACTAAGATATAATTGACAAGAAATGCTAAACTCACCAGAGTGGCAAAGAGGTGATAGAGAATGAAATAGATGGCTACCACAGGTGCCCACATGTGTCCCACAGCATTTAGGGTTTGGTCCATTACGTCTACCCATCCTTCCTGGGTGAGGATCTGGAACATGGACATAAACGCCTATGGAGGAAGAGAATGGAGGCATTAAACACCAGTTCAGGCTTGCATGCAGTTTAAAACTAGTTTGTGGTGTTTGAGGACTTCGATCTCAATATTATTGATTTTTATCTGATTGATTGGGAGAACAGCCTTAATTCCACAGAGGGGAAAGAGCTGAGAATTAAAGATCCTTAAAGCGTGATATCTATTCAGTGTGGAAAACTAAAATAATCACCCTGAATTATTATTAATAATAATTACCCTGAATTAATATTAGCCTTGTTGGTGGTAAATACTGTTGAGAAAATAAAATAAAATAAAAAGACATCTTTTTATTTGACTTTCTTTTTTTTCCTCTAAGCAAGCTAACGAGTTGCTTAACATTTCCTACAAATAACTGTATTTTTTTTCTGTTGCTAAGTGCAACTTATTTTTATAGCGAATTGCATTTGATTGTCTACAGGCATATGAGAATAATAGCCTTGATTTTACTTTTATAGTACCCATCCATCAAATTATTTCAGTTATATTAAAAACACAAGACTCATTAAAAAAGAAACATTTCTAAATGGTATTACCATACCAAGAGACTTAATAAAGACAAACATAGTTTCATGATTTTATTTATTATTTTCAGGGTGCATACTCAAGACCATGAAAGAGGCCAAGACCTAAATAAATAAAAAAAAATGAATAAATAAATAAAATAGAGCATTCCCACAAAATCTAGCCAAGCTAAAAGACTCATACTTTCTCTGCAAAGACTTTGGCTAGTTCTATTCTTACAAGTTTTTCTTATTAAATATATGATTACATGTACATCTCTGACTCGTGTATCTTACATACATTAGTGAACAATAAATGCTTCTTAATGAGGATTTGTTATGATGATGATGTCTGGAGAAAGTGACAATTGTAATCCAGTGACTCTTCAAAAATGTCTTTATAGGCTTTAGTACAATGAAGATTCTCAGATTCCAAGAAATAAGGTCCAGGATAATACAAAGATGGACAGGCCCAAGATAAAAAGCCCTGTTACACTGATAGGATCTTAGAGACAAAATGAACCCTACAGAAAATCTACTCTGCCCTTTTTTTTTTTTAGAAGATAAGGAAAATGAGGCTTAAAGATGATTGGTGATTAGCTCAAAGTCACTCTATTAATGTGTGGCAGTAACAAGTACCCCTGAGTCATTATGACTCCAAAGTAAGTTCTTTTCCAAGCATTGCAGTCCATGTTCAGTGAGGTCTTGAATCTACTAGTTTCCAGGCTGCACCCCACACAGTACACACTCTTAGCAGTTTCCTTTCCTAGGGACACTTAAATTTTAACTGTTTTAGAAGTACGACATTCAATGCCCAGCACAAAGCGGACCCATTTGAACAAAGGAGCAATTAATTGGTAAGTGATTCTTTTACTAGGAGATAAGTTTTTCCACCTATCCTTTGTCTATGTGTGAAACACTTAACATCTCCTTGAGTTAATTTTTTATAACCTTATTACCTACAACGTGTTTTGTTCATGTAAGCATGAAGTAGGCTGTTATTGATGCTTGAACTCAGCATCGCCAAGGACAGACAATATAATACTTTCTTTGCCAGGGCGTCTAAGAGAATATTAGTCCTAACTCATCCGAAAAATGCTTCAGATTTTGCAATGCGTCATTTAACTTCTTAAGAATGCCAAAACTTATTGAGGACATTACTTTTTCCCTCTGTGTGTGTTTCTGTCACATATTTATTACATCCAAAGACAAGGAACACAAATTTCAAAGACAATTCACATAAAAATATCAGACTGCTGTATTTTCTTCAATGAAGACGTCACCAATGTGAAAGTGTGTGCACATCCTCAAGACTCAACAGCACAAGGGGAAGAGTCAACACATCTACCAGTATAAACAGAATTTCACCCGACATGAATTCCTTTCCCCCAAAATGACAGGCCAGCTTGTGATTAAATCCAACATTTATTCTTGGTACCTAGAGACCAAAAAATGCAGGTGTACCTTTCAACTGCCTTGGGCACCAACCAAATTAATTTGTTTTCATCCACTGCATTAGCTTTCATGAATACTCAGCTATTAGACATTCAGTAAATGTTAGGGAACATGGAGCAATGGGATTGTAACCTGTTGCTGGCAGATAAGCAATGTGGGCAAGAACACAGGGGTTATCTTCCACTCTTTTCAGAGTCTCAGAAGAAAAAAAAATCTCCTTTCTGCACAGCTCAGCCACCTGAAAGTGCATGTTGTAAGATGCTGTGAATTATATTTGAGAGCAATGCTTTGTTACAACGCGATTCATGTGTTTCCAGCTGCTTCCTTGAATAAACCAACAAAAAGTAGCGCCATGAAATATTTCAATTACGGGCTGAAAATTAATTTGTGCCTGGCATGAAGGCTGCTATGTCAGTTTTGTTGAAATCTTATCCAGAAATTAAATCCCAACGACTGTTGGAGATGTGACTCAAGTACACTTACTTATATTTATATTGTCCACGGAATCCGTGTCCCTTGAAGAGCCTGCTTAGTGTATTTATTTAAATGTGGGTTATTAGTGGTTACTGAAGGCTTGATGTGTTGGGGACTGAGATGAGGAAGACACAGTTTCTTCTACTGAGAAATTTATAATCAAGAGTAGAGAAAAAGATGAAAATGACCAACTGTAAGAAAAGGCAAAAGGGAAAACATGGTATATAAGAGAATTGTGGTAAAGCTATCATGAGCCAGTTAGAAGTATCAATGTACTCCTCTTGGGTGAGGCAAGAACTGTTTGGGGAAAATGACGGCAAGTGATTGTCATGATGAAAATGAGAAGGACCTAAATGGGGAAGAAAGGGGCCATGAACAAAGGGCTGGAGGAAGTTGTTTTCTCTGAGCTCCTTGTCTCTACTTAACGTCATTTTCCTATCCTGTTGACCTCTTGTCCCTCTTTAATGGCTTCTACCAGCTCTTTATAAATTAAGAAAATGGATCTTTAATCTGTTATATATGTTTAAAGTATTTTCCTCAATCCATTTGTGGTATTTTTGTGAACATAAATTTTACATTTCTATGTGGTCTAATTTGCTATTCTTTTATCTAAGGTAAAAAACTTCTCTCACTGGATGATTGGACGTAAATGTACCCATACTTTTATGAAGTAGTTTTAGTTTATTATGTTTAACATGCTTAACCAGAAGTCACATTTAAATCAGTTTGTATCTGGAATTTATTTTGGTATAAGAAGTGACATAAGAATTAATCTTATTTTTTAATAGATGATCAGCTGACTCAGCACATATAATTGAAAAAAAATTATCTTTTCTTCACTAATCTGAAATACCTCTTATCATAAACTGAATACTCAGACAATTTCAGCTCTATTTCTAAATTTTTATTTTTTCCCATCAATCTATCTCACTCCAAATTGCCTAACAACTGTACATTCACTTTAATAATGATTAAAACGAATTAATAATTTGATTAATGAATTTAAAACATCGTAATGAATTTAAAAAGCTAGGGTTCTGAGGAGGGCACCTTTTGGGATGAGCACTGGGTGTTGTATGGAAACCAATTTGTCAATAAACTTCATATAAAAAAAATAAAAAAAAATAAAAAAAAAAATAAAAAAAAAAGCTAGGGTTCCTAGCTGTTCCCCATAAACTTCTGTTTTCAGAATTCTTTTATTTACTTTTACGTATTAACTCCTCAAAACATCCTCTTGTTTTATTTGTTGAGATTACATTAATCTAAGAAAAACTAATATTCTCCAATCTCATAGAAATGTTTACCTTTCAATTTATTAACTTTTTATTCATGATTCTGAGAAAATATTTCTACTTATATAGTTTCCACACACTTCTTGTTAAGCTAATTAATATTACCTTTCAAAAGCTTAATCAAGGTGATGTCATATCATTAAAATACTGTATAGTAAAGAAACTTGATGATGAGTTTCTTAATGGATGATAAACTGCAGACTACAGCTGTATGCCTAAGCACATTTTTTAGTCCTAACTGGTCTTTCATGCTTGCCAGTACATTTATAATCAACATATTGATAAACTATAAGTTGACTATAAAAATATTTTTCACTGTTGAGTCGGGTAATGCTCTCAGATCTTACTTCCTTCTCCAGGGCTCCAGTATTATGAGGTATACGGTACCAGAAGGTCAATGCTCCAGGTAAATGCTCCCTTTTTCACTTTCCACTAATTGCTCAGAATCTGACTTAGTTTCATGCATTTTATTTGAATCTTTGCTTTCTTACACAATTTTCAGTTAAGTTTAGTTTTGCTTGGTTGAGATTTTCTGATTGGTTTTGACAGATTTTGTTGGAAAAAGAAATACATACCTCCCCCCCTTCTATTTCCTATACTTTCCAAATTCTCATGAATTTTATCTATTGTTTGGAATAAATTCCACTCTCATGCTGCTGTAGATGTTCTTCCCAAAACCTTCTGTTACTCCAAAACCATTGGATTCTTGCTCTCGGATATTTTTCTTGGAGTCTTCTTATCACCTGTTTTAATGTGGACTAATTGTTTTCTAGATTTGCTCCATGGTGGTCAGAATCTTTGCTTTGAACTTTTTTCTCATTCTTTTTTAAATATAATTTATTGTCAAAATGGCTAACATACACTGTGTAAAGTGTGTTCTTGGTTTTTGGGGGTCAGTTTCCATGGTTCATTGCTTACATACAACACCCAGTGCTCATCCCAACAAGTGCCCTCCTCAATGCCCATCACCCATTTTCCCCTCTCCCCCACCCCCCATCCACCCTGTTCTCTATATTTAAGAGTCTCTTACGGTTTGCCTTCCTCCCTCTCTGTTTGAAATTATTTCTCTTCCCTTCCTCCATGGTCTTCTGTTAAGTTTCTCAAGATCCACATATGAGTGAAAACATGGTATCTGTCCTTCTGAAATACAATTAACTTTCTTGTCTAGATCTTTTGTTCTATTACGGTGTCAGAAAGTGACCCCAAATCTCAGGCCTGGTTGTGAGTCCTGTTTCAATGTCAGCTGGGTTTTCTTCTCTCTGCTTTGCTGTCTCAGTATGAGAAGAGGGGTTTGCAGGGACAGAAATATTAGCTAGGCTATGGGAAGTCATGCTCGAAAGATCAGGCTTCAGGTATTTCTTCAGTTCAGTTATTCAGAAATCCTTATTGCTGCCAGAGCCCGTCAGTCTCTGGTGTTCGCATCCTCAGATCATGGGCTCTTCCAGACCTCACTCTCCCAGCACTGGCTCCAGGGGAGGACAGACAGGCTGATTCTGCCATTTTGGGTTCTCTGTGAGGAGAAAGAATACAAGAGGGGCTCTTGCTCCCAGGGCCACCTGTCCCCTTGTGGCTTCTGTTTTCTTCTTTTCTCCTCATACTCTCACTATGCTAAATTTTTGTGTATCATGGGAGACAATTTGTTTCTGGAAATCATGATTATTTTGCTTTCACTCTCAAGCTTTCTTTCTGTCTTGGAAAAATAAAATGGTGTGATCTAGCAGTTTATTTTGCCTCTCGTAAAAGGGCTGGAACAAGTCACTTCTACACTGGGGGGTTTCTCGTCTTTTTTCAGGCTTGTGCATGCTTCCATGGTCAAGTCTCCTCAAACAGAAGGAGAGGAGGATGTGTTTTAAGATTTGCTTTTCCAGTTTATTTTCTTCTCAATGTCTGGAAAACAGGCTTAAGGCATGAGCTTCAAGAGTGAATCCTCCCTCTTTGACTCTCTCTTTCTCCCAGCTTTCCTCCCTCCTTCTTAGTAGCTGCTATTCAAAGATAATGGTATGAAACTGTGGCTTTGCCTTTGTGTGGTTGTTGCTGTATAATTTTTTCAGGCTGATAATTAACTGTTTCATTTGTTTCCTTAGGTTTTAGGGACAGAGGGTCTGTGGTTTTGCGATTTCACTCCTCAAGGCCAAACCTACAGATGTAAATAGGGGTAAACAACTTTGTTTACAAGTCCTCTTACTTTTTTTTTTTAAATGACACAATCACATGTTAAACACCACTATACAGGTCAGGCCCTGTTCACACTGAAGGTGCCTGGAGGTACTAACTGGATCAGGGATGAGCAGTTAACTAAAGAATGGCCTTTGAGGTGATCAGGAACAAACAACTCTGCTCCATCAGGGAAGAACTAAACCAATCAAAAACATCTCTAATGAACCTCTAGCGGAAGGTACAGAGAAAAATCACAATACTGGCAGTAGCATCTGGAGGTGAACAACTGAAGACAAGCTGTGCAGGTCAGTAGGAACAAGAGGGATCATTAAAAAGTCAGAGTTATGAGTATGTTGATAAAACAAGGAAGCAAACGTCTCCGAATGAACAGGAATTAAGAGGGAAAGAAAACACACTGAGTAGACATGGCAATGATATTCACCAAATGGAGAAGGAAGGTCTTGAAAATCACCAGCTCAGTGACCACCTTTTTCTAATTGGAGTGCATCACATCCCTCAGGTGTGTGGGAATAAAACAAAGGGTGGGACCAGAGCAGGGGGAGAAAGCCACAAGGCAGGATTGTGATGAGGAGAGCTGTTCCAGGGGTGATGTAGGAGAAAACATGTCTAAGCATAGAGAACAGGGTCCTGGAGTCACTGAATGTCCTGACCACTGCAGGAGAGAGACACAAAGTTCACCATCAGCCCTTCTCAGTCTCCTTTGTTGGCATCTTCTCACGTAATCTCTAAATGCTGCAGAGCCTCAGGGCTCAGTCCTCAGATCTCTTTTGTGCCTCTCAACACTTACTAATTAGTTCAACTCACTCATCCCAATGCTTTAAATACCATCTATATACTGATGGCTTCAGCCTCACATCTGGAATCGACTCTGCTTCTCCACTTGAATGTCTATCAGACAGGAATCTCAAGCATTAGATGTTCCACATCAAACCCTTCATGCTCTATTCCCCAAACCTGTTCCCTCTGTCTCCTTCCCATCTCAGGAAATATCAGCTCATTCTCCAAGTTACTCAGGCCAATGACCTCACAGACACTTTTGGTTTCTGCATCCAACCTGTGAGGAAATCCCGCTAAATCTCACCGTGGTTCTTGGTCTCAGTTCCACATTTATTCTCAATATTCCCTGATATTACTACTAACACAGCTAATAGTTTCCCTGTAAGTAGCCCTACATTTTGGAGCTATACTTTCCTGTCATAAACTGAGACTGGGGAACTTGAATAAAAATAAGACCAAAGAGGGAGGAATAAGAAAGTATTTTTATAACTTCTCTTTTGTTCCACTAATGCCCTTGAATGTCAATCACAGATGGGGTGAACAATGTCTCCTAGACCAGCTGCCACCAGGGCCACCAAGGGCCCATGCCACACTGTTGGTGGCAGAGATAGGTTTATCAATGACAAGACATCCTTTTCTCTCTCAAGGTCCCAGGGATCCCTTGATCTTTCTGACAGACCTACCTAGAGTTAGGTGAGAAAGTAAAGCAAGGATATCACCCTATGCTGAAATAAACAGGCTACAAGTCTTTGTCCGGGCCTTGCAAAGCAGTTCATAACCCTTTCAAAAGCATATCGTGGATGCCCTTTGATAACTTGATGCCCCAGTGCATGTTTTGGGTTTTGAGTAGGTGTGAATATAAATTTAGGTCAAACAATAATTAAATATTTTTAAAAAGTAGGATGGGTAAACACCTCAGGTTTTAGTCAACATATAACGAGCAGAATATACAGTATGATCCCATTTGTAATATACAAACTAGATGTGTTCTTGTGGGCCTCAAAATGCTTGAAAGCCTATAAAATAAACTTGGTACTCTGAGGACTGGAATGTAGAGGACAGAATGTGGAGGAAGTGCGGAGGGGGTAGATACTCAATTTGAACTTCTTAAAGTAATAGCTTTACTGAGATATATTATATTTTGTGTACCATAAAATTCATCTTTTAAAGTCTACAATTAAGTGTTTTTAGTTTATTCACAGAGTTGTATGACATTACCCCTAATTTAATAACAGTTCATTACCTCCCCCTCCCCTCAAAAACTATGTGCCCATGAGCAATCACTCCCCATTTCTCCCTCCTGCAGCCTTCAGAAACCACTATACTTTCTGTCTCTCTGGATTTGCCGGTTCTCAACATCTCCATCATACAATCCGTGGTCAGGGTTCATGCATGTTGTAGTATGCATCAGCACTGTATTCCCTTTATTGCCAATTGATATTTCATTATAAGGACATACCACATTTTATCTATTCATTAGTTGATGTATATTTGGGTTGTTTCCACCTTTTTGGCCATTATGAATAATGCTGCTGTGAACATCCTCATACAGGTTTTTGTGTGGACAGAAAAATTGCTTTTCACTTAACATGCCTTTTATCTTTTGTATTCAAATACATGTAAAACAGATATTCATCTTATTTTAAAAAATAGACACTTTAAAAAGTTTTAAATGTGGTGAAGAATACAACCCATATTGACATACAGCTTTCATTTTACAATATAATTTGCATCTACTTTCTCTAGCTCTAGCTGGTTTCGGGAACTCTTTCTCTACAATAGATGTGCTTTCAAAATGAAATCCACTTGACAACTTATATAGTGGCTCAACCTTTTTATTGAGAGTGTCCCTGCTGTGTCTTACTACCAGTCAGCCCTAAAATAGAAGACTTGGCTTGATGTATTCACTGAGCACAAAAGTGACACCTCCTTTGGTTTTAATTGCCTTAATTAGTCACCTACTCAATCTCCTTGTTTCTTTTTTCCCCACTCAAATAGCAGTAATAGGTAGAGGAGTTTTATCCTCTAAAAAATCTACTAGCATCATGATCCTTTAATATTTTGTGGTATAGTTCTTTTATTTTAAAACTTAACTACTCAAAACTTTAATATTTAAAATGACTTCAATCAATAGCAAATGTTGGACTTATCTCATGTTGGCTGGCAAAATCATGTCTGTCAAGATTGAGGTCTTATGGAGAGTTCGGTGGGGGGTGGAAAAAAACAGTAAGATGACATTAAATGTACTTAAAAACCTAGAGTAAATTAAAGTTCTAAGAGCCACCACTTACTGTGGCTATACTAAGCTGTCCATAACTCCAAACTCTGTGGGTTTGAAATCTGGAGTAAAAACATAGCGCTGTGACGTTAAAGCCACTGGCGGCAGCCATTTCTTTACTTCCAATTCCTCTTTAATGGTTTAGATGGAATTCGATGGTCCATCAATTCAGTTACACTTTTTCCAGGTCTCCAAACTCCGATTGTCTTTTTTGGCAAACTCTCAGGAAAATGCCTACTCCTAGGTGAATCTGACCTTTCATGGCTGCGCTTACCCCTCCATGTGCTCTGAAGACGGGGCTTATAGCAGAGGAAGACAGCCTCCCTTGTCCCAGGCCTCCAAAGGGGCCTCAACACTGTCTGGCAAGCCCCTTCCATGTTTTTGGTGAGTCCATTACCAGCCACAAGCCTTCCCAAACTTTTTGTCATCTGGCACCTGAGTAATGACATCCACTTCATCTCTGCCCTCACCCTCAAGAGATGACCTTCCTAGATGGGGGAGCTAAGAGTGATTTTTAAATTGGAGTTGCGTGAACTGAGTATAAAGACCTTGAGCGGCAGAGCAGTGAGGCAAAGAACACCTAGCCGTCCTGATACCCATCTTCCCCAAATGCATGATAGCAGCACTCTGAAGACTGTTTTGAGAATCAAACTAAATTAAGTATGTGTGAGTACTTTATAAACATGAAAGCACCATACAAGAAATATTAATAAAAATGAAAAAATGTCTTTCAAGGAAAAACTTCAATTACCCTCATTTAAATTTCAGAGTTTCTATACAGTTTCTATGACTTAAAACTCTTTATGCCATACACAGTATGATTCCATTTTTATAAAGCTTAATATTATATTGGATAAGCTACTCATATTTTTTAGAAGATATTTCCTTTTTGGGGTGCCTGGGTGACTCAATTCGTTAAGCGACTGACTTCAGCTCAGGTCATGATCTCACAGTTTGTGAGTTCGAGCCCCGCATCGGGCTCTGTGCTGACAGCTCAGAGCCTGGAGCCTACTTCAGATTCTGTGTCTCCCCCTCTCTCTACCCCTCCCCTGCTCATGCTCTGTGTCTCTCTGTCTCTCAATAATAAATAAATGTTAAAGAAAAAAAATTTTTTTTAAATAAAGAAAAAGAAGGTATTTCCTTTTAGATATATGATTTTGAAAGTGTGGTTATTTTTGATGGCATCATTTTGTTTCATCTTTGAACTAAATGATTCCCTAGAGAACTTCTATAGCTCTAAGTGTCTCTATTTTATGATCTATTAATTGGTACTAGCAGTCAATTGGAGAACTTTGTTTTCATACAGTAAATTTTCCAGCCCATTTTCCCAGACTATCTCTTACCTATAAATTACAGGAAAAGGCTACAGTAAATGTTTTGTTCCTAATAGATCCGATAAATTACCTTCTGGTGCTGTCGATTCATCTGAGTATTTGTTGAATAAACAGTAAAAATCCTGGTGTTAGCAAATGGACTGATAATAGAGAGCTAAATAAAATAGGTGCTGTGCTCGATGTTATCCCATACACTGGGATCTGAAAACAAAATGGAACAGTGGCTGGATTTTGTTGTAGGGCACTGGTCTGGAGAGTTTAGTCACTAGTGACCTTTAAATGGTAAAGGTTTTGAAGGCATGTCATATATGAACTTTTTGGAATTTGAGATCTGTTGAAATCAATTCCCTTTGTTGTTAATACGAAACGAAACATTTAACACATTAATCTCTCTGTAAAATGATTATGCCTTATACCTTGTCATTTAGAAAGAAAGAAAGTTGAAACCAGGGGTTTCAATTCTGTGACTGCCTTTTATACTGTCCCAAAAGACCAAGCAGTTCTTTGCTTTTTTTTTTTCCAAAACGAACCCACATTATTTATTTCATTTCTATAATTCCTAAAATGTGCTTGTTGCCAAGCATTCCATTTAAATGAATAAAAAGAGAGAGAGGGAAAAGCCTGTTTACTGGTCAAATTTTAGACCACTATGGAAGAGCCTTACTGAATCGAGACTAAAGTAATTGGCCTTAAATGTCAAAATGAGCTTGAATGTAATTAGAAGCAGAGCAGACATCAGAACCTGATGCCTACGCCAGCAGCAAATTACTTTCGGTGGAGCCTACACTTAAATATAATTTCAGGAGTAAAAGGAAAGATGGCAGAAACTCATTTGCAAAAGCCAGTGAATCCTTTTCTAGTCCTGAAAGTGTCTGGAGGTGTATCCAAACATATCTTTTCTTTCAAATGGCCATGCTTGGGTTCACTTTTACATATAACACCGTAAGTGACAATACAGACAAAAATCATGGATTTGTACAGTCTCCTAGGATTTCTTTCAGGGAATTGTCCTTAAAATGACATAAGGAGAGATACTGAGTCATGACCAGCATTTTACATGGTGCTTTACAACCCCTGAAGCATTTAATTGTCCATTATGCAGAGGAACTTGAACAATAACCCCGCGAATTACTACTGTACATATTATACCCCATACGGAAGTGCAGGGGCCTTACATGATTAATTAAGGCCTGCAGGAAAGCAAATGGTGGGGCCAGGTATCTAGGCTGGTCTTAAAATTCCTGCTGTCCTTTTGAATATTGCAGGTAGTATAAATCTGAAGAACTAGTAATTGCTGACTTCTTTTCACAATTTAAATTACTAAAACAAACAGTATAATATTCAACTTTTATAAATTTTGAAAATTTTGTGGTATTTAAAATTTTTACCTTCTTCGTCTTACATAGTATCGGGTACGTATCTAGAACCGCAAGTTAAGCTCAACTGATTAATGGAAAATAGGTATCTGTAGTATTTTCTCCTCTTTGCTAAAATAAACTCCACTCATTAACATTTTTCCACATGGAAAGGACATAATGTTTTCATTTTCATGAGAATCTAAAATTACAGAATTTTAATTTGTTTTAATAATAAAAATATGTTAATCATTTATGACTTAAATGTTAAAGTGCCCATGTTGGAAACATTTATCTTAAGGGAAAAAAAAATCAACATGAACTGACTGAACTTAAATTTTTCCCCTAACAGTCTTTCTTGAGGAGCATGATATTTTTAGTTGAAAGGTATACTTCCCACCGATTATGTTAAAATAATTTTGAAATGCAGCCATCTCGCTGACAGAACAAACAGCTGTGAAAATGAGACCTGGAGGTTTATGCAAATAGGAAACTTCTGAATTAATTTTCTTCATAGAACAGACTGTCAAGTTTCTGGGAGTATTTATGCCCTATTTCTTAATTAGTGATTTTGCTAATGTCAGTCATATTAAATTTTCATGATGTAAATGATGCATTTCATTGGCAAATATGCGCTATAAAATTGCAGATGAAAGTTGACGTTCTACTTTTGGTGCAATAAAGATCTTGTAACATATACAGAAGAAACAGTGCTCCTGAAAACACAGCTGTGTGTCCTGTTGTTAAACAAGCAGAGGATTTATTAAGAAAACTTCTGTAACTAAAGTACCATGGAGTCTACCTAGGAAATTTCAGTGTTTCCTGACTATCGGTTTGTAAAACAATGCTTAAGAACGAGGTTTTTCAGGGCACCTAGGTGGCTCAGTTGGTTAAGCATCTGATGTCAGCTCAGGTCATGATCTCGCAGTTCATGAGTTCTAGCCCCATGTGAGCTTTGTGCTGACAGCTCAGTCTGCAGTCTGCTTTAGATTCTGTCTCTCTCTCTCTCTCTCTCTCTCTGCCCCTCCCCTGCTCACACTCTGTCTGTCTGTCTGTCTGTCTCTCTCTCTCAAGAATAAACAAACATTAAAAAAAATTATATATATAAAAGAACCAGATTTTTCTATTTGGCTTCAAACAGAAAGCAACTCTGGTCAGAAAAAGCTTAGGGGTTTGCATTAAAAAAACCAACCAAACAAACAATAACCCTACATGTTAGAAATGGAGTGTGCCACTGTTTGCTCTCTTTGAATGGGATTTGATGCTCATCTTTCTTCACTAAGTCCACAAAAAATGAGCTAGCTTTACCGCAAATTATATTGTCTACTCTTCTATCACACACATAAATTTCCAAGTTTTGCTTCTAATCTGATAGTGCTTATTTAGTTCTCTAATACCTTGAAAATAGATTTGATAGTTGTTTACAAATAAATATTTAATTGAAATGATTTGACGTTAATAAAGCTGATTTTACAAGTCATGAATTAAAATTAGTCTTATTATATGACTAAAATTAGTCTTGTAGAATTCTTTATTTCTCAGGTAAGAGTAGATATATAAAGGGAAGCATTATATTCTACCATTCTTTTCTGGGTGTATATATGTATTTGAAATAAAACTGAACTCAGTTACAAATATAGTTTCTATTATGCTTTTTTAATATGCTATCATCACAATTAGTGTCGCCCATGGCTTACCTCATAAGTTAGGCTGTAAAAATACAGTTTTGATAACTGTATGATATGCCACCACATTTAAAATTTATTTAGACTTTCCAGATGGTTGGACATTAAAGTTGTCTCAAAATTTTCACATTAAATAATGCCACAAAGAGCATTTTTTGAAGATCAGTCTTTGTATGCATCTCTGGTTATTTTCTTGGAGTAGATTTCTAGAAATGCAACCATTAGATCAAAGAGTAAAAATGCTTTTTAGTGTCTTCATATATAATGAAAAACGGATTTCCAGAAAAGTTACACAAATGTTCACTGCCACACGCAATGTGTGAGAGGGCTTTCTGCCAGCAGTGCACGTGACCATTAGCCAAAAAATAAAAATAACAAATAAATCTTGTCCATTCAACACTTTCTTCCTGACATGCATTATAAATTAAGGTTGTTTTCCTTTGATCTGAAAAATTATTTATAGTGGTTATTTTCGACTTGTTTGAAAAGTCAAGTGTGTTCTGCTTTTAGGCCCAGAAATTTCCTGATCATCAAGAAAGATGAAAGATGATATTTTCTTTTTGTTTTCTACATTTTCACACTTCACATTTCCTTGCTCTAACTCATCAGGAAGATATTTCGATACATAGTATGAGGAGACTCTGGTATCGCCTATATTGCTTGTTTGAGAACAATTTGTCTTGTAATTGTGATGCTTTCTTTGCCAAATGTTTTTTAATGCATGCATTAAATGCATTTAATGCATGTTTGTCCGTTCATCTATACGTTAACCCTAAATCACATTCTATTATTGTCGCCTTGTACATTTTCTTGTTAGTTCTTATCAATTTTTGATGATGTTCCTTACTGCTTTATTTTAAACAACATCTATAATGTGGGGGAAATACTTCCTTAATAGGTTGTTTTGGGGATCACATTAGATATATGTGGATATCTATGTGTGTATGTATGTATCTCTCTTTTTACCTATGAAAAGTTCTTGTTCTGAGGGCCTCACATGTAAAAAGTCTCATATATAGTAATTATTATTATTGATAATAATGATCCCTGGGGAAACGTCTTTCTTGACTTAGTTAGAAATAATTATGCTTCTCTAGGAAAATAGTTCATTTTCATCTCATAATCATCTTTCATCTATCTAAGTCTACTTTTGCTAGAAAAACTGGAGTCACACTTGTGCCGGAACTCCAGCAGATATGGATGTCCTCATGGTTCACTTTTGTGATTTGAATTTCGTTTTTGCATTCATTGTAATTTCAATTTTGCTTTCCCTTTAGATTACATCTCTTAAATTTTTATTAAATTGGATAAGGATTATAGCCAGGTCAAATAAAAAGGTCTTCCTCAAAAGAGTGCCCATCTGGGACTCAGGCTTGGACTCTAAGGATGTTTTACTCAAGGAATAGTTCTGGTAACTGCAGTTCAGTGGACCAGTGATGGTAATACACAACAGGAAAAGACAGCTGTCTGTGCGTGATTCATACTGCATTAAAACTGCCCTTTAAAAAGAAGCGCACCAGATATAATTTTATCATTACGCCAATGATGAATCGCCACACAAAGAAATTCAGCTAGAAGCAAAAACAAACAAACAAAAAAATCCCAACAACAACAACAAAAACAAAGAAACTCAAAAACCAAAAAACAAGCCCTCTGATTTTATAGCAGGAAGAAAATAAAATTATTTTTAAAACTTTTTTGGGGGGGAGATGGTGACATTAAGCTATATCACTAAATTACTTTGGATTTTAAAACAAGGTGCTAGTTTCTATCACAGCGCCAGGTCCAGACATGGATGAAGGCCTTGGATGGCCTAAAGCCTTTGATGGGACCAACTTTAAGAGACTGTAGAAGATATGACACAGTAATGGCCACACAGAAAAAATGAAACTTACCTCCCTTCCTGCCCTGATGCTGCTGCAATTCCTCAATCATAAATTTTTGTCTTTGGTCAATAAAAACAAAATTTTGTTCAGTGAAAATATCTCCTCAGAGAAATAACATTTCTTCCAGTGTAACTAACCTTCCTTAAAATAGCTCATCTGCTCTTCTCCAGGAAGAAAATAAGAAAGAGTGAAATCTTCAACAGCTTCCCTCTGTCACGATCCCAACCTCTGAAAACACCCTGTTGTCTGGCTCCAGACCAACACTGCAGTTCCTTTTTCATCCATCCCTCCATGCCAGTGATTCTCCATGTCTCTGATTTACTCATTCTGTCTTCCTGAAATGGGATATTCTCATCTAATGCCGTTACCCAAATTCTGATCTGTGGAAACCACATGCACCCCTGAATACCACTCTTCAGAAAGCTTTGGAAGCAGACCCTTCCTCTTATTAAAACAAGTGATTTTTGGAAGCTCTGTGCTTAGCACATAGTAGGCTCCCAGAATTTTAAAATATTCTCCAGATAATCTGTGATGTCATATTTCACCTTTTGGCTTATTTGAGTTCTTTCTTATGTGTCTACTATGGGAAAAGTTGACTTCTTCCTTACGCTGTTGACTATGTTACAAGTTAAAGAGGGCAGTTGGTATGTTTGTTCATGTGTGTATGCCTCATGATTCCATCATATAGAGAATGTGGGCTAAATTACCAACAGCAACAAAACACATACACAATTTAGTTAGTCTTCATTGTGAATGGATGTATCTGGTATTTTGTGGAAAATGGATTTCAATGGTGTAGCAGATTAGGGGGGCACAAAATGAGATTGTGAGAATCAATAATTAAATTGCAACCGAATGCAAACAAATGAGGCTTCAGATGGTGGCCTAGCATCAGGGTGTATCTGTAGGAAAAAAAAAGAAACCTATCCATCTGAAAGATAGTCACTGGAGTGGGTTTTTTTTAATTCTCAAAAATATATTAGTGAGCCTTAGTATCTGATCATATATGGAAAAAAAAAACTGATTAGCCCTCCCTCCCCAAATTCTGTATAAAATGCAACAAGCATCCTTTTAAAGGCCTACTTAAGATCCCAAGACAATAATTGAAACCCTAGGACCAAAAACTAATATGCAGCTTGGGTCAAAAAAAGACAATCTTAGGGGATTTACAGTCTGTGGCAGACTTAGGTTTTTCATGTACTGTCAGGCATAAGGGGCAAAGTCACAGGCCCTGGAAAGATGGAGGTTGCTAACTGAGATCCTTGAGTAAGGCTGGATATTCACTGGACTTCACCAGAGATTGACAAAAAAAAAAAAAAAAAAAAAAATTCCATCACAAAAGGAGATGATGGAAAGGAGCTTGTGTGTCTTGACCAGGGTACACACATGTGGAATCCTATTACGACACAGCCAGCACAGCAGAACCATGGGGAATGGATAGACTAGTCAATAAATGGTACTGTGACAATGGGTTATCCAATGGAAATAAAATAAGATTGCTCCCTATCTCACAGCAACCACAAAAATCAATTCAGGTTAAATGAAGAGCTAAACGTTGAAAGTAACACACAGCCTGACAAGACCAAGTATGGCTGAGTTGTGAAGCAGAGAACATTCCTATGTCCTGCTGATAGCATATACACTGGGGAAATTGCGTTGGAATGCAATGCAAGTTTATCAATACCTGCTGAAGTTGGAGGTATCTTTATTCTAAGACTCAGCAATTCTATTCCTAGCTACATACCCCCCCAAAATGTTCACATGTGCACAAGCTAATTTGCAATGTTCAGATTAGCATTATTTGGAATTATAAAATATTAGAAACAAACATCCAAAACCTGCATGCATTCATTTTCTATTTCTGTGTTACAAATCATTACAAACTTAGCACCTTAAAACAATATTTATTTCTTATTTGTAGTTTCTGTAGGTTAGAGATGTGGGCACAGTATAACTGGGTTCTCTGCTCAGGATCTCAGAGGCTGAAATAAAAGTGTGGGCTGGGCCGTGGTCTCATTTGGAGCCTCATTCAGATTGTTACCAGAATTCAGTTCCTATGGCTGTAGGACTGAGGATCCTGTCTTCTTGAAGCACACAGTCCCTAAAGGCCACCCAAAGGTCCTAACCACATGACCCTTTAACATGACAACTTATTTCTTCAAAGCCAACAAGAGACTCTTGCTTCAAATGCCTCTTCAGAAGAGCCCAGTCCCTCTGAATGGGTCAGGCACACCCAAGATAATCTCCTTTTTGATGGATTCCAAATTAATCGATTAGTAGCCTATTCACAGATGTGAAATTCCATCCTATTTGTGAGTCCTGCCCAAACCGATGAGGAATTCACTTACCATGCAGGAGAATGGGAAAACAAATTGTCAAGTGTTTATATAAATAGTGCATTATAAATATAATGCAATATATAGTTGCATATTATACTGCAAGGAAAATAAATTTTAAAAAATTACATGTACTCATTGGTAAATCTCACAAACATAGCAAAAAAAAGCAATTAGCAGAAGAAACAGTATAATATGAGACCATATAAGGTAGGTTTAAATTATGCAAAAAGATACGTGATTTTCAGTTGATGCTTCTTTATGCATTAAAGCATAAAGGAATGCACTAAAAGCCTAAACACAAAATTCAGAAAAGTGTTTCTCTATAAGCAAGAAGGGAGTGATGAAGAAGAGGCATTCAGGGCCTTCAGATGTGCTCTAATGTGCTTGTCAAGCTGTGTATGGCTACAGAAGAATACATTTTATTATTCTTTGCATGTCTGAAACATTTCATGAGAAAATAAATTAATAAAGTCTGAACTAATAATTCTACTTTTGAAGATAAAATGTATCTTGACTTGAGGCACCTGGGTGGTTCAGTCAGTTAAGTGTCCGACTCTTGGTTGCAGCTCAGGTCATGATTTCATGCTTGGTAAGATCAAACCCCATGTCAGACTCCACGCTGTCAATATGGAGCCTGCTTCAGATTCTCTCTCTCCCTGTGTCTATTTGCCCCTCCTCTGCACACTTGTGCTCTCTCTCTCTTTCTCTCAGATAAATAAACTGTATATATATGTATATATATATATATATATATACACACACATACACATATATACGTATATGTATATATATATGTGTATATACATATGCGTATATATGTGTATGTGTGTGTATATATATATATATATATACATATATATATACATATATACCTTGACTTTATTAGAAATGTAATCAGACTCTCTTAACTACACCTGGCAAAAAATGCAAAAAAAATTAAGGAGCAAGTTGTTTCTTTACATTTCTCAGTAATTCTTTCAGTACAGTTAAAAGCCATTTTGGTGGTGAGAGAGGGAAATTAACTTGTAATTAAGTGTTTTATCTCATTTACTGCTTATATTGTGTAACTGCATTGGATATGGTTTTATAAGTGAAAACTCAACAGAGCAAGTCATTTGCATTTAGAGAATGCAAATTAAGAAAACATACGAAATACATAATATTAAAATACAAGTACCTGCTCTCATGGAGGGTAGTTTATTGCTTCTGAATAAAAACTCCCCATTGGAAGAACTGAGGAACAAATGAGGCCCATGGATTATGACTTTAGTGAGAGTTTACAAGGAATAAAGATATTGAGTTGGTGAAAGATGTACAGTGGATATTTACTGCATGTGTTTTAGTAACTTAGAGGCAAGTTGTTTTGTACAATAAGTGGAGAGATAAACTGAACAAAGCCTTAGTGAAACTGCGCGCATAAGCTTTTGTCAGGCAGCTATGGGAAACACACAATTTGTTTTTGTTTTTGTTGAAGAAAGACTAGTGGCTCTTTCCTGTGCCAACCGGTGGTCCTTAGGACCTGCACAGGCTGTTCCATCATGAAAGGTTAATCTAATTGTCCTCCTTCTAACATAAGTTATTAGTCCCAACAATAGTCCAGAACTACAGGATCCTGCCTCACAGCAGGACTTGATCTTCCTTGGGAATTCTACTTAGCAGTGAAGTGTCTGTTTGGTCCAAATTAGAAGAGAAAGTTATTGGTTGAGATGACAAAATGGTTTTATTAAATTCTATCAATATATCTTCCTCCCCCCCCCACCCCCTCCATTAACAAATGTCAAGCTTCTCTTCTCCATCTCACGGGACTGTATGCTGAGGCTCCACTGGTTGTTTCCGCCCTGACCCTCCCAATGACTTGGATCCCAAGGCATTGGCATCAGCATCGTGGTACATGCTTTGGGAGAAGAGAGCACGGTGCTGCTACCCTCAAGATACTTGAGGTCTAGCAGAGGTAACAGGAGCTTGCACAAATATTGATGGTGTGTCACAGAAAGTGACAACTGCCATAAACAGAGGGGGAGCAGGAATCCACTCTGTGCCAGGCCTTGTGCTGGCTTCTCTGCAGGTACTATTTGGACATCTTGGGAAGGAGCTGAAGCCCAGGTGCTTCAGGTGAGAGAAATTAAACACCAGTCCTCCTCCTACCACGTGTCTATTTACATGCCCACAGGGTATATCAAAGCTTTAGAGATGAGAGATGCGAGAGAGAAACCTTGTCCAAACTCTGGGTCTGACCGCTGTAGTAGTTTTGTGGTGTTTCTCCAATAGTCATCTCTTCCCACATGACTCATCTAAGCCAATCCTCTTGGCTCAGCCATCTTGTGAATGATTCGTTTAGGAACAACCAAGTTACCCAATCCTGCCAGTGAACAGTGACAGCAAGTGTGCTGGGGGAAGTAGAAAATGGTACCAGGAAAAAGTGTCCTTGCTCCTTGAAGATGACCCTCTTCTTCGTCAAGATTTTATCACAAATTCTGGAAATATTGCATCCATTTTGCTAACACACTAAGACAACACATGGAGAAAATAACTGCAGTAGTTTTCTTGGGCTGCTGTAACAAAGTACCAAAAACTAAGTGTCTTAAAGCAAGGGAATTTATTATCTCACAGCTCAGCAGTCTGAAATTAATGTGTTGGCAGGACTATGCTCCCTCTTAAGGATTCTCCCAACGTTTTCTAGCTTCAGGTGTTTTCCAGCAATCCTTGGAGGTCCTTGGTTTGTAGATGCCACTCCAGTCACAGGGCTGTCTTCTCCACATGTGTTTTCATATCATTTCCCCTCTGTGTGTGTCTGTGTCTGTGTCCAAATCTCTTCTTTTTATAGAATATCAGTCATATTGGATTAGGTCCCAATGTAATGACCTCATGTTAACTTAATCACCTCTATTTCCAAATAAGGTAATATTTTGGGTTACTTAGACATATATTTTTGGGGCACATAATTCAGCCCACAACAGAATTCCAGTGAAAGATTCAGAGTCTTGGCTTTCTGGTTTACCTAATCTCAAGTTTTGTGAGAAATTTCCTAATTGTTCAAGTTGATTGGGGTCAAGATTGCTGCTACTTCCTGCCAAAGCATTCTGATAGAATTATGCAGACATTTCAGATGGGATAAGGGTTAGGGAGATGGAGAGTAAAGGGGTTCCCAGAGGAAGGGGACAGCAGTGGAAGAAAGAATCTGGGATGTTGAGCCTGATACAGTGTGGAAGGATCACAGAAGTTTTCTTTGGTCTAGCATTGTTATTCATTCCTCAGTGAAAACCTATTCACTGGGAAGTGTTGTGCGAAGCATGGAGGATTTAATGAGCAAGATAGATGCCCTCTCTGCCTTTGGAAGATGTGATGGGGGAAATCCTGAAATATGAGCCCAAAGAGGTAATTGGCGATAGAGAAGAGAAGATACTGAAAACTCTAGCAAAATGTGTGGTATCGTGAGGGAAAGGAAGACCTTGAAACATTTTAAACAGGAGAGTTCCAGGAAACAGTTTAAATTTTGCTACAAATGGAGATGGGTCGAGAAGTGGCCAACTGAGGCAGAGACCCATTAGGGAACTTGTGGAATAACACAAGTGAAAATCCTTTAGGACCTCTCTGCCTTCAAGTGTTTCAGGAAGTAGCTGGGGTCCTTCAGTGTGGCTGGAGCTCTGTCAGAGGGTCAATGCAGTGGGCAATCACTTTGTGTGCCCAGGCTGCTGTTTTAGGAATTCACATGTTCCTGTTAGGTCCTCTTAGAGGGTTTCACAGTGGGCTGCTGGGCCCAAGATACAAATCCAATCAAACAGTGTTTAATTTCATATCCAGTCCTATTTCCTTAGAGAGAATATGCCACCCAGATGTCTGGGTCCAAATCTGGTTCACGAAAGAGCCACAGAAAAACTCTTTGCCAGGCACAAAGACTGAGGCTGCTTTGCCAAGTCAGGCTGGCTCTGCCTCTGTTGGATTCCTTCAAGATGGGTGTTCTCCCAGCATCTCTCATGGGCGCACATAGTTTATTCTGCATTCCATAGCTCTAAGTACGTATAAGAAAAATCACATGATGCATCCCAAAGTAAAACAGGAACTTGAAGACTCAGCACTTGTTCTTATTATCTTTACTTGACTCCCACCATCTCGGAGGCTGGTGCCCGCTAACCATATCTTGTGCACTTTGGCTAACACCATAATTAACCAACCTACCACAACACCCAACCCGTGGATAATGAGGGAGATGCTCTATAAGAAGGGAACGGAGTAAGACCCATGGATGAGTGTCTGAACAGAAATCTACCATCGACTATCATGTGTTTTTAACCATCTTTTCTGATGATTTCCTGTCAGGCACGTAGCACCAACGGATGATGCTTTATGTGACTGGGAATGATAATGACTACTTTTTGTAGCTGCAATGTTTTCAACATTTCTTGCAAAATTTGATTATTTTTCAGGGATTTAATGCATAATGCGTTCATGTGCGAGGAAAATTCTACTCCTAGTCATTTCACACATTTAGGCTGTCAACCCCGTCAGCTGCGGAATCACTGATTAGGGGGCCCCATAGCTGCCTGGCTGCTTTCATTAAGATGGTCAAAGTAATCAGGCAGAAAGGCACAATTGAGTAATTGGAGACCTGAAAACGTAATGCTACTTGATTACTATTATGGCTGGAAAATAGAGCAAATCCCAAGGGGCTAAGTCGGGTGGCTCTGAAGCAGCCTGATTTTTTATACAGAATCTAATATACCGACTTCAAATATATTGTATTATATAGAATAAAACATTTAAAAATGCTTCTAAGAGTTGGATTTTGTATATTTTGTATGTATGGTATATTATTAAATCCACATAATGGTATGAGGAAAATGCTATTGTTACCTACATTTTAGATGTGAGAAAATAAAAGCTTAATGACTAATTTGTCTAGTATCATATAGCTAAGAAGTGAGGGAGCAGTGATAAGAAATCAGATCTGTATGACAAGAAGTGCAAACTCTTATCTGTGATGCCTTCTTATTATATTCAAAAATTCTTGAAAATACCTAAAATTTCTCTTTCTTTTTTTCTTCTTCTTTTTTTTTTTTTGGTAGCTCATTTAGTGGCAGAAAGTCAATCTTACCTAAGACTTATTTATTGTCCTTATTTATTCTTCTTTGCCCAAAGGCTGATGTTTTGCTAAAGAAACATTTGTGTATTGATTACAGAGTGCTGACTCAAACAAATTAAACCAAGAAGGGAGTGATATCACCTTGTAATATCTAGAATATTCTGAACTCCAAAAGCCATCTGGCTCCAAGAGGCTTTGGCTAAGAAATATAAAATCGGTGATGTGAGATTAGAGGAGACAGTAAAAGATGAAGATAAGATTTGACGTTAAGAGAAGACTGTGTACATAAAGAAGGGGACGGGGGGTGGTTTTCTTTTTAGGATCCCCTGTTCCTAGAACAATGGCTGGCCCTAAGTGGGCCTTCAATACTGTGTGCTGAATTAACCTGGGCTCAGAGATGGACTGTGACAATGACAGTCTCAGTGTCATTCTGAACGATGGCGCTCTGCAATTTTCATTTCCCCAGTGACGGGGCACACAAAGAGAGAAGGTGGGCTTAGTGACATCACTGTCATCTTTGCTTGCATGCCCCCAACCCTGAAGAAGAGCTGAGCCTCTTGTTGAAGAGTCTGGCTCCAGGACAATAGCATCCTATGTGGCCCGACCCCAGGCACTGGAGAGGCTCTGCCCCACAAGCTGGCAGGGTGGGCTGCCATCCCCACACCACATTTGGTGCACAGTCTGTCTCTGGAGGGAGATTCAGGCAGAAACTCGGCACGCCCCACTCCAGGTGGCCATGCTCTTAGGAACAGCCACATTCCTAGCTTGGGTGCTTCTGTTCTGAGAGTCACATCAAGAGGCCTCAGCTGAGGCACTTTTCCCTATTCTTCCTGCCACAATACACTCACCCATCTGACACTCACCCAGTGCTGTTCAGTGTGGAAAATGGAATGCTGGGAGCCAGTGGCTTGTACTGTGGTAGTAGGAAAATAAAGACTGGCTGTGACTCTCAGTTTGGCTTGCTGTCCTACATCACCACCTCCATGCAGGACGTGTCAACACTTGTCTAAGAGCAATCCTTGTGCCTATGCTCTGGATGCCCTCTTCAAGAACCCTTTGCTATTGTCCTCTGTGTCTCCTACATCTTCAACCTCACCTTCTACTTGCTTGTTCTCAACGAACATTTAAATACAACCACACTTTCATCCAACTTAACCCTTCCTTGGTCTTGTATCCTCCTCTTACCATTGGCCTTGCTTTCTCCTTTACCTTCTGGAACAAGAAAGGCTCACCGCAGACCTTTAGCATATTCTGTCCCCAAACCCAGGACACTGTGTTCCTCCACTTTGATTGTCTATGTACAACTGTTCTTTAGTGACTGTTCCGAGAAGCCTACTTGGACGTTTCCATTCCTGGTTACAGATCTTAGTTCTGGGTTCTCAGAGCACCTCGTGCCTGCCTCTATCATGCTTTGCATTTACTTACTTGGCACGCCCTTCAACTGAGAATTTCCTGAAGACTGGGGATATAGTCGTGTTTCTGTCCTAAGATCACCAAAATTGCCTGGCTCTTTATACACACTCAACAAATGCTTGGTGATGCATAACAAATTTAGCACGAGGTTAAAAAAAATAATAACCAGCCTATATAAGACTACCATTTTGAGTACAGACACTTTTGCCTTCAAAGCTTAGTTTTTTAATGTTTATTTCATTTTTGAGGGAATGAGCATGAGCAGAAGATGGGCAGAGAGACAGGGGGACAGAGGATCTGAAGTGGGTTCTGTGCTGACAGCAGCGAGCCCAATGCAGGCTCGAACTTGCAAACCATGAGATGGTGACCTGAGCTGAAGTCTGACACTCAACCGACTGAGCCATATAGGTGTCCCACAAAGCTTATCTTAAAAAAATGAATTAGGGGAGCCTGGGTGGCTCAGTTGGTTAAATGTCCGACTTCGGCTCAGGTCATGATCTCACCATTCGTGAGTTCGAGCCCTGCGTCGGGCTCTGTGCTGACAGCTCAGAGCCTGGAGCCTGCTTCGGATTCTGTGTCTCCCTCTCTCTCTGACCCTTCCTCGTTTATGCTCTGTCTCTCTCTGTCTCAAAAATAAATAAAACATTAAAAAATTAAAAAAAAATGAATTATATACTGTTGTTACCCCAAGATAATTCTTCCCATATAAATGGGTATTTCAGCTTATGATGAAAAAATACATATTTTTTTGTCTTGGTCATTACATTTTTTCATGTTTTTAATTCCACATGGAGTTAAATTTCAGAATCCTTGGTTAGGGGTTGTATTTTCTACATGAATTCTGTTTATGATTGATTTTTGACTTCCTTTTTTAGCCTAAGTGAATTCCTGATGATAATGCAGAGGCATGAACTAGAGAATTTTCCAAAGACATTTCAAATCTGAAGAGTTTATGAATTTTCTTACATTGAAAATCAAAAACTTCCTTCTAGATTATGCTTGACATTAAAATCTATGAACTGTAAGGGCACCTGGGTGGTTCAGTTGGTTAAGCGTCTGACTTTGGCTCAGGTCATGATCTCACAGTTCCTGGGTTTGAGCCATAGGGCTCTGTGCTGACAGACAGCTCAGAGGTTGGAGCCTGCTTCAGATTCTGTGTCTCCCTCTCTGTATGCCCCTCCCCCGTTATCACTCTGTGTGTGTGTGTGTGTGTGTGTGTGTGTGTCTGTGTGTGTGTCTGTGCGTGTCTGTGTGTGTCTCTCTCTCAAAAATAAATAATAAATATTTAAAAAAATTAAAAAATAATATATGAACTGTGAAACAGATTTTGAAATGTCAACTTTCACAGACACAAAAAACAAATTTTATTTTAAGATTCTGCTAGGGGCACCTTGGGTGGCTCAGTCAGTTAAGTGTCTTGACTCTTGGTTTCAGCTCAGGTCATGATCTCACAATTTTGTGAGTTTGAGCCCCATGTCAGGCTCTACACTGCCAGTGTGGAGTCTGCTTGGGATTCTCTCTTTCTCCTTCTCTCTCTGCCCCTCCCCACTTGTGCTCTCTGTCTCTCCCAAAATAAATTAATAAACTTAAAAAAAATACTCTGCTATACTTTCATCTATAGGTACTAAGAACTCTAGCTTTCAACTGGGCTGGTTTTAGCATCTCATTTTATCAGACTATTTCCAGAATTTTACAATTGAGATATAATCTAACAGTGTTGAAAACAGGCTCAAGTGCCTACACCCTGCAAAAGAGACCATTTTAAATATTAAAACTGAATTATTCCAAGTTATCAAAAATATGCCAGTATTTTTGATCTACTGTTAAAGGGATATTATTTTGATGTTAACTATTATTGCTAAAATGGGAATGATGGGTTAAATTGACTGCAGTTTTTATCCTTACCCTTGGAAACGTTGTAAACCTGTCCAGTTCTTCAACAAAGCAGAACATCTGAAGACTAATTGCTGACATAACAATCAAGAGGCTGGCAGTAAATACGACCAAACTCCCAAGCTTTTTTCCAGGACCAAATATCTTGTACACAAAGTCTTCTAATGCAGGTGAAATCTTAATAAGTCGAACTACCCGAAGAACCTGTTGTGGGAGAGGAAAACATATGTACTTGATCATTTACTCACACTGAATCTTAAAGAAGTTCACACTAAAACCTCATTTTTCACAGTACTTCATAAAATCACACTTTTCCATGTGAGTAGCTACAGACAAAAAGTAACACTACAATAACTAAGGTCTTGGTGTATCTCAGTGCCTGCCTTTCTGCCTTTTAGCCAGAGCTCAATAAATCCTGAATGAATGAAGGAAAATGGTGGTAACAAAAGCTTTTTTACATATAATGTGATAATTCAAAGTGCTATTACATTTTCTTTCTTTCTTTCTTTCTTTCTTTCTTTCTTTCTTTCTTGAGAAAGAGAGAGGGCATGCGAGCTGGGAAGGGGCAGAGAGAGAGAATCCCAAGCAGGCTCCGTGCTGTCAGCACAGAGCCCAACATGGGGCTTGATCTTACAAACTGTGAAATCATAACCTGGGATGAGATTAAGAGTCACATGCTTAATCGACTGAGCCACCCAGGCACCCCTCAAAGTGCTATTAACTAATACATATTGTTGAAATACAATTGATATTTTTCTTATGTTCAAATGTAGATGAAAGGCTTAATCCAAGATTAGCTATATGTCTCATAAAACAAAGCTTCCTATATATTATTGTACATATAGACTTTTTTTTTAAGAATCTACTATCAAAGAGTCCTTACTTATGCCTGAGAGTGATACCATAATATCCATTCCATCCTCTCTTTAAATAATAGAACTATCAGAATTTTAGTGTAACAAGTGGCTAGCAAGGACTATAGACTACATTTTCCAGCCCCACTTATAGCTAGGTGTGGCCAGTCGACTAAGTTCAGATGTAAGGAACATGAAAAGAAGTAATTTTTGTAACTTTTGGCACATTTAATTAAATAAACTTGCCCTGGATACTCTTTATGCTTTCCTCTGGCAGGGAAATTGAAATGAATGGAGTAGTCCCTTTGGACCAGACATGGAAGCCTTGTATGGAAGCTAACAGATTCAATCCACCTCAACAGGCAGGCTTCCTGCATGACTGTGTGGAGCAGAGCCACCTACTTTCCCTGGACACCCACCAACTACTGGAGAGAAACAAACTTCTGTCTTATGTAAGACTTGCATTTTTAGATCTTTGTTATATCTAAATACACACACATATTTAGATGTTTTGCATATATATAAAGGCAACTCTCCATAGCTTACTGATTAATAAATTCACTTGCTCTTCACTTTAACAAATACTGATTAATTATTATGTGCCAAACATTGTGTTGGACAAATAAGATTCAATGTTTATAAATTACAGAGGGAGTACAATATAAAGGCAAAGCTCCTAAGGGCATATTTATAAGATTAAAAGTATAATTTAGTATGTAATTCAAGGTTGAAATATAAAACATGGAAAAGTAGCAATTTTTCATTAAGTCTGAGATGTCAACATTTTTATATGTGCCTCTGAAAAATAAAAAGTGCTCCCAATTAAAGAATGGCATACCACTGATTATAAGACAGATTCCAGATTTAGAGATAGGAAATAGGAAAACAGGAAAACTATGGTCTTGGCACAAATAAACTATGGTAAGTGGAAAGGTTGTCCAAGATGGTTTGATGAGAGCTTAAGGTGACTGTGAATGCTTTTTTAGTAGCAGAAAATAAATACTCTTCAACAGAGTAAGAGCAGGAAATGCTTTTAAAACCTAGTTTTTAGGGGTGCCTGGGTGGCTCAGTTGGTTGAGTGTCTGACTTCGGCTCGGGTCATGATCTCACAGTTAGTGGGTTCGAGCCCGTTGTCAGGCTCTGTGCTGACAGCTCAGAGCCCGGAACCCGCTTCGGATTCTGTATCTCATTCTCTCTTCACCTCCCCCGCTCATTCTCTCCTTCTCTCTCTCTCTCTCTCTCTCTCTCAAAAATAAACATTAAAAAAAATTTTTTTTTTAAATTTTTTTTTTCAACGTTTATTTATTTTTGGGACAGAGAGAGACAGAGCATGAATGGTGGAGGGGCAGAGAGAGAGAGGGAGACACAGAATCGGAAACAGGCTCCAGGCTCCGAGCCATCAGCCCAGAGCCCGACGCGGGGCTCGAACTCACGGACCGCGAGATCGTGACCTGGCTGAAGTCGGACGCTCAACCGACTGCGCCACCCAGGCGCCCCTAAACATTAAAAAATTTTTAACCTAGATTTAATTTTTACACATATAAAATAACATATGTTTGGATTTTTCCAGCATCCCTAGCTTCCTACTGTTCCTGATTTTCTTTTGGCAAATCATTTCTGCTCCACTCTTGGTCCATGAGGACCAGAAGGGACTCTGTGATGTCCATGATCCAGGCCGGGAGGGAGTATTCACAATGACCTGAGTCATCCTCAAAACTTTTGTTGGACCTGTAAGAGGTGTGCCATTTTTCATTCCCAATTCACATTACTGTGAGCACCACAGAAATCTTGAGCTCTGGGAGCCATCTTTGCCACTACATGGAGCAAAGCTAGCTTAGGAATAACTGACACAGAAGAAAAGTGAGTGAGGAAATAGACTGAGCCCCCGCGATACCATTTTAGCCTCTGCATCATGCCATACTTGAAGCCACTTTTACTTCCTTAGACTTTGAATTAACAGAATATATTGTGGTGAAATAATAGGAATGTCTACAGAATCCAAATGTAGCCACATGACTGGTAAACTAAATGGACACACATGTAAAGAAGTTGAGAAAATGTATATTTTCTTGTTGCTAATTTTAATTCCTCCCTGCAATACTGAAAAAAGAAAATTTATGTGAAAAATCATGTTGTTCCGAGTAAACATTATGCTATATACATGGTTAAGCTACCAGTTTTCTGTTTGAATTTATATATATTCCCAAATCAGAACATATTACACTCAGGTCATCTTTCCAAGTAATAAGCAAATAGCTTTATCATAAGAAGTATTAAAATATTCACATTCATATTAATATCCTGAATAATTATATGGAAGGATTTCACATTCTTATCAGATTTGTTATTCTCAGATATAAATGATTCAGTATCTAATTGTTAATAGCTAAAATGAGCAAGTTTACAGGAACAATTTAACTGGCTTATAGCTCAACTTTCAATACAGTGTGTTTTCTCCACTTGTATTAAAATCATATTTAAAAGATTGTCTAGGGGCGCCTGGGTGGCTCAGTTGGTTAAGTGTCTGATTTCAGCTCAGGTCATGATACCGCAGCTCGTGAGTTCGAGCCCCACGTCCGGCTCTGTGCTGACAGCTTGGAGCCTGGAGCCTGCTTCGGATTCTGTGTCTCCCTTCTCTCTCTGCCCCTCCCCTGCTCATGCTCTGTCTCTCTCAAAAATGAATAAACTTAAAAAAAAAAAGAAGATTGCCTAAGTAATTTTGAGCCCTATCCCAAATTCTTTTTTTTTTTTTTCAACGTTTTTTTTATTTTATTTTATTTTTTTTTTTATTTTTGGGACAGAGAGAGACAGAGCATGAACGGGGAAGGGGCAGAGAGAGAGGGAGACACAGAATTGGAAACAGGCTCCAGGCTCTGAGCCATCAGCCCAGAGCCTGACGCGGGGCTCGAACTCACGGACCGCGAGATCGTGACCTGGCTGAAGTCAGACGTTTAACCGACTGCGCCACCCAGGCGCCCCCCTATCCCAAATTCTAATAAAACATCCTATGCACATCTGTGCAATTTTGATAAATTAAAATTTCATTAGTTGGAAGAAGCAGAACTTAACATGATTCCTACATGGCCGATTTGATCAGCATTTTCTTTTTTTTTTTTTTTTAATTTTTTTTTCAACGTTTATTTATTTTTGGGACAGAGAGAGACAGAGCATGAACGGGGGAGGGGCAGAGAGAGAGGGAGACACAGAATCGGAAACAGGCTCCAGGCTCCGAGCCATCAGCCCAGAGCCCGACGCGGGGCTCGAACTCCCGGACCGCGAGATCGTGACCTGGCTGAAGTCGGACGCTTAACCGACTGCGCCACCCAGGCGCCCCTGATCAGCATTTTCAAAGGGGAAAGCCTGCATCCTTGGAAAGGCAAAGTCCTTATCAGTGACTCTAGTTACGCCTTTTCATCTATTTGGGGATAAATATGCTTTTCACTCTGTTTACCCAATAAAGCCTTTTGATTTGATGCTTCCACAGACAGGAAATAAAGTAAACCATACTCTCAAAGATAAGCACTGCAGAACATTTTGTGGCTATTTCCAAAGCATATTTTCCTGGTCACATTTCTAAGTCTATCTCTTCAAGATCACTCTGTTAATTACAAGTGAGATACTTCAGAAATTGTATGGCCAAGAATATGGACTATGAAATTAAATTTCTTAGTAATGCGTTTCCATCACTTGTTAGTTATGTGGTCTTGAGCAAGTTATCAAGTGTCTTAGCACTTCAGCGTGCATGCATGCTCTCTGTCTCCCAGGATTGTGGTGCCTAACCAATAGCATGATGCTCTCGGCCCAGTGCCCAGCACATAGTAAATGCACAATAAATCCCAGCTGATGTCATCATAATTATCCGGTACATCAGAGCTGTAGCATTTTGTAACACTTTATTTCTTCCTACAGGACAATGGTGCCCTATGCTCATTCCAGTCCAGCCATGCTGGCCTTTGTGCTATTCTTCGAACACAGCAAGCATGTTTCTACCTCAGGACAGTTGCCCTGTGGTTCTCTTGGCTTGCCCTTTCATTTCACTCAGTCTCTGCTCAAAAGCAACTTCTTCAGAGAGGGCTGCCATGAGCAACCTATCTAAAATAGCACCCCACCCTCAATCTCCATCCTTTTCACCCTTGTCACTCCTTTACTGCATTTCCAGAACTTTATTCCACATTCTTTTGTATCCTTGTTTGTGAACTATTTGCCCTCTAGAATGTAAGCTTACTGAGCTAGGGCTCTTCCCTGCATATTTACCTCTGTCCTCCATTTCTGGAACAGTGCCTGGCACATAGTAGGTGCTCAGTAAATATCATTTGAATAAATAGATGAAGAACACCAATGATTGCTCTCAGAGATAACTGATGTTATAAAGGGAGTCATTTTGTACTAAACTGTTGACTTCACTTAAATGCGAAAATGTGAAATTCACCACCAACACGATGAGGAAAGGCCATGTCAGATGAGAAATGTGAGGACCCACAAGGGAAATCAAAGTGGACCCACGAAGAGCCAATCTGCTCAAGACAGTCAGTTCTTATATGTGAATGCGCAAAAATCCTTGTGACACTTAAGCTTCTCCACAAAACAATCCAGGCAGTGTTTAATTATTTCATTAGGGAAATATAAACATGGTCAAACAGAGAGAGATACAAATGAAAATCACTTAACCATTAACATAAACTGTTATCGATTATAATCCAGAATCAAAGATAACATTAAAGTTGCAGACCCGGGGCACCTGGGTGGCTCAGTTGGTTAAGCGTTCCGTCTCTTGATTTCAGCTCAGATCATGAAATCACAGTTTGTGAGTTCAAGACCCACATCGGGCTCTGTGCTGACAGTGTGGAGCCTGCTTAGGATTCTCTCTTTCTCCTTCTCTCTCTGTCCCTCCCCTACTCTCTCTCTCTCTCTCTCTCAAAAAATAAACTAAAAAAAAGTTGCAAACTCACTGAGTTGCGTACTATGTGACTATGTCTATATATATATAAAACTATTAGAACCTTGCATGCTAATTTTAGGTATTTTGAGAAAAATTGACTAATATAAACAAACTAGACATAATGACTGTTAATAATCTGTAATAATTTGGTTTATTTCTTTCCTGTCATTTTTCCATTTATAGGTATTTTACAGATAAATATATAGCTATAGATATACATACATATAACATATATATGTTATATAATTTTATACTGTTTTGTGTTTAAATAAAATATAATCATATTATTTTAATCATGTCTCTGAGTAATTACAAATTCATCATTGTCATTATTTTTGTGGTCAAATTCGCACATGACTTGCTAAGCTATTCCTCAAATGTTTACCATTTTAAAAGTTCTCATTTTTTTAATCTCGTAAACAATTCTCAAATAAATATCTTTAGATTCAAAGATTACTCTATTTCTAACTTTTCACTAAAAAATTATCTGTGAGAAAGTATAGAAATTTTAAAGCCATGAATATATTTTGTATATGTATCCTTGCTGAAATAGGGACCAATATATTTTTTTTAATTTTTAAAATGTTTTTATTCATTTTTGAGACAGAGAGAGACAGAGCATGAATGGGGAGGGTCAGAGAGAGAGGGAGACACAGAATCTGAAACAGGCTTCAGGCTCTGAGCTGTCAGCACAGAGCCCAACACGGGGCTTGAACTCACAGAGTGAGAGATCATGACCTGAGCCAAAGTCAGAAGCTCAACTGACTGAGCCACCCAGGTGCCCCGGGACCAATATTTTTCTTAATTTGGTTATCTTAATAGGTCTATAAAAGATATTTTGTTGTTTTGATTATCAAGCATATTTCCTATAATTATCAAACATATATATTAAATACTCATGTTGATTTTGTGAATCTAGGCAGCAGTGCCCAAGAGCATACAATGGCATAATTGGGAAGTATATTTTGTACCAAGAGTTTTAAACATGTATATGTCTCTTGCCCTACTCATCTCACTTATTATAACCAAGCCTAAGGATATAACCCAACAAATGACAAAGGGCTTATGTCCAAAGATGTTGATGTACTGACAGCTTGAACCATATATACTTTGTGATTTCAGTATGTTTGGCAATGATTACTAGAGGCCTACCTTTTAACCCATGTGTTTGCAGGATATTTGTTATCATTTCTGTGAATTATATTTTCATGTCCTTTCCCCAGGTATCAGAAGTATAGAGTTTCAGGTTGCAGTCTGGCAGCTGAAGTTAAAACTGCTCTGAAAATAACAGCTTTGGAATCTCTAATAAATAAAGTCAGTGAAGTTGGAATGCATCTTTTTTCATCTTAGGAGAAAATTTCATCTAAAACATCTCCACTGTGAATTTTCAGAAGTTTTAAAAACAATGTTATAATTTATGAATGCACTATTTTTGGCACTGAAGATGTCACTGGGCCTATCTCAAGTTTGTGTTTATTATATAATAATTGTATATAACCATTTAATATAATTATGTATAGTTATTATTACATAACTGGTATTTCCTCTGGAAAGAAACAAATTCTACTGACAAATAGACATTATTCATATTACCTGAAAGTATGTGAACTGAGAATGATAAAGATCTGGATATACATGAAGAGTAGTTCCAATTACTAGCAGTAGCTCAAATTTGTGGAGAGATGAGCTAATATATCCAGTAAATCCCAAACACCATATCTTCAGAAGTGCTTCCAAATCAAAAAGTACTGTAAAAGCCACCTGGAGGAACAAAGAGACAGGGAAATTGGAACGTAAAACTGTAATTTATTTCAAAATGCCTCATACATTTGTTAGTGTGTAAATCTCAGCTGCTGTTATATAAAATGAAAAGCCCACAACAATCTAGAATGACATGTTATAAAAAAAATGGTTTTGAAAAACACCAACTAGAACACAGAAGACCAAAAACATCTAAAGCAATCAGTAAAATGTGTTAAAATGTTAAATGTTTCTAAGTGGTATTATTTTTTTATTATTCACTATCTGATATTATTTAAAAGTCATCGTCATTTATTAAATTCTGTATACACAGAAAGTCTACATTTTTCCATACTTTATATTTTCTAAACATAGTTTCTATAATGCATATGGCATATTGTAAAATGACTTGCATCTTTTTTTTTTATTTTTATTTTTATTTTTTTTAATTTTTTTTTTCAACGTTTATTTATTTTTGGGACAGAGAGAGACAGAGCATGAACGGGGGAGGGGCAGAGAGAGAGGGAGACACAGAATCGGAAACGGGCTCCAGGCTCTGAGCCATCAGCCCAGAGCCTGACGCGGGGCTCGAACTCACGGACCGCGAGATCGTGGCCTGGCTGAAGTCGGACGCTTAACCGACTGCGCCACCCAGGCGCCCCAAATGACTTGCATCTTACTAAGCATCATCAAACTAAAATAAAAAAGTGTAGATCTAATTTATGTTTTGGGCCACATAAACAAGCAAAGAAATATGGATTCTATATCAAGCATTATGTGTGTGTATATGCACACATAAATTAATATATTAATATGATTTATGCCTAGAATATTAATTAAGAAAATTAACAATGCATATTACTATATTAATAAATTAGCATAACCATTTAATCTATCACATTAATTCTATGAATTTGCTATTACTAATACCAATATTATAAAAAGTACTCATAAACACAGCATGTTATTTTTCCTTTACTTGTCCAATGGGTAAAAAAACTCATTTTATAAAAAAGTTTGCAACTGGAATGAAAGTGTGTAATATAAAATTAACTTATAATTAAAGAGCACAAGAGTGGGTATTGGAATTAGTCAAACATATCCCTCTGAGAAGATACCAGGATATTTACTGGAAAATAGGAGTAGTGGAGAGCTCCCTTCTCTTATTCTTGGCCAACACAGAGTATCAGAAGGGATTTTTTTCTTACTCATATTACATAATAAAGGCCATATGTGAAAAACCTACAGCTAACATCATATCCAAAGTTGAAAAGTGGAAAGTCTCCCCCTAAGATCAGGAACAAAACAAGGATGTCCACTCTCACCACTTTTATTCAACATAGTACTGGAAGTCCAAGCCACAGCAATAAGGCAAGAAAAAGAAATAAAAGGCATCCAAGTTGGTAAGGAAGAAGTATAAGAACTAGAACAAACAACCTTAAAATTTTTATGGAACCCAAAAAATCCTGAATAGCCAAAGCAATCTTGAAAAATAAAAAAAATAGGAGGCATCACAGTCCCAGATTATAAGATAGACTACAAAGAGGTAGTAATCAAGATAGCATCATACTGGCACAAAAATAAACACATAGATCAACAGAACAGAATAGAGAGCCCAGAAATAAACCCATGATTACATGGTCAATTAATCTATGACAAAAGAGGCAAGAATATGCAGTGGGAAAAATACAGTCTCTTTTCAACAGTCTCAATTGTGTCAGAAAGTTGGATAGCTTCCACGTTGGATACATAAATATCTACGATTGTTATATCTTCTTGTTGGATTATTCCCTTTATGATTCTATAGTGTCCTTCTTTGTCTCTTGTTATAGTCTTTGTTTTAAAGTCTATTTTGTCTGATATAAGTACTGCTACCCTAGCTTTCTTTTCACTTCTATTTTCATGATAAATGCTTTTCCATCCCTTTACTTTCAATGTCCATACGTCTTTAAGTCTGAAATGAGTCTCTTATAGGCAACATACAGATGGGTCTTGCTTTTTTATCCATTCTGTCACCCTGTGTCTTTTGATTGGAACATTTAGTCTATTTACATTCAAAGTAATTATTGATGGGTATGTACTTACTGCCATTTTGTGACTTGTCTTATGGTTGTTTTTGTAGTTATTCTCTGTTCCTTTCTTCTCTTGCTATCTTCTCTCAGTTTGCTGGCTTTCTTTAGTGACATATGTGGACTCCCTTCTCTTTATTTTTTACATAGCTATTACTGGTTTTTGGTTTTTGGTTATCATTATGTTTGTATCTAAAATGTTATGCACATAGCAGTCTATATTAAGTTGATGGTTGCTTAAGTTTGAACCCATTCTTTACTCTGCTCCCTTACACATTTTTATGTGTATGGTGTTATACTTTACATCCTTTTATTTTATGAATCCCTTGACCAATTTGTATAGATATACTTAATTTTACTGCTTTTGTTCTCCCTAATTTTTTTAAAAAAATGTTTAACATTTATTTATTTTTGAGAGACAGAGAGAGGCAGATCATGAGCAGGGGAAGGGGAGAGAGAGAGAGAGAGAGAGAGAGAGAGAGAGAGAGAGAGAATCAGAAGCAGGCTCCAGGCTATGAGCTGTTTTATTAACACAGAGCCTGACGTGGGGCTTGAACTCACGAACTGCGAGAGCATGACCTGAGCTGAAGTCGGACCTCAACGACTGAGCCACCCACCCAGGCACCCCTGTTCTCCCTTTTATTACTCCTACTTAGGGTCTTATTTTTCACTCAAAGAATCCTTTTTAACATATCTTGTAGAGCTGGTTTAGTGATCATTAATTCCTTTAATTTTTGTTTGTTTAGGAAACTCTATCTTTCCTTCTACTCTGAATGATAGGTTTATTGGATATAGTATTCTTGGCTACAGGTTTTTTCTTTTAGCACTTTAAATCTATTAGGACACTCCCTTTTGGCTGAAAAGTTTCTGCTGAAAAATCATCTGATATCCTTATGTGGTTTCCCTTGTATGTAATGGTTTTCTTTCACTGATTTTATAGAGTTCTTTATTTGTCACTACTTTTTTGCCATTTTAATTATTATGTGTCTTAATGTGGACCTCCTTGGTTGATTTTGTTTAGGGCTCTCTACCTCCTGGATCTGTATTTCTGTTTCCTCCTCCAAATTTTCAGCTATTTTTTTCTTCAAGTAAATTTTCTGCTCCCCTTTCTCTCTCTTCTTCTGGGATCCTCATAATGCAAATGTTATTATTATGTTTGATGGTGTCATTGAGTTCCCTAAGTCTATTTTAATTTATTATTATTTTTTCTCTCTCCTGTTCAGCTTGATTGCTTTACACTCCTGTCTTTCAGGTCGCTGATCCATTCTTCTGCTTCCTCTAGTCTACTTATTCCATTTAGTGTATTTTTAACTTTATTTATTGAGTTTGTTATCTCTGATTGGTTCTTTTTATGTTTTCTTTCTCTTTGTTAGGGACCTCCTCACTGAAGTCTTCCATGCTTTTCTCAATTCTAGTGAGTATCTTTATGACTATAAATTCTTTATTAGGCATATTACTTATCCCCATTTCATTTAACTCTCTTGCTGTAATTTTGTCCTGTTCTTTCATTTGGAACATATTCCTCTGAATCCTCATTTTGTCTAACTCTCTGGGTCTGCTTCTATGTGTTAGGAAAGTCAGCTACATCTCTCTTGGAAGTAGTGGCCTCATGAAGAGTTCCTGTAGTGCCCTGCTGTGCAATGTCCCCTGCTCACCAGAACTTGGTGCTTCAAGGGTATCTCCTATTATGTTGTGTGTGCCCTAGTGTTATGGCTGAGTCTTTTTTGCCTTCAGTCTAGTCATCTCCAATTGCTCTTTTTGCCTGTTTTGGGCAGGGTTGGGTCCCTGTGTTGTTAGTGGGCTGGGCTGGGGCCGCCTTGGACTTGAGTTGAGTCAGACCAGGTTTTGCCAGAAATGCAGTAGCACCAAACTGTAGGGTGCTTCCCCTGTCTTGTCCCCCATAAAGTTTTCATTGATGGGTAGGACCAGCAGTCAGAGAAGATGTCTGCCCCTAACCCAGTGCTGGTGCCACAGTCAGACTGGTGTGTGTAGTTATCTTCCCCTCTCCCCAGGGAAGGAGTCACCTTGGGGTGGTGCTGGCCCCTGTTGGGGCTGTTTACATACTGCCAGGCTTGTGGCACTGCTTTGGTTGGGCTCCAGTCAAGAGTGTATTGAAGGGGGCAGGTCTACAAAAGAAGCATGGGTGGGGCACACTGTTAACAAATTAGGTAGAGAGTGTTGTCCCACAGGTATACAAATGCCTAAGCTAGGGGGTGGGGGAAGGAATTGGTGTCTGCCAGCTCTTTTGTTCTTGAAGTCTCCTAAAGACCCCTGCCCCTCTAGCACATGGTCTGAGATTAGTAAACAAATGTCCCTTCCATAAATCCCAGATGTTTTTCAAACTGCTGCTTCTATGCTGTATCTCCCTGGGGCTGTTTGTTGTGTTGTCCTTTTAAGGGTGGGGAGTCATTTTCCTATTGCCTTCCAGGCCCTCCCAGAGTGGGGTCTATTGACTTTTAAAGTTTCAATCCTTACACACTACAGATTGTAAGAATTACTGAAATTAGGCCCCCTCTGGTTCCCAAAGTCAAATTACAAAGATTCCTCTTCCTATGCAGGCTCCCTGTACCTGGGATGCCTGGTGTGAGGGTCTGTTACTCTTTGCTTTCCATGCCCAGGCATCCCTCCCTCCCATGGACAGTTCTCAAGGTCATTTAGCTCTTGACCATGTCTCTACCCTTCCTACTCTCTTCAATATGCCCTCTTCTCTACATTTATTTGTGGGGACTCTGTTCTGCCAGTCCTCAGGTTGTTTTCTGGATTATTTACACTGATGTGTGTGTTATCTAGTTGTATCTGTGGGATCAGGTGAGCCTAGGGTCCTCCTACTGTGCCATCTTACCCAGAAATCTTCAGTGTTTACTTAATTCAACATTTTCCTTACTGATTTATTGAAGGGTGGTACTTCCTTGATAAGGAATCATCAGGAAAAATGGTTAAGCACTTTGCTACTTCTAAAACAAGACTGCACTAACTATCCTTATGCAATATCAGTATTTTATTGGGCTTTTATGTCTATGAATAGATTCTCAAAGCTGGCATTGCTGGGGCAAAGGACAGGTTTGCATATTTGATATTTTAGAAAATATTAAGGGATTATTTTTAAAATGCTATAGTAAGTCTTTTGCCTTCCAGCAAGGTAGGAAAGGGTTTCTTGTCCTAAATCTGCAGAATCACCAGATGTAATCAAACTTAATCAAACCTTTGCTTATCTGTTCATATATGTATTGATCATTTGGATTTTTCTTTTTAAAACAATTTTCCTGTTCATAACCTTGCCAATTTTCTATGGTGGTGTTTTCTCTTTCTTATCAGTTTTTGGAGTTGCTGATATTAAGGACATTAATCTTTGCCCACTATATGAACTGCAAATATTTTTTCTCTAGTCATTAGTTTGATTTTTAACTTTGGTGGCATTAGTTCTACAAGCACTTTAGATTTTATATGGTCACATATATCTATATTTATCTTTTTAAATTTTTTCTTTACCTTTTAAAACAAAAATGGACTTCAGAAGGATTACTATCGAGGCTTCATATCCAAGAACACACTGTTTTCTATTCATTTGGACTGTGTTCTTTGATAAATCTGTGTTCTTAATTTCCCCCACAAAGATGTTATTGTTTGCTTGTGAAATTTATTTCTATGAATTTAATATTCCAATAACTAATTCAAATGTGTTTTTTTTTACCTTTTTTACTTTTTATTTTTTTACCATTTCTACCTAGTTGTTCCAGTGGAGAAAAAAGATACTGATTTATCTATATTGATTTTCTATACCTGCCATACTAGATTCTTCTATTAATTCTAATATTTTAAATATTATCTCCTGGATTTTACAAAAAATATGTACATTTTATCTGCAAATGAAGATAAGATTTGTTTTTCAAGACTTATTCTGGAGTTTGCATTAATTCATTAGCTATAATGGTACAGCTGTACAGTTATACACTACCCAATGAAGTGGCAAAAAGAATCTATAATGTGCTCCTATTTTCAAAGAAAGTTTTCCAGCATTCATATATAATGGTTGCAGTGGGTTTTGGTAATTAATTGCTACCATGTTTAAGGACTTCCATTCACTTCCTGTTCTACTTACAGGATTTTAGCTTTTAATTCATTGAGGCAATGGGATATATCACACAAGTCCTTGATGTTGACCATTTATGTATTCCTGGAATAAATCTTAGATGGTAATGCTAACCTGCTGGACTTTATTGAATAACACTTTATTTATAATATTTGTAGCTATTGTTATATATGAAATTCGTCTATAATTTTACCTGCCTTACCATTATCAGGATTTGGTTAAGCTTATGGTAGCTTTATCAGACTCACTGTGGAGTTTTCCATCTTTTGCATGATTGATAATTTCTTAAATAAAATAAGAACGATCTCATCTTTGAAAGTAGGTACAACCCATGGGAACTCCAACTCCATGTGAGGGCGGGCTTGTGCTGACTCATTTACAGTGAAGCTTATTCTTTTTTCTATCCATCTGGAGTCAATGTCAAGATTGAAGTTTTCCTCATCACATCCTTCTGAGGATGGACTTTATCCTTTTTTCATTGAAGCACAGACTCCATGTGTCCTATGTTATGTGGGGGTCTCTGTTCTGGCACCTCATGTTCACAGCCTCTTCTTCTACACTGGTTATAGCTCTTAAAATGGCGAGTTTTAGGTGACAAGGATATGCAAATGCCTAGAGGGTAGCCACTGGCATTAGTGTCCATCTCATGTTCCACACTCAAATCACACACAAGTTTTTGGCCTTGAGAATATTCCTTAATCTTTTGCATGTTCTACTAAGCATTTACAATGTTTTAATATTTTAGATGTCACTTTTACTTGTTTCATAGAGACATGATTCTCAGCCACCTTTTAGGGCCACCTTGTATGTGTTTCCTATTATCAATATACTATCTGAGTTTGTGTTTAAGCTTTATTGGATTTTCTATGTCTTTTGATAAGAAAATTCAACCTGTACACATTTAATGTATCAAAATTAAACTTGGTCTTCTTTCCGGTTTTTTTGTAAGTCATTGCTATTTCATCGTTTAACTTTTTCTTGTCTTTTCTGACCTGGTCAAACTGTTGCTGATTTCTTTCTCCCCATTGTTAATTTGGACATTCTACACTGCTTTTCTAATCCCACGGTTCAATTCCCAACTGTCAGAAATCAATCTATCTTTTTTATTAGCGCATTAATATGAAATAATTATAAGCTCCTCTCTCTCCCACATAAATCTGCTTGCTCACCCATCCCTCACACCCCCACCCACCCACAAATTTCATAGCATGCTTCTATCACCCCACGCTCCATGGGTGTCATGCCCCTTCCTAAATCCTGCTTTTGCTGAGATTGTTTACACATTTACTTTTAGTTTCTTGAACCATAATTATTTCTTTTTTTTCCCTCAAAAGTCTTATTTGGCATCTTTTTAAAAATCATCTTTCATTTGGATCTAATACCTACCTCTTTTCTTTCCTTGTCAGCTTCTCTGATCTACCTTTCCTTTTCTATTTCTCTGATACACTTGGGATTAGCATACTTGGGAGTAGTTTGCTCAGATAAATATCACAGGTTGCATACTCTCTTAAACCTTCTCTATCCAAAATGCATTTTTAACACGGACATGGCAATTCTGGCTGCATACAGATTCTTTCCTCTTAACGGTCTATACAAATATTGTTTCACTGCCTTCTATGTTCCAATATTATAGATGAATCATCTGATGCAGTGTATTTATCTTGTTTTCACATGTTATTTAAACTTGTTCAGAGGCTTAAAAAAAATTTTTTTTTTTTAATGTTTGCAACCAAGGAAGGTCACCAGCGTATGTCTAGGAATGTTATCTTTTTTTTTTTTTTCATTTCATCACCCTGAGATTTAGTGACTCTTTTTGGTCTACTGATTTATGCTTTTCCTCAATTGAGGAACATTTTTATATGTCATTTATTATTGCTTTTCTTCTATCCATTCTCTTTTTCCTCCAGGGGCTAATATGTTAGTCACATTGAAATGTCTAGTCTCTTTTGCTTTTTCCCCCTCATGATTTTTGTCATTTCCTTGATTGTTCTCCCCCCACTTGATCTCCTGTATAAATCATTCTTTTTTGGGGCACCTGGGTGGCTCAGTTGGTTGAGCATCAGGCTCTGGCTCAGGTTATGATCTCACGGTTCATGGGTTCAAGCCCCATGTCAGGCTCTGTGCTGAAAGGTCAGAGCCTGGAGCCTGCTTTGGATTCTGTGTCTCCCTCTCTCTCTGCCCACCTCCTGCTCACATTCTGTCTCTCTCTCTCAAAAATAAATAAACATTTAAAAAATTAAAAAAATAATTCTTTCTCAACATCAGCCACGCCCTTTTTCAGTTCATTTTTTGAAAATTTTAGCCAAAGTGTCAGAAAATTTGTTTTGTGCCTCAATTGCCAGTGCTTGAGACATTTAAAAAACAAAACAAAACCCTGCTATGTCTTCCATCAATCGTACTTGATTGGGAGACTCTTGTACTGATTCATCTTGGATTTCTGAGTTTCATCTTCAGTTTCTGGGTCCCTTTTATGAGAATAATTTTTCTTTGCTTGTTCATGACTACATGTTTGCTTGTTGTTTGCCCTTTATGCTTTCCTGAGCAATGATAAATGAGGAGTAGTAGGGGGCACTGCGGTTTTTGTGGTAAGTGACTTAACAACCCATGGCCCCTCTGATGGGCATCAAGGAGGGAGCTGCCCCATGTCAGGACTCTCATGGACTGGTGGAATCCATTTCAAACCCCCTCTATCTGGAAGTAATACAACTTCTAGCAAGGCTCCTTTTCTGGCTCATCAAAGTCAGTGGCATTCTTCTGGCTCTCTCTGGACTACAAGTGACTACAGTGGGCAGGTATAACTTCTTCACAGGGTCAGGCCCAGGCAACAGAGGACCCAAATCTCTGAAATAAGTCCTAATAAATGGATGAGTCTTTTCCAGCCCAGGCTTGTAACAATATGAAAAAGTCCTCCAGACACTTGGGGGATCCCTGGAGAAACTGAAACACAGCCATGTGTGTCCTAAAGGTCCAACGTGCAGCCTGACCTGGCTGTCGTATTAGCAGAGTGAGCAGTGACAGGAACCCACACATCCATCTCTAAGCTTCACCTGTATTTTCAGAGTTTCATTCCAAAGGAAAGAATGAAATCCATATCAAAGTGTTTTTTTTAAAAAGTAGGCAACTAGTAATAAATACCTGAAATATGTCCAAATAGATAATCAAATTATATATAAACACAATTAATCACTTTAGTAACTTTGCATTTGCTATCAAAAAGACAGATGGTATGATCTCTTTAAAAGATCATAATTCATAATTAAATATGCACCCGGATCCATTTGGATTATTATTTGCTTAGTGGGGAAACTTACATGCTTTTCAAACCTACTAAGAGCCACTAGAAAAAGATTTAGCAAATTGTTATGTGATTATATGTAAGTACTATATTCCCACTAATTTTCCTACTAGAGTTCCTGATTTCAATACTCACGTGATCAATACCTCATTTTTAACATAATTTGTTAATTATTATAATCTAACATTCTAGTTCTGAAAAACAGTAATCCCAAAGTGGTAAATTTTTGTGAAAAATGTGATAAATGAAAATATATGTAACTTGTAACTATGGGTTATTCTGGTATAGGGAAGAACTACGTCAGGAACTAAAAGAGGGGTTTAGAAAAATTAAATTAGCTTACATGCTCATTGGCTATTTTAGCTAGAGGGTTTAGTGCCAAGATTTCACTTCAGAGGAATGTAACAGTTTAGTAGTATCAGAGGCAGGGGAAAGCTATAGCAACCCTTCTCAGTGGATGGCACAAGCTTGTGTTGGTGAACTGAGCCTTGACAATAGCCGGACAGGGGAGGAACTTGCCAGGGCATGCTGTTGGCCATACACAAGGGCTTTCTGCAGAACCCAACTACTTGGAAGAACTGCCCATAAGAATCATCTAGAAATGCGTCCAGTCTCGGACTTTCTATAAATCCCAGGCAGTCAGCACTGCAACCCATGGAAGGGTGGGCCCCCACTTGCCATTCCTGGCCGGGGGATGCACTCACTGTTGCTGTGGCGCCTCGCTCTGCAGCCCCCACATGGACAAGGCACCCTGGGACCCTTCCTCTGGCTCTCATCTTTGCAGTACATTACACAATGTGTGAGTGCTTACAAGTTGAAACTCACCTTCTTTTTTAAGAGGGAAGGTAAGACTTGTTAAGAGTGCGATAAACTCTCCATAAACATTCTTGTCAAATTACTTGAAACAACTTGGAAATAATGCATGAAGAAAACAAAATATTTCTTTCTCCTTATAATTTTTTTAAATCAGTGTTTTTCAATCTTTTTTTCTAATCACCCCCTACTCCCCAACCAGGAGTCATTTTAGATATTTTCTTCCCAATCACCACCCCATATGGAATTTTAATATCAAAGATATATATATATATATATATATATATATATATACACACACACACACACACACGTCATGTACCTATCTCTGCTCTATAAATAGAAAATTAAGAATTTTGGGCCTCTCTAAGAACCAATTTTTACCTCTTTAGAGGTGTTTTCACCCCTGTTGAAAATGCATACTCTATAGATATATCTGGTTTGATGTCACCATGGCAGAGTTTAACTAACATTTTCAGGAATGCAGGTGTATGAGTTCTTTAAGCATCACATTCCATCACTTCTCCAAATTTTCATTTTGTAATAACAATAATGGAATTTAATATGTACTGTAACAAACCCTCTTGTCCTAATGAATATTACCAGTAATGAAGTTCAGATTTAAAAATTAAAAGACTTGTTTTAAGAAACAGTATTACATTTGTTTCCAGGAAATATTTTTTTCGGGTGAAAAGTAGGAGAAATTAATTTAAAATGCTTGTTTTCTAAAAGAAGTTGTAATTGGATTTGTGAGACTAGCAGGTAAAACAGGAAGATGACTGCCAAATTTCTGAAGCTAAGGAGAAAAATAACCACGTGGAAAATGACATGCATAATATAAATGCAACAATAGAAATCATTTTGCCCTTTTAATTCGATGAATAATGTATGACCATTTATAGGTGACAAATTATAAATGAGCTGATGGTACCGTACAGGTCTGAGAAGATAAAATGGTAGAGATACCACCCACATATAGGAAAGATATTTGAAATATATCATCCAAGATTTCTGTTGTGGTCTCTATTTCATACTTTCAAAGAAACATAACGGATATTATGAGAAAATGAAGGCAAATTTGTCACAAAAAAAGATTATAGGACAAAAATGAGAAATTCAATTCAGGTAACCTATTCTCCTAAATGAAATACAGATTAAATAACACCAAAATAAAGGATTATTTGCATCATTCTACAGGTGTCTGTAAATCACCTGCTCTTAGTCTACAGTGTTCTTTCAGTATTCTATATAATTAAAGAGCAAACTTTTGAAAAGTCACTGAATAGTAGAAAATGTCATTATTATATGATTTTTCACCTAAAAGGGTACTTACTGTCCACGTCCATTGGAAAAAAGGACCAGAAAAGTTATTGCCAGCAGAAAGTTATTTAATGAAGTTTTCCAAAAAGGAAATTAAACTTCACGATAATCTGAAATCATAACTGCTGTTATGGCAATGAGTTACTTTCTTAATTTGGTCATTTCTTGTGATTAATGAGCTGAAATATGAGTGTCAGATTTTGTTGGAACTAAAACAAATGGCTCTTTCATTTAATGTCATTTTAACAAATATCATAAAGCCAGATGTCCTCAGAGGGACACAGAATTACTTTTCTAGAAAGTGTGATTCCACACTTTACAAAAGCCTTTCTGCTTCAAGCACACGGCTGTCATAGGAAAACAGAAAACCGAAGAGATATCCCGGAGTTCTAAACAAGGCAAACGTCTCTCCTGAACAGAAATGCAACAGAGACTTCACTGCTCACTTCATTGTGCTTGCTCTCCCATCAGTTGGTGACTTTCTTAAGAGAGGAATTCTGTTAAAATTGTTAATCTTCTATGCATAACATTGTGCTGATAAATTTCTATTAATGGTACAGCCTAATGGATACGCAGATATGTTTATGTATTTTTACATAACGAGGAAAGTATTGTTCAAGTTTTATTACTTGATGAGAATATCCAATTTAAAATATAATTACGTTCATTATAAAAATGTGATTTTACATATAATATGTATTGTGTTTGGTCAGAATTAAAAATGAAAACTCTTACAGAAGAGAGTAAATTTACCTTTTTATGTTTATACATAGACTAACAAAGAAAGAGACTTTTTTCCTATTTCTTAACTAATTTTAAACTTAGGCTAACTGGTCCAAAGTAGCAAAACTGGTATCCAGCTGTAGAATGGAAGCTGAGGAGCTTAATGTATGCTTAAAAGATATTTCGTAGACTGCAAGTTGACTTTCATGGGTACAATGGTTCATTTTGGATTTTGGAAATTATCCTGGATTATATGGGAACTTGAGAAATTATTTCTCTGAAAGCTCAGGGCCTTTTCTGATCTATTTTAAAAACAAACTTTCCAACACATTACATAACGCTATTGCCTTAAATACTGGATCACTATAAGTCCATAAACTTGAATTTCTGTTATTATAGCTATTTTAAGAATCAAATGGGATAATGAATTCCTTTAAAACAGCAACATAATAGAATCTCCCTGAAAATAGCAGCTATTATTGTTGTTAGTATATTTAAATTTAACACATAAAGATGTCAGTTGACATACTGTCTGTTTCTATAGCTTAAATGAAGACTGAGCCTACTGATTATTTTTGTAAATACAGTTTTGTTTTGTTTTGTTTTGTTTTTCTCAGAACACTACCATTCTGAGCCCACACTCACTTTTGTACAATAATGGTAGAGTTGAGTAGTTGAGACAATGTGTGGCCTGAAAAGCTTACAGTGTTTACTATCTGGCTCTTCAAGAAAAAGTTTGCTGACCCGGACTTAAAGCTCCAACTGTCCTTGTAAACTTTTTAAAAAGAGAGTATTTTATTAAAAAAGAAAGTAATTTTGATTAAAATAATTTATGAACATTCATTTTAAACAAATGACTTTGATTCATGTAGAGGTTTCTGATATAAGAAGAGATACTACAATTTGAATAAAGGCCAAACATGCTTTGGGGAAGTTCAGATACCCAAAATCAGTCAGTAGAAGTGGAACAAATTCTGAATGCTTCAAGTTCAAGAATAAAGCAATGTCCACATGGTTTTAAAGTGAACTAAGTCACTACTACCTAGTTTACCAAAATCAAATTTATTTTCAGTGGTTTGGGAAGGGGGCAACAATTTGTAGACACATAACAAACAGATTCTGCTGTAGAATCCTACCCGGCTGGGTTTTTTATTAAAAAAATTTTTTAATACTATATACAAAAACAAATGACAAGGATTTACCAACTAGACCTGGGCTCTCCCAATGCACTTAAATAGTATCAGTATCTATATTAAATTGTTTGAAATTTTGTTGGCATTTCATGATCATAAATTAGCTAACACACATAAATACATTAGGGAAGAGATCAAATTTATATGTGGAAAAATTAGGTAAAATTTACCAGAGGATTCTGTTCTATTCCTATGTTCCCAGGGGATGGCCTAGGTGTTTATCCTATGGGGCTGATTTAGTGACCAAGTTCCAACCCTGGGCTACATAAGAAATGTTAATGTAATCTCCAATATCCAGGACTTCTTCACCAGCAGATACAACTCACTCCAGAATGATTAGCATAGTCCCAATCACCAGTAGCCATTTCTGTTCGGATTCCCAGGCATTTTGTCATCAGCCTTTTAACCTCTGGTTCTAAGACTATTGTGTAGTTCTTCCACCTCACCTATCTTCCTACCTCTCTCTAGCCAGAGCCTTTAATTAACCTTTGGGTCTCATTCTATGTTAAGCAATTTCTTCTACATTCTCTCATCCCCTTTCACTGAATTCACTGAATCTGCTTCCTATGTCCTTGCCTCAGCTGGTTCTATTACAAATGTATGGCTTTCTCCACAGCCCTTTCCAGAAGAGGATGCTCATGCTCCAATATCCCATACAGCCCACGCAGGATAGCATATGGATGACGAAGAGATGCCCAATCCATTACCCTTCAACACTCCTTTGAGGTGTATTCCAACAGGTTAAGATGTCCTCTCACCTGACTCTCCCTGTGTCTGCTGTCCATTAATTTATCCATCAGTCCCTTCTACATGCCCCTGACTACACTCCTTCTCCAAGAACTGGCCTCACACTGAATGACTTCAATGTCATTGTGAAGATTCAGCCGACACCTTAGTTTGATAGCTCCCTGCCATCTTGCCTTAACTCCATCATTATGTTTGAGCCACTCATACCCATATAACACTCCATATTTTGGATTTAGTTTTCCAGGATTATTCTGAAATCCTAAATCTTGGATCCCACTCTATGATCACAACCATACCTTCGGGCTCTCTCAGTTCCACCAGCCTGAAAAAATTCCAAAGCTGGCTCAGGCTGAGTGTTGCCTTTCTCCCCTTTATGCAAGACCTTAAAAAGGGACACATCTGTCTATATTGGCATCATTATGAATTTGTAGCCTCAAAATTCAGCTGGGTCTTCAGCACTGCAATTGATGTATCTTTAATTTACTTTTCTTTTTTTTGCATTCTCCACAGTATCCACTTCCTCTTTCTTTCCTCCATGAGCTTCCCATTTTATAGTCTTGTTATAAGGCTGGACACAGACCTTTCTTCCTACTTCAGACAGAAGTCACTTCATTGGGATTCCTTCAATGTTCGATCCTTGTGTTACAAATTCACCTGCAAATATTATTACTGGTCCATGTTTCCCTGTGCTTTTAATGACAATCCAATCTTTGTGTGCTGGATATGCAGCAAAATTATACCAATTTTTCAGGTGTCAGGCTGGATATCATTTCTTCATGCGCCTCTGTCATTGGTACTCCACAGCATAAAACAGTTACTGCTTACTGTCTATATTTCTTGCTAAACTGTAAGCTCCATATTCCACACAGCAATTAGGCAGCATCAAACCACAGTGAAAGTTTAATACAAATGATATTTTGTTACAGGCAACAAACCTCCATGAAGAGGGAAATTCATAAGTGACTCCTTAAATGTTTCTCGATACCCAAACAGATATTACCATTCAACAGGTATACGCCATCAATTTTTTCCGAAAAGTTTACGTGTGGGGGGGATTGAATTTGTATTAACAAAATCCATTTTTAAATGTTCTGGGAGAATTCTGGATATCTTAGAGAACTCAACTATATGGCAAATTGATTTTTTACATGGAAAATTCTTTTATAATAAAAATAATTGAATTACTATTTTTCTGCTTTTTAACTTACTTTTTCATATACTGATTTCTTGAAGTGTAGTTCAGGTGTATATAAATACCTCACTTAAAAAGACACATGGATTCTAAAGAGTTATACGTCAATCAATTTTTCCAAAAATAGGTAATCATTCAACTCTGAGATATATTTTAGAAATAATTTTTCATAATAAAAAAGTAGTCTCTGGACATTATTAAAATGTATTAAAATATTAACAAAGTTACTCAGTCAATAAGAAGTACTATTACAGGGGCAGCTGAGTGGCTCAGTCGGTTAAGTGGCCGACTTCAGCTCAGGTCATGATCTTGCACTTCGGTGAGTTCGAGCCCCGCATTGGACTTTGCGCTAACAGCTCAGAGCCTGGAGCCTGCTTTGAATTCTGTGTCTTCCTCTCTCTCTGTCCCTCTCCTGCCTGCGCTCTCTCTCTCAAAAATAAATAAATATTAAAAAAAGAAAAGAAAAGAAGTACTATTCCAAAACTCTAGTGTAATATGTAGTGTGCTAGAAAATGCTTATTTAATCACTAAACCTACCTGCTCCTGGCTTGACATCATTAGTGCAGGTGGGGACTCCTCAGTTTCTACAAAAGTTAGCTGTGTTATCAGAATTTCCCTCCTGCCCTCTCCTAGGTATTGTTGAGCTGACTTGCTTATTTACAGTCTTCTGAATCTGTGCTTGCTTACACTGAGTAGGGAACAGTCTAACACAACTTGAGAAAGGGAGTGACAATGAGAGGTGGATATGAAAACAGCAAGTTCCAGAGAGTAAGATGCAGGGCAAAGGGGTTACCTTGGCAATGTGAAACTGTGGGCAAGATTACTCGGTCTGAGGGCAACACAAAATGAGCCAGGCAGCATGGTGACCAAAGAAACACTTACGAAGAACACAGTGAATCAGCTTTGGCCAAAGTCAAGTAATTCACAAATGGTTTTTCCTTTTCAGATTTATAAAAAGTGCTATCTGAGGTTCACCTTTACCTTGAAAAGTCATCTGCATCCAAGTGAGCCACTTACCTCTGCAAGATAGAACTCGTCGTACTGCCTCCTGAAGCTTTCCCCTTTGTGGTAGTTGCTGGCAGCAACTATCACATCCACCGTCACCATGCTCAGAATGAACATGTGGAAAACTGATGACCGCATCATTTGCTGAGGAGGCAAAACAGATAAACTCTTAACAAGGAAAGCAACCGCTCTAGGAAGTCGCCTCAGTTTTATAGATTAGAAAATCGAGGCTCAGTGAAGTTAAATAACTTTCCCACTGTCACACAGTATTGCAGGTGGTGCCGTGATGTGGACCCAAGTCTACTGCCTACACTGAGATGAAATAATTAGGCATTCAAAGCTAATGACTGTTATGATAATGACTGTCATGAATTGAACGCTTACTATGTTCCAGGCCATACTAGAAGCGTGTTATTTACTTTATCTCTTTTGATCTCCACCATAGCCCTACACAGCAGGATATATTACTTGCTTTTCCCAGTGATTTCAGACAGAAAAAGTCATTTGTCCAAGATCACACAGCAAGTACACAGTAGAAGTGGGCTCCCTATCCAATCAAGTCTATGTAAAGTCCATTCTGGGACCCACTGCCCCATCAGTGGGGTAGATGATATATGAAAGGAGAGAGTACAGGCCGAAGGCCTTGGGCAGCAAAAAAGGAGAGAGAAGCTGGCCTGTGGAAAGGACCTGAGTGCAAAACAATAAACCACTAAATCCCATCCGTTGGTGCCAAATGCCAGAGACGAGCACCACCATGTGTTAAGGCCTTGTTGCTTCCTGGCATGTTAGGGACACAGATTCTTACATTCGACCCGACTTGAAAAGTCTTCAATCTTTGCAACTAAAAGAACCTAACCAGAGCAGAACCTGGAGATGGGAAAGGAGAAACAGGACTCAGGACTGCTTCCTCTGAGTACTGTGAGTCCAGCTGTTGTCTTATGCATCCATATATGTGACCGTACATGGCCTTTGTCACCCTATGCTTGTCTATAAGGACATGGGCTCCCAGCCAAACTGCACACAGTGGAAATTCCACCACTTACAAGTTCTGTTGCCATTGGCAAGTTAGCTAAGCCTCTCTGTGCCTCAGTTTTCTTATTAGTCAAGTGGAGATAACAGCGGCCAGTCCAAAGGTTGTTACCGTTTTAAAGGAGTCAATGTCGGTAAAGTGCTTAGAGTAAGTGCTAGCATATTATAAGTGTTCCAAAAAGACTTGCAATAAAAATAAATGCAGTTCTGTGAATCAGGCATTTTTCTGTCCAGGAATGGGAAATTAATTGTCCAAAGTCAAAGAATTAACTATGTTGTGTATTTGACTGAGTCCAGGACCAAGAAAGATAAATAAGAGTGATAAAATCTATTAATTTGAGAGATGTCAGAGCCAAGGGAAAAGCAGATATTTCGTAAGGTTTTGTGTCCCCATGAATTTGGAGGCATTCTTACATCCATGTGACTTTGACTTTATCCTATAGGCAATACAAAATCAAATTCCAGAACTGACAACCAACATATGTAAGTGCACATCAATTTGCTTGCAGGAACTCCTGACCTTCATAACACAGATAAGCAAATCACTTGGCAAGTTTCTATTCTCATCAGTATTTTTATTGTTATTTTGTCTTTCTTGAATTGTGAGACTTAAATTCCATAACTATTATTCCTTTTCTATATTCTTTTCAACATAATGTTCTATTAAAAACATTTCAACGGATTTCTACTTTATCCGCATGACAGAAAAGCCACAACTCTCTCTTTCTATTTTCCTTAGCTATGGATTTGTGTCTTAAGTAAACTGTTATTACTGAAAGATCCAAACAAAGCTTTTAGCCATGGCTGTCAAAAAACTTTTAAATTGGTTTTGTAACTGTCACAGCTTCACTTTGGTGCTGTCATTATAATTAGGTTGTTTTTTGTCTGAGTGTCTACGTGTCCCTGTTGGTACAGAGTCATTAAAATAATCACTTACAATGGATTTTGATACACTATAATCACCATTGCTTAGCTGACTTTCTCCAAAGTAATGACTTTCAAATATTAAATAAGAATTAAGGTGATCTGTATGTGCGGTAGCTAAATCTGAGTATTAGAACCAGCGACTCTAGCTTTGAAGTGAGGGCTGGTGACACGGTCCACTTCAGCTCAATTCAATCCAACCAGCGTTTGAAACTGGCTGTCACTTTCCTTAATGCAGAGGCCCGGAAACATCACATTTAGACTCAATGCTTATATCTATAAGACACTCCAAATTTATACTCTTCATTTTTTTTCTTTTTTTAAAAAATATTTATTTTGGAGAGGGAGAGCACAAGTGGGGAAGAGGCAGAGAGAGAGGGGACAGAGGATCTGAAGCAGGCTCTGCATTGACAGCAGAGAGCCCGACGCAGGGCTTGAACCCACAGACTGCAAGATCATGACCTGAGTCAAAGTCTGACACTTAACTACTGAGCCACCAAAGCACCCCAATTTTTTATTTTCTTATAAAAATGAACATAAAGGGAAATGTTAAAGTTGAGTCAGAGCCACAACATATTATGTAACTTGAGATTTTTCAGAATTATTTAATATGGATGTGGGTATATATACATATATAAACATACATATACATGTGTGTATATGTTTCTATACATATATGTATATATTTTTATATATAATAAAAGACTCTTTGGATCCTGCATGCACATTCAATTTTTTAAGGTTGTCTTCAATTGCAATGTCACCTTGGTTTATATATATTTTTTTTTATTAAAATTTTTTTTTCCAACGTTTATTTATTTTTGGGACAGAGAGAGACAGAGCATGAACGGGGGAGGGGCAGAGAGAGAGGGAGACACAGAATCGGAAACAGGCTCCAGGCTCTGAGCCATCAGCCCAGAGCCCGACGCGGGGCTCGAACTCCTGGACCGCGAGATCGTGACCTGGCTGAAGTCGGACGCTTAACCGACTGCGCCACCCAGGCGCCCCAATATATTTTTAAAAAATCATACAGGTTTTCCATATATTCTTAGCTTGGCTTTGATCCAAGAAATACAATTTCTGTATGCAACAATTGGAATTACCGAAATACAAGTAAGAGACTATAGCAAAACCGTCCCCAAGGCAGCAGTATCTGGCAGTAACACTCAGGAGTCTTACTACCCAGACTGTGGTCCCTGAACCAGGGGCTTCCTGGGAGCATATTAGAAATGCAGGTTCTCAGGCCCATCGCAGACCTGCTGTATCAGAATCTGCATTTTTAACAAGGTCGCCAATGATTAATGTGTGTATCGAAGTGTGAGAGGTTCTGTTGTAGAGGATCTCCTTGAGCAGCAGTTTAAACTGGGTGACCTATAATTTTTTTTTTTTTTTTTTTTTTACAAATTTACAATTTCATGACTCTAAAAAGTCTATAATCACTGATTAGAATAGAACACATACTGGCTGGAACATTATGGTAATATGTTAGGATACACCATCACATCCCCCCTCTCCAACCCCAAGATCAAAAACCAACTAAACCAGGTTCATGAAGACAAAAGTATGTGTTGACTTTTCAACCATTTGTGGGGAGTATTATGAAGACACCATCACAGACTCATAAAGTCTAGGAATGCAAGTGGTGTCTAGAGTCTGGAAAAGGCAAGAAAGTGCTTTCTTCCTTGTATCTCCAGCAGTAATGCAGCCTTCCTGACACCTTCATTTTAGCCAGCTGAAACGTACTTTGGAGTTCTGACCTATAGAACTGTAAATAATGTGTTGGTTTAAGTCAATAAATTTGTGGTTATTTGTTACAGCAGAATAGGAATCTAATGCAAATATTGTTCATGACTTTGACATACACCAGTTCAAATTGTCTCCTATGGCATCTGATTGTAGAGAACACCAGTGCTACAAAACTCTACTGCACCAAGGAGTTGCACCCAAGGAGATATGCCAGTAGGGGTCTCTGTAAAATTCATTACTATAGATTTAAACTCATCATGGCAATAAAAGTTTACGTTTTGTTTGTAACGCGTTCCAGAAACACGGAATGAGACAATGGGTCTGCAGCAATGATACTGAGTCACGCCTCAAGTGGAAGGACAAGAAAGGTCACTTTATATTATTAGTTCTGAGTCCTACCGTGAAAGGAATGTTCTCAAGAGACTGAAGTCTACCTCGAATATGAATAGGGATCTGCACTCAACCAACAAGATGTATCAACAAGGGCTACCATTTGGGTGCTTGGTTAGTGGCAAGTTTTGGTGTAAGCATATTGCACACCTCAATGCACTGCATGTAAAAATTTCATTTAATCCACAACCCTGTGCAGTAGGTGTTTCATTATCCCTTTTCACATACGGAGAAAGGATAAGGGAAAGATAAGTAGGCTTCCACATTCCTAGAGGTAGAAGGTAGTCTCAGATATTTTGAGCCCAAAGTAGGTGCTCTCTTCCCTTCTAACAATGCCTCCGACGTGGCTCTACATACTCCAGAAGAAAAAACAGCAGCTCCCCTGCTAAGTGTTTGTGATTAAATAGAGGGAACAAGTTTGCGAACCTTATATTTGAAAGTTGAAGATGATCTGTTCCTTACAGAAGGGTGTAAGATCGCCAGTGTGGGAAAAAATGTCGGTTTTGCAGACAGGCTGAGCTGAGTTTGCATCTGGGCTCTGTGCATGAGTAAACCTCTCTGTGACTCAGTTTTCTTACATGAGAAATAGATGTCAGAGCACCTACATCTCGAGGTTATAACATGACTATAAGAGAGACTATTTAGTATAGAGTCTAGCCTGAAGCAGGCATCTTGCACTCAAGATTCTTGTTATTTGTAACTGTATTTGAAAACACTGGAAGGGGGGCGCCTGGGTGGCTCAGTCGGTTGGGTGTCCGACTTCGGCTCAGGTCATGATCTTGTGGTCCATGAGTTCGAGCCCCGCGTCAGGCTCTGTGCTGACAGCTCAGAGCCTGGAGCCTGTTTCAGATTCTGTGTCTCCCTCTCTCTCTGACCCTCCCCCGTTCATGCTCTGTCTCTCTCTGTCTCAAAAATAAACGTTAAAAAAAAATTAAAAAAAAAACAACAACACTGGAAGGATCTAAAGGTAGAGATACAATTAATCGCTTGTGGTGAAAGTGAGAAGGTACAACATGAGAAATCAAGTGGGGGAGAGAACTAACCTTCAGAGGAAACATGGATGTGTATAGACTTTCGAAAAGGTCTTATGCTATCCCAGTTTTTGGCCTGACTACTTCATAGGAGCTATTTCTATTAATTTGTTCAGGAATTTTGCTTATAAAATAGTGCCATAAAGATTCTGAAGACTGTGCAGGCAAACATCCAACAAATCAAAACTGTGGCCTTTGAGGCCGCAATAAGGATAAATTAGGATAATGAATAGTACAGCTCAGAAATCAAATCTTTCTTTAAATTGCTGCTTGAGAGAATAAAATATACTACTTGGTAAACACATTTCAGGCACTGAACATTGCATCAGCCATGTACTAAAAACTGTGTTTTAATTAGATTTCAAAGTAAACATATTTGGAGAACAATGCAATTACCAGATGAAATTCTCAGAAACCATCCTGCATATGCAGCCATGAGCATACGAACAAGAACATAACGTAAAAGACCAAGTGCATAATACATCTCTCCTGTGCGTGCGGTACATTTTTTGCTTCCTGTATTTAGAAGACATCTGGATACATGTTACTTCTATCATCAATATACAAAATAATGCTGTCCAATATAAAGAATTTGTATTAAAAAAGCAAATATATTTATATCAAGACTGAAAACAGACCCAGCAGATGTCCTTAGAAACTCTGCCTTTCCCATCTGCCTGCCCCTGGCATGTCCCTGGAGAGCCAGATGATAGAAGGAAATCCACCAGTGACTTCTCTCAAAGGTACTAAACATCTGTGATACCTGTGAATACAGGTCAAGTCCTGACTGGGCTGCTTTCTTTCCTGGACAGTAAGCTGGGTAAGAGAAGCTCACAGAAGCCAAATTGTGGAAAGAAGGAAGAGTTTAGTTTTCGTCTCTTGGCCAGCATGAGTATAGCTTTCCCTCTACTCTGTAAGAGTAAGGTTAGATGTTAAATCACTAATTGCCACACAAATATCTATTACTGTTACCAACATTTTTCATGCCAACTCCAGGCTGTATAACCCAAACCAGATTTTGACGAGAAGAAATACATGCCCAGTAGAAAAGGAATGCCACTAAGAGGAACTATAATGCTAAGCCAGTGACTGAAATTTCTTTTAGCCTGTGTGGCAGAGCCTGAAGTTGAACCTACCTCCTGCATCCACAACCTTGGTAGCGCCCTCCCACTCTGACTCTGGACTTAGCCATGTGACTTGGTTTGTTAGTAGGACAACAGCAAAGGTGACATGAACAGAGACTTAGAAAATAGCTGTGGGTTGAGACTTACTCTCGCAGCTCCTCACGTTCTCCAGGCAGGCCTGTTGCATGGTGGTCATGGGCCCTGTCTTCCCCTTTGCCCCAAAAGTCTGCTGTGCCCCAGAAGCAGAGATGGTAGCTCATGAGTTAGCTGGGGGTGCTGGCTGACTGCAGACACAAGATGAGCCTGGCTTTGACCAGCCAAGAGCTCAGACTAGCAGCTGAGCCACAAATTTGTGAGCAAAAATTAGTGTCTGTTTTATAAGCCATTAAGTTTTAGGGGTGGCTTGTTGTTTAGCAAAAGCCAACTAATACACCCATCAAGCCTGTTGCCTCAGGCACAGAGCTAGTGACATTACTTAGTCTATTAGCATCGAAGTGGGGCCAATACGAGTGGTTCTCATTGCTGGAATAGAAATGTGTCATTCTGAAAGGGCGATCAAGAAAGCGTGTGGCTTCTTCAAACTCTCTCTGTCTTCCCCCCATAGTGACCTTGGAAACTAGGTGCTTCAGATGGGCTTACCAAAAATTTTACCATATATATATGTATTTATATACCACATATATATTTTATATATATATATATATATATATATATATATATATATATATATCAATGTCATGTTGTTAATTTGAAATTGGACATAGTGGGAACAGGTAACACCATGGAAACTAGCGAATGCTACCAATCCGGACTCTCCCACTTCAAGATGCCTGTTAAACATTTTAAACATTTGCAAGCACACCACTGCCCCTATGCCAAGCTGCCCGAGCCCTCTGGCACCTCCTCATTGCTCTAGGCTGGAAGGGATATATATTGTGTCATTTTGATACTTAGAGACCCAGCATGACCCATAATGCCAAGGGCACTCACATATACCCTCTCACTCTTGATCCTACTAAGATGTATCAATGCAAGGTAAGTAAAACAAATTAGGACACTTAAGTTCAAGTAATATAATCTTGTTTCAAGTAATACAGTTGTCTATTTGCATATTCCAAGGAGCTGCACCATTCTCTCCTGGGCACAACAGGACCCGGGGTGATGACCGGCTGGGGAGGTACCGCACATATTCCAGCAATAGGCCTCCATCAGTGATAGTCACCTGGGCCATTCCTTCCTCACAGTCCTCTGATTCTGACTCTCAGCCAATTGTAAGTGCAATGCCAGAGTGCAGAAACCAACATTTTCTAATTTCTCACGAGTGCTACACAGGCCATATAGTTACTACACAAGTCTCACCAGATGTGACAAAAGGTGCTTAGCCATCAGTAGGGTTGTGAATTTCTCTTTGTCTTCATGAGTACTCTAGTGAGAAGTTAGGAAGGTCCACAACACGGCCGCTAGATAGGGGACACTTAAACTATGATGATTTTAAGTTCTTTGGGCACTTTCATTGACATTCCCATAGCTAATTAAAATGTCTATATGTAGAATCACTTGAAATTTACTTGTATGTGTTTACTTTTATTTTTAGTATTAAATGGTGGGTAAATGAACATAAAACTTTTGTTTTAAATTCAAAATGGAAACCACAAGGGGCTCCTGGGTGGCTCAGTTGGTTAAGCGTCTGACTTTGGCTTAGGTCATGATCTCGCGGTCTGTGAGTTCAAACCCCGCGTCGGGCTCTGTGCTGACAGCTCAGAGCCTGGAGCCTGTTTCAGATTCTGTGTCTCCCTCTCTCTCTGACCCTCCCTCGTTCAAGCTCTGTCTCTCTCTGTCTCAAAAATAAAAATAAACGTTAAAAAAATGGAAACCACAAATTCAACAATGAATTTAAATAGTGGTCATGTTAAATAAACTGCAGATTTAACACAGTGAAGGGCTTAGGTTGGTACATTTGATGAATGCAGAATTAAACAAATATTTTTGAGCTATATAGTATCTTGAAGTGGGAGATTCATTTTGAGATATTTAAATTATTTAGGGAAGAGAGAAAAACAAATTTGAGGGATTGAAAAAATACTAAAGAATTATACCAACTATGAAATGACAAGTTTTTTTTACTCTGTCCAAACCTGTCGCCAGCTGTAGGGTAAAGAAGGATCACAGGGCTCCTTCAAACCCTTCAACTGCACTCATTGTGCTGAACACTGAGAAAATGCATAGCAATTTAAAATCCCAACTGAAGACCTTATGGACAGGACTGGACGGTTGCTTATTTAACCCCAGAAATCAAGACTTAGAAGAAGAACAACGTATCCTTCATTTCTTCTAAAGGTGACAATGTAACAAATATTTGATGGAAAATTGTCTCTAAAGACTGTATTATGAATGCCTGGCATAAGTTAGTAAAGGTCTCCCGATTAATATAAATGTAAATACCGAAGAATCATGGGACTTATTCAAACTGGAAGATGAAAATATACAACAATATAGGAATTTAGTTTCGAATAATCTGAAACACAAATAATTTTAAAGATGTTTTGAATATTTCTTTCTTCCAGTGAGGCTCAAAAATCAAAGAGGCAAAACAATTTGGTCAACAGAAGGTAAATAAGTAAAAATAGTATTAATGATTTTATCTTATTTTTTATTATGTCTGGTCTCTATTCTGGATATGATTATTATTTGAAGTACATCTACAGTCTATTTATGTATGTAAATATTAGGATATCTACTTAAATATATATAAAATATTTAGAATTGAAAATCTGCACAATTGCCTCCCCTCTTTAGTTAATTTGGCTATAACTGATTTCAAGACTATAATCAGACTCTCAATTAAATTCTTTAAATGTTTTATTTATTTTGAGAGAGAGAAGGAGAGGGAGCAAACAGTAGAGGGACAGAGAGAGTGGGAGGGGGAATCATAGGCAGGTCACACACTGTCAATGCAGAGCCTGATGCAGGGCTTTGTCCCAGGAACCATGAGATCATGACCTGAGCCGAGATCAAGAGTCTTAACCCAATGGGCCACTCAGGCACCCCTCTCTCAATTAACTTCTGAGCTACCTTCTTTTACCTTTTGTTTGTGCTGTTTTGCCTTTAGCTATTTTATTCTCCCTATTTTAATTCTCATTCCAGGTTCTCAAAGAATAATTTTTTATTCCTTTCTTTCTCCCAAAACTTGCCTTCCAAGCCCGTTGTTTTATGTTCTCCTGTTAGAACTGAAGGTGATCCTGTGTGTGCACATGCCAGGATTTGGGAGAGATGTCACTGGCATCTGCCTAACGGGGGAGTAAGAATATGTAAGGCCGTGTAGCTCTGTGCATGAAAGCACTTCTATTTGTACAATCACATATAATCCCCCAAATATGTGCCTAATGCTTGTCATGTGAGAGCTGTGCTGGAGGAAGCTGGAAGTCGAGAAGAAAGTGACCAAACTTTAATTGAGGAGTCAGAGATCACTGCATTGAGGAAGTCTTGTTTGACCTGATTTTGAAGGTAGGGGCATTCGATTGGGGTGGAGGGGATGATTCAAAGAAATTCAAAAGACGGAATTAATGATAGATTGAAGATAAGTTGGATTTGGGGAGGATGATGAGGGTGCATCACAGGTTCTGGAGATGCAAGAAAAGTCCCATTTATAGGTGGGAATGGGTCAGGGCGTGGTGTGTTTGGTTTTTCAAAATGAGAGGGGTAATGTGCTCATGAGAATAAGCAGGGGCATGTCCGTTGGGCTCTCAGAGTTCACTCCTAAGATGCAGACACAGGGCTGGAGCAAGGCTGTGAAGGCACTGGCTTGCTTGCAGGTGTGCATGAGAACAGGCTGCCCGGAAGTGCACAGAGCGTGCTCACAGCAATGACAGTCATTTCTACGACCTTGTGACCACAGCATCCCACACACTGGCTAGGCACTTTACGTACAACATTTGTAATTCTTATAAAACCCTCAGAGCTGGTATTAGCCCCATTTTTCAGGTCAGGGAGTGAAGGCTCTGGGAGATGCAGTAAACTGCCCCAGGTTCCCCCCAGGCCCGGCTCAGCAGGACCACACTGTCTTGTCACCTTGGTCTATAAGTAGAGCAGAGGTTTGCTTGTGGATGGAAGCTACATTCTCCTGGGTTCAATCATTCTTGAGATTGTCTGCCAGTTTCCAGGAAGGTTCATTAAGAAGACAGACATCTGAGAAGTGCCTAGGATGTCACTTCATCACTTGAAATACACACATCACACGGTCTACCCTCTCCCCCCACACTCTCTGCCTTCAATGGAAATTTTCTCAAAAAGCATTAAAACACTAGAGTAATAATTTTGCCACCATTTGACCTACTTATGGTAAGACCTATTATCTCTGTTCTTTACGGACGGAGGCACACGATGCTACCAGAGAGAAAGTGAGCTTGAGCATGTCAGGTCTCATGCATACTTTCATGTTCTTGTCAGTGACTTCCTTCATGGGAATAGATCACTGGGTGTGTTTTGGAAGATGGCTCAACTGTGCAGCCACATCTGTCAAATTGTCAGGAGATGAAAACCCCTACCTGAGAGGCAGGGGAAAAATGGCTTGTCAGTGCAGCAGCTAGGGACTGAGGCTCCAATTTAACAGAACTTTTAATCATGCATTAGAGTGACCCCTTCATGCAGCTGTTGCCTATGCTAGAATGGAATTTAAACAGCTAAGCGACTGGCTGATGTTAAAAGGGTCTATTAAAAGTTTTCACTTTTCTGAGATGCACCATTAAGGACACACTGAAGAAACTTTCTAAATGGTTTTGGTAATAACCACATAATGAAACTGCACTATTGCCTGGAGAGGGTGAGAGGTGTGCATTCACAGGCAAGCCCTAATATTTTAGCTGTATCTTTCTAACATTTCAATGTCTTCTCAGAAGTGATGCAGAATTGCACAGAATTTCTGGGAATCATTTGAAAAAAAAAAGCAACAAACAAATGGGCATATCTACCAGATGAATAAGAAATCAACACAAAATATTAGTAGCCTATGACTATATATAAAAAACGCTCTGGGCACCTGGGTGGCTCAGTTGGTTAGGCGTCCGACTTGTGTTCAGGTCATGATCTCGCAGTTCCTGGGCTCGAGCTCCACGTTGGGCTCTGTGCTGACAGCTCAGAGCCTGGAGTCTGCTTTGGATTCTGTGTCTCTTTCTCCCTCTCTGCCCCTCCTCTGCTCATGCTCTGTCCCTCTCTTTCTCAAAAATTAATACACATTAGGGGCGCCTGGGTGGCGCAGTCGGTTAAGCGTCCGACTTCAGCCAGGTCACGATCTCGCGGTCCGTGAGTTCGAGCCCCGCGTCAGGCTCTGGGCTGATGGCTCAGAGCCTGGAGCCTGTTTCCGATTCTGTGTCTCCCTCTCTCTCTGCCCCTCCCCCGTTCATGCTCTGTCTCTCTCTGTCCCCAAAAAAATAAATGTTGAAAAAGAAATTAAAAAAAATTAATACACATTAAAAAATTGTAAAAAATGCTCAACATTCACAGGCTGTAATCAGGGAGATCTAAATTTAATGTTCTATCTTCACACCATCAGGTGTAAAAGTCCAGTAACATCAATTGTAGACAAGGATGCGAAATGAGATTTCTGACAAGTTGCTGATAGGAGTAAAAAGTGGCACTAGAATCCAGGGGGCCATGAGGCAATACCTCATAAAGCCTAAGGTTCTTCCTTTACTCCAGCAACTGCTCTCCTAACTATGTACACTCAGATACTTCTCACATATGTGCACAAAAAGTCATAGATAGGCAGTGAACTAGAATGTGTGCAAGAGAAAAACAGTGAAAAATGTCCATCAATAGGAGAATGAATGAATGGATGAATGAACAAATTGCAGTGTATTTTTATAGCAGGATAATTCCCCATGTGAAAATGAAGTGGTTAAAAATATGACATAGATTGTGCAGGACAAAGTCCCTGGTCAGCAACCAGCTATGTGGCTTGCACCAAATGACTTAAGCTTTCTGTGCCTCGATGTCATTTGTTCAATAGATGTCATGATAGTACCTACCTCTGTGGCATTGTTTTGAGCATGAAATAATTCACGCCTCAAACACACAGCATGGCTGACACATAGGGAGTGGTCCATAAATGAGAGTTGTTATTATTTCTAATGGTGGATACTTAACTATTCTTCCTATCTGTGTTTTTATATGACTTCATAATAATTTTTATGCAAGGAACTGATTGAGTATGGTATTACGAAATGGCTCCAATTCACAAATTATTCACTTGCAAATACATGGAACCCAGGTGGTGTTTCTTCAAAGAAACTATCTTATACAGAGTGATTTGAACATCAGGTCAGACCGTTAACAGTCTATTTAGCCCTTAAATTACTTCTCAAATCCTGTGAGGCTTAAAAGTTTACTAGTGAAACTACCTCTGGGTAATACTACCAGGTAGGTAAACTACCTCTGAGGTCAAGTCCTACTACTCACATGGCCAAAAAGATAGGTCCCTTCTCCACCAGCTCCATGAAGCTCACGGTGGTAATGAGTAGTGGCTCTTGTAGGTGGAGGTGAGACAAGGCTTTCAGAGGGAATGAAGGAGGGAAAATTACTTTGGGTTCCTACTGTGGGAAAACTTGGCTTAAGTGGACTTGCTGCTTTCATTCCATTCCCATCACCTACTGCCTCTGGCCAATTGCCCATTTTGGGTGGCCAACTAGGAAACGAAGGTCTCCCTGCTTCATGTTCATCGTTGGATGTTTTCCAGTGAGTCTCTTCAGAGCTCTTGAGTGAGAAGTCACCAAACTCAGCTGTAAGCAGCCAAATTTTGGCACTGTGTAAGAAACAGAATAAAACCAGTCTTCGGGGAGAAAATAGAGGCAGGATGCACAGACAGAAGCAAAGATGCAAAACTGTGTGGCCTCCAACAGAGAGTGAGAGAAAGACAAAGAAAGCACAGCTGCCTGGTGGGCCTGATTATATGCAAATGCCCCCTGTGAGCATCACGTCTGTTCCTTGCAACTAAACAATTCTTGAGTAGGACATAAATAGTCACTTAATCCTCATGACTGAGGAAGGAGACACTATCCCTATTTTACAGAAATATGCCCCAGGTCATACTAATAAATAGCATAGCTGAAATAGGTCTGTCTCCAGAGCCTACTCTCTAAGAGGTATAACAGGGTGATTTGTTCTCCTTTAGGAACAAGGCTGTACTGGGTATTGCTTCATGGATTACCTGGGAAGGCAGGTGTGAGAGGAAAGGGAGTCAGGAGCCATGTGCTGGAGGCAGGTGTAGCACAAAAAGAAAAGGAAACCAGGTCTAAGTCTTGGCTCATCCTTATTCTCAGGCTTTTCCTTGTCATTTCCAGCCATCTTGTTCCCATCATAAGAACCAATAGCAGGAAGATGTGGGACCTCAGGTGACTAGCAAGGCAGCAGTGCCCAGGGAAGTAGAGAAAGAAGCAGAAAGACATTCCAGGCAGCACCAGGGTGCAGAGAGGGAGTGTTTCAGGGGCTACAGGAGGTTCACTTATTTGTCCTTCACTTAGGAACGAATTTATAAGGAATTTCAGGTTTCCTATGGCTAAGTTCCTTATTAAACGTGGTATGAATTGCATTTATAAGTGGCTAAAAATGAAAAATGTCCTAGGAAAATTAAGTTAATTAAGTTAGCACTAAGTTAATCCATTGAAAATTTCAACAAGTGTTATCACAGAGCTCACCACACATAACCTAGCAGGTTTTGCTCTGAACTTGTGGTTTGGCAATTAAATTTGAGAGCATATATGCATTTTCGTTTATTATAAAAACAGAAAAGACCACCCTAAGGGTGCCAAATTGAATTCTTTCCCTGTGTGCCTGGATATGACTCTCATTATGGTTATAATTATAGCTACGATTACACTTAAAATTTGTGTCTCACAACACAGAGTGGAATTTCTAAGTTTCTAATTGCAGATCAAAGGTGCCTATTTTTTTCCTCTATAACTGGCTCTTTAAAGCCCATTATTCTTTAGAAGAGTAAGAAGAACTCTGAGTTTCCTAACTCATTTGAAAGCACCATAATCAATATATGGAAAGAGGAAGCAGGGATATCATAATGATTGCAATGAATATGAGGTAAAATATGTATGTGTGTACATAGTAATGTAGGAAAACAATAAAAAAAACCCTGTTCCTATTGCTCAGATCCCATCACTGCTCAATGGAGTATATAAAATCTTAATAGATTTATTTCTGCAATGTAAAAACAAATGTATGTATAAATATACAGATGCATATGTTGTATGCATATATATGCATGCATGCAGGTATATACACATATTATGTTGTATGTATATACATATACATAAATACGCACATATTTTTTTACATTGCAGGAATACATATGCACATATACACACACATATATCTTTTAGATACATACATACATACATACATACAAAGAGACAAACTATTACACATCAAACACCCAGAATCACAGAAGGATCAGTCTACTATGTATTTAGTTGAACAGTAGTAGGGATGATTAAGCCAAATCAATCAATCTTATTTTATTAAATTATTTAATTACTTATGGTTAGCAGGAAATACACGTAGATGTTCATACCAATAAAGTAGACTAGCATATGGAAAACAGAATAGAAAATAAAAATATAGGGAATAATACCAATGAAGAAAGTAGGCAAACCCAAAGCTATGCCACAGGAAACAAGGTTTTTAAATGTCCTTCACTTATAAAGGCATTCAAGCCAGTCTCCATTTACGTGGTAGGTGGTTTTAAAATTTTGAATATTTGAAAACAGAATTTATGGAAAGGCTGTTTTGGAATAATTGAAATTTATGCATTACTATTATGCCATCTATGTGAACTAAAATCCTATTACTATAACTTATTTCATTAGTTATCTATTTTATCAAAGCAGTAGGATATATGGGTTTCTAGGTAAAATATTTTGTGTTTTGAACTTGGAATCAGGGGCACCTGGGTGACTCAGTTGGTTAAGCACCTGACTCTTGATTTTGTCTCAGGTCATGATCTCACGGTTCCTGAGTTTGAGCCCCACATCAGGCTCGGGCTGACAGTGCAGAGCCTGCCTGAGATTCAGTCTCTTTCTCTATCTCTCTGTGCCCCTTCCCTGCTCGCTTGCTCGCTCTCTCTCTCTCTCTCTCTCTCTCTCTCTCTCAAAATAAACAAATAAACATTACAAAAAAACACCTGGAGTCAAAGTTTCAAAAAAAGTTCCACCCGCAGGACAAAATCCATGGTTTCTTCAGTACTCAAATAGGAACTCTGGGCGACCAGTCTGCCATCTCTCAAATATTTATCCATACCTAATTTTTCTGATTTATTTTAATGATGGCCAAATTACTAACTCAAATTAATTACAGCTGTTCATATTTTTTATTCCAATAAATTCTACTTTTTTTGTTAAGATAGGAATGGTTTTGGTTCTTTACAACTATGTTATTCCTGAGTACGAGTACATTTCTTTTCTGTCTTTTTGTTTTTGGTTTTGGTTTTGGTTTTTTTGTTTGTTTGTTTTGACTTACATCCAAGTTAGTTAGCATGTAATGCTATAATGATTTCAGGAGTAGATTCCAGTGATTCATCTCCTACGTATAACACCCAGTGCTCATCCCAACAAGGAAACTACATTTCTAATCTTAGACCCATTTATTTCACATGCTGAAGAAGATAAAAACTCCTGAAAGCCGTAGGAAATAATCAAAGTCATGGCTAGGTCCTGTTGACTGCCGCCATGTTTGAGAAGAGACACACTGGCAAAAGCATCCAACATTATCCAACTTTGAAAGATGCCTTCAACCAACTCCCAAAGTATTGTTTGTTTTACACTTAAAAATAAATTATTGTATAGAAATAATGTTATTGGCATCATCCACTCAATTTCTGGTTCCTAGAAATAAGACCAAGAGAACAAATAGAGCTTTTTGTAGGTGAGAAGTCAAATGAATACTTGCACAAGCCAAGAAGGTTCTAGATCCTTCTTTCACTTGATTGTTCTCTTGTTTGGTAAACACCAATTGAGCCTTTTCCCTGTATCAGGAATAGCTCTGTCAGTGACCATGATCGTTATGGTCCCTACTGCTATGGAGTTATCTCTGGTTGGAGAAACAGACTTTAAGTAATGAATGATACCATTTTAATTTATTTTACTAAAATCATGACAAACCCATAACATGTGGAAATATACAACCAGGGAACCTATGTATTCTTTGAGGATGAGGAAGGCTTCCTTAAGGAAGTGACTTTTGAGGTGAATTCTAAGTGGGAGAAAAGAGTGTTCTAGAAAGAGGAAACAATGAAAATGACAGAGCCTCATGGAAGCAGAAATGCTATTTTATAAGAGATATAAAGTGTAAAGGCAGGAGTAGAAAAACTGGCTTTATTGGTAACCTCTAGGCTACCTCTGGAAAGGGATGATGGAGGATAAGCTGGAAGGAATTAAAGCAAATACTTATTCTTCAATGTTATTCCTATAGTTTAAAATATGCTTTAGGAGAATGTAACGTCACATTTTGCCCATTTTAAAAATGAAAAGAAGTGATATATTCTACTGTTTGTCCTTGAGGGTGAGAGATCATTATGATTCCAGGCAGGAGCAAGTGGATGATTCCAATGAAAATTTTCTTGTTACCTAGTTTTTAGATGGCATTAGTCATTAATAAAAAGCCAATGAGTATTTCATGGCCATTTTATTTTAAATATTTTTTCTTTACTTGATTCTTTTCTTTCTTTCTCTTTTAATTAAATGATGAATGGTTAATCCATTTTCCACTCAGACCCATCGATCCCTTGGCCATCCCACTTTTCATTTGTACTCTTTCAGGTACACTCTTCTGGAAAGCTTGATTTTGGACCAAACATGTAAAGCTGAGCTCAATGGAACTTTCTTCATATTGAAATGTCAGAATTTATTCACCTTCACTTCAAACCATATGTGTCATTATTCATAAAACCTATCAAACATGCCACCATCGGGGCGCCTGGGTGGCGCAGTCGGTTAAGCGTCCGACTTCAGCCAGGTCACGATCTCGCGCTCCATGAGTTTGAGCCCCGCGTCGGGCTCTGGGCTGATGGCTCAGAGCCTGGAGCCTGTTTCCGATTCTGTGTCTCCCTCTCTCTCTGCCCCTCCCCCGTTCATGCTCTGTCTCTCTCTGTCCCAAAAATAAATAAACGTTGAAAAAAAAAATTAAAAAAAAAAAACATGCCACCATATTCACAAAGATGTCTAATATGCAGGTCTCTTGGATCCAACATCGACATACTTCTAGCCTAACATTTACCCACCCCTTCACTGACCTTTATTTTCCTATATCCATGCACAGTGCTGTTCTTTCATTACACTCTCCTGGCCATTTATCTCTTGCCATCTCAAATTTCTGTGATAAGGAGGCTAATAACTTGCTTTCTCAATCCAGACTGCAACCTTGACGCATCTACTCAACAAGCATTTAATACATTTTAAGCAGCATATTCAGGGCCCCTGTAAGACTTTGATTTGGTACTCATGGCTGGCCTGATAGTTTATTTCTATTACAAACTTACGTTTCCTTGGCATATTTTTCTCCATTAGATACAGCATGGAGCTAGGAGCCAGAAGACCCAGGTGTACCCAGGGCTCCGTTTGGCAGAGGTGCAAGTTTAGGAGCTCACCCAGGCCCTCTGGGTCCTCACATCCTCATCTACAAAGGCTGAGGGAGCATGGCAGTCTTTCTCCATCACTGGGCTATACCGAGTGAGGGCCTTCCTTGACCTCTCAGAGGAGGAGTGAGGACTCCAAAATGTAGATTGCCATAGCATCCTGCTTTACTTCTTTAAAATCCTCATTGCTCATGAGAAAGAATGAAATATGGCCCTTTGTAGCAACGTGGATGGAACTGGAGAGTGTGATGCTAAGTGAAATAAGCCATACAGAGAAAGACAGATACCATATGGTTTCACTCTTTTGTGGATCCTGAGAAACTTAACAGAAGACCATGGGGGAGGGGAAGGAAAAAAAAAGAGGTTAGAGTGGGAGAGAGCCAAAGCATAAGAGACTCTTAAAAACTGAGAACAAACTGAGGGTTGATGGGGGGTGGGAGGGAGCCAGGAGGGTGGGTGGTGGGTATTGAGGAGGGCACCTTTTGGGATGAGCACTGGGTGTCGTATGGAAACCAATTTGACAATAAATTTCATATATTGAAAAATAAATAAATAAAATCCTCATTGCTCTTGTAATTGCTCTTTAGACGCTGGTTTTTCTCCACCCACCCGGAAGTAATCTCCAGGAAAGCAGGACTATCTTAGTGCCACTAATTATCAGCTGATGACTGATTACTGAGTAACTTTTTAGGCAAGAAGCTACCACTACCATGCTGTCATTGCCATTACTGTCAGTAGCAATGGCAGTACCAGACACAGTCCTAGGAGTTAAATTATTAGCACCATCCAATATATAACAGAAAGAAGCCACGAAATAATATTAGGTCTTATCAATACTCCTTACAAATGTTTCCTCTTTTCCTCTTCATTCTTTTAACTGATAGAAACAAATAACTATATGGTTAAACGCCACAGCAATGGTCCAAAGTACAATACTTTGCTTATGTTATGTATCAATCTTTGAAATGTATCAATCTCTAATCCCCACCTAGAGTATGATCCAAAGGAAAGAAAAGCGTGTTCTTATCCTGAAGCAGATAAAAAACCCTTCCCCGATTTATGGGGACGGATGTAAAGAACTACAAAAGCAGCCCCTTGTAAGAAAAGGATTTGTAACTGAAAACAAAAGACAGTGAAGAGAATCAAGTTCCACAGGAGGAAGAATCAATTCCCTCTCCCCGGGATGATGTGGCTTGACTTTTCACCCTTAAAGAGTAAGGAAATGGACTAAGTGAAAATGCAGTGTGGTGGTAAGGATGCCACTTTTGGAAAGGTGATATGTTTTGAACACGAATTACTGGTATTTGGAGGGAGAGAGGGAGAACAAAGCAAGAGAAGATGCCAGGGCAGTCCACCAAGGAAAAGGAGTTTATTGGGCTTTATGAAGAGATCAGCGTAGAGGATAAGTCCAAAACATCCACAGACCAGAAACCCGATGGGACGTCCCCTGATGGCTTCCCAAGGCCCTAGGATCCACCCGCCATCCTATAGCCTTGTCTGCAGCAGGTGCAGTTTGTTAAGGAAGCGCCTTTATTATGTCCCGTTGCTCAGACAGCTTGCAGATGCAGAATAAGCTACCTATTAAAAATATTCCTTCCCAGTTCCTTGGGAAGGTACTCAGTTAAGTGGATTGTGATTGTGACCACCCTCATGTAAACAATTCAGGCCTTTGTAGAAGAATATTTTTACATCATTTAATATGACAACAGAATGTTTCACTGATTTAATACTGTTGGAATGCTAGCACTACCTGTGTGCATTCATTTGCTTGAAATTTACCAAATCCTTGCTGTGTATCTTCGGAAAAAAATAGGTAGATCCTGGGAAAATACTGCCCAGGATGGAGCAAAATACTGTTCCTGACTCCAAGACCATAAATTTGGACAGACATAGAGTTCGGAGAGCCGGGGATTTCCTTGGATAAAAGTCAAAGAACTCTGCTGCATGAGTTTAAAAATGGTATTTACTGCACCTGGAGGCAGGCTGGGGCGCGTCCCTGGGGCTTGTTGACATCCACGGCTACCAGCTGCCATCCACCAGCAGCGTCTTCATGGAACATCTTCAAGACAAAGAAGGAGATGAGTCAGAGACACTTAATATGGAACATCGAGAACTCCTACTTTATGTCTCCAGCGCTTACATTTTTTATGTTATCAAAGATGTGTCTTTTTATGGATTTATATTTAGAACATGAATCATTCCAATTATGTTCATTTGAACACTGAAAACTTAAGTGAATAATAATCATAATGAGAATGATGGTAATCGCTAGCCTGAATTTATTGAGCCCTTGCTATGCATCAGGTCCTTTCTGCTTTATACATCCTTGGCATATAATTGCCCAAATATTCTTCTTGACTAGACTTTAAAGTAGGCATTTTATCCCCATTAGATTGGTTATTGATTATTACATATTAGACCTGGAAGAAAATGAAAATGAGAATTCCCAAGCATTATGTCCGGTGTGATTTTTACTAGGAGTTGTAAATTTTTATCTTTATTTAGTGGACATTTCTCACTGAGCCAACAGAAAAATATTCTCTGGATAAATAATATGAGAAGCATGCATGTGGCACAGGGAATAAGGCTGGTGTTATTTTAATGGTAGGAGACTGACATATCACTTAGACTCTGTGAAATTATTTTAACTAGGCCAAATTAATCTGCTCAGCAGAATTTTATGTATATATTTATGAAGGGAAAAGTAGTTTCTTTTGCCTTAAAATACATAAGTGAGGAAATCCAGAATGGTACAGGATACTAAAATCTGATATTTATTGGATTGGATATCTGTATTGTTGGCTGCCTAGTTTATTATCTTACTGCACATTCTACTACCTCAAAAATTAGTCATCCATCAATATTACAGCCAGTGGGAAGACACTGCCCACTATTTCCCCACTAGTATATTTTCTTTCCAATTCCTTATGGGTTTGTGTGTAGCGGGAGGGGTGTGGTTGCCAGTGAGGTAAGTTGGGATTAACGATTTTTATTTTTCTAAGACACTAACTATAAGCTAGTTTTTTTTTTTTCCTGCCCAAGGCCATAGTTTCACACACATAAGTAGACATTTCCTTTGCCATACTTATTCATGTCCTTGTGTTAGTCTGTGTTCAAAAGGGTAATTATCGATGGAAATATTAGCCTATGCAAAGATCCCATACCTAAGATTCCTGGGAGCAGATCATTTGCAGAAAGACAACTTTCCCTCTATAAAATAAGTGACATAGTCAGGGACAAGTGCCAAAATTCACAGACCATATATGTATTTACCAGAAAACAGTTTTTCTAGGGGTGCCTGGGTGGTTCAGTTGGTTAAGCGTCCAACTTGGGCTCAGGTCCTGATCTCATGGTACATGGGTTCAAGCTCCACATCAGGGTCTGTGCTGACAGCTTGGAGCCTGGAGCCTGTTTTGAATTCTGTGTCTCCTTCTTTCTCTGCCCCTTCCCCGCTCACACTCTGTCTCTCTCCCTCTCTCTTAAAAATAAACATTAAAAATATTTTTTTAAAAAAGAAAACTTTTTTTAATCGTTGGATTGAGAATTCTCTACAATGCCAACCTGCAACTCAGAAAAATGGTGTATCAGTTGTTTACGTCCTAGAATCAATACTTTTCAAAGACTGCATGGGGGGCTTTTTGCCAAGTATGCTACTTATTTTGAACTTCAAAACATATACAGAGAGCACCTTTCATAGGACATCCTACAAAATATTGTTCCACATATGCTCAATTTAATTATCCCTTGAAACAGTACCCTGATTTATTTTTACATTATGCTATGTTCACCCCAAGGATAGCTACCATCTGTCTATATACCACATGTGTATTTTTAAGTGACAAGATGGGGGTGCACATTTACCCAAAGATTCTTTGATCAAAGATGGAAGTTACAAATTACTTCGCTCAGGTGTCCGTGTACAGGATTCTGATTCCCTTTAGAATGAATTTTGAAAGGTATTCTTAGTGGTAGAAGCAAGCACATCCCCATGAATAGGCTCATTCTGAGACTACATACATTGGTTGAAATGCAAACCTTTTACGGTGTCTTTTAAAGTTCCCGTCAAAATTCTGGGTGTCTCCTTTTAAGGAGAAAAGACAAAAGCAATCCTGTCAGTCACTAGCTAAAAATCCTCTGTATGTGCAGCCTATGGTCTCTTATCATGACACAAAGGATCCCTGGAGCATAGATTTGCTTTGATCAGTAGCAGACTAGTTTTCTCTGTTAAATTATTTTTTTTCCAGCTGACCAAAATCAAATGAATCAATTTAATTGTTAGTAAAAGTGTTCTCTCAAGGTCACCCCTTTGTATAAAATGAAGTGAAGGAAATTCAGACATGTCCAAGGTTCCATTTGTCTTTAGTCCCCTGAATTATAAAACAACATTTAGATTGGTTAATGTGACAGCTATGTGAGGTAGACAACAGGACATCCCAAGCCAGGAACCCTCAGGGCTCGAGTCCTGAGCTGCCAGTTGTCCCTCCATATCCCTCAGTATGACCCTAGGGAACTATAATTTGTACATAAAGGTTAGGTACACGTTAATTGCCAGAGCCTAGCTCAAGTGTTTTTTGAGCACACATAACACAAATGTAGCCTTGTGTGGCCTTCAAGCTTAACAGTTTCGTTCTCCTCCAGGCAAAGTGAAACAAGCTTATCTCCACCATGAATCAGCGTAATCGGAAGACCACATGACTGGTGACTGGTGACAGGTGCTGAGGTGAAGCAGCTAAGGCGTGAGAACAGAGGCCTGGGATGGAGAGCGGCTAAGTTCAGGATGTTTCCTACTAGCACACACCCACACTACTGTGGACCTATGCACGTGCTGTTATATCACAGACCTATGGGTTTCCTGACCTTTAACCCAACACACAGCTGAGCATGGGGCCACCGTGACCCACGGCTAATAATTGTGCAAGTATGAAAGCCATCATCTCCATCAGAGCTCAGACAAACTAATGATTACTCCTCTGAAATTTTCCACATCGTTTTCTCTTTGTTTTCCTGTGACATGTTATATTACGGTCTCTCCACAAGTCCTTTGGCATTATTTTTTTCCGTAATTTGTTTCTATGCTGTGAGTCAAAAGCAGACTGCTTTGTTAATAAAAACAACAACAACAACAACAACAACAACAACAACAAAACAAACCCATTCAGTTCTCATCACCTGGTTCTCTTTTGCCTCTGTAGGGTCCACATCAGAGGCAAGTCCTCTTGAACTAAGAGATCAGAAAGCCCCTTCCTCATCCCATTAATATGTATAATTTTCTTTCTCAACACCAATGCTCTTGAAAAGTCAAGGGACCCAAAGACACCAACAAGTGCACTAAGCCTGAGAACCCCTTAGCCTTTCTGTGAGGATAAGTTACACAGAACCACTGCTTATGTTCCACATACTAGAGAATGGCAGGAAGTGGCTCCAGTTCCGCAAAGCTGTGTGCTTTGCAATACAATAGCCATCTTTGTTTTATTCTCTTAATGCCTGTCTGTTTTATTAGAATTATAAACTAATGATGTAGTTAAAAAAAATTTTTTTTAATGTTTTATTTTATTTTTGACAGAGAGAGAGCCAGAGCATGAGTGGAGAAGGGGCAGAGAGAGAGAGAGAGACAGAGAGAGAGAAACACACAGTCTGAAGCAGGCTCCAGGCCCCGAGCTGTCAGCACAGAGCCCGACGCGGGGCTCGAACGCACAGACCACAATATCATGACCTGAGCTGAGGTCGGACACTCAACCGACCGAGCCACGCAGGCGCCCCAATGATTTAGTTTTTACAACTATTCCACGTGAAGTCCTTGTGCACAGAGTTCTGCCAGATTTTGCAAATGTAACAGAATCGCAGGAAATGATGTCCCTCCTCTCCTCAGACACAAAAGCATCTGAGCCACTTGCCTCCTGGCTGGCGAGGGGCTGGGCGGGGCCTGCAGCCTGTTGCCAGGCAGCCCAAGTGATGTTTCCCGAGGCTGCTGCAGGAGCTCTGGTTGCCTAGCAACCGGGTCCTCAGCCACAGCATTTCTCTTAATGAAGGTTTTTCAGGATTCTCTGTGTGATTACCTCTGCTGAATACCTAGACGCATTACCTCTGAATTACCAATTTATTCCTCCTGATTAGGTATAATTTTGCATCAAAACCATTTTGCACAACTTTGTTCAAAGTCCCTTCCCATTTCACTTTCTATTAGAACTGCTAGCTGATTTGGTGGAGCTTCCAAACACGACTTTTCCAGCTGTGGCTTTATAAATAAGAGTTACTTAATAAGCATAATGTGGTTTTAAAGTCATTTTATTTTAGGTCATCTCTTAGGAACACTGAATGTAAATTCTGCGCTGAGTTCTTAGCTTTATGCTCTATTTAGTTCTTAACGTCTTATAGCAGAAAACACACCTTCCAGACGTTGTCACCTGACTTAAAAGACAAGCCAGAGTGGACCTTGAACTTTATTATATTTCATAGTTCCCTAGAAGAGATGACAGAAGAAATAAAAACTAGATGTGCTTTTTTTTTTTACATCTGTGATATAACCTATATAACGTTAAAAAAAATCTTTCATAAAAGTTTGAATAGTTGTTTGCCAAAATTGAATAGTATTAATACTATTTCATCTATAATGAATTGGCTAGTCAGTTCAAACCTTCACAACACCGTAAAGATGTTGCTTAAGGCTTTTCCAAATAATAGCATGTTTAATAGCATTTTAGCATGTAATTCATAAAAGCTCAATTTGAAGCTTTTCAAAGCCAGATTTGTACCTTGGAGGTTTCACAAATACCTTTGTCCACAGACTTGTATAATGATTTACAATGTTACATTAAATTTATCTTACAATTTAATATTAAAATAGTAGTCATGAGCATCAAAATAATTTCATGCTTGATTCAGGAATTTTTATTTTCTTTCTCTTATATAAAGATTCAAACTAGACTAAGACATATAAATCTTCCCTTCCTTTTTCTTTTTTTTAAGTTTATTTATTTATTTTGAGAGAGAGAAAGAGTGACAGAGAGTGTGTGAGTGAGTGGGTCAGAGGCAGAGAAAGAGGGAGAGAGAGAATCCCAAGCAGGCCCCGCACTGTCAGCATAGAGCCTGATGCAGAGCTCGGTCTCACAAATGTGAGCTCATGACGTGAGCTGAAATCAAGAGTTGGATGCTGAACCGACTGAGCCACCCAGGCATCCCATCCCTTCCTCTTTCTAAACACACAAAAAAGAACCCCCCCCCCTCCAAATCCACACACAAAACAAAGCCAAAATTAAAAACAAAGACATAGAATCTGGACTACCCTCCTAGTTAATAACTGCCCTGAAGCTTTTAACCAAATTCTAGGGCACTCCCAATTTCTTGGGAGCATAGGGCTCCCCTTCTGAATATGTAGTGATTCCTCAAAAATCAGATATGCATTATGAGGTCTTCTTCATAATTTACTGTACTGTGATTGGATTGGTCTGAATGAAACATATTTCCTGTTCCAAAAAAAATTCTAATCCCATATATAAAGGCCATCATATTGGTTTTCGATCACATGAATAAATATTTTTAAAAACAGGAAATTCTACCATTTCCACTTTTATCTGCAAGTTCTCTGAAGACTTGTAATGACCGAATGAAATCAAAGGTATATAGTAAATGTGGGTTTTGTGCCAAACCCACCCACGGAGCTGATGAAACCATAGGTACCCTCACCCTATCACCCAGAAAAGCTGATGTGGTTGCTCTGGGTTTGGGCCTGTGCACGGGCATTGCTGAATAGCTCCCTCGGTGGGTCTGACTGCAGAAGGCACTTATCCCAGGGCTTTCCCACGTTCCCTCAGGGCCCACTGAGGGTGTGCCTGCGTTCCAGCGGGGAAAGGACATCACCCCCCATGGGTACCTGTGTGGTGGCCGTTGAAGTGGTGCTGCTTCTCGATCCCCACATCTGCTGAAACTGTACCCTGATTTCTGCAAATGTTTCAATGATGACAGCAATGAACACGTTCTGAAAGAAAATCCCGACCCGGATGAGAAAGTGTAGGGCAACAAAAAGCAAACAAAACATCATCAGAGGCTGTGGGGGGTGGGGGGGCAGACAGATTCCACTGGGGCCAGTTTCTATGGTACCTTCACAAGCCAGGCCAGGAAGAATATGAGCGTGATGAAGTAGAAGTAGGACCGCCAGCGGGGGAAGCTGTCAATGGCTCTGTACATGAGGAATACCCAGCCCTCCTGGGATGCAGCCTCATAGACGGTGAATATGCTGGTGCCTGTGGGGACACAGGAGAGCGCACCGACTTACAACGGGCTTTGGAAATGGGGAAACGCTTTTGAGAAAAAACAATCGATATTTATCCACACTCATTTTCTCAATGACAAAAGCTCTTCTAAAGGGACTCAACTAGCATGCAATTTATTTTATTGTTCTTATTCTTAGGATTTTGACAAAGTTGTTTCTGACTTCAGGCCAGGGCCCTTTCATTAGCAATAAAATAACTTTATGTTATATCTGTCCCTGTTAAATGCATCTAAGAGCGTGGAAAAGGAAAGGAACCCTCAAACCAAGTAAGCTATAATAAAAAATAATGTGTGCAGTACAAGCTTGCCATTTGGGGCTTAACACTTTCAGTGTGCTGAAAGCACTTGTTATGGTTTTAGCCAAAATGAAATAAATTTGAGAACTGGGTTTCATCTGAAGTCACTTTCCCACAGGGACACTAAAGTACCTTAGGCTCCAAAAATTAATGTGACGGAGCCTGTCTTTGGATTCCATTGTGTTTACTGAACACTGAAATGTAAGGCAATAAATCATCAAATAGCACTCTGTATCTCCACTTCTGGGAGAATTGTCTCATTGAAAATACTATTGATGATGGGAAGAAAGAGGAGCGAACAATATGCAGGCAGATTTTTGCTGTAGTGAAGAGAACCTAAAATGCCATTCAGGGGAAAGACAGTGTTTGCCTTTCATGACATTATGAGGGATGTGTTATTATTTCCCCACTTTATAGATGGGAAAACTAAGGCACAGAAAGAGTAAGTAATTTATCTAAGGGTGCACAAATAATAATAGGGGAACTTGAATTAATCCAGTCATTCTGGAAAGAGGCTCTGTGACGATACCAACTGTGATGGTATCTTGCCTGCTGACGTCTTTTCTGTGGTTTGTTTTCCCCCTCTGTAAAATGCATAAATAATAGCTCCTAGTGTGGTGAAGATAATTTCATTTCTGTAAAACACTGACACACAGTGGATACGTAATAAATTTTAGGTACTATTATTGTAAACATTGAAAATAGTTGCTTAATAGTATTTTGTGAGAAAACACATAAGTAAAAAGTACGGTACTGAGTTAAAGTTGTTTGTAAAACACACATGATGCATATTGTTATTCACAAAACTGGTGAACATTCGCACCCCAATAAATGCCATTGGTATAAATGGATTAAATATTATGGGATATAAAACCAATCCACCCATCTATGTTCTAATCGCACAGAAATTTAAAACTAGACTCTTTATACAATCAGATGTCCAAACTAAGAAGGGGGTTACTAAAGTTGGCTGATGGCCAGCTGCCTCTCTGAGCCTGTGAATGAGGGAAGAATAATTAGAGCATCAATGGACCAAAGCATGCAGGACAACAGAAAGCCTTGTGGTAAATGGAGACAAATGGGACATATGCAGCCTTGAAAGAAAAGCTGAGAGAAAGAAGGAAAGCAAATACTCATTGAGAGAATGCCTATTATGCTAAGTACTGTATATAAAATATAACGTCATAGAATCATATTTTGTGCATTGGAAAGTTGTTGCCATAACAACTAGTATTTGTAAATCCTACTTCGTTTTAAGGTTCTTTTACCTATTTAAATGCTCAGGAAAACCTCTGTCTAATTAGGCAGGTAGATGGGTAGGTGTGTATAAGAGCTGGTATTATCCATCACATCCTTTTACAGAAAAGGAAACTGAAGGTCACTGGATAATGAATTTGCCTGGGGTAGAAAATGACAGAACCAGAAACTGAGGCCACACCATCAGTTACCAAGTCTTTTAAACTCTTTTCATCTTTACTATCTTACTTATATTTTCTCTTGCTCAAGACTGGGACTTTCCAAAGAGCATATTTTCTCCTACCAACCTTAATTTGAATAAGTCCATTTTTTTTTTCCTGAGGGACTATGGTGGCTAAGGTTGTAGCATACTGAGAAAATCATACAGGCAGATGATTTTTAAGGGTAAGATTCAGGGAAGAAAAGCATGCACAAAAAATAAAATGCCAATAGAAAAACAGAAATGATTCTTTTCATTAATGATTCATACATACTAAAAATGTCCAAAATATTTGCTTTTGTGGACTGCATACGAAAGACAATTTTCACATAAAACAAGTAATTTATGTTCCTTATTTTCTTCTAGTTATTTGAACTACAACAGAAATGTGGCTACAAGAAATCCATTATGAGTAACTAGTAAAGCCTAATAGTTTTACCAATTGAGATTTACAGGTAAAATATGAGGACTGTCAATGTAAGACTACATTTGAGAGGAACACTGAATTATCCTTCTTCTATTTGTCCACGTCCTTCAATATTAAATCTACAGGGAAGATGCTATTTGAAAGTAAGTAAAAATAACAGTATGTTCTTATCTCAAAGAGTTTCCTTCATTTTTTCTAATTTGACACACACACAAAGGGAAAGAAGTAGAAACCCACCATGCGGCTCAAAGAGCAGCATTTCTTGATACAAGGAGATCAGACATTTGTGAAAATGTAGCTAAAACACTTCCCAGAACAATGCTGACTGTTGAGGAAGTGAACTCCCCTGGGTCAAAGGCTGGGAGGATGCACCTATCAGTTGTAGAAGCGAAGGCATTTGGATAGGACCTTCCTCATCACTTTTCTGCTGCTGACTTTGCAAAGTGTACGAAAAGAAAATCCATTGGAAAGATTTTCCGATTGTTCAACATTTAAACTGACAAAAATGGAGTTTATGAACATCTTATTTTCTCTGGGAAGTGAACAATGCTGGGGAAGAAGCCAAAGGTACCTAGCTCACACATGCTGCTCTCTGGTGCCTCCTGGTGCTTGTCTCTGGTGTGCTTAGCGGAGTCCAGTGCAGCTCTTATCCAGCCCAGCTCACCTCCATTGCCTTCAGGCCACACTGGGTTCTCAGATCTCCCAAGGAGTCCTCCGTGCACCTGTGTCTCCTATCACACTTACTCCTGCTGCCTAGTTTATCTCCCTCACTAGCACTGACTAGCTGACTAACTTGGCGAGCACTCTAAGTTAAAACTATCTTTCACTTCTGTACCTGGCATTGATGAGCACTCAATTGTTGATAAATGAAGCCATTATCATGGTATTAAGACACAAAGGCTTTTCTCAAATATTTGCTTTTTTAAAAAAATTAATTCTTCCTCACTGTGATTATTGCACAATTTGGAAGCAAAGGGGATAATTTTATGATTGACTTTATGTTTTGCTGACTTTCAAAATTCACTTAAAACACATACACATATGCAAATTTCAAAGTCCACACTACATATAAACAAGAAAGTCTTCCTGTATTGTTTGTGCCACCATGGAAAATTTCTAGAAAATATTGTATTTTATATATACAAAATATTTTCTAGATATATTCCAGAATACTTTAAGTCCATTTTAACTATAGAACTAAACTTGCTACCTGAAAAGACCACATTTTGTTAAATGAATAATGATTCTACAATAGCATGTGGGGATAGAATGCATTCTCTTACTGGAGAACATTGTGGCCTGCTCCAAAAATATCTCTGTGAAGCTATTGGAATTGTACCACTTTCTTAGACTCCAAATTCTCAAAGCATAAATTCAAGTTGTATAAGAAACAAAATCACAACGACACTCAGCTCATCAATCCTCCTAATTTCATGCACCTTTCCTGACCTCTTTCACTGATGGTTTGAATTTAGTGGATAAGAAGACCTATTAGTCTATATTTGGAAAATAAGTTCCTGGGAACTTGCTATAGGCTATATATATTGAGACATAGCAGTGGATTTTTTTTCTAGTTCTGAACAAAATTATATTTCCTTTGTTTTGACTATCTTTAATATTACATTTATTGCTTGGCTGTCTTCTGCTGACTCTTTTTCCATTAAAAAAAAAAGTGATGAATTGACTGTCTCCTGGGAATATTGCCTATTGTTTATTCTAGTCATAGGTTACAAAATACCACGGAGTCATTCAACTTTCAAAGAACAGGGCCACAAAACTGTGGTGACAACTAATAATAAGCTACTAACCTGGGGTCCCACCATTAGACTCCTCTTCAAACTCAAAATATATGTGATGCTATTCTAATGATGGTGATACCCAATCCATTGTGAAAATAAAAGGGGGGGGGGAGTTAGAGTTGGTGATGTAAGCTTGAGACAGTTGAATAAGTAAATACATCAGGCTTTAGTCTGGACAATAACCTTTACCTTCATACTCCTTTTAGGACCATCCATTCCATCCTCTCTCTCACTGTTCAAGGATCCTTGGGGAAATGTTCCTGAATTTTAATCCCTCCAGTGATAGAGAACACAGAACCTCTTGAGGCAGCCCCATTCCAGGTCTGACAACCCATCCCGTTGGATGTTGGCTCTGGCTCGGTCCCTCTGGAATGTGCTCTCGGTTTTGCAAACCATAGCAAGCTACAGGAGTCTGGAAGTGGTCCCTTCACTTCCAGAGTGAATCATCCCTCCTTCTACAATCCTGCTACAGATACTTATTTTCTTATCTGGTCCTTTAACGTTCTCGACCTGCTGTACTTTTGATAAAATTGACCTGATTGTCTGGCTTCATTTCCCACCAGGCTCAGACTCTCACTTTTGGAGGGCACAGTGATAGTATTTTTGTTATTCAAGGACATCAGTTTCCTTCAAACTTATTCTAAGTTGCTCTTTCTGTTCCTCTGGCTGCCTTTGATAGGATCTCACTCTTTGGACATCAGCTGATTGAGTTTTCCTCTACTATAATCCAGTTTGAGCATCCCCTTCAGTTGGAAGGGAAAAGAAAGTTACATGCTTCTCTACCACTACATTTGAATGTTTGTGATCAAAAAGTCCCTCAATAATCTGCTCTTAACCAGTATATTTAACTGTGGAAGGTTAGAATCACCATCCTAGACCCCAAAATGATGCTTATTTGATCAACTACAGTTGCAATGACTAAATATACAGTCCTGGAAGGTGGTCCAATAAGTAAACACACATAAAGAGCTTGATCTTTGCATGTTTCCATTACTAAAAATACAACTCGTTCAAGATGGATTGTGCTCATTGGTGCTCATTTGTTTTGTCGTGTTTGCATTCATATAACTTGCTCTCCAATTAAATTGTTTTTTTAACTCTAGAATTGCTCCATAGAATGATATTCTTAATAAACCACAAAAGTAATAGAAAAGAAGGGCTTTGCATAGCTTAAGGGGGGAATTGACTGAAGTCACTCAAAGGTAAGTTGTCCTGTCAGTTTGAACTGAGGTAGAATTCACTGGGTTTTTGTTTGTTTGTTTGTTTGTTTGTTTTGTTTTTTTTGTTTGTTTTAATTCCTGAAGTGTCACTCACTGGCTTAGTTGACACTCTCACCCAGGGTTCCTCAACTTTGGCACCAGTGACATTTGGGGCTAAATAATTTGGGGGCCTGTTCTGTGCACTATAGCATCCTGACCTCTCCCCACTAGATTCCAAAAGCACTCCCAACCCCCAAGTTGTGAAACCAGAAATGCTTTCAGACATTGCCCAGTAGCCCTTGGTGGGCTGAATCGCCCCTGGTTGAGAACAACTCTTCTAACTTGACAGTCTTTTTGATTCTGTAGCTTTGCCCTACAGTGCCTAGCTCTGGGCCTTGCATATGATTTGTATTTATTAAGTATTTTGAATTGAATTGAAGTTCTTCTCTTGACACAAGGAAAAATGGAACACTTGTGAGGTTTCTCAAATTTCTCCTTGGCTTATTATGAACGGTTTGGAGGTTAAACAATTTGAGGCCAAAGGAGAGACCTAAAAATGCATTTCTGGACTATATTTACAATAGTCTACATTTGAATTTGACATTTTATTCATCTCTACAGATTTCTGAAGGCTAAAAGTCTAGATCCTAAGACATCATTTGTTTATATAAAGTATTTGCCACACGGTGGATAGCTCAATAGTACCAGTACATTAATATTTATGAGTTTTCTGTTGGAAGAAAATCTTATTATTTTTTTTTTATTTCCTGCAATTTTATAAGATGACTGTACACACATGTAACCTGGGGGGGGAATATTTTAGTTTGCAGAATGAGATATTACAAGTGTATATTAATTACATTTTATAAAGAAAAGTCACATATTTTGAATGAAATAAATGGCACAAAATCTTCCTCACCAAAGATTATAGTGGCCCTTCCTGAATTATTCCAAAACAAACCATAAACACACATGTTTTACACGTTTTTCAGATTTTATGTCTGAAGAAGGCATTCGTTATATTCACAGACACAGAAGAAAACGGACACATCTGTAGTCTATGTTCACGACTCTGGGCTGTGGGGACCATGAAGCAGGGTGTCAAACAGAAGGCTGCTAAACAGCACGTGACATGTGTGGGTAGGTCTCAACAGTGGGATCTAAGCAGCCACGACCGAATTTCAAACCAAACGGTGGCTTCTCTAATTCAACTACAACTTGTAGCTTGGGGTCACCTTTGACCACAGAATCTACTCTGAAATCCTTTATGAGATTTCCAAATTCTTTATGAGAGCTCCACATACATGACACGTGAATCAAGTCAGCAGACCAGCATTAGCAAGAAAGGTCCATCCTGAATTACAGATGTTTATTGCACAATAAACCAGCTAGAATTAAATTACCTGGAATGATGTCACTTTTCTGAAGAATAAAACCTTCATTAACAATGTTTTATATTCCTTGGGATCATGTTTAATTTTACTAAGATATATATGCAAAATAGTTAATTCAAGTGTTTCACCTGACAGAGAGTGATGTGACCTTATGATTATAACAACCTGCACAGAACTCATCCAATGCTCATCTAAGGATCCACACACACATTCAGACTGGGAATTGCCATGTGGCCATCAAAACAGCAAAACAAAACAACACTTCTTATTTGCTATTCCAGAACAGGGAGCAAACACAAAAAGGACTTCTTTTATTCTAAATGTTTTAAAATGTATTTATAAACCTTATTTGGGGGTAAATGTTAGCTTAGTTTTGTTTTGTTTTTATAGTTAAGCACTTCTTGGGAACCACATTGCCTCACTGCTGAAATCACTTTATCTATTACCTTAAAACCTCACTCAGAGCACTAAACTGCAATCAGATCAAAGGCCATATAGAAAAAAACATGTATATGTTTCTATACATTTTCTAACTTAAACCTTTTAAGCAAGTAATAAAGATTCTTACTTGAAATGTATTTCTTCAGATGTAGAAAATTTCTACACTTCCAAGTTCTAAATGTAAAACACTTCTAGAAAAGGAGAGGTGAAAGCTTTAATACTATGGTATTCACAAATGGAAAAAGAAGTGTTGACAAGGCCGGATGCTGACATTGGCAGGAAAGTTCGGGTATTAAAGTAGAACAGTTCCAAGAGCGCTTAGTCCATGTGCCAATGAAAACACTCCCTGCCTCTGGGGCTGGGCCATTTCCATGTAGGCTGGGAATGAAAGCAGCAGAGGAGAGGTCATGACAGGTACTGGTTACCTTCTGCCTTTGAGGAGATTTGACTTCAGATCGAAAGAACTTCTTTAAAGTTACTTCCTGTTAGTTAACTTAAAAAAACTACACTTAGCCACAATTAGCTTTTAGTTATCTTCCGTAACATTCAAATTGTCCACTACGTCTTATCTACTGACACAGTATCAGCCAGTTAACCATTCTGGGCCTCAGCTCCCTATAAATAGAATATAATAATGATGATACGTGTTGGTCACCACTAACGCACTAAATAAATGTCATTTAGTAACCTTTTAATTTTCTCAAAAAGGAAGCAATACATACATGCCAAAAATATGATTTCTTTTAGAGTGTTGTAGCTTCATCACCAATCTTTGAAAATTTATTGGAAATGACAGTCAAAAGAAATGAAGGCAAAAAGGCCAGAATTTCATGTAAGTTTTGGTGAGTTAATAGTTTGACATTAGAATTTCATAATAATCCAAAATTAGAATCAAGTACAGTATTTGGAAAAAGGACCAAGACTTTCTTGTCTTCATATTCGGGGACACACATAGTTCACATCTCTGTATCACCATGCATAAGCAATGAAAAATAAGAATTAACTCTAAGGTAAACCTGGTCCATCTACCTCAGAATAGCCACAATAGTGAAAATTTGTTTCAATTTTAATAGGAAGGCTGACTGAATTATAAAGTAAGCATAGGATCAAAAGATCAGCCAAAATTGGAAATAAATAATTTGACATTTTTGCTCATAAAGGCATGTTAAAATTGAATCAGGTCTACATGCAAAGGAAGTAAGATAGCTGAGTGATATTAAACAAATGCAATTTACAATAAATATGATATAAGAAATACAAATAACATACGGCTTTAACTAAGAATAAAGTTCTTATCTGTGCTATGATAAATATAAAATTTCTCCGATTTACAATTAAAAAACTTAAAAAGTTATATGGTAATATAAAACTAAATATAAGAAGATGTTGGCGAATTCTTACAAACATTTAAAGAATACCTATTCTTCTGAAACTATCCTGTTTTTTTTCTTCTGAAACCATTCTAAAAAATAGAAAAGAAAGGAGGCATCTGGGTGTCTCAGTCGGTTAAGCGTCTGAATTAGGCTTAGGTCATGATCTCCCAGCTTGTGAGGTCGAGCTCCGTGTCAGGCTTTGTGCTGACAGCTCAGAACCTGGAACCTGCTTCAGATTCTGTGTCTCCCTCTGTCTCTGCCCCTCCCCTGCTCACTCTCTCTCTCTCTCTCTCTCTCAAAAATAAAGATTAAAAAATGTTCAAAAAATAGAAAAGAAAGGAAAACTTCCAAATTTATTCTATGAGGCCGACATTACCCTCAACAAAATGATATAAAGACACCACCAAAAAAGAGAACTACAAGTCACTATCTCTGATGAACATAGATGCAAAAATCCTCAACAAAATACTAGCAAACTGAATTCAGCAATACTTTAAAAAAATCATTCACCAAATCAAGTGGGATTTATTCCTGGGATGCAAGGGTGATTCAATATTCACAAATCGATCAATGTGATACATCACAGCAATAAAAAAAAAGGATAAGTACCATTTGATCATTTCAATAGAAGCAGAAAAAGCTTTTGACAAAGTACAACATCCATTCATGATAAAAACCCTCCACAAAGTAGGTCTAGAGGAAACATACCTCAACATAATAAAGGCCATATGTAAAAAACCCACAACTAACATCATCCTTAATGGGGAAAAACTGAGAGTTTTTCCCATAAGGTCAGGAACAAGACAAGGATATTCACTCTCACAACTTTTATTCAATATAGTACTGGAAATCCTAGCCACAGCAGTCAGACAACAAAAAGAAATAAAAGGCATCCAAGTTGATAAGGAAGAAGTAAAACTTCACTATCTGCAGATGACATGATACTATATAGAGAAAACTCAAAAGACTCCATCAAAAAAACTGCTAGAACTAATAACCAAATTCAGTAAAGTCATAGGGTATAAAATCGATGTACAGAAATCTGTTGCATTTATGTACACTAGTAAGAAAGCAGCAGAAAGAGAAATTAAGGAAACAATCTCATTTACAACTTCACCACAAATAATAAGATCCCTAAGAGTAAGCCTAACAAAAGAGGTGAAAGACCTGTGCTCTGAAAACTATAAAACACTGATGAAAACAAAACATTGAAGACAACAGAAAGAAATGGAAAGACATCCCATGCTCATAGATTGACAGAAAAATGTTGTTAAAAATGTCTATACTACCCAAAGCAATCTGCACATTCAATGCCACCCCTATCAAAATACCAAGAGCATTTTTCACAGAACTAGAACAAATAATCCTAAAATTTGGAACCACAAAAGATCCTGAAGAGCCAAACCAATATTGAAAAAGAAAAGCAAAGCTGGAGGCATCACAATTCCAGACTTCAAGTTAGATTACAAAGATGTAATAATCAAAACAGTATGATACTGGCACAAAAACAGACACACAGATCAATAGAGCAGAATAGAAAACCTGTAAATAAACCCAAAATTATAGGTCAATTAATCTTCAACAAAGCAGGAAAGAATACCCGGTATGAGAAAGGCAGTCTCTTTAATGAATGGTGCTGGGAAAACTGGACAGCAACATGCAAAAGAATGAAACTAGACCACTTTCTTACACTGTACACAAAAATAAAATTGATTAGAGACCTAAATGTGAGACCTGAAACCCATAAAAATCCTAGAACAGAGCACAGGCAGTAACTTCTCTGACATTGGCTGTAGCAACTTTTTTTCTAGATAGTTCCCCTGAGGCAAGTGAAACAAAAGCAACAGTAAACTATAGGGACTACATCAAAATAAAAAGGTTCTGCACAGCAAAGGAAACAACCAACAAAACTAAAAGGCAACCAATGGAATGGGAAAAGACATCTTCAAATGACATAGTCAATAAAGGGTTAGTATCCAAAATATATAAAGAACTTATAAAACTCAACACCCAAAAAACAAATAATTCAATTAAAAATGGACAGAAGACATAAACAGACATTTCTCCAAAGAATACATACAGATGGGCTACACACATATAAAAAGATGCTCATCATCACTTATCATCAGGGAAATACAATCAAAACCACAATGAGATATCACCGCACACTTGTCAGAATGGCTAAAATCAACAACAAGAAACAACAGGTGTTGGTGAGGATCTGGAGAGTGCACCCTTAGTGGAAATGAAAACTGGTACATCCACTCTGGAAAACAATAGGGAGGTTCCTCAAAAAGTTAAAAATAGAACTACCTTATGATCCAGAAATTGCACTACTCAATATTTATCCAAAGAATATAAAAACACTAATTCAAAGGAATACATGCACTCCTGTGCTTATAACAGCATTATTTACAATAGCCAATAGCCCAGACATGTAAACAGCCCAAGTGTCCATCAATTTATAAATGGATAAAGAAGTGGCATATATATATACATATATATGTGTGTGTAATATATATATATAATTTGTTTTACATATGTACATATATAATATATGTACATATATTTTACATATGTAATGTATATTTTTACATATGTACATATATTTTACATATGTAATGTATATTTTTACATATGTACATATATAATATGTACATTTGTTTATATATTATATATATATATATTACACACACACACACACACACACACTGGAATATTCAGCCATAAAAAAGAATAAAATCCTGCCATTTGCAACAATATGGATGGAGCTAGAGAGTACAATGTTAAGAGAGAGAGAGAGAGAGAGTGAGACAGAGAGGAAGAGAGGCGAAGAAATAGATGTTAATTATAGAGAACAAACTGATGGTTACAAGAAGGGGAGGTGGGTGGGGGATAGATAAAATAAGTGATGGAGATTAAGGAGTGCATTTTCATGATGAGCACGGGGGATGTACAAAAGTGTTGAATCATACACCTGAAACTAATATAACACTATATGCTAACTCTACTGGAATTAAAATGAAAAAAAAACAAGATGTTTTAACATCATCCATACTAATACTACAGCTGAATAGTTACAACTTTAATAGGAAATATTAACGAATTATGAAAAGTTTAAAACTATACATGGAGAATTTTTTGCCATATATCTTCACATTGATAAACGTGTACAAAAATGTTCACAAAATTTTTCCTATATTTGCTGTCTACTTTCTTCCATAAACTTTTAAGGCCAAAAACATATTTATGGTTAAAAATGAAGTTTTCCAACTGGGTTAGGTTTATTATTTGGATGTGTCATAGATTCAATGATAGATTTATTAAGATTATACAAAGATGAGAAAAATGTTCATGCATTAAATGCTGTGTTACTAAGGAAGCAAGATACTGTTATTCCTACGTGGCCAGCATTTCCAATGTAAACCACCACTCTACTGAGTGAGATAAGGATGTGAAGAAATAGTAATAAATTAACTTAAAAATATAATAGACTTCACTTACTTATAGCAGTTTTAGATTTACTTAAAAATTGAGCAGATAACATAGAGAATTCCCATTTGCCCCCTCTCTCTGCACACTATCCCCTATTATTAACATCTTGCATTAGTGGGGTACATTTGTTACAACTGACTAATTAATGTTAATATATTATTATTAACTCAAGTCCATTCTTTGTGTTTTAAAGTTAGATGGATCTTGAAAACTACACAATATTATCTACCCACCATTACAGAATCATACAGGTTAGCCTCACCAATTTAAAAATCCATTAAGCTCTACCTATTTGACCCTCACTCCTCTCCTCTGAGCTCCTGGCAACCACTGATCTCTTTACTATCTCTACAGTTTTGTCTTTTCCAAAATGCAATATAGTTGGACTCATACAGCCTTTCAGAGTGGCTTCTTTCATTTAAAAATATGCATTTACTACTCCTCTGTGTCTCTTGGTGGTGTGATAACTCACTTATTTTTATTGCTGAATAATATTCCATTGTATGGATGGACCACAGTTTATCTCAAGCTGTTCCCCATGGAGGGGCATCTTGGTTGCTTCCAATTTTTATCAATTACGTATAAATCTTGAATTTGAGTAGTGTCAGTCCTCTGACTGTGTCCTTCTTCAGTGCTGTGCTGACTATTCTATTCTGGGTCTTTTGCCTTTCCATATAAACTTCAGAAACAGTTTGTTGATATCCACACTACAACATGCTAGAAGTTTGACTGGGATTGTGTTTAATCTATTCCTCAAGTTGGGAAGAACTAATATCTTTAATGCTCTGTTGATAGGTACATACACGTTAAGGATCGTTTCCTTGGAAATCGACCCCTATATAATTATGTAATGCCTCTCTTTCTCCCTGATAGTCAGCTTTGTCTTAAATTGATATCGCTACTTCTCTCTTTTTTTTCCCTAGTGTTATCATGGTATATCTTTCCCCACCTCTTTACTTTTAATTCATCTGGATCTTTACAGTCAATGTGGGTTTCTTGTAGATAGCATATGGTTGAGTATTTTTTCTTGACTATCTTAGTTTCTGTCTGTTAATTGGTATATTTATACCATTAACATTTAAAGTAATTATTGATATACATCGATTAATATATAACATATTTATAACTGTTTTCTTTCAATATACTTTCAATGGTACCTTTCAATATACTTTCAATGGTACCTTTTCATTTCTTGTCTTCTCTCTTTTTGCCTTCTCTGGTTTTAATTAGGCACTCTATGTGAGTCCATTTTTACTCCTCTCTTACTAGATTAATTACATTTCTTTAAAAATATTAGTGGTTGCCTTATAGTTTACAATATACATTTACAACTAATCTAAGTCCACTTTCAAATAAAACTGTCTTACTTCACAGACAGTGTAGGTTCCCTCTTCCTTTCTCCTCTCCATTGTGGTTATTCACCTCACTTACCTATAATCCATATCCATCTAATAAATTGTCACTATTATTTTTTTCAACAAACAAGTATCTATTGGGTCAGTTAAGAATAAAAAAATAAAATATTTTATTTACTTCCATTTACTCCTTTTCCAATATTCTTCTTTATGTAGATATGAGTATTTGATCTGTACCATTTTCCTTCTCTAAAGAACTTTTATCATGTCTTGCAAAGCAGTTCTACTGACAGAAAATTCTCTGATTTTGTTTCACTGAGGAAGTTTTTTATCTGGATAATACCTCTGGATATAAAATTCGAGGTTTTTTTTTCTTTCAACACTTTAAATATTTCACTTTACTCCCCTCTCACTTGCATAGCTTCTGAAAAGAGGTCCAATATAATTCTTATTCTTATTCTTCTACAGGTAAGGTGTTTATTTTCCCTTTGGTTTCTTTCAATATTTTATCTTTTCTATTGGTTATTCACAGTTTGAATATGATATACCCAGGTGTAGATATTTTTGTGCTTACTCTGCTTGTGTTATCTGAGCTTCCTTGATCTGTGATTTTGTGTCCAACATTAATTTTAGAAAATTCTCAGCCATTATTACTTCAAATATTTCTTCAGGCCCTTTTTCTCTTTCTTCTCCTTCTGGTATTCCCATTACATGTATGTGAGACCTTTTGTAATTGTCCTACAGTTCTCTGTCATTCTGTTTCATGATTTTCATTCTTTTTTCTCTTCCCATTTCACTTTGTGAGGTTACTGTTGACATCGTTTATCTCATTGTTTCTTGACTCAGTTGTGTCTAGTCTACCAATGAGCCTATGAAAGGCATTCTTCATTTCTGCTACAGTGTTTTTTATCTTTAGCATTTCCTTTTGAATCTTTCTTACAATCTCCATCTCTCTGCTTATATTTCCCATTTGTTCTTGCATGCTGTCCACTTTTTCTATCACAGCACTCAGCAAATTAATTAAAGTGTTTTAAATTCCAAATTATTTAGAAGCTACTAAGTCCCTGTCATACCTGAGTCTGGTTCTAATTTGTCTTGCTTGCTCTTGTCTCTTCAGATTGCATTTTTATTGCACTTTTATCATGCTTTGTAATTTTTTTTGAAAGCTGGACATGATGTATTAGGTAACAGTAACTTAGAGAGATAGGCCTTTTGTGTGAAATTTTATGTTAATCTGGCTGAGGGCTAGGCCATGTTTAATGTATGCTGCATCTGTAGGTGTTAGAGGCTTCAATTTCCTCTAGTGTCCTGGTTTCTGTCTTTCTTGCTGTTTTTAGGTTTCCCTAGAAATTCCTCCTAAATAGAATATGTGTCTTGCAGCTCAGTTGGAAGCCAGTTATTATTTTGCTGCCATTAATGTGATGATAAAGTATTGGGGAAGAAAAATATTCTATAACTGTATAATTAAATCTCAGTTTTCTTTTTTTTAAGTTTATTTTTATTTATTTTGAGAGAGATAGAGAACAAGCGATAGAGAGATAGAGAGAGGGAGACAAAATCCCAAGCAGGCTCCACACTGCCAGTGCAGAGCCTGATATGGGGCTAGAACTCACAAACCATGAGATCATGACCTAAGCTGAAACCAAGAGTCGGATGCTTAACCGACTGTGCCACCTAGAGCCCCAAATCTCAGTTTTCTTAGACCAAGTCATAGGCTGTGGCCTTCAGAAAGTTTCTTCACCTATTTTTTTCAGCTTATGTGATACAGGAAGGCCAGAGGGGGCTACACTCATCTACCTGCACTCTCCTTAGTTCAGACGAGGCTCTGGGAAAGTCGATATCCTCAAGGGCATGGCTTTATTATAGAGAACAGAAGGCTCTGGGTTTACTTCAGAAGGATCACTGCCTCTCCCCTGTGGGAAGCATGCGGGAATTTTTCTCTGATCTTCACCATAAGAACTTGGCAGGGCTTCTGATGGTAAAAGTCATGAAAGTGTGCCCCCACCCCTAAGACTGGAGGGATTTTTAACTCAAGCTCGTCCATGCCCAGCCTTCAGCAATTACCCAATTACAGTGTAAGTGCCTCTGGCTCTAGTGGCTTCTGCTCCTGGGGAGATACGATTTTCTGTATTTGTCATCCCAACAATTTTCAAGGCAGTGCTTTGCTCTGTGACCCCAATTCTCCATTGGACCTGAGAAGCATTGTTGACTTTTTTCAGAATTGCTGATTTTTAGTTTGTTTAGTTTGTTTTCTTCAGAAAACAAGATTGACAAATTCCAAGTTCTTTACATGTTGGAGCAGAAATCAGAAGCTGTTAACTAACTTCTTTTTGATTTAAGATATGGGCCAGAAATAACATGGGTAAATGAGCACGTTTGATTAAAAATAAGAATTCTAGGGGCACCTGGATGGCTCAGTCAGTTAAGTGTCTGACTTCAACTCAGGTCATGAACTCACGGTTCATGAGTTTGAGCCCCGTGTCGGGCTTTATGCTGACAGCTTAGAGCTTGGAGCCTACTTTGGATTCTCTCTCTCTCTCTCTCTCTCTCTCTCTCTCTGTTCCTCCCCAACTTGTACTCTGTCTCTCTCCCTCAAAAATAAATAAAGGTTAAAATAAGAATTCTTAAATTAATGTGTGCAGAGGCATTGATTCCCTGCTCCTATGTAAGTTAGTCTGCTTGGTCACAATTTGGCCCACGTTCTAGTACAGCATAGGAATGAAAGGCCATCATTAGTACAAAGTAAGACTAGGTTGTGATAGTGAAGCCTATCCTGGCTGGCCCCAAGTCACTGTGTTGGAATCTTACTGGGCCACATGTCATTTCCCCCACTAATAGCTGTTTCTCTTACACCTTAATATCTGCCTGTTTTTCTGCTTGATTTGAACAACAAACTCTAAGGCAACATTAAACACAGACAACATAGTAATAATAAGACTGTGGAGAAGGAGGAAGGAAAAAACACTCATTTGTGGGATATGGTTCAAGTATCCATTATATAATAGCACAACAAACTTAACCAAAGCCAAAAAGCTTTGGGCAGCTGTGATCCGGCCTGCTTATGCTTGGAATGAAGTCTTTCTATGCTCTCATGAGGCACACTGGCAAGACAGAGTTCCTATGGCCAGCAATCATTCCTTTCTAGCAAGTATCTGGGATACTTAAAAGACAGGACATTAAAAGGGCAATCAGACATTTGCACTGTGGCTGATGAAGTGATCCTAACTTTTCATCCCTGGTAAGCAGAACTGCAGAAAAATCATCCCTGGAAATACCACCTAGTAGCCAATACCCAGAGAAATATGTCTGGAATATGGAGTGATTATTTGAAGCTTTAATAGTCTTTCAACTCATTACGTAGCAGGTATATAATCACACTCTTCCATCAGTCATTTATTATTATTGTTATTATTATTATTGTTTGTTGATGCAACCCACATTATACAATTGATGGAGGGGTTTAATGAACATCCATCAAGGATTTATTCAACAACCCTGGATGTTTTATCTAAGTCTTTTATCTGACTCATACTGTGACTCTTTCCATCAGTGGTGTTTATTTATGAATTGGGAATAAGCATCTACCTATGTGAGCTGTATTTTATACTTCTCTTAAACTTGAATAAATTTACTATTGTCTTCATGGACTAATATCACATTTCCAGCACAAATCACTAAAGCTTAAAGAAGTACAAGGACTTCTATCAATGACATAGCTACTTTAGTGAAAAGGCTCTTTCATTTGGCCCATTTAATTTTTCTAGCCTTTTAACCCCTGTATTTTGACCTAGAATTCTTGAATATCTCTTACTTTAAAAAGAGGCAGCAGTCAAAAGATTGATCTTCAAGGTTAAATCGTATTTGCATGAAAAATTCACACCCAACAATCTCTTGCTTTTTTCTTCCCCAAAGCTCTGCTTTTCAGGTATGCACTAATCAATCCTCTGTGATGTAGGACACACCACTATTTATCTTATTCTATGGGTAGAGTATAGTCTTTTTAAAAGTTTCTCCGAGTTTTAAGGTTTAACATTTACTTTCCCTCCCCCTGTGGACTGCAAGAACCACAAGAGTAATGACTTTGTCTTGCTCACCATCATGTTACTAGAGTGCGTGCCTGGCACATAAGGTAAACATGAGGGTAACAGAGCAGAGAGTGGGTTAGGTCAGGAAGAGGGGCTGGTGGAAACAAAGAGAAAATGGGCACAAGAGGGCAGGGTGTGTTGGACGGTGAGAAGAGTAGCAATTACAAAAGTCAGCAGACTTTGAGAGCTGGCCAGGCTGCTCATCAGCCATCTTGGAGGGGATCCAGGTGTGGACTATCAGCATTAATTTCTATGAGGAGATGCTGCCTTGGGCCAACTGGTGACCCACACCAGCCGCCAGGGCTCCCAAGCCTGGGATAGCAGACTTGTTCTGCCTGTTGAAGGATGCTCCATGGCCCTCATTTTACCATAGTTGCTGTCGATTCCCAACTCCCCACCCCCAATCCCTCAAGCATCAGTCTAGCTTAGTGGCTTTACTTCTCCCCTGCAAGATCTTCATTCTATTGTCTCATTTGACCTTCCCCAATAAGAGTCCTCCCTGAGGTGCATGAATCCATTGTCCTTCTCTCCACGTTGGTAAATCCTTTTTTTTTTTTAATTTTTTTTTCAACGTTTATTTATTTTTGGGACAGAGAGAGACAGAGCATGAACGGGGGAGGGGCAGAGAGAGAGGGAGACACAGAATCGGAAACAGGCTCCAGGCTCTGAGCCATCAGCCCAGAGCCCGACGCGGGGCTCGAACTCACGGACTGCGAGATCGTGACCTGGCTGAAGTCGGACGCTTAACCGACTGCGCCACCCAGGCGCCCCCCACGTTGGTAAATCCTTGAGTCCAGCAGTGCTGGTGCTCACAGATCTGCATCCTCCACCTTGGATTCTGAACACTGTAATATGTCTCTATTCACTGATGTGGCTGAGCCCTGTGATGAGTTGGCAGAGACCAAGCTTCAGCTCATTTATTCCTCACAGCCTTTTCTAGTACTATTAATCCCGTTTTATAGATGAAGAAACTGGGGACAGAGAAGAATTAAGTTTTCTGTCCAAAGTTGTGTGGCAAGGACGTGACAGAGGTGGGATTTGTACATGTGATCTTTTGAATGTCCTTTTAACCACGTGGTGCCTGACTTGATCTACACAAATGCTGCCATCACATCCATTTTTTTGACCTTTAAGAACCCAGGCTGCACCTGCCTGCTTGGGATTCTCTCTCTCTCCCCCTCTCTCTGCCCCTACCTGACTTATTCTGTCTCTGTCTCTCTCAAAATAAATAAATAAATGTTAGAAAAAAAAAGAACCTAGGCTGCCCCCTGATATTTTTGAGGTAAAAGGTGGGCTTTTGAAGAGATATCTCCAGTTGCTGGAAGAGTTAAGTATGCAGACCATGAACAAAACTTGCATAAATATCAGTGTCAATAAGAAGAAGTGAGTAGCTTCTTCTGGGCCATCACTGCCACGAACTTCTCAGTCAGAACAGGGTCTCAGCTCCATTTTCTTGTGCCATCACAGAGATCTCTGGTTGCCCAGCTCCTCTTCGTCTCATGGGGAAAAACCCATTGGGTCAGGAAGGTTAGGTTCCCAGCAGAACGATGGTAGGGTGGACTGCGTGGGACAGCTCCTGCCCAGGGAAATCATGGATGACGCCTGGCCACAAAGCCAGAGGGACAATAACCCTGAGCCTCCGGGAATTTCACAGACTTACACAGATGGAAAGAACCGTCCTGTTATATGCAAGGCTCTTTGTATGCAAGGCTCTATTCATATACTACCATGATCATTCTTACTGTTCGCATTTTATAAATGGGGAGACTGCAACTCAGTGAGGCTAAGAAACTTGCCCAAGTTCCCCCAGAAGTGACTGCCTGAAGCTGTATTCCCATGCTTTCCTCCAACTGTGTTCTTTCCACTCTGCCACGCATGTCTGAACTTTCTGAAAGTTCTCTTGGCTTGGTTTTGAGGAATTTGAACAAATTCCTGTCTGGTATACTTTGCGAAAGCAAAATTCTGCTTTTAAAATTAAACAGACTAGCCCAAGGAAAGGGCAGGGAGGGAGGTGAAAATTCCTCCCTGTGTCTTTGGATTAGGAGTGGTTCTCTGTGTTTGTTCGGGGTGAGGAAAGAACGTTCATCTGCCATTTCTCCACCCCCACTAAGTTCCTCACATTATTGTCTGGCAAGAGTAAATGGAGATAGTTTCTAACTCCAGCTTAAACACCGAAAATACAACAAAGTTGTAATTACTTTCACTTATGGGGAGAATCTATTCGATAAATCAGGACACACACAAAATTTAAAAGCGACTCATGTAGTTTTGGGGTGTACCTGCTGGTCATTTAGCTGGACGACCTGAAATTCTGTAACTTTGTTCTGTGATACAAATATAATCCTTTGAGAAGTAGAGCAGAAAACAGAGAAACGATTTACATAAAAAATAGATCTGTTTTTTACTTCCACTAAATGGGTAATTTTAGAAGATATTTATAATCGACTGGGCATTTTGTCCCTTGCATAGTTAAGCCTGTGGCAGATCCTGTCGTCATTCCTCCAGACTCATTTTCCCCCCAGGCTGCTCAGCTGGAGAATATATTTCCTGGAATTTCCTGCAAGGAGGTGTGGCCCTGTGACAAAGTTCTCCCTGATGTGGGCAACTTCTAAGCCATCCACAAAGGCTTTCACTGGATTCATTTTTCCCTTCTCTCCCGCCAGCTAGAAATAGAGAAGCCACGGGAAAACGTGGAACGTGTGTGTTGAGGATGGCAAGGCTGCCCCACGTGCTGTCTTTTGAGATGACCTCGTGGGCCAGGGCTCACCCATCAGCCACCCAAGACTATGACTTCAGAAAGAAATAAACTTGTATTTTACTTGCACTATTGCAATTTTGGGTTCTTTCTCTCGTAAGTTTACTTTACCCCAACTATTACACAGCCTAAAATTCAAAGTAGCTTGTTCCATGACCACTGTTGTCAGAATGGCTGGTGTCCGGAAGAATGTCCATCTAGAAAAATATGGTATCTGAAACTTTACCTACAGACATTTTATGATCTCATACAAATATGTGAAACAGATTTGATAGTTCAGGAAAATAAAACAAGGCAAAGTTCAAAAAGGCTTTCCATAGAACAGCTCTATTTTCCCCCACAAAAACCACTCTATTAACCTTGCCCTGAGTTACTGGCATGCTGAACCACAGGAATCCATACTCTACACATACTCCTAGCCCAAGAATGAATTCTAACCACAGCTCTTAAATAAAAGGTAAAATTAACAATTTAATGTCACATAAAGACTTGCTTAAGATTCTTTGAAATGTTCAAAGGCGGTACTTTAAACATGAGATTGTTACTTTTTTAAATATAGGGTTTTGGTTTCATGGCTAAATGGTATGATTCAACAATATGAAGCGATCCATTATTTCTCAAGAATAAGAATTGTACTTTAATTTATCTCATTTCAATGCTCTAAAAACGAGTTGCCAAACGAGTGTTATTTCTCGCTGAAAGATGTTAAGATATCGGCAAAGTCTGAAGAATAATACACATACACACACACACACACACACACACACACACACACACACTGCAACATTTCTAAAGTCAGTCACACCCACAGAAACTCACTTACTTGAAAGGACTACTACCAGTCTGAACCTTGTTAATCTAGGCAAAGAAATATGACAAATTTTTAGTACTGGAGTAGGATGTATTTTGGCAAACCATCAAATGTACTTTGAACTCATTGGGGAGTCTGGGTGGCTCAGGAGGTGCCTGGGTGGCTCAGTCGGTTAAGCGTCCAACTTCAGCTCAGGTCACGATCTCACAGGTTTTGAGTTCGAGCCCTGCATTGGGCTCTGGGCTGACAGCTCAGACCCTGGAGCTTGCTTCCGATTCTGTGTCTCCCTCTCTGTCCCTCCCCTGCTGGCACTCTGTCTTCCTCTCTCTCAAAAATAAATAAAAACATTAAAAAATTTTTTTGAAAACAGTACTTTGAACTCACAAGTGATGAGAGTAATGATGGCCATATCAGTGAGATATAAATCTGACTGTATGTAGTTTGACAAAATGTAGGGATGCATTGCCTTAACTGTCAATCAAAACATACTCATTGGCTACTTCCGCACATCAACCAACCTACATTCATTTTATCATTAGCAAAGATTCCTAAGGCAGTGTGTTTGATGACTTTCAGCAAGACTTCAGAATAATGTCGCATAGAGTAAGTGGAATTTGAATCATGCAGCCAAACTTTTGCAAATCTGATTGTTTTATTTTATAGGGAATATGCTCATCTCAGCCACTGTTGACTTCGCTTATTTGACCAAAATTGAACAAGTCTCACTGACCCACTGTAGAGTCAAGGACTTGAGTTTTTACAATCTAATCAGGTGTACTTTTCACTATTCAGTCAAGGTTTCTGCCTCAAAACAAAAAAAGGTAAATGAAGAAATTCCACCAGCTACAGCATTACCTGCACAAATCCCTCACACTTAACATGTAAAAAAGCTGAAGTCCTCATCTTTCCCCACAAACACCGTTCTTCCAACTCTATGTAATCACTCAGGCCAAAAACCTTGGAGTGATCTTTCTCTTGTACTCAACCTGCACAGCATACCCAGAGTGCTCCCCCCATCCCCACTGCTACTATGCAAATCCAGATGACCACCTCTCCCTTGCATTATCACAACAGTCCCCCACTGTCCCTTCAACTCAGTAAGCAGGGCATTTCTGATCAGCTTCAGTTTCTCCTCTGTTCAAAATCACTCCCATGGCTCCCCATCTCACGTAAGAGTAAAAACCAAACACACTGCATTGACCTGTGCGGCTCTATACCATCTGCCCTTGTTGATTTTCTGTTCCCCCTTTACTCTCAAGACATGAGCCTCCTCATATCAAGAGAGAATAGGAGCACACTCCCTTTTGGGGGTCTTTGCCCTGAATGCACCATCTGCTTTGTACAATCCTCCCCGCGAGAGCCACGTGGCGCGTCCCCTCCCATCTATCACATTTTTATTCGAAGGCAGCCTTTGTGGTCACCCTATCCAAAACTGCAACCCCGGAACACAGTATCCCCTCTCCCCCTCCTCATCCCCTTGCCCCCTCACCTCTTCTTTTCCTTTTCTTCCTGTCACCATTTAATGCACCACTTATTTTACTTGTTTGTCCTGATTATTTCCTGTTTCTTCATGTAGAATTTGTAGGCTCAACAAAGGCAAGGACTTCTTGTCTCTTTTGTTCCCTATATCGTAGCAGGTCCCCAATAAAAATTGTTGAATGCTGAATAAATAAAAATATTTTCTCAAATAATTGATTGGCCAGGAAGGGAACTCAGAAAAATAGTAAAAAACACATGCACATCTACTGGCAAGAAAATAAGATCAGGATTGAATCAAGTAATAGAATATGGAATGTGTAAAAATCTCGTTAGTTATTAGCTAGGGGCATGAATCAGAGAAATAGCAAAAACAAAAACAAAAACAAAGAAAAAAAAGGAGAAAGAAAGAAAAGAAAAAAAAAGCCCAACAAACCATGGGAGTACATGTGAAACTGTGAGGCAGGGGCCAGACTAATGTAGGAACAGGTGGCATTTTCCTAATGTGTTCCCTCTATGGCAGATGGTGTCTATAGTTTATAGCCCACATATTTCTATCACTGTGAGTTCTCTAGTCACTAGTAAAATACAACCACACCCAGGGGACAGCCATACTACAGCACATCTTTCTCCTCCATCACCCACATATGCCCAGGAATCATTCTGTTCTCTATTCTCTCCATTTGAACAAATGCACAGAAAAAAATTTTCAACGGAATACCAATCACAAATTATACTGATCAAAGTGAATTTCATACATCACAGATATACTAACGTGGTGGAGACCCATCAACTAAGTTCCATGAACACCTCGACAGGATCCCATACAAAGGCAGGTGAGCGGAACTTTGCATTCAATGTGTCACTTGGATGCTCGTGAGATCTGGTGGGTTGTCTGTCCTTATGAGCTTATCCCAAGGCACACCTGTTAGTCACTCACACTTCTCACTGGTGGGCAGGGAACAACACAATGAAGGTCCAAAACCTATGCTTCCTAGAAATCATCTCAACTGAAAACCTAAGGAAGAGATTTTCAAATGGAGAGAAAATCTTTTCAAATGAAAAGGGCACAGGAGGGAGAAAGACAGAGAGGGGCTTCAAGGAGTGACTCTTAGTCAATACAAAAACAAATGATCCCAGTAAAGAGGCTGAAGAAATTGCTAAAGAAACCCAGTTGACTACCGTGAGACTTTCTGAGGAGCTCATATTTCATGAACAAGAGGTACAAAAGGCATAAGGCTGGATATGTAACCAAAAAAAAAAAAGCATTAGGTTGGTAAATGAGGTTGAAATTCATAAAATTTCTAACAAATAATGATTGCTGGCAATGTGGAGCATGAGGATAAAAAAGGGAGTGACTGAACTATTGCGTTGAGGAAGATAATCATTAACTAACCTGGACAGGACACAATCAAGAGGAAACAGCTTAAAAAAAAAAAAAGGAACAGCTGATGAAGGGACATGATGGAAAGAAAAAGTGGGTAAGGAATCCTAACCACATGAATCCAAGAGCACCATGGAATGTTATCAAGTAAATTAGCAGTAATTTAATAAGTTGTAATCCTTAACAAATTGATAAACCTGAGAAGTATTCTGAAATTAGCAAAAAGCCAACGAGTCCTTGACTTTGAGAAAGAAAAATGGTCAATAGTATAAAATAACCATTACTCCTAGGAAGTCTAGACACTGCAGAGCTTTCTAAAGAGAAAGGGGAACCTGCCAAGGGCCAACAAACTCACTAAAAGGCCATTGATTCCAATCTGGTTTGCTTTCCTTTTTAAAGCTATATTTAGCTGTATTTTTTAGTTGTATTTAAAGCTGTATTTGAAAGATTAATTGATTATTGATAGGATTATTAGAAGAATAGATCTGGTGGCACCTAATTTCAAAATGTCATTTCACAGTTTATCCTTCAGAAAATACCAAGAAATCATCTTGAATGATAATAGGGCTAGGTGAATTCACAGCTGACCAAACAATATTTTCTATACTAAATTTCTATGTAGAAATTAAATGAGAACTTCTATGTTAGGATATAACAGGATATATAGGATATAATTGTTTATATAACATAAACAATATGTTTCCTCATCAGAGGAAAACTGTCCTAATAAGAATTTACATAGCACCCCTAAAAATACAACTTTTAAAAAAAAAGCTATTAAAATTAATTTACCCTTTTAAATTGATTTCTAGTGATAATGATTCATCAGGAATAATAATTAATACCAAGTAATCACTAATATCAATTAATCTAATAATAATGTTTTTCAAATATAATAAACACAGGGATTAGAAAGAATATAGTTAGAAATTGCAAAGCAGATTCTAAGAGGGGGAAAATTAAGAATCCTTGCTGAGGTGTGTGCTAAGAGTTGGCAAGACTTGACTCCTTTTAAAGCTGCTTTCCTTCTTATCTCCTATGCTCCTGATATAACCTAAGTCCTAGCACCTACCCTGAAATAACTGATGGACACACAGGGTTTATTACCTTCTTCCTTCCTTCTTAGGGACATAACCTAAGCCACCCAATACTCATACTCAGCCATAGCTCTGACACTAAAGAAATGAATTAAACTTGTTGAGTCGATACAGTGAGGATATTTAGACTATGTGTGGGAAGGCACTCTGTAAAATGCAATTGCTACCCAATCATTTCCCTCTCATCAGAATGTACATATCCCATTCTGTTCCTCTCATACACAGCAGTAGATGACAATGGTCAAATTCATCATACCAATTAGCAAGTAGATCAAATTGTATACTATCCCTCTAAGTTCGAATGACCCCTAATCTAATTGAACTACATAAAGTCCCTCCAGGAGCTCCTAGGGAAATACCCTGTCATTTCATTTAAACATGTGAGAGAAACACTTTGATTAGAGAGTCTTCCAAGGACTCCAGATTTACTCCCCATCTACACATCTAATTGAACAGATACATCTTTGTGATTTCTCAAGATTACCTGTTTATGCCATGTTGTCAAGAACATCTTATTTCCACATTCATTTTTCCTGACTTTCAGTAGACACTGAAAATATTATGTGAAGTCCAGCAAAGAAATTTTCCATTTTCTGAAGTTCAAGCACTGAATTTTTCTTGGATGGAAGTTTAAGCCATCTGTCAGCACTATGGTTTCTTGTAAAGAATATACCCTTTTATACCTGTACCCTGGAAAATTCTTGTTTTAGTTTTTTGCAGGTATCACAAGAGAAAAAACAAATAACATTCAGTTTATATGTTTCCTTTCTAAAATTCTTAAGGGTTGGGACAAAATGACCACGATAGTCTCTAATAATATTTTTAAAATATGTCATTCTGTAGATTACCACAGAATACATTTATGATAAAAATTGCATCACTGACAGATGCAGATAATTAAGTAATCTTATGCTTGCTGCTAAATATGAAATATTTGATGTAATTTTACACTGTTATGCCTTTTCATTTTAAAAATGAATTATTACAACTACCTAGCATAATTAACCTAAATGTTTCTAGTTATTCTTAAACTCTTAATTAAAGTGCACAATATTCAATACACTTCCTCCTGGTATGCTCATTTGAAGGCTTTCTATTAATTCCCAAAGTGAAATATAGTTTGGGTGAACTTAAGCGGCTTTCTATTACCTCCTGAAATTGTTTAGTCCAGTATTTAGAAAGGTTCTTCTGGAACTGTTCAATTTGTGTCCACTTATTTTAATTTACAAAAGTCTTTTTAAGAAAATGTAATTATTGATATAAATAATACTGTTTGGTATTTCTAAGTAAGGATGCACTAAGGACAATTTTATGAGATGAAGGCAAGAAATGTTAAGCATGAATTAAATAACCTCTGGAAATGCTGCAGAATCGGTGAAATTAAGAATTTTGACTTGATTCAGCCTGGTTAGGAACTGCCTTACTAATCTACATGTGAAAAATGAAGACCAGGGCCATTTTCCAGAAGACCTGACCTCTCCCATGGGAATGTCCTTGATTTAAACTCAGAGGAAATGGTCCAGTTAGCTTTGGTAACCAGTGGCTGCTTCCTGATTAATTTACTATTTCACTACTCAGCATGGGCCTCCATGTCTGCCTGGCTGGCCTGTCACATCCTCCTGTATCACTCGAGATTTCCTATGATAACACTGACCAAACCAATCACTTAGAGTGTCCCGCACTGTCATTTCTGTCGTGGTGTGATCCCCAACACATGGAAGGTGCTTAATTCCCTTTTGATCATTCACTCTTTTTCCAGGAACAGTAACCTCTACAGGGGCCAGGGGCCACCCTAGGAACCTCAGGGTTTTAGGAAGGGTGTATTTTAAGTTGGTTGATGGGCTAACCAGTGAGTGTTTATTTTTAGTTATGCTTACATAACTCACATATATGTTATTTATGTTGACTCTTTTCATACATACATATGTATATACATATGTATATACATATATAACATATACATATACATACATGTATACATATATATATACATATGCGTGTATATATATACACACACAAATATATACATATATAATGAAAATGAAATATCCCATTATTTTTTTTAAAAAGCTAAAAAAATCTCTATTCCCTTTTTAGATACTAAAAAGTCAATTCTTCTGGGATGATGCTGTGATAGTGAAGGGGAAAAAATGCTACTTTCTTTGTGTTTTTGTAGCAGAAAGAAGTACATTATTTACAAAGCTATCAGCCCAAGTAGCTTGCAAATTCTTTCATCTGATCTATCCCGTCCTCCACCCTTTCCCCATCCCTAGCCATGCATGCAGTGCTCAGTCTGTGTCTAATAAATGGAAGTGGTGAAAAGATCGCATCTCCAGACAGACTATACCTCAAGAGCAAAGATGAGATTACGTTGGTATCAATAGAAATCATCCTCTTTCTCCATTTAGTCTTTCTGAAGAAGTTAAGAACCCGTTAGCACTGTGTTAGAACACAGTGAAGCTGGTTCATCTGGCATTTTCCACTATCCCCAGAGAATAAGGTTTCTGGTTAGGGAAATCTAATTATGTGATGAAGCATCTAGCATTCTCAGGGAGATCTATCTGACATCAATTTTTTTTTAACTTTTTAATTTATTTTTGAGAGACAGAGTGCAAGCAGGGGAGGGACAGAGAGAGAGGGACACAGGCTCCAGGCTCTGTGCTGTCAGCACAAAGCCTGACATGGGGCTTGAACTCACAGACGGAGAGATCATGACCTGAGACGAAGTTGGAAGCTCAACTGACTGAGCCACCCAGGCGCCCCCCGACATCAATTTTTTAAAAATGACTTGACTCCTAAGCAGAAAAATATAATTAAATCCAGGATCTGTGTATTTGATGTCCCTATTACCCATAACGGGATAGAAACAAGAATTACATGGAACTAAGGAAATCCAGACCAGAGAACTCCTCAAGAAAACACTACAATTTTCAGTAACTTACCAATAAGAGATCCCTAAAATTCAAAACTAATGTTTAAAATTAAAACAAAAAAAGTTTTGTGGGTACAACTAAACATAACCCATTTGTAGAATAAGTAGGACACAGGACAAAATTGTTGTCACATTCTCAAAGCTGACAAATGACCTACAAAACCAGAAATCCCCAACTACCCTTCCAACTCAATAAACCTGAACTGAAGTTAAGAACCCAATGAACGCCTCACTGTGGGTAAAGTGCGACCAAATGTGAGCATGAGTGGTAGACTGGGAATCATAACCTGGGCACAGGTAGAGGGAAGTCCCTGCCGACTGAGTGCACCTAAAGCTGGACATGAATGGGAAATCACAAAGCTGTGGGGGGAGGGGTGTCTCTTAGCAGGCAGGTGGAGGCAGCCCCCAGGGTGCAGCCAGATACATCAAGTGTTCAGAAACTCTTTTCTCACTTGGCAATTGGGCTTTTTCACTCCTAACCTGCAATAGTCAGCAAACCTCATCATAAGGATCTTCCAGGTCCTCTAACCTCTCCTGTGTGTTTTTCTTGGCCCCTGTGGTTGGACGCTGGCTTCACCCTGTGCCAGACCAGTGATATTAGGACTCATTTGACTCAATCATACAGTCCTGCCAGATGAGAGATACATGTTCGAAAGATGAAACATTCTGCTTTAAATGATGAAATGCTCAGAAAGTATATTACCCTCTGAATCAAGGAGATTTAATCGTGTTCAGAATGTTGGACTAAAATATATTTTATTTCATTTTTGGAAAATATATGAACCATGCTTTCAAAGTGCCTTTTTCTGTTAATACACTTTTACATTTTCAAATATTCCTAGAATGCATTTGTTATAGTCTTGTAATGAGACAAATATTTTAATTCAAGAAGTCATGTATATTTTCTGTACACACTAGGACTCATTTAATTAGAAAATACCCATGTATTGTGTAGAAGAAGGATTTTCTTGTATATGTAGGAAGCAAACAAGGCTGAATTTATATGCCTTTTATTTTTTATTATTTTTTTAAATTTTTGTAATGTTTATTTATTTTTTGAGAAAGAGAGACAGAGCACGAGCAAGGGAGGGGCAGAGACAGAGGGAGACACACAATCCAAAGCAGGCTCCAGGCTCTGAGCTGTCAGCACAGAGCGTGATGTGAGGCTCTAACTTGTGAACCATAAGATCATGACCTGAGCCGAAGTCAGACACTTAACCAACTGAGCCACCCAGGTACCCCCAGATGCCTTTTAAAATGTGGACTCAATTAATATCAGGAAATGTATCTGGTTATAATTTTACTTTTATATGAAGTTGATAGTCCACTGCTATGAAAATTTATTAATATAGGGGGTGCTTGGGTGGCTCAGTTGATTAAGCCCCTGACTCTTGGTTTCAACTCAGGTGATGATCTCCCAGTTGATGAGTTTGAGCCCTGTGTTGGGGTTTGTGCTGACAGCTTGGAGCTTGCTTGGGATTCTCTCTCTCTCTCTCTCTCTCTCAATCTCTCTCTCTCTCTCTCTCAGTACAAAATATACAATTTTTTAAGTTTATTTATTTATTTTGAGACAGACAAAGACAGTGTGAGTGGGGGAGGGGCAGAGAGATGGAGACAGAGAATCCCAAGCAGGTTCTACACTGTCAGCACAAAGCCCACGTGGGGCTCCACCTCATAAAACTGCAAGATCGGGACCTGAGCTGAAACCAAGAGTCAGATGCTTAACCAACTGAGCCACTCAGGCACTCCCATAATATACAATTTCTTAAAAATAGTGATATATTCCCTAAGCATTTGTGGATTTGTAAACAAGCATTTTTCTTTTGCAAGCGATCTCAAATACATAATCTCTAAAATCAAATATTTTTTATATTTTCCACAATAATCACTGGTTCCTATTATTCCCGTCTATCTCATTTCTCACTCCTGGGTGATGAGAACTTTTATTGGCATCCTGTAAGCCCTATTTTCCATCGTTTTCAGCTTGTTTGTACTGCATATACACTAGGTTATTCAGTGTACTCCAGTATTTAGTTTATAACATCAACAAAGCAAGTCTTGCATGTGTGTGGCAAATTCTAAACTATGAAGACCTTTACAAGACTTGCCCAGTTTCCTCAAATTAAAATTCACTGAAACTAATAGGAAGTGAGGAAATTATGAGTCCTCAACATTCTTAAATAAAATACATGTCAGAAAATGTCTGGCTGTCATTTTAGGTTCGGTTTCAGATTAAGGTTGGTTCTTTCCCCCTGCTGTATTTCTCTTTTAAAAGTAAAATCACAAAATCTGGGACATTTTCTGTGCTGAAGTCATTTGGTTTTTAGCTTTGTACCTTTTAGACACTTGAGATGCTCAATTATGCCACATAGCATAGTTCTTGCTGTGTGCTATTATTTCCTGCCACATAAAGTTGGCTTTTCATAGGAGAATATTAAGGTGGGGGAAGAAAAAAAAGGCTTTTTTATATCCCATTAGATAGTTCATTGCCTTTTAAGACATTGATGGTAAGGAATGGCCCATTACCAGTCTTTCAGGTTCTTGAATCTGTCTCAAAGACTTTTTGTTACTGATGGCAGTCAGCTTTCAGAGCTTCATCCTTGTTCCTGACAGACTCCCAAGATGAGCTTATCCATTATTATTTTTGTTTTCTATTCTATCAAATCTGCCTCTCTTACTACATCCATTTCTCCTTTTTTTTTTTTTTAATTCTAACATCCTCCTAACACAATCCTTTGTCACATAACTTTTTCCACTCTGGTAATACTTTCCCGGGGTAGAAAAGTAATGAAGGGTAATGAGATCTGCCAGCCTACCGAGCAGCCCTGTTAATTTCTCTATCACAATACAGGTGATAATATCATTCTATGGTGCCCATGTTGTGACAAAGTCATTCCTGATTCTGTGTTGCCCATTTGTGCTAAGTCCTTTATCTATGATACCCCACACTCTCTTCTCTCCTTTCTTCCCACAAGCCAAACCCTTATTTACAACAAGACTTCTGCTTAGAATCCCTTATACATTTCTGTGTTCCAGGCTTCTGGCGTTTTGTACTTTCATAACTGTAAAATACTGTAGCCTGAAAACAAATAATATATGAAAGTCAAGTGTCCAGAACATATATAGAATAGAGCAAACAACCCAAGAGAAAAATGGGCAAAGAATATAAACTCGCAATTTATAGAAGAAAAAAAATCTGAATGGCCCATAAAGATATGAGAAGATGCTTACTGATAAAAACCTCACCAGTTACTAGAAAGGTGCAGAAATACCTTTTCATGCCCATTTGATAGCTAAAATTTTAAAGTTTGATATCATCAATATCAAAAATTGACATGGAAAGCATACTCATAACACTAATGGGAATAGAGAGGAACAATTTAGGAATATATATTAAAAATAAAAATGTGCATACTCAGCACTTCTATTTCCACATATCTTTTATAGAGAACCACTCACACTATGCACAAGGAAACTCATGCACAAATATTTAATTCGCCAATGTATTAATCACACACAAAAGAAAAAGTCATCTCTCAGTTATAGAATGACCAAACAAAATGTTTGATAGAATAAAAGATTACATAGGTGCTAAACTGAATGAAGAAAATACATATTTATTCATGAGAATAATATTGAAACAACACTATGTATATCATATGCAAACATACTTATGCATATACAGATGAGTTTAAAGTCTGAAAGGGTATATATAGTTTGAACTCATAATAATGTTATCTTGGAAATAAATGCTGGAGAGGTAACCAAAACTGGACACAGTCATCAAAAAAGACTGCTGTGGGTTTTTTTGTTTGCTTGTTTGTTTTAATTTTATTTTTTTTAATTTACATCCAAATTAGCATATAGTACAACAATGATTTCAGGAGTAGATTCCTTAGTGCCCCTTACCCATTTAGCCCATCCCCCTCCCACAACCCCTCCAGTAACCCTCAGTTTGTTCTCCAGATTTATGAGTCTCTTCTGTTTTGTCCCCTTCCCTGTTTTTATATTATTTTTGTTTCCCTTCCCTTATGTTCATCTGTTTTGTCTCTTAAAGTCCTCATATGAGTGAAGTCATATGATTTTTGTGTTTCTCTGACTGACTAATTTCACTTAGCATAATATCCTCCAGTTCCATCCACGTAGTTGCAAATGGCAAGATTTCATTCTTTTTGATTGCTGAGTAATACTCCATTGTATATATATACCACCTCTTCTTTATCCATTCAACCATTGATGGATATTTGGGCTCTTTCCATACTTTGGCTATTGTTGATAGTGCTGCTATAAACATGGGGGTGCATGTGTCCCTTTGAAACAGCACACCTGTATCCCTTGGATAAATACCTAGTAGTGCAATTGCTGGGTTATAGGGTAGTTCTATTTTTAGTTTTTTGAGGAACCTCCATACTGTTTTCCAGAGTGGCTGCACCAGCTTGCATTCACACCAGCAATGCATAAGAGATCCTCTTTCTCCGCATCCTCGCCAACATCTGTTGTTGACTGAGTTGTTAATGTTAGCCATTCTGACAGGTGTAAGGTGGTATCTCATGGTGGTTTTGATATTTATTTCCCTGATGATGAGTAATATTGAGCATTTTTTCATGTGTCGGTTGGCCATCTGGATGTCTTCTTTGGAGAAGTGTCTATTCATGTCTTTTGCCCATTTCTTCCCTGGATTATTTGTTTTTTGGGTGTTGAACTTGATAAGTTCTTTATAGATTTTGATACTAACCCTTTATCTGATGTGTCATTTGCAAATATCTTCTCCCATTCTGTCAGTTGCCTTTTAGTTTTGCTGATTGTTTCCTTCACTGTGCAGAAGCTTTTTATTTTGATGAGGTCCTAGTAGTTCATTTTTGCTTTTGTTTCCCTTGCCTCCAGAGACATGTTGAGTGAGAAGTTGCTATGGCCAAGATCAAAGAGGTTTTTGCCTGCTTTCTCCTTGAGGATTTTGATGGCTTCCTATCTTATAGGTCTTTCATCCATTTTGAGCTTATTTTTGTGTATGGTGTAAGAAAGTGGTCCAGGTTCATTCTTCTGCATGTCGTGTCCAGTTTTCCCAGCACCACTTGCTGAAGAGACTGTCTTTATTCCATTGGATATTCTTTCCTGCTTTGTCAAAGATTAGTTGGCTATACGTTTGGGGGCCATTTCTCATTCTCTATTCTGTTCCATTGATCAGAGTGTCTGTTTTTATGACAGTACCATACTGTCTTGATGATTACAGCTTTGTAGTATAGCTTGAAGTCCAGGATTGTGATGCCTCCAGCTTAGGTTTTCTTTTTCAAGACTGCTTTGGCTATTGGGGTCTTTTATGGTTCCATACAAATTTTAGGATTATTTGTTCTAGCTCTGTGAAGAATGCTGGTGTTATTTTGATAGGGATTGCATTGAATATGTAGATTGCTTTGGGGAATATCGACATTTTAACAACATTTGTTCTTCCTATTCAGGAGCATGGAATCGTTTTTCCATTTTTTTGTGTCTTCTTCAATTTTTTTCATAGGCTTTCTATAGTTTTCAGTGTATAGGTTTTTCACCTCTTTGGTTAGATTTATTCCTAGGTATTTTATGGTTTTTGGGGCAACTGTAAATAGGATCGATTCCTTGATTTCTCTTTCTGTTGCTTCATTGTTGGTGTATAGGAATGCAACTGATCTCTGTGCATTGATTTTATATCCTGCAACTTTGCTGATTTCATGAATCAGTTCTAGCAGTTTTTGGTAGAAACCTTAGGGTTTTCCATATAGAATATCATGTCATTTGCGAAGAGTGAAAGTTTGATTTCCCCCTGGCCGATTAAGATGCCTTTTATTTCTTTGTGTTGTCTCATTGCAGAGGCTAAGACTTCCAATACTATGTTGATTAACAGTGGTGAGAGTGGACATCCTTGTCTTGTTCCTGTCCTTAGGGGGAAAGCTCTCAGTTTTTCCCCATTGAGGATATTAGCATTGGGTCATTCATATATGGCTTTTATGATCTCAAGGTATGCTCCTTCTATCCCTACTTTCTTGAGGGTTTTTATCAAGAAAGGATGCTGTATTTTGTCAAATGCTTTCTCTGCATCTATTGAGAGGATCATACGGTTCTTGTCCTTTCTTTTATTGATGTGATGAATCATGTTAATTGTTTTGTGGATATTGAACCAGCCCTGCATCCCAGGTATAAATCCCAGTTGGTCTTGGTGAACAATTTTTTTAGTGTATTGTTGGAGCCAGTTGGCTAATATCTTGTTGAGGATTTTTGCATCCATGTTCATCAGGGAAATTGGTCTATAGTTCTCCTTTTTAGTGGGGTCTCTATCTGGTTTTGGAATCAAGGTAACGCTGGCTTCATAGAATGAGTTTGGAAGTTTTCCCTCCATTTCTACTTTTTGGAACAGCTTCAAGAGAATAGGTGTTAACTCTTCCTTAAATGTTGGGTAGAATTCCCCTGAAAAGCCATCTAGCCCTGGACTCTTGTTTTTTGGCAGATTTTTAATTACTAATTCGATTTCCTTACTGGTTATGGGTCTGTTCAAACTTTCTATTTCTTCCTGTTTCAGTTTTGGTAGTATATATGTTTCTAGGAATTTGTCCATTTCTTCCAGATTGCCTATTTTATTGGTATATAATTGCTCATAACATTCTCTTATTATTGTTTTCATTTCTGCTGTGTTGGTTGTGATCTCTCCTCTTCCATTCTTGATTGTATTTATTTGAGTCCTTTCCTTTTTCTTTTTGATCAAACTGGCTATTGGTTTATCAATTTTGTTAATTCTTTCAAACAACCAGCTTCTGGTTTCACTGATCTGTTCTACTGTTTTTTTGGTTTCGATAGCATTAATTTCTGCTCTAATCTGTATTATTTCCTGTCTTTTGCTGGTTTGGGGTTTTTTTGCTGTTCTTTTTCCAGCTGTTTAAGGCATAAGGTTAGGTTGTGTATCTGAGATCTTTCTTCCTTCTTTAGGAAGGCCTGGATTGCTATATACTTTCCTCTTATGACCGCCTTTGCTGCATCCCAGAGGTTTTGAGTTGTGGTGTTATCATTTTCATTGGCTTCCATATACTTTTTAAATTTCCTCTTTAACTGCTTGGTTAGCCCATTCATTCTTTAGTAGGATGTTCTTCAGTCTCCAAGTATTTGTTACCTTTCCAAATTTTTTCTTGTGGTTGATTTAGAGTTTCATAGCATTGTGGTCTGAAAATATGCATGGTATGATCTCGATCTTTTTGTACTTGCTAAGGCTGGTTTGTGTCCCAGTATGTGGTCTATTCTGGAGAATGTTCCATGTGCACTGGAGAAGAATGTATATTCTGCTGCTTCAGGATGAAATATTCTGAATATATGTTAAATCCATGTGGTCCAGTGTGTCATTCAAAAGCCATTGTTTCCTTGTTGATTTTTTGATTAGATGATGTGTCCATTGCTGTGAGTGGGGTGTTGAAGTCTCCTACGATTATGGTATTACTATCGATGAGTTTCTTTATTTTTGTGATTAATTGATTTATATATTCGGGTGCTACCACATTTGGCACATGAATGCTTACAATCGTTAGGTCTTCTTGGTGGATAGACCCCTTGATTATGATATAATGCTCTTCTGCATCTCTTGATACAGTCTTTATTTTAAAGTCTAGATTGTCTGATGTAAGTATGGCTACTCCAGCTTTCTAAAAAAGACTGGTGTTTTAACTTTTCAGCATAAGAATGAAATTATTTCTTAGGTAATTGAATTTTTTAATTAAAGAAACATACAGATTGTGAGTCAGACACTAACATTTTACAGAACCCCTGTACTTAACAAGCAAAACACACTGAAAAAATACAATATCTATTCATAGATTATAATTCACTATTAGGGAAAACTATATGCCTATAGGATTTTTTTCCAGTGAATTTATCTTTTTTTTTTTTTTAATTTATTTTTTTTTTTAATTTTTTTTTCAACGTTTATTTATTTTTGGGACAGAGAGAGACAGAGCATGAACGGGGGAGGGGCAGAGAGAGAGGGAGACACAGAGTCGGAAACAGGCTCCAGGCTCTGAGCCATCAGCCCAGAGCCCGACGCGGGGCTCGAACTCACGGAGCGCGAGATCGTGACCTGGCTGAAGTCGGACGCTTAACCGACTGCGCCACCCAGGCGCCCCTACAGTGAATTTATCTTTTAAGTGATACTGCTTTTGTATCTATTACTTGACTCAAGTTTCAGGGAGTGTTATGTAACACATATGAATGTACGATTGCATGTGGGATATAGGGAATCCACACAAATGGATTTATAATTATATACTTTGATTCTCATTATTATGCAAATAAATTGATAATGCACAAATATATATTATACAAAGTAAAAGAGTGCAGATGATAAAAATGTGCAAATGATAGTGTGTAAATTATTTGACAAGGTACACAATACATTTTACAGCATGTAACATATACAAATGCAAGGCTCACAAGTATATAACTTCATCAGTATCAGCACAAAATTCTTTACTTTGATGTATGGTTTTGTACCATCCTCAAAGAACAATAATTTTAAAAATATTTTCAGCCCATTAATTCAGTATGTTTAAATGGACTATCAAAGAAAACATCTGTTCAATGTCTTATGTGCCTTTTACTTAAGTCTATGTCCTAGCAGAATATTAGAATTGATCTAAATATGATCTAACATATATAGTTTCATTCCTCATGTGTATCATTTGTGATTTATGCTAAAATCATTTGTTTAAACTGCTATAAAATTATTGAACATAACTTAGTTAAACATCTCTGAGTGTACACATTTTAAAATATACCTCTTTTTTGTTGAATGAGTCTTTAAAAATTCTAAAACTGCGTTCCAACAAAATAACAATCATGATTCACCATCTTTATTAACCATTTCTTATAACTTCATAACATTGTGATTTCATTTCATATATGCTTACTTAACATGAAACAGCTTACCGCTAATTGGATCAGTGTAACAAACATGAGTCAACTAATAATTAATTCGTGTAGTAGGCAGTACATCAAGAATATAAATAATGAACTTGCCGACTTTCTTAGCAGAATGCAAGGCTTAAATAACTCGTATTTTTATGAGTCACTTGTCTCAGCCACTTAACTAGATTAAATCTCCCTGAGTTGCCAAGAGCTCATAAACAAATTACAAATTTAATGGTAGAATCTGTTGACATCACCAACTGATCTGTACTCAACGAATCTGGATGGGAACATCTAGTGCAACATTACTAATTCAGCAAAATTTCCTGGATTCTATTTCCACAGTCCCCCTGTTATTACCCCATCTTTCAAAATTTATTTTTAAGACTGTAAAGTCAACAATTTTTAAAATAAAATTTTTAAGTGTATTTATTTATTTTGAGAGAGACAGTGTGAGCTCTAGTCAGGGAGGGGGAGAGAAAGAATCCCAAGCAGGCTCCACGTTGTCAGTGTGGAGCCAGATGTGGGGCTTGAACCCACAAACCGTGAGATCTTGACCTGAGCCGAAATCAAGAGTTGGACACTTAACAGACTGAGCCACCCAGGCACCCCAATAATTTGTTTTTTAAATAGCACCTATAACTAACCTTATGTGGTAATCATTTGGCAATATATACATGTAACAAATCACGTCACACACCTTAAACTTACACAATGTTATATGTCAATAAAGCTGGAGAAAAAACTAAAGACTAAAAAATACATCTAAAAGTATTAAGTTAAGGGGTGCCTGGGTGGCTCAGTTGGTTAAGCAGCCAACTTCGGCTCAGGCCATGATCTAACGGTTCATGAGTTCGAGCCCCATGTCAGGCTCTGTGCTGACAGCTCAGAGCCTGGACCCTGCTTCAGATTCTGTGTCTCCTTTTCTGTCTGCCTGTCCCCTGCTCTCTCTCTCTCACTCTCTCTCTCTCTCTCTCAAAAAGAAATAAACATTAACAAAATAATAAAATTATTAGCTTAATTTAAACGGTAGAACATAAAGTCTCACATGTAAATCTTATTATCTGCTGATAGCCTCAACAAGATCAGTTCAATTATTGGTTAGAATGCATAACCTGTACAAACAGAGCTTTTATAATGGGGTCTAGATGGGAAGGAAAAATAGGTCCCATGACTTGCCATGAATTTGGGAGGGATACATGAGGGCGGTAGTTACACGTTCTAACATGCAACTCCTATATCTGCTCTCTCATGTGATCCTTTTCCTCAGATGCTCACTTTGTGTATGGCCTCTCTATATACTGTCTGAAGACTTGTGTTTGGTAAAACATGGTATTTTCCCAAATCCTTAACTTTGTGTTCTGCCATTTTGCTGTAGGTGGCAAAGGAGGTGCTGAGACAGGGTCCTGTATCATACAAAGGCACGTGTCTTCACTGAATAAACAGCATAGCGCTGAGTTCACTGAAGTGCCCCATCACCCAGCAATCCAAGGGAAATGAAACTTAACCTGTTAAAAACTTCATATGACACTAATATTGGGGAAATATACATTTTCAATATAATTGTATTTAACTACACAACCAGAGGGTTAAGATGTTACCATCAGGGATAAAATGGCTTACATCCCTCATAATTCTCTAACTTTTGGTTACCATCAGTTCAGATATATCGAGTACTCATAACACTTCTCAACCAGCTTGCAGAGGAGTAAATGATGATTACATAACTCATACTACTGCACAGCAAATATTCAGCACAGTAAATTAAAAATAATAGCAATAAGTAACATTTCAGCAGCTTCCATTAAAACTTAGTAACACCAGAATTTAAACTATTTTATCAGGTTACATGGTAAATACGTTTTCAATACATTTTCTTCTCCAGCAGCTTCTTTTTTTCCCCTGACAATCACCATACTTGCTATGCTTTTCCTCCAAGGATTAAACTCATGGTGCCTTGAATCTGTATCAGATTGACCGATTTGGAATACTATCAAAAGGCACACATCTTCCACTGGACAGACTACAGGTAAGAAATGGACGATCAGGTTGCTTTTATGAAATGTCTCGAACAAACATATAAACACAGATGGCCAAAGGCACTTACACCTGCCAGGCTACACTTGACCCAAAGGAGCTAACACAACGACAGGCTGCTTTGCACACCAGGTTAGCTGACGAGATGGAAGTACCTCTCATAGTGCTTGGCACGGTGTAGGCACCGAAACAACGCTCACTTCTCTTCCCTTAGTAGCATAGATCATGGTCACTGTATGACACAACCCATAAGTCCTCTTGAATGTCGCCCCTCACACGAAACAGACAGCTGCTGCCCCTTGATCCCAGGCTGTCTGCCATCAAAACTTTCCTCCCAGGTTCCATTTCCGGGGGCCTAGGGCCTCTCAACCCCTCTGCAAAGGTCTCAGCCAAATGTGTGTTTCCCCACCAGCTGCTCCTTTTTCCTTTGTTCATCTTCCAGGCCAGTACTAGCAGCTTTCTTGTGGCTCATTTTCTTTTTAGTCTTTGCAGACTAATCGCAGACAGCTGCCAGCTAATGAGCCCCTCCAGGTGTCTGCCCCCAGGTTAAAACGTGGCACAGTCAGGACCTAAGCCGGTTAGAATTTGTACGATGTGTCATCCACTATTTTGACTCCATTTTGGTGCATTCTGGATTCATTTTAGACAGCTTTATAAAACTCAACTCACCGGCATCAACAAAAATGAACACAAGGCATTCCCTTTAAACTGATTAAAAGAAGAAAATAGTTTCATTTTTGAAATCTGCTTGAGACTTTGAGACTTTACCAAACTCTGCCAATGCCTAAATAATCTTATTTCATTAAATAACATAGTTTAGATGTTATTTATTTATTTTATATTATATATATTTATTTTATTAATAAAAAAATCATTTTGTTTGTTTAAATAGCTTCATGCCCAGCACATAGCCCAGCATGGGGCTCAAACTCACGACCCTGAGATCACAACCTGAGCTGAGGTCAAGAGTCTTAACCAACTGAGCCACTCAGACACCCTGATTTTATTTTATATTTTGTTTTGGCCTACATGTTTCTTTTTGAAAAAAAATTTAAATGGCAAATCCTGTTTGAGAATTTATTTCTTGAAAGCTAGCACTATACTTAGGCTAGCCCAAAAAATTAAGTACACAATTAGAGTCCCAAAGTCCAATGAAAGAAATCATTTCTTAATAAGGAAATTAACTTACAAGCAAGAATGAATTTTTAATAAAATGAAAATATAATGCCATCCATCTGTGGTTCTGTATCAGCACTTACTTCGTGCCTTAAAGTACTAAACATAGTGCCTAACATGTAGCAGGTTCTTGATAAATATTTGCTGAGTGAATGAATAAGCGAATGCATGGCCCTTAGAAGACTATCTACAATCCTCACTTGAACCATTGCTCAGAGATGGTGACTGTTCCTGTCAAGTCTTGCAGAACATTCCTGATTTTTTTTCTTCCAAGATTTTACTTAATTCAAGTTAGTTAACATATAGTGCAGTATTGATTTCAGGAATAGAATTTAGTGATTGATCATTTACATACATACCCTGTGCTCATCACAACAAGTGCCCAACACCCATCCAACCCAGCCCCTGTTCACCTCCTCTCTAGCAACCCACAATTTGTTCTCATAGTTGAGAGTCTGTCATGGTTTGCCTCCCTCCCTGTTTTTATCTTATTTTATTTTTCCTTCCCTCCCCTACATTCATCTGTTTTGTTTCTTAAATTCCACACTGAGTGAAATCACATGGTATCTGTCCTTCTCTGACTGACTTACGCTGCCTAGCATAATACACTCTAGCTTCATCCACGTCATTGCGATGGCATGATTCCATTCTTTTTGACGGAGGAATAATAGTCCATTTCACATATACTACATCTTCTTTACCCATTCATCAGTCAATAGACATTTGGCCTCTTTCCAGAATTTGGCTATTACTGATAGTGCTGCTATAAACATTAGGGTGCATGTGCCCCTTCGAAACAGCACACCTGTATCCCTTGGATAAATACCTAGTAGTGCAATTGCTGGGTCATAGGGTAGCAGAACATTCCTGATTTTTAAAGTCCCAATAAGTGCAACATAGCAGCGAGCAAATTACATCTCCCAGACAAACTCTATCTTCATAAATTATTTTTTTTACTGATCTTTTGTAAATATAATCTTTTCCCCCTTTTGTACTCATTTTAAGTAATTTTTTTCTGGCTAACATGAGGCACTCAGGGATAAGAGTATTTTGGTTCTGACTTTTTAAAAAAAATTTTTTTTAATGTTTATTTCTGAGACAGAGAGACAAAGCATGAGTGGGGGAGGGGCAGAGAGAGAGGCAGACAGAATCTGAAGCAGGCTCCAGGCTCTGAGCTGTCAGCACAAAGCCCGACGCGGGCTCGAACTCACAGACCGCGAGATCATGACCTGAGCCGAAGTCGGATGCTCAACTGACTGAGCCACCCAGGCGCCCCTGGTTTTAAAATACAGTAATATAGGGGCGTCTGGGTGGCTCAGTCGGTTAAGCATCCAACTTCAGCTCAGGTCATGATCTCAAGGTTTGTGGGTTCAAGCCTCGCGTTGGGCTCTGTGCTGACAACTCTTCGGATTCTGAATCTCCCTCTCTCTGTGCCCCTCCCCCCCCTCAAAAATAAACAAACAGTAAAAAAATAAAAATAAAAAAATAAAGTAATATAACTTCCTGGTAAAATATAGTATATCTTTTATTAGACACATGAGAGTAAGAATTGGCTAAGAACCTTTACTTGCTTTACAGTTAGGTGATTCCTGATTAGACTTTTTATTTTCATTTTATGTTTTTGCTTACTTGCTAAAGCACTTATGTGGTGGAAGAAATCATGTGAATATTTGCTGCAATTAATATTAAGAAGATTAGGGACCCAAATCTCAATCCATCAGGTTTTATTCTCTCGGTGCTCAGTCACTGCTATTGCCTATCTGCAGCGCCCCCCGCCCCACCCCCATAGGTTTTTGTCTTCAAGCAAAGTAACTGCTGAGGGATAGTTTTACCAGGCTGCACAGAGGTTGGTGTAATAATTCAGTAGCATAGTAATAAAGATGATACTGATATGGGATTTTGTAAAAATAAAACTTCCTGTAAATATATACTTACCAAATATTAAGAATTAATGCTAAAAATGCATAAAATATATTTTTGAATGTAAAATAAATGTGTGATCATATCAGAGGAAGAAAAACCACATCATTGTAATGAAATTATATATATATATATATGTGTGTGTGTGTATATATATATATATATACATATATATATATATATATATATATACACATATATATACACTGGTGCTCTTGGGGTGCATCTGAACACAGGAACAGAAGCAGACACTGAGCTGAGGTGTGTCTGCAGAGCTGGAAGTTCCACAAAGGTCACTCTGCATTTTAAATGGAGACAGGAAGAATGCTGCCCTCTGGACCAGGCAAGCAGAAAGTTGCTTGACTTCCATCCAGATCCATGTGGGGGCCTAAGACTCTCCTATGAGAAACCAGAACCCCAAATGTGGGCCAACCAAAGTTCTTCGTCCAAATTTACACTGTCCTCTACAACTCCAATGGCTCAAGGTTCTCTCCTCCCACAAGCCACAAAGGTAACATAAGGATTAGTCCAGGATTAGTTACTATCCCTGGGATTCCAGCAACACTGACAGAAAGAAACCCTCACTGGAATTGAGCTCACAGCCGAACATTACAAACCATAGGAAAAAATGAACTATTATAATGGAGAATTAGAAGATATGGAAGAATCAGAAAGAGATTCTAAAATAAGCATGTTTAGAATGTTTAATGAGATAAAGAAAGGGTTAGAAAGAAAATGGTAAGAACAGGGCTATGACATAAAAAGAACAGACAGATTTGGAACAGTTAAATAGAAATTCTAGATAAGCAGATCGTAGATGCTGGGATAAAAAACTCCATGAATAAGATGGAGAGCAGACTGGACACACTGAGGGAGAAAATTATACAGAGTTCAGCAAAGAAGCTAAAGAAGAAAATACACAAACAACTTTACGAGACATGTAAATACTACAAGAAGATGCACCAGGCATCTAATGGCAGGGTCCAGAGGGCAAATGCAGCGAGCAGAGAGAAGTTAGAAAGCAAGATCTACCAGCATGGAAAATGGAAGAAGCAGTTTTAACAAAGCTTTAATCAGTATTCCAGAAAATAAATAATAGAGAATGGAGAACACATATGGATTTGTAAAGATAATATCTAAAACTCTCCCAGAAAAAGGCATGAGCCTCTTATGCAAAAACAAAAAAACAAAACAAAACAAAAATCCTACTAGATAAAAAAAAAATAGATCCATGCCTAGACATATTATAGTTAAGACTATAACATTGCAAACACAAACAGCAAATCTTAAAAACCATCAATGAAAAACCAGATATGTTTAAAAAAACAAGCAACATAAAAACAAAAACATAAAAGCACTACAATTAGACTCAAAGGAGGGGTGGTCATTGGCAAAAACAGATTCCAAAATACAATGGAATGATTTTAAACCTTGAGGGGAATCTAAATACCAATTAAGAATTCTGTACTCAGTCCAAACATTACTCAAAAAAAAAAAAAAAAAAAGATAAAGACATGCTCAGAAAAGTACCTAAGAAGCAGACATATTTGACCAGGGGAAAAAAAAAAAAAAGGAAGGTGGCACTCTTAATCGATGTCATTCAATAACTTTTTAACAAAAGCTAAAGTAAAAATATAATTCTCAAGCCAGCATTTTCGATAATCAGACAGAACAAAAGCATTTGTCTCAGAGGTTAGACAGATTGTATAAATGTGAGAAGTGCTGAATACAAGGCAAGTGGGAGGAAATAGGACTTGTAGCAAATTGGAGTATTCATGGTTGGTTTGCTTGTACTCATACTCAAAAAAGTTTTAAAGGGATGTGTGGGCACACACACACTGGGGCATGAGCTCCTTCCTGTACCTGGCCCATAGCTGCAAAACTTACCCCAGTTAAGGATCAGCCCTTTTTTCTGACTTTACTTCACCTTCATTTATTTTATTTTAACATCTCCGTTTGGGGGAAGGAACTTGGTTACATTGACTTACATCATTTTATTTCAGGCCCTGTATGCCTGGCATAGAGTAAACGTATAACAAATATTTGTTGAGTACATTATTTATGAAAACATCTTTTTGCTATTTAAATAAGAACGTTTCCCCTATTATCTAAAAATTCTCATACTTTCATGAAAATGGGAATTTTTTCATGAAAAAAATGTTACTGTTTCCTTATTATCTAGAAATAAATCTGATCAATAATAATCAGATTGTAATACTAATTGTGGCAGTTATCTTTGTTTTAATACTGGCCACTGATATTTATTAGGCATTTGCAACTTATGTTAGTATATTTGTTTCATTCTCATTTGGTATCCTTTATCTTAGCATATTTAGTATGTGTTAGTATCTTCAGTATAATCCCGGAATCGCAAGGCCTATGCGTGTGGGAGCTGAGGGGTCCAGGAGCATAAAGGGGAAGAGAGGGAAGAGACTCCTTGTCTCCACAGTCCAGTGCCCCCTCAGGGTGGATGCCATCTTCTTTCTCACAGCCCTGTGTGGCTCAGGTTAGAAGTCCATTTTCGAGGGCCAGAGAGCTTTCTCCTCCGAGGAGGAGGCCATGCTCCTTGTCAGCACAGTTTTGCTAAGCAGGGCTCATGTATTAGAACATGCAACCTCAAGGGAGGTAGGAGTCGGCTTTCCTATGGCCTCATTGGCCTTGAGGGAAGAGCTGCATGGTGCTTCCCTACAAGACATTATTCCTTTTTGGTCCAACTGATTAGTTGGTGAGATTAATTTAATTTCACAGAATGTCAAGGGAATTATGTTCCACTGACTGCTGTTACCAACAGAGAGAGTTTCCTTGACCGTCAACACAAGACTTCTGTGCTAGTCTGTTCACATTTGTTTCATGTGAATACCTGCCATAAGGCAGACACCATTTAATTTCAAACAGAGAATGAACTTAAAAGGCAAGAGTTGTATCTGAATTTTATTTAAATTTTCCCTCATGAAGTTTCCACGGAATAATGATTTAAAAAGGCAATGTATCTAATATAAAATTCTCCCACATGCGATCAACCAGTCTTCAAGTATATAAGGAGCTCACTGAGAGTTAGAAAACGCATCACGAGAAGCACAGGAAGCTTTGTTCCTACTCGAGGCACCTGGGGTCTAATGAGCTCATTGGGAAGAAGAGGATAAAACACACGCAGACACACAGATACACACACACATACATGTACATCAGACAGTGGGAACCAAACAGAAAGAAGCATTAACTTTCACAGACCAGCTCTGTCACAGTTCAGACAGAAGGCGACAAGGGTGCTGTATGGGAAGCCACATGCACTGAGGCCCTAGAGAGTGGGTCAGGTATTGGTAGGAGGAGGCATGCCAGGGAAAAGGGGAGGAAGGAATGCAAGGAAGAGGAAATGGGCTGCTGGTGTTCAGAAGAGCACAAAATACAATATGGTGTCTGTTATATATATTTTTTTTACTTCAGTATCTTTGCATATCAAAAGAGAATACCTTATACTTTCTAAAATTCACTCTCACACAAAAAAAGCAGGATGATGAATTCTTAAAATCTTTTTGAGAAACACAACATTATTTATTTATTTATTTATTTATTTATTTATTTATTATTATTTTTTTTCCAACGTTTATTTATTTTTGGGACAGAGAGAGACAGAGCATGAACGGGGGAGGGGCAGAGAGAGAGGGAGACACAGAGTCGGAAGCAGGCTCCAGGCTCTGAGCCATCAGCCCAGAGCCCGACGCGGGGCTCGAACTCACGGACCGCGAGATCGTGACCTGGCTGAAGTCGAACGCTTAACCGAATGCGCCACCCAGGCGCCCCTATTTATTTATTATGTTAAAAAATGTGCATACCCTTCAACCTAGAAATCGTCCTAGGAATCTATTTTAAAGAATACTGCACACACACACACAAGATATATGAGTGTATGTGTGCGTGAGCATTTATTCAACACAAAATTACTTACTGTAGTCAATGACTGAGAACAGCTTAAACGTCTGTTAGCAGGGAAACAGTTAAAAGCATTTTACTAAATACCACAAAACTGATAAAGATGAAAGAAGGCAGGAAGAAAGGAAAGGAGAAAGGAAGGGAGGGATTTACATATGGCAGAATTCATTACTTTCTTTAAACCTCATATGCTATTTGAAGTATGATTTTTATAATCTAAAAATATTTTTTATTTTTTAAATTTTTATTTATTGTTGAGACTGAGAGGGAGACAGAATCCAAAGCAGGCTCCAGACTCTTAGCTGTCAGCACAGAGCCCGATGCGGGCTTGAACCCACGGACCGTGAGATCATGATGGGAGCCGAAGTCAGATGCTTAACCAACTGAGCCACCCAGGTGTCCCTATATCTATAAATATTTAAAATGTAACTATGAACATGTTAATTTCTTGGAAACCACTAGATATTTCCAAGGAGTATTGTCTTCTATTTATAATATGAAAAAAAATAATTTATGCCCTCAAAATCCACTTTTAAAATTCCTTCTTTCACTGTCCAATGGCAAGTCACTCCAGCAGCTGTTTTTTCTAATCCATTCAACAAGAACTCCCCAACACCTGCTAGACACCAGGCAGTGCATAATCTTCTTTCTTCCTTCCTTCCTTCCTTCCTTCCTTCCTTCCTTCCTTCCTCCCTCCCTTCCTCTTTCTTTCTTTCTTTCTTTCTTTCTTTCTTTCTTTCTTTCTTTCTTTCTTCTTTCTTTCTCTCTCTCTCTCTCTCTTCTTTCTTTCTTTCTTTCTTTCTTTCTTTCTTTCTTTCTTGGGAAATAGAGAAAGCAGGAGAGGGACAGAGGAAGATAGAGCATCCCAAACAAGGTCTGCATTCAGCGTGGAACGGGATGCAGGGCTCAATCCCAGGACTCTGGGATCATAACCTGAGCTGAAATCAGGAGTCTGAAGCTCAACTGCCTGAGTCCCCCAGGCGCCCCTAGTGGATATCCTTTTTAAAAATCACTCTGCATTTGCTACCTTTAGACTCCCATTTTTCCTAATATTCTGAATAATATCTGCATATCTAATTTCAGTTTAAGTAAGTTTGTGACCCTGTTTGAGAATCTAATGAAGCCCAAAGACTTATTGCCTTTAGAAACCCTCAGGCACACACTTCTATGTGCAACCTGAGGGCGTTTGCTGATGCCTGGACCCAGGGATAAAGCCCCTGTATTTGACCAAAGGTTTTCACAACTATTCTCCTTGTTGAAGCCTCATGATCTTGTCCTCTATTTAACAAAAATACAGTCAGGACTTCCTTGTCCCATGACAAAGGAATTCCTTCAAAGAGCAAGTCTAGAATTGGCATAGACTCGGGTAAGCACTTGTGGTCGAATGCTGTTGCCCTAGTTCTCTCTTCTCTATGTGTTTTCATAAAAATCGATAAGTAATTCCGGGAGCAATGCTGAACACAAAGATTAATGCAGGGAAAATAAGCCTTCCGTGCTTTTCCACAAAGTATTATAAATCTCAATTACATATTTTACAAATTAGTCTTTATGGTGGCTTTTTTGCAACTGCAATAAAAATGTACATTCTGCAATAAATCACAGTTATAGATACATAATAACTTCCTATTTTCTACTCATTTGTAAAGTTTCCTTCTGACACCACATGCTGCAACATGAAATACAGTTTAACATCGTTTAAACCTATGAATCAATTTTTAATAGCGTCATCAGCAAAGTTCAATTTACATCTACTGTGATTTGAGTGAAAGTAATTTTCTTTCATCTTATTTTATGGACATATTTAATATCAGATGCAATAGAAGACAAATAATAAAAGTAATAGAATGCCAATAGAAAAAAAAACATAGGGGGAATTTTAAAGTAAAGCAAATCCTGTATTAGAACTGAAACATTAGACCTGTGTAGGTGGCTTTATGGGCAATTCCATTTCAGCAAGATATGGGGTAGTTTCGAGCATGGAACACTACCAGTGATGAAAATAACCACTGATGCTGTTTCTCATCAATATTAAATAAAACTGATTTATGACTCATGCAGGGTGCTGAGCCTGTACAGTATAGTCAATACCACCCAAAGTCAAATAAGGAAAATACCACATAGTGGGTAACGGCTAAAATGTATTTCCCATTGGAAAAAAAAAAATACCAGTCTCCAATTCCAGTACCCATAATAGCCTTCTTTAGAAGTGACTCGGGAGTATATGAGAATCTGGCAGGTGATAGCCACCCTGCTTTAATTTTCTTCATTTTCTCTAAAGGTTCATTAATTTATCATCAAAAAATTTTTCAAAGATAAGTCATCACCTTAAATTTATATATGTATCCCAAATGTACATCTTAACTTCTGTGATGCTGATGACCTATAGTTTTCCTACCTAATATTGTAAGGAAGGCATATAAGTTTTATGATTTTATTAACAGAAAGGTCTAATAAGGTAAATGCTTCTTATGTCATATATCTAATAAAGGAATTAATTAATATGCATCTGCAAAATCACCTTAAAGAAACCTGTTGGTTAATTTGTAGTACGTAGAAAGCAAAATTAAATATCTGTATCTCAAAGGGAAAGAGAAAGTATATTCACATATGCAGAAGAAATTAATGCACGTAGCTATAAATTACATATACTACGCACATAAGTCACAATGTGGTCGAATTTTGAATTTCGCTCAGATCAGTGTGAACCTCACTGCCTTATACCAAATAACATATTTTTGCTTGGTTTCAGTGTTCTCTCCCACATCTCTAGCCTAAATGTCTACTATCTCTTTTTGTATCAAAAGCATATTTACTGATTTTTGCTGCCATTGCTTTGAATCCTTGCCCAAATGTTGATAGCTCAATAAATTATCTTGTAAAACTGCACTGCCTCCCACGTATATTCTTTCATACTTTAATTCTTACATAAAACTCACACTTATCATGCACTGACCCTGTCACAAAATATGCAGGAGGCTAGATGCAAAGTCAGAGACCAGCCCTGAGTGGCCCTGTTTCCAGTGGACATCACCGTCAGCCTCCTTCACCCTTGTCCCTCTGTCCCAAAGACATGGTGGTGGGAGGAGAAGGCAGCATGTCTGGTGGGTTGTTGCCCTGGAGGACATGTCCCCTCCTTTATCATCATGAGACCCTCTGATGAGCCAGCTGTCCTGACAAGCCACGGGGAATGGTGGTTACCCATGGCCAACTTCACAGCTAACTCAGAGTCTGCAGTTCCAGAACACAGGCTTTGACCTCAGCACATGGGCAGCAAGACTTGGCTCCCAACTGTGGCCTGCAGGTGACTTTGGGCGAATCAGCTCTTTCTCATCTCATTCTCCTCACTTATCAATTGGGCATAATGACACCTTATGGATTTATTGGGAGGATGAAAAACACAATGAATAGAAAATCTTTTACCTAGTGCTAGAGATACATAAGTAATTGATAAATGAGTACTTGTGATAAGTAATGACAGTAATTGCAATAATGAAGATTGTGGGCAGCTAGTCACATAAGACCACAGTGTGTGCTTTATTGTACAGAAGGCGTAGGGGAAGCAGTCACCTCATGCAGTCCAGGTAGCATTAAAAGCATATATAATTCAAATGGTTTTTTTTTATTATTTTCAGAACGTTCTGTTTATAGTCTGATCTTGCTTATGGACTTCCTCTGTCTGATATAAACTGTCTCAATCAAGTTTAGTTTATCCGGATTTTTACAAATTTGGGCTTTTGTGTTTTGTTCTTATGATTTTGAAGGCTAATGACAACAACAAAAAATGCCTGATATCTATTTACTACCTAAATGACTTGTCAGGATGAATTTTATATGTCATTTACTGGGTTCTTCTATCATAGCTACCCAGGTTTTGGTCGCTTTGGTGCATATAAACATTGAATTATAAAGCTGGATCCCTTCAAATTTACATAATAAAAAATTAAAATAAATAAATAAGTTAAAGTGGACAACTTCTCTTCCCTTTTAGAAGCCAGACATCATGTAAATAGTCTGATCAGAACTTCATTACAATTATGAGAAAACATCAGGTAGAACCAAACTGGGAAACATTCTACAAAATGACTGACCAGTGCTTCTGAAAAGTGTCAAGATTGTAAAGGCAAAGCTGACAAATTTACAGATTAGGAGAGATTAGAGAGTTAATGACTAAGTACGATGTGACGTCCTGGGTAGGATTTTGAGATAGAAGAAGATCATCAGTGGATCAACTATGAAAGGTAATGGGATGTGCACCATAGTTAATAGCATTGTGTTATGCTAATGTCTTAGCAGTGATAATGTAATACAGTTGTATAAGAAGTTACCATTCTGGGAACCTGGTGATGTGTCTATAGGAACTCTCTGTACTATTTTGTAACTTTTTTTTTATGTGAGTCTAAAATTAGTTCAAAGAACATTAGTTCAAAAAATTAAAGAAATAAGTAAAAATATATTTAAAAAAACACAACAAAAAATTCTGAACATGTTTTGTTTTTACCTGACTGTACAATGAATGGAGAGTTCAAACCTGAATAGATCTGTACTCATCTGCTATACCCAATTTCTTACATCTTTTGAAAGATCATGACAAGTAAATTGCCAGTTTAATGGCATTTGCTGTGATTTCCTTCCCACGTGTGATAGATTTGCTGTTGCTTTTTTCCCAACTGGCATATCACATCTGTTTGAATAGTTATCTTCTGTACCAGCATCCTACCAAAGGTGAGTGATACTAAACTTCTACTATAATATTAAGAATATAACTAAGCTTTGCAAGGTTTTTTTTTTCAGTTTTATTCTTAATGAAATACTGATCTGCAATGTAAAAAGTTTGAGGGATAAAGTAAGTTTTAGTGGGAGTATGTGAGTCACAAGAAGTGAGACTCTCCCTGTTTCAATGGGGAATTCTCTAGAACTCTGACCTTATTCACTCTGAGGCTCAGTTGCCCTCTCTGTAAAACTGTGTGGGTGAACCAAATGACTACTATCTTTTCCAGCTCAAAATTCCTCTAGTTTAATTTTCAGTGCCATTACAGAAAACCACAGTGTCTCAGATTGATTCCCCACATGTTGACAAGCATGTGGTAACACAGAGGAACAGAGAGGCTGAAGGTGGGGCGAATACTCGGAACATGGAAGCAGGGCACATTTTCCAAACAGGGTAAGCTGATGTGGTGTTTTGGTTTCACCTCTACGGTAGAGTTTTTGGGTGTCACCTGTCCCCAAACCTTTTCACTGTGTGCTGGCTCCCGACTTCCCCACACTCACTGCAATCACAAAATGTGAATGTTTGCTAAACAGATTCTGTGACCTCTAACTATGTCCTTCCAGGGGCTGCGTGGCTCAGTTGGTCAAGTGTTTGACTTCGGCTCAGGTCATGATCTCACAGTTTGTGGGTTTGAGCCCTGCACTGGGGCTCTGTGCTGACAGCTCGGAGCCTGGAGCCTGCTTCGGATTCTGGGTCTCCCTCTCTCTCTGCCCCTCTCCTGCTTGTGCTGTCTCTCTCTGTCTCTAAAAAATAAATAAACATTTAAAAAATAAATAAATATGTCCTTTCAATAATGTATATTCCTCAATAGGTCTGGAATGTGGGGAGTATGTGATGTCTCAAGTGCCTAGGTTAACATCCTACAGACGATGTACTAGTTGAGGGTTCTAAGAATGGGTTGTAAAAAAGGGACCCAGAAATAAAGATGGAAGGGTATTTGAATGAAAAAAAGGGACAGAAAAACCACCACCATTTCAGTCAACATTGGTACAGGGATTTATGGGAGGACAGAAAGTAAACCACTGAGTGCTGGGGACCATGCAGGAAATAGCATGGCTGTGGCTTCTGGCTCAGTGAGCCAAAGGATGCTTTTTTGAGGTCTATGGAAGGAGGGCCTGTTGGCACTCTGCTAAAGGACAGGGAGTGGCCCAGTCCAGGGTCACAAATTCAAATGCATAGGGATAAATAAAACTATAGGTGTAAGGTGTAATGAAACTATAGAAAATTCAATGGCCTAGGCTAAATATGGATAAGTTCCTAAAGAGGAAGCACAAAGGAAGGATATTTCTGAGGATAACAAGAGAATAATAATTGATTAATGAAGACCAAACGCCATCAAAACTTGGCCCTCTGGAATTTTGTACATTGATTAGAGAGAGAGAAAATGCACGATATCAGTTAACAGGGACATAGTGCAAGGTGAACACTAGTCTCCCCACTTGCTCTAAAATCCTGAACAATCTGAATAGCAAACTACTACAGGCAGAAGGGAGTAATATAAACCATGGCTGTGTTAATCTGAAAGCATTGTGTTCTCCCCTCTCTTATTAAAGCTGCCTTTTTTGGGGTGCCTGGGTGGCTCAGTCGGTTAAGCAACCAACTCTTGATTTCGGCTCAGGTCATGATATCATGGTTCGTGAGACTGACCCCCATGTCAGGCTCTGCGCTGAGAGTGTGGAGCCTGATTGGGACTCTCTGTCTCTGTCTCTGTCGCTGTCTCTGTCTCTGTCTCTGCCCCTCCTCTGCTCACTCATTCTCTCTCAAAATAAATAAACTTAAAAACAAGTTGCCTTTTTTTCTCAAATACCACAGAGGTGCATTCCTGTTTTGTCAATGCAGCTCTAATTTCTGGCTCACTCTGTGCTAAGTGTTCTAAGTGCTGTGTTTCAGTCCCTTCTCACATCAACCCTGTAAGGGAGGTCTATCCTTTATCCCACCTTACAGATGGGGATATTGAGGCACAAAGAGGTTAATTACTTCTCCGAGGTCACCATACTAGTATGTAGTAGAGCTGTGATCCAAACCCCAGGGCCATTATTTTGATTGTGAATTTTTTCTAAAGTAGTTATTTTTTACTTTGTAATTCATTCTTGTTCAACTACACATATACCTCCATTACATAAGTCATATGTAGCATAAGACAATATATTTCTTATTGCTGAGTATAAGGACACTAACATCACTACACTGCCTCCCTGGATTTTCTTCTCATCTCTTCTACACAGCCATAATTTGTAATATTTATATATTCTGTAAATCCTGAAGTTGTATTAGCTTTGTTTTTACACTGAGTAGATACTAGAGACTAGGCTCACGACCTGTCATTCTTGATTGGCCGAATGTCTTCAAGAAGGATTAATGGAAAATGCAGTCTCTGAGTTCTTGTTTCTTCAATGGTAACCGAAACTAGTTTGACACGTTCTTTCTCTGAGGACTTTGTAAGCCCTGTGTCCTTGTATCCTGGACTTGAGTCCTGACAAAGTTTCAGTTCTCAACGATGGCTTCCCTTAGAAATGACTGGAGGCCCTGGGTTCCTCCCGGAGCTACACTTGTTTGAGTATTGCTTGGGAAAAAAAGAAAAAGAACTGACTTGATCATTTTTTTCTGGATGCGCATGGGATGCTTTCTTTAGCTCTGAATTCCAGCAACTTTAGTAAGAAATGCCTCAGCGTTGATTGTTCTATGATCATTTACTGCGACAGCTGTACCCTTTAAATCCATATATTTAGGTTGTCTTTTTCTGCAATTTTTAAAAATTATATCTCTTGGATTTTTTTTTTCAGTTTTACACATACCTAAATGTGCATTTTTATAGATATGGTCCTCATTCTTTTTGATCGTTCCTCATCTGTGAAATCACTTTCAGAGGATCAGGTATTTGTCAGGCAGGAGAGAAAGGAAGTTTTTCTAAGACAGGTGTGTGTGGGTGTATCAGTGCTGCTTCAGTCCAAGTGTTCACAACGGTGCATGAACATTTAGAACACACGCCGAGGGGCGCCTGGGTGGCGCAGTCGGTTGAGCGTCCGACTTCAGCCAGGTCACGATCTCGCGGTCTGGGAGTTCGAGCCCCGCGTCAGGCTCTGGGCTGATGGCTCGGAGCCTGGAGCCTGTTTCCGATTCTGTGTCTGCCTCTCTCTTTGCCCCTCCCCCGTTCATGCTCTGTCTCTCTCTGTCCCAAAAATAAATAAACGTTGAAAAAAAAAAAAAATTTAAAAAAAAAAAAAAAAAAAAAAGAACACACGCCGAGCTTCTAAAAACCATCTATGCCAAGGTTTTCATTTAACTGGGCTGAGAGTGGTGCTTGAGAAGTGTTATGTTTTAAAAGCCTCCCCATATCATCTTAAGGGACAGCCAGATTGGGCCCTTGTCTTCATCGACACGGAGCAGCAGCATCGGGCCCCTCCCCCAGACTGAGGATCTCGTCTTCTTTATTTCTCCACTAAATGCTTGCAGGAACGAGAGCCTCCACTTTGAGATGTCACATGGAGTCCCAGAAAGTTCCCATGGTCAGCCACACACTGATGTCCTGACTCAAACAGAGAACTACTCTGCTCCTCTGGGAATATTCTTTATTTGAGAATGTCAGCATTCTGCTGGCTCTGCCTGAGATCCTCAGTTGCCAGAATCCTTTCAGGAAGTAATCTGTTAGACACCTGGTCTTCTGATGTGTGGTTTATTAGTGCCAGGTTTTCAGAGTCCTTAAATATGGAAACTGCATTTCTATTTCTCAGTCTTCTTGATATTTGATGACTTTAGAGATGCAAGGGTGTCTTTACAATTTTACAGTTGAAGCTCTTTATAAATTTTCTACTTTAATGACTGGCTTTTCATGTATTTTAAAAAGTGAGTTTTTCAACATCATCAATTTTAATGAGACATAAAGCTACTTATAAATGAAATGTTATAAATGAGTTGAAATTCAATGTATTATATGACAATTTGATTAGTAAGAAGAGGAAATGTGCTCCTTTTTAATTAATCATGCTTACTTACATATAAAGTACATTGACCAAATTTATATGCACAATAAATCACCTAATTGTTTTAAATTCAACTGCATGCAAAAAGAGATGATCATGTGTGCCTAGTAAAATAATTTCTTTTCCTCATTTTGGAGGAAAATTTTATTTTGTTTCCGTAAAACCTTTGAGATGATCTAAAATATCACAATTTGTGTATCTACAAAGATGCATAATATCAGAAAGTTAGTTAGCAATTTCAGTCCAAGGTATAGCGACCATTTTAAACTTTTTGGGTTACAGTACAAAGTCAACATTTCATTATGTAACCATTAGTCATACAGTGGTGTTGAACTCAAGCATCATTTGAGAAAAAGAAGCAAACAGACCAAATTAAGCTTGTATAGAAAAGCAAGTCATGAGGAATAATGAATACTGCCAACAAAAGCAGACAAAACCAGGGGAAAGAACAACAAGAAAACAATTTAATTCTCTATTATGGCTCTATATCCTAACACAAACATGACTGGTTACCATCAAATTCAAAAGGACATATACTTTGTTCAGTCCATTAGTAAATATTTATAGAGCTCGGCCTTGTGCCAGGCCCTGAAGGCATGGAGATGAAAAGATGTACTTCCTGTTTTCAAGGAGCTTAAATCCTTGGGAGATAAATGTGCAAATAAACAGTAAGATTATTGCCTTAGTGGAGGCCTGCTGCCCCCGGGGCAGTTCTCTCCTAGAATCAGGCTTCTGAAGCCAATACGCTCTGTGAGAAAACTTGCCTTCTCAAAGAGAGTACTGCACAGTGGTTGAAGTCATTGTAAGTCACAGCGAAAAAAGCTGAATCAGCTTGACTATAATTCAGTATTCTGAGTTTAGGCACAATTGCTGCATTCAAAATGGCCAGGAAGTGATTTGATTTAGCAATATGATTCTATAGGAATAGAGATTTTTGTGCAAGGAGAGTCTAACTACTGAATGCTGGCCACCCTCCATCAAGACACGGGCACACCCAGTTAGCCCTTTAAAGAGTTAGAGGCTCTGATGAGCCCATTCTAGCTGTGCCCAAGGGGTCAGGATTCCTGGAACTGGGTCCACGCGGCTTACCCAAAATATACATCCCATCTCCCAAACCACGCCTGTGATTTCCTGCTCATCCCTGAAAGTCATCAGCATAATCTGTAAAAGTCCTTATATCCAGGGGAAGGATATAAGATTGATTCCAAAGCCAGATAAGTTGAAGAGAGTACAGCAAATTGAAATGCCTTCACATCTGCTGGCTTCTAAATTTGGTGACGTAGGAAAGTGTACCATTGGCCAAAGGGGTGAACGATTACCCATCTAAACACAATGCTGGAAATACGCTCTGAGGGCATATTAAAAACATAAGAATACAAATTTAGGAACGTTATTTGCAAAACTCACTGTTTTAAAACTACCAACCATTTGTGGCTTTCAGCCCAAGTTCACTATTATACTCTATCTAAAGGCTTTAGCCTTGTGGTTTTTTAGTTCAGACAGCAGAAGAGTATTCCTCAATCAGTGCAAGATCTTCACATATTCTCTCTGAAATTCCAGCACCCAGCCCAGAGTTCATTATGCCATCCCGCATAACACCATCTGTGGGCTGCTGTGATGGAACACCAGGGTGAGAGGAAGATTTATCAGCTACTTTTCCTGATGTATAAAGACTGATTGGCTGTGTCTATAGCAGTGGCAATCCAGGGTTGACAGGAGCTCACGCTCTCTTGCCTGGCCATGACACCCCGCATTGTACAGCTGCTCGCGGAGTTATGAAACCGCACCAAAAGTCAGGAAGTAGATTTGGCTTCCAAAGAAGCACAACCACCACACTGTTAAACACTGAGATTCTCTTAGGTCCTGGGTAAAAGTGTCTAGAACTCTCTTAAATGCACCTGGGCCTTGAAACTTGAAGGGAAAATTGTTGTTGTTGTTGTTGTTGTTGTTTCCAAATGATTCCGATAAAAATTCCCTTATGGACTGAACGTTTGTGTTGCTTCCACCCCAAATTCATATGCTGAAGTCCTAACCCCCACTGCGATGGGATGGTGTTAGAAAATGGGGCCTTTGGAAAGTTAATTCAATTTAGATGAGATAATGAGGGTGGGGCTCTCATGATGGGATTTTTTCCCTTACAAGAAGAGGTCAGAGAGCTTTCTCCCTCTCCCTCTTCTTCCTTTCTTCCTACTCACTGTCTCTTTCTCTCTCTCTTTCCCTATCCTCACCACCAAATAAGAATACAGCGAGAAGACACCCATGTGTGAACCAAAGAGAGGGGCTTCACCAGAACCGACCATGCTGGCACCCTGACCTTGGACTTCCAGGCTCCAGACTAGAGGGAAATGGAGAAATGAAGTGATGTTATTTATGCTACCCAGTCTATGGTATTTTGTCATGGCAGCCTGAGCTAAGACAAGTTCTCAAAGCATAAAATAATTGTTTAGAATGCTTAGGTTTTTGTTTGTCTCAATAATGAAACATGCACCCCTTGCATGAAATGGTAATAAATGCAATGATATAAACTAAATGGCAGATGTTAAGTAATTTCATTACTGTATACAATGGCACATTTCAGGACTTAATAGCACAAGCCACAGATAAATGTATACATTTGAGCATATCATCATTTCCCATATGTCTATTATATAGTTGATGCATATTCATTAAGTATTTCATTAGCTATCTTCCATTCCAGGATTACTTTCCAGTTTTCATGCACTCATCAATGACTACTACTTCAGTTATTTAAGACTTACCTTGCCTACTGGTTCACAGTTACAAGTGGAACAAAACCCAACCCTGCTTATCTTTCAGTCAACAAGCCCTGAACCTTGCTCAACAAACAGTTTTAAGTGCTGTAATTAGGAATCAAAATACTCTAAAATAAGGAATACTGAACCCTCTACAGACACTGATGAATATCCATATAAGCAGACTGTCTTTACAGACTGTAAGGCAGACTGTATCACAACCCAAGAAGAGCATTAAAATCTGTAGTTGTGTTTCTTAAATGCTATAGCCAGTCTCAACAGAAAACATCAGTTAAACAAGTATTCTCTCCATTTCATAAACATTTTAAAACAGAAACTGAAAATGTGTTTTAGTGGTAAGACAGACCTATCTCATTAAAGCCACTGTAGCCCAGCTCTTGCCTGCTAAGTCCCAGGTCTTCGAGGTCCATGCATTTAAATCCCGGGGGGCACTGGTAGCCTTCCTCCAGCTCTGGTGAGCAATGTGTATCTGGGATAGCTAAGCTATTCCAGGTTACATTTCTGTGAACAAATTATGAAAAGGTTAGCCAATTTGGACAATTGTAAATGTTGATTAAAACGAATAATGTAATCACCCTTCACTATTAGCTGTTGTATAGGGACCCAGATGTAAGATTCATGATTCATGAAGGGTGTTCATAGCATTAATGACATAGTGAGACATTCTCAAATGATCCCTGATTTGTCCTCACAATAGCTCTATATAAGAATACTATTACTATTATGGTTTTGGTCATTAAGGACCAAGACCCAGATAAGCAAAGGAAAGAAATCTGCTGTGAATTTTCAAGGAATGTTAACCTGCTTGGGGCTTCCTTGTTGTTCACCAAATACTTACCCTACTGTGGGCACAAATTTTACTTGCCTACTTCTAACCAAATAGTAAATGATGACGATCATAGGATGTCATCCTATGAGTCGCATAAATGACACTCAGTCTTCTTCTGTGTTGGCAGATGTGCAGTTGAGAAAGGAATCCAGACAAATAACATGGGATTGAAGGAACCAATGGAATGGTGTTGGAAAGAGAGAGATTATAGGGTGATTTGATGATAGCTCCAGGAACATGAAGGTCTTTTAGGTGGATGGTAATACATCCTTGTTTCATTGTTCTGGAGGGCAAGGTGGAGATTAAATTGATGTATGAGGATTTAGATAAGTAATAGCTTTCTTGGGAGCAAGTATGGGTCATCACTGGAATGGTGATTGTGGAATCTCATTCTGGGCTGACCTTTAAAATAGGCCCTGGATAGCTGCTCTCTGAGACAATTCACATGGCTTGTGCCCTGGCCAAAGTTTAGGCTAGACGATTTCACAAGCCTTCTAAAATCCATGATTTTATTACAAGTCATTTCCCACTACCTCGATGTTTGTAAGCATTTCCTAAGTGGGGATGGACCTCAGGACAGTCTTAGCCCTCAGCTTACAGCCAAATTGAGGCAGATGTTTTGGGTCATATTTCTTCTTTAATACCTTCTTATATTCAATTGGCTGGTTCCCTCCCTGTGTATAATGCATTTTCTCTAGAGTCTGACACTCAACACTCTGCAATCCCTTCCCTGCTTGAGGTCACTGTGCACACACACAATTCACAGGTTTGCACATACATACCTGAGACCTGCTGACACCTCACCAGCTCTGTCTCAGTTGTAAACAAAGCTCTAAAATCCTCACCTGCATTTCAGACACCCCAAGTGCATTTCTTCAGATTCTATTAGCTGCCAGGAGATAATCTGTCCACTGTCAGGGAATAAGTGTTGAAATAATTGTGCCCTCTGGTATATGGTATGGGCTCCTTTGGACCCCACACAGAAAACCCAAGGGAAAGTTCTCATTGTGGAAATTACTACTTGGTTATGTCTGAGAGATAAGATTTTGGGTAGACATATCACTTACTTCACCCTATTTCATATTTTTATATGTAGACCAACTATTCATCTTTGCTTAAGTCTGACCTGACTATGTTTCTGATGTGGACACCACACATTAGAGCTAAGTGTTAAGGGGACTTAAGTTTCAGAGTAGGTTTTCTGGGTTTGATCCCAAGGTCTCCCAATTATTAGTTGTGTGACTTGAATAAAGTTCTAAATGTTTCTAAGCTCAGTTTGTTCATCTGTCAGTTAGGGAGAGTAGCCATAATTAAAAGCAAAGCCTGTGTGAATGTTAAGTAAAGTAAACCAAGGAATGCACTCAACTTAGCACCTAGCATGTCACAATAAATAAATGCTCAACAATAATAATAATGCTCAATAAATGCTTATTATAAATATTTAGTAATCATTACAATAATAAAATGTAGCAAACAAAACATATGTAAAAACATAATAAAGATTTGTCAAAAGAGGGGCGTCTGGGTGGCTCAGTTGGCTAAGTGTCCGACTTCGGCTCAGGTCATGATCTCGCGGTTCGTGAGTTCGTGCCCCGCGTCGGGCTCTGTGCTGACAGCTCAGAGCCTGGAGTCTGTTTCAGATTCTGTGTCTCCCTCTCTTTCTCTGACCCTCCCCCGTTCATGCTCTGTCTCTCTCTGTCTCAAAAGTAAATAAACGTTAAAAGACTTGTCAAAAGAACAGAAGGAATTCAGGCACGTGATACTGACAGCACTGGGCAGCTGAAAGAAACTGCATAGATCACCTAATTCCTAACTTAAGGAAGGTTAAGGTGAAGTTCAGAGAGGGAAGCCCATCGAAATTAATAATTTACCTATCTGTGCCTCAGTTTCTTCCTCAGGAGATGGCAGGGAGATGCCTATCTCACAGGGCTGTGGCAAAAATGTAATGACTTAGTCTGTAAGGTACTTAAAACAGGTACTTGGTAGACAGTAAGTGTTAGCTGTTCTCGATTGCTATTGATAGCCTGATTGGATTGGACAAGATTAGACTGGAACCCTAGTCTTGTTGTGTGCTGCCTCAGTTTCCATATTTGTAAAACAGGGATAGCGTTCACACCAACTGGTGGGAGCGTCTTATGTTTCAATGAGTTAATATTCAACTCCCAGAATAGCACTGGGAATCAGTTACTCACCCAATAACTGTTAACTATTACTGATTTATAAGTATTAGAGCAGTTTTCTCCTTTTGTATTCCATTTATTTTTTTCTTTCATATTAACACTGATTCTCATTTCAAGCACAACCCTCACCAGCCCAGATATTATGTTGAAATCTTTTGGCTTCAGAGGCAGCAGATTTGAAACACATTATTTTTGCCAACATCAAGCTATTAGCAAATGCTTGTTAGAGACACATTTATTAGATGATTAATTGCCCTGGAACTCATGTATCTAAAACCACATGATAATTACTCTTTTTAAAAGTGGAAATAAACATTGGGAGTTTCAGAATGTATAGTTGTTTCATTGTCACCGTTAGCAAGAATCTTCTAAGTTTTATTTTTATTTGTTAACGTTAATTATTTCCTTGTTCATTTTCCATCAGATATTCACGATACAAAAAGAGGCTTTCTGGAATTAGGGAGGGTAGAATTCTTGCTACAACCAGCCAAACTCTAAATATAGACAATGAGTCTTCCAGTCCTAATATTCACTCATGCTTAAGTGGGTTTCAAGACCTGCATTTCTTATTCACAGTTGGATTTCTTGAAAAAAATTATCAATTTCTAAGCCCCCTAATTTAATTTTTTAGCCTATTTTGCATGATCCCGAATCCACTAGACTTGCTCTTGTTTATTTCCATGTGTCACATCCAGCTGGACCATTTTCAGTTTCTCTCTCCTGCGGCTTCTGATAGCACTGCACATACTTGTTTTGATGGTGGGCAGAACAACGTCCCCCTCAAGGTGTGCACATTCTTATGTCCGAACACGTGAATATGTTGGGTTACATGGCAAATAGAATTAAGGTTACAGATGTGAACAAGGCTAAAAAGCTTGAATTTGGTTGATTATCCTGGATTATCTGGGTGAGCCTGACCTAATCACATGAGTCCTTAAAAAGAGAAAAACTTTCCCAGTTGTGGTTAGTGGGGGGGGGGGGGGGGAAGAGAGAGAGAGAGAGAGAGAGAGAGATGCAACAGTTGCTGACTTGGACGATGCTAGTTTTTTCCCTGTCTCTCAGATCATTCTCCTTCTGGAACTGGCCCTCAGTTCTGAGTTGCTCTGAGCTCGGTCTTTGGCCTCCTCTCTTTTTTTATGATAGTCTCTCCCTGTGCAGACAAATCCATTCTCATAGTTGCAGTTCTCTCATCCTAGGTGTCTTGTAGACTCTCAGAGTTACATGTCCAACTACCTATTAGATGTCTCCACCTGGCTACGCCCCAAGTGCCTCCAACTCTACTCCCCTTACTGAGCCCAGACTCCTTTGCCAACATCCCTTCATGACAAGCAGCACCATGAGACCTTCATCCACAGTGCTGAGCAAGCTTGAGAGTGCGCAATCTCCTTGATGTCTACTTTTCCTTTAACTCCCATAACTAATCATCATGTGGCCCTAAATATCTGCCAAAATATCTTTTGAGCTCATTCAACTCTCACCATCTTCACCTCTACCTGCACCACCATGTAGTCCCCGAACTGGTCATCCTGCAGCACTCTTAACCCTTCCAATCCGTTAGCCACAGAACATACAGACAGGCTTTTCATAATCTTGGTCTTACCTGAAGCCTGTCAATGGCAAATCTCATCTAGAAGATCCAAGGGATCTGGCTTCTCCCCTTTCAAATGGCCCAGTACCCAACATGGTGGTCTTATCTCAGCTCTTGGTGTGCTCCTTCTACTTTAGGACTTTTTCCTCTGCTTGGAAACCTCTCCTCCCATCTCTGCTTGGTTAACCCATTTTTCACTTTTTAGGCCCCAGCCTGAATGTCACTTTCTCAGGGGAGCCTCTTCAAGTCCCTCAGGCTGGGTTAGGCTTCTCTGCTATAATTTCTCAAAGTACCCACACTTTTCATTTCTGGCACTTGGGAAGTGTGTAATTCATGTTTGAGTGGTCAGCTGTTCGTTGGGTGTCTCCCAAACTCGACTGTTCCCCAGTATAACCTCCAAGTCCACACAGTTCCTGACATGTAGTCTGATGGTTAAATTTATGAGTGAATTTGGCTACACTATGGTGCCCAGTTGTTTGGTCAAACACCATCTAGAGGTTGCTGTGAAGGTATTTTTTAAGATGCAATTAACATTTAAATCAGTAGACTCTGAGTAGAGCAGATTATCCAACATAATATGGGTGGGCCTCATCTAATCAGTTAAAGGCCTTAAGGAAAAATACTGAGATCCTCTGAAAAGAATTCAGCCTCCAAACTACTTTTGGACTCAAGACCGCAACAACAGCTCATTCTGAAATTTCCAGCTTGCTGGCTTGCTCTGAAATGTGGGTCTTGCTAGTCGCCATAATCACATATGCCAATTCTTTAAAATAAATCTCATTGCTTCCTATATAAACATCCTATTGGTTCTATTTCTCTGAAGAATCTTAACTAATGCATAGTAAATGTGTAATAATTATTTTTTTACTAAGTGAAGAAATGTGTCTTTCTACAATTATTTAAATTTATGACAAATCTACTAATGTGTTTGTTTATTTGTTTGCTTGTAAAGTAACCACAGAAGAAATTCTTCAGCAATTGGATCCTGTTGTTTTTATGCAATTTGTAAGTGTGATATCCAAAAATTGGCATGGATTTTCCATTTTTTTAAATTCTGGCTTCAGTAGTTTCCATGTTTCAAAATGAATACTAGAATTCCTTGGAGTAGTTAATTGTTTTTCAAAAGACATTAATTATCTGCCTGGCATATGCTTTTTTAAAAAATTCTTAACAAAATATCCTATTTACATATAACATTATGTAGGAGTTTGAAATCTAAGAAAATGTGTTCTGAACTTGTTGCTAAAACTGTTTACAACAGCCTCAAATAATACTTAAGTATTTAAGAGTTTTATGGTCTTTTAAAAAAAATTTTAATGTTTATTTTTGAGAGAGAGAGACACACACAGAGTGTGAGCAGGGGAGGGGCAGAGAGAGAGGGAGACACAGAATCCAAAGCAGGCTCCAGGCTCTGAGCCGTCAGCACAGATCCCGACGCGGGGCTCGAACCCATGAGCTGTGAGATCATGACCTGAGCCGAAGTTGGACACCCAACTGACTGAGCCACCCAGGCACCCCAAGAGTTTTATGGTCTTAAGTTAATTATTACTCCTGATGGTACAGAGCACTGATAGAGCTATACATTGGAACACAAGGATATCATTCAGTTTAGTGATTAACCAACTTAATTACCTTGGGCAATTCACTTTGACCATCTGAGCCTCAGTGTCCTCATCTGTAAGATGAGAAACTTTTCAGCTATTATTAAAAACAACTATTCCCAGAATGACCTCATCACATTTTCATTTAAAGAAAAAAAAAAAGGTAATAACTAGAGCAAATCACATGCCCATTGTGTTCTGTTCTCCTCTGTCCATAGGACTCAACAATGCCAAATGCAATCGCTCAAGATTTTGTGTTCAAATTCTTCTCATTACTCACAATCTCATCTTTCTCTACCGATATCAAACTGCTGTCACTGCTGGTTGTAATGCATTTAGTGTTGGCATTTTGTGGTTACTCTCACTTATGAACATAACTATTCTTATTATTACTTAGCCCCTTTTCAGAAATTGTTTTTCCCCTATTCTTAGTGAGGCCACTTTACTGCATTTGTCTATTCACTCATTCAAAATGATTATATTTGAATGGCCCATTCTGTGCCACACAACATGCTAGGAACAGAGATGACCAAGAAGGTATTTCCAAATCAGGGGCTTTACTACCTAGCAAAGTCATGACCACAGTAGAGCATGGCGAATGCTTTGAGAGCCAGCTATATGTTGCTAGTGTTACAGGCTCACAAAGCAGAAACATCACATCTGACTGCAGGTGGTAGATGGTGAGCATTGGGAAGACCTTCCAATGGGGTTGTTGCTTGGAGTGACTACTTAAGGATCAACAAATGCTAGGTCTAAGGCAGATCTAGGGCATCCTGGAAAGAGGAAATGCCAGAGCCTGTGTGTGCACAGGAGAGAGAGAACAAGAAAGGTCAGGGAGAGAAAGAGAACAACGTTTTCACCCTTTCATTGCTGGTGTGGCTATTCTCGGCTTTTTCTCAGGGATTATAAACAAGCACTTGTTACCATAGCAACCAATTTTTAAACTACATTCTCAGAGATTTTGCATATTGGGGAAAAAAAGACAAAAATCTGTGCTTCCCCCAAACTGACACAGTGTGTCTGATACACTTTGAGCTTACTTACACCCTGTCCCTCATTTGTGGGAATGGCCAAAAGGTCAAAGACACTAATTGACAGAAGTTATTACTTATTTGCAAGATTTTCATGAACTATACCTACAATGGGAATTTATAGATAGCTATTTTGTTTATATTTTTCTTACATTTTTTCCCCTGAAGAACTGCACATAAGCAGAAAAACACTGAGTTCTTGTAGCCAAATTTGGTCCATTTGCTGTAAAAAAAAACATTCACAGAGGCTTGGCTACAACGAACGTGTTTCTGAGGTTTGCATTCCACGATGAAATTGTCAGTGATGCAAAAAAGGAAGTACATGGCACAACAAATCCATATGCAACAGACAACACTATATACTTGAAAAGCATTTTGTTATTTATTGCATCCATAGGTTTCTCTTCTATTTATACTGTATGTTCTAGAGAGAAGTCAAAAATAAATAGGAGAATACATTTCTGGTTAAACCCATGGAGTGAACACACACACACACACACACACACACACACACACACACACAGTCTTTGCACCTGGAAGGACAGTGAATGTGCTCTTTGATACATTAGGGTATTGCTTGCCTCACTCTTAATGGCAGGCAGACAACAAGGGTTTTTTTCTTGCTCAAAACTTAGACCTGCATTTACAGGTTGTCCCTTTCCTTTGCTGACAATGGACTCGCTCTGGCTGCTACCCGCATTTTGGGTTCATTCCAGAGAATCATCTGGCTTCGTTTTCATTCCTATTTGGCCTCCTCTTCCAGGGTTAATTAAAAACTCTTATGAATTGGCCTGGCTACTTCCAATGCTGGATGTTTTGGAACATTTACCCCACCCTGGAATTTGCAGAGAAGAGACTATTTATTGATTTTGAAAACTTTTAATTGCCCTACCTGGACTTTTAGAGGGACTACAAAATAAGACAAATAGTCTGAGGTAGGAAATAATATTGACATCACCCACATTTTATAAACAAGCAAAACTGGCACATTTTGTAAGTAATTAGGGAATAAATTTCCCCTTACTGTTTGGCTGAGAGTATTTTAATGATTTTCCATTCCTTAATCCATTCCTGAATGGGTAGATAGATAAAGCCATAAAGTGCTAAATTCATCATGCATCAAAATGGCAAAATTAAATACTTTTTTCAAATAGTGTATGTAATTTAAATGACAAAACATTATTTTCTTTTGAAACAAGTATTTTAAATCATCATTGTACCTTGTTATATCTGAATAGTTCTTTTAATTATATATTTTCCCCAACTGTACTCCCTTAATTCTATCACTCACTACTTCATTGATATGGATAAGTGACAACACAGGTGACAGGGACCAGGAAATGGGCATCTGAACAAGGATTAGACAATGAGAGGTATTTGAATGTATTCAAAGAGTATCAGTAAAGTATCAGGACACAGAGTTTGCATTGATCAGCTCCAAACTGGAAATGTGAAAACTGATTTGAGATCATAAGACAAAGTACACTACCCTTGACACCTTTTTTTTTTTGAGAGAGAGAGAGAGAGAGAGAGAGAGAGAGAATATGCAGGAGGGGCAAGGAGAGGGAGAGAGAGAATCCCAAACAAGCTCTGCACTATCAACACAAGAGTCCAATGTGGGGCTCAAACTCACGACAAAACGTGAGTTCATGACCTGAGCTGAAACCAAGAGTGGGATACTTAACTGACTGAGGCATCCATGTGCCCCTACCCTTGACATTTTGAATCTGGACCAAGGGCTCCTCAAGCAGTAACTCTTCTTCCTTTGCTTAAGAAGCTACAAGATCCCAGGGTGAGGAGTCAGCTGGCAAGGCGGAAAATGTCCACCAGAATTTGGGACAAAGATTATAGGTCTTCAATCGGTGATTCTATCAATTAATTAATGTGTGGCAAGGAGCTACTTCCTCTTCTCTCTCATGAGGATCCTAATGCCCAACATATGAGACCACCTTATGAATTAGCAATTAGGAATACAAAGTGCCTCATACCTATTAGAAGCTCCAAATATATTTATGTTTACCGGCTGTGGTTTGGCTGAATTGTACAGCTGGGAACAGCCATTCTCCCCACTCTGACAGGGTGCTATTGTTTGCGGTTAAATGATGTGAGAGTTCCACAGTGCTAAGAATGTGTAACTACCAACCACAAAGTATACCTGCCCCACTCAACTGCTAGATCTAAGACAGGTGAGTCACTAAATAAACAAAATTTATTTTATTTCTAGAGTTCCCAGAACACATGGGTAACCTGCTTCTTTGGAAGAATGACAAGAAGCTCTCATCACCTCTGGTGCTTCTTAAATATTTTTTTTAACTTAAAAAATAAAGAAAAAAATTATTTATTTTTTAGAGAGACAGAGACCGCGTGAACAGGGGAGGGGTAGAGAGAGAGGGAGACAGAGACAATCCCAAGCAGACTCCCAACTGCCAGTGCAGAGTCTGACGCGGGGCTCAAACTGACGAAACTGCAAGATCATGGCTTGAGCCAAAGTGAAGGTCCTGTGCTTAACTGACTGAGCCACCCAGGCGCTGCTGACATTTCTAAGGACACAGTCTGAAGGGTCCAGGAAACTCAAGTTCCCCACAGGTGGAAGCATAGTAGCTAAAAGCTTAGCATTTCTTTGAAGATTCCAGATTGATCTTTGAAGAAGCCATGCAAAATTTGCCTTCTACTCTTAACACATCTTTGGGAGTTTTAATTGTAGAACCAAGGGTTTAAGTCACTGATTTCTAACCCAACCAATTCTGAGAGTCTCAGCCCTGCCAATAGATAGGAATCCATGGATATGGCTCGGAGTTTGTATTTTTACAAAGTTGGCCAGGTGATTTTCTCTATCAAACAGATCCCACCCTAGAGATGAATTCCCAACAGGTACTCCTGGTGCTGCTATGGTCACTGCACATGAGGGTGCTTTCTATCAGGAGGAATGCAAGCTGGTCTGATTGAACCTGAGATACCAAAATGATGCTCGGTAATGATTTCTACACAGACAACTACAGTGAACGCGATTTGTGAGGGGCTGAACTGTCAAGGCCCCTCATTTCCCATTCACACAGTAGGTTCAGGAGTGCATCATGACAGAATTTTGAGTCCTAATATAGGCGATCTCAACCAGGTACTCATCTGCCCATTCAGAGTTTGTCTCCTAAGCATGTGCTCCTTGCAACCGAAGGGAAACTAAACATTTTATTCAAACATGGACACACGCACATGTTGAAGATCATCTCACTTACGGACCATGGTACAACATGAATCTTTAAAAGCCTAGAAATCAGTGTTGGGGAGAACTGGGTTTCAACTCTGCTTCTGCCAGTTACACACTGTTTCATCTTGGATATCTTATTTAACCTCACTAAGGTTCAGTCTCCTTGGCTGTAATACAGAGTATAAAAATAGAACATGACGCACGTAGAAAGCTGTTACGGGTACTGAATGAGAAGATAACAGCTATCAATTGTTCAATAAATATTTACCACTAATAGCAAGAGTTTTATAACCTATGTCATGACATTCTCTTCTTTCTGGGAAGTAAGATCAAAAGAAGTGCTACATTATAATTGATCAAAAAACCTCACTTGATTACTTTTAGACCTTTTTTCAAAGTGTAGGATTTTCTTTTTTTATATTGAAGACTCATGGATGTTTTTGCTGTTCTGGTGAAAATCACTTTGGTATTAATTTTCACATGGGAATTCAAGTTATTCTGAAATATTTACTCACATTTAATTTTTTAAAATTAGTAACAGATAAAAGGTGGATTTATCTGGTGGTTCGAATGGGCCACATCTTTGAGATGGATATGCACAATTTTAGAAGGGATCGATGGACTCATACAAATATATTGTGTGTCGCTATTTTATGGGCTTGGATGAACCAGAACCCCCAGAACACACCATCTCCATGGTGGTAGAAAGAAACCAGAGGTCATGTAGACTTTAATTTTCTCTATGCCATATAAAGAGTGTATCATACAGATGTGCGTCTGTATGTGTCTACAGGTTTACAAATATGGGATCATAACAAGGTAGAAGTTGCTCAAATGGGAGAACAAGCAGGGGCTTAGAAGCCAGACTTGAGTTCAAATCCTGATGCTCTCACTTACCAGACCAACATATTATTTATGTTGGGACTGTGCCTTCATCTGCAAAATGGGGGAAATAATTCCTTTCAGGTTGTTCTAAAAATTAGTCATAGAAGCACAATACATGAGGTAGAACAGGTGCTCCATAAATGTGGCTGTTAATTTAGTTAGAAATTTACATGCACCCATCAGAGTATTTTCATTTCTTCTTTAAATATTTTAAAGAAAAATCTCTCCAATATGCATTTATCCAAACTTGTTCTTATATCGCCCACCCAGCAGACGTCTCTGCGTGAGTCCTGCAAGTTAAACTGAACAGTGTGTCTTCATCCTTCAAAAGAAGTTTAAATATAAATCAAGAAGACTTCAAAGACCTTTGCATGAATTTGAGGCATTACGATTTTACATATTCTACAAAATTCCCTCTTGATAAAGTCCATAGAAATTAAAAATTAACATTTTAAGTTCCACCACGTTTCTATCTTTAATTCTTCTGACTTTTCCATTAAAAAAAACTCATTATTTTGTGAACAGAATTTATAAGATAAGAATTCATTTATTTTCCCAAGTACCCTAAAGGGTAAACTTAAATATTATTTGGGGCCAGTAATAAAAAACCCAAGTCCAACTTTACCTTATCTCTAGGCTAAGTGTCAGTGATATTTTATAAAATACCACCAAGTCCTACAAGCTACCCTGGGGTGGGGTGACCATCCTGGGATTTCCCTGAGATGGAAAAGAAAGCTATTAGTAATTACTCTGCCACAGCAAGGATACTCTAGGAATGTCCTGGGCATCTGTGACCCAGGTTCCCTACCTCTGGGTCTCAAAACTAATGGCTCAGCCATTATAAGTATTTACTTGAATTCCTGGTGGAATCAACTTTTATATACTTAATATTCACATTTGCTTTCTTTAGGGTTTTTCTAATTATCTCACTCTTGGGAAGAAGATTTCATTATTTGATACTCAGCTAGAAACAAATTTCTCTCCTTTCTCAGGAATGGTAATAAGGTGGCAGATAAGTCTTCATCTTTTCTATTTCACCTACCAGCTCATTTTTACGTGATCATCTTGTAGCTTCAGGGAGATTTCTGCCAACACATTTGGCATTTTGTAACACCTGTTTCTGCCACAGGCCATCGCTTTTCTCAAATTTCTGTAGGATATGAACTGCTTTGCTGAGTCAAATCCCATTACCTGTGCCATAACTGCCTTAGGTCGCCCTTCATTATCAGAGGAGAATAAAGCTTTACTAGTAATGCTACTGAGGACAAAGCTAAGATTCCCTTCTCTCTGCTTTAAAAGAAATCAGCTTCATCTAAAAGCAAAACTGGGTGTATTGAGTTGCTTCCTTATTTATCCTGTTTGCCTCACAGGCTACACATAATCAATTCCAGAGGTCAGCCTGGAAACGCAGGATATACAGGTTTCTGAACAGACACAGCTCTGCCTGAAGACTCTCCCATTATTAGGCTGTTGTGCATGCAAAACAATTAAGCAGAAATCGGAAGGATTGTTAAAGGACAATAAATAAGAGAAATGAGGTCATGCCAATGACTGGCAACACTGATCGCTGGAAACACAACCATCAGGATGTAGCTTAATATCTGACTCAGAGATGTTGATGAGAAATTCCTAGTTCAGAAGAAAAGGAAACAAAAAGGTTGGAATTTTTTTAATTGGGATTTTTTTATGTGTTTTATTTTGACTTTGGACAGTTTTTTGAGTCTCTAAAAATAAATTAATGTCTGGCTGGAACTAATGGTAAAATGGCATCAATAATTTTTCTGCTTATGAGTGAGACTAAAACTCAGTTAAAACTGAACTGAAAATTAAAACAAAAAATGGCATAAATGATCGGTCCTTCAAATGAATCCTCAAACTTACGAAAGAAAGCTGTTATTGTAGCAACATTACTATCCTGCGGGCAGTTACATATTTTCTTCTCAGAGAGTAAACTGTCACATAAAAAGAAGGCAAGATATATGTGTATGGACATAACGCTAATGGGCAGATTTTATAAATACTTGGAAGAGAGAAAATGCAGACATTCTTCCATAACTGCTGTGTCTAGAGTAACCAAAAACTCTGCCAAAATGTATGAAATTCTTCATAGAGAATTCCATTTTTAGGATTAAGTAATGAGCTGGAGCTAATATTCAGAATACAAGAGGTCCTTTAATGGCTTTTTTTGTTTGATGTTTTGTTTTTTGTTTTGTTTTGTTTTGTTTTGTTTTGTTTCTTTGCCATTCATGTCCTAGTACTGCATATAGTAAGGAGATGGTGAAGAGCACTTTCTGAAGTGATGCAAGGGCCCTGAGGTCAGAGGTGCTCCTATCCCTCTTCACCACTTGTATCGTACTTTATGTGTCAAAATTAGGTTTGGCAGCAGGATGTCTGATCTTCCAAGTAGTTTTACAATTCTAACATGCTTTAGAAGTCTCGCATTCTGACTTGATTTTTAATAAAATGGAAACTTTAAATCAGCTTCCTGTGCTCACTGCTATTAGAACACAGAGGCTTTCTTATCCGGAAGCTTTCTCTGTTCAACTCTATTCTATTGTTTCCCACCCACACAATATCTTTTTCCCACCTCCATATTCATTCATGGAACAATCTAGACATATTTTACAGCCTACATACACTTAAAAAAAACTACTTACAGGTTTTCTTCCACACATTTGTCTCTTCCCTCACCCACACAGCCAGCCCCCTTACTCACCTCTTCCTTCAACTTCCTCACCATATTTGTGCTAGTTCACTACCTCTCTCCACTTTCAACAGTGCTTTTCTACTTTTTAACTATTTCTCCTTTGTCCTATTTAGAAACTTGCTTTTATTCCTGTTTTAAATTTCCTCCTCTATATCAACTTGTCACAATGTTATTATTATCTGTGTAAATATAATGTATTGTGCACCATGCCTTCAATAGACAGTTACTAAGTACTTACTCTGCGCTAGACTACTAAGTACGAGACATAAGATGAATGTTCTCCACCCCTCTCCCTTTGTGTCCTCAAGGACTTCACAAGGTAATGAGAAAAACTGGGGGGGGGGGGAAATAGTATGAGTGCCAGAGGGTAGTTCTGGCAAACCGGGCTGTATTAAATTCAACTCTTTCCATTACAAACAAGTAGACCTGTTGGATAAATGGTAACATTTAAAGATGCCTATCTGGGCTTTCAAGAAAGAAAAATACATTCCAAAAGGTCAAAAGGTAAGAGGGAACTAAAAACTAGAGAGAGGGAAATACATGCATTGAAAAATGGTATGAATGGGAGGTTAAGTGTCCAGGAGCCAAGAGCTTGGATTTTAATGCCCACAAGATGCAGATAATAGGGTTCTGAGCTTGTGTAAGGCTGGAAGCTGGAAACAGACCCCATGTATGCAGCCATGTTAGAATTTAAACAAATTCTAGAGTGTAATATGGGTGAAGGGGTAGTTAAACAGGGGTAGTCAATCAAGCACAACAGAGTCCATAGGTACAAACCCAGTATAAACAGGGAATTAGTAAATGAGAAAAGACACGTTAAATTCAGTGGGTAACAGTACAAAATAAAGAGTGCTGAATCAACTGTCTAACTGTATGAAGAAATTTAGATTTCTGCTTTACACTAAAACATTTCTATACCATTTTAGTAAAATATACCTGACATAAAATAAATTGCACATATTAAAATATACAGACGGGGGGGCTTGGTTGGTTGGGCATCCAATTCTTAATTTCAACTCAGGTCATGATCTCATGGTTGTAAGATCGAGCCCCACATGGGCTCCATGATGGGCACGGAGCCTGCTTAAGATTCTCTCTCTCCCTCTCTCTGCCCTTGCCTCAGTCTTTCTCTCTCTCAATAAATATTTTTAAAACATGTACAGCTTTGATAAATTTTAAGTGCACAGAACCACAATCAAGATAATGAACATGTCAATCAACCTCAAAGGTTTCCTAATGCCCCTTGGTAGCCCCTACTTTTATCCCCATCCTTACTCCCAGGCCGTCACCGATTTCCTTTTTGTCATTACAGACAAGCTTGCATTTTTTAGAATTTTGAATTCATGGAATCACAGAATATGTAATTTTTTTCATCTGGCTTCATTCGCTCAGCATAATTATTTTGAGATTCATCCAAGATGTTGTATATATCAATTCCTCATACTTTTTTTTATTGCTAAATAGTATTCATCATATGGATATAACCACAATTTGTTTACTCATCAACCTGTTGGTATAAATTTGGGTTCTTAGAAGTTTAGGCTATTATAAATACAGTCACTAGGTAGAAGTCTTTTTTTATGGATATATGTTTTCATTGCCCCTGGTAAGATACCTAGAGTGGAATAAACGGAATATATGGTAGGTGTCTGTTTAACTTTCTAAGAAACTGCCCAACTGTTTTTCCAAGTAGTTACACCACTTCTCATTTCCATCTTATTTAAATAAGAGATGAAAATACTCAGATGGTATTATGGCAGCACGCTCCTCTTTCTGTCACTCCGAGGAAAACCTCCAAATGCACACTTGGAATCTGCTCAGTCTTCCTGCCCACAGGCTTACATTTCTCAGTCTGGCTTGTCTTGAATACTTATGTTAAAAAATCAGACAAAAAAATTTTGAGGAAGCAGAGAATATAGAACAGAGCCCATAAATACTTTTTTTGTTCAATTTAGACACAGATTTTTCTCATAAGAATTGCAGAAACTTTCTTGTTAATCACCTAGATTAAAATGCAGTTAGTAGATACACTTACCCTGGTTTCGTGTCATTTACTACACAGTGATAGGTAAATGTTCCAAACATCTGAACTCCTAAAATTCCATAAAGAAGTAGAAAGAAAAGTAGGAAAATCGAAACGCTCCATATTTGTTCTCCTGATCGCCTAGGAGGGGGGGGAAAAGTAGGTAAAACTTACAAAAATGTCATAGACTTTCCTCCTTAACATCTATAAAAACAGTGCTTACTTTAAAATGTTTGTAATTCTGGTCCTTGGTAGTTCAAATCGGAAATAAATCCGGAATGCCCGAATCATAATTAGCGGCCGTGGGATCCGCAACATGCCCCAAGGTGACATCTGGTCAACTATATCAGCAATTTCAAATACCTGTAAATTAAGAGGTCAATAAACAAGCTCAGGGCTTCCCTTAGCATTGTCTGCAGTCACAGCAAACACAGATGGTATCAGGAGGTTCACCCAGCACTCTGGGCTTGGCCCTGCATTTTCTTCCACTGAAATGGATTTTCTTTTGAGTCCACCTGGAAGCTACAGCTATCTCTAGAGAAAATGAATACATAAACTAATGTAAATGCCACTGCTCTTAGTAATTTCCCATGTAATTCATCAAAGCACAGTTTTTATTACAAAAGCAAATGCCAACTTAGGATACAGAGCAAGTACGCTAAGTCGTCCTCACTAATAATAATAATAAACGTTCTTTGGTGGAACTTTTAAAATATCTAGAACATGAAGTAGTGGAGAAAGGGTTAAAATTACTATAAAAAATAAAAAGGAATTGTACCATTTACTAAACAGAGGCAAAATGATAATTAGAAAACGTCTGTCAATCACAGAATAGCTATTAAATGGAAAAGAACACATTAATATGCAGGATGAAATCAGACTGTTGGAGAGGCGAGCTTTACAAAAATAAGGAGAGATCTTCAATAAGCGTTATGATGACTTTGCGGGATGGATGTGAATTTGTGTTATTCTAAATTTTTTGATGAAGAATATGGTAACTTGCGTTGAATTAAATGCAAAATCAAGCCTGAATGAATGCATGGAAATGAATTCTATTATCTGGCAAAGTCCCACCTTTAGGTCTTTTTAATATATGTTCCCCATTTCTCATAGTAAGGCATTTTCTATTTGGAATATAGTATTTTATGTTCATCCCAATGTATCTACACTTTTCAGCCATTTTTAGTGAGGATTCAGTCACATAAAAGACGGATTTTGAATTTTTAAATTCAATGTCCTTTATTTCAATAAATATATTTTTACACCTTTTTAGTAAGAAGTAATTTGCTGTCGTATTGATGTTCATTACTGATTAAAGTCATTCACAGATGTGACAGACAATGATTAAAATGTTATGTTTTTTTTTTCTCATAAACATTTAAAATAACATACTGTTGTAGTAAGTTACACTATGACATTTGACATATATTTGTTACTATTTTTATTGAGATTTTCAATGCAAAACAATGCACATTTTGGAAAATACCCCCTTGTAATTTAAAAGTTTTAATTACCTGCAATACCAATGAAACCCAAAGGCAGAAGACCATAAATCCATCAAAAACACACCAGCGATCTTTCACATAGGAACTATCCCCCTAAAAATAAATTGCATGTGGAGTTATCACACAAAATTAATAACTTCAAAAAAAAATCTGTGGAAAGAAGGGCCAAATGTTAATTCGGTATAAGCTACCCATAATTTTTGTTTCATAGCTGAACACACTTTCCAAAGGAATACCTTTATCATTTTAAATGAAGCATTTTTATATAAAGAAAATAATTTATAAAACACAAGTGACTGCAGAGTGAGACATGGAAAATTTTAAGTTCACACAAATGGAAATCATCATCATTTTTTCTCTTAGCCACACAGATTCTACCATTTAAGAAACCAGAGGCCATCCTACTCAGTAGGCAGCTTAAGCCCCCAACCAGCTCTCTTCCTACAAGAACTAAGAGCCACAGGGATCAGCATGAAGGCCTTTCAGACTGTGAACCAACCACCATCAGTAGGAAATTAACCACGAATTCACCGTGAGCTACATTAAAAGTGAAGAATACACTTGCCTTCAGTAGTAAATATATCAAATATATATTGATTTCAACTGTAATTGGAATCGTATGTGATAAAAAAACACACTACTTTCATCTTTCAATAATCAATCTACTCTGACACTAGAATGCATATTTTTTAAAAAATGGGAATTAAAAAAAATTTCCCTTTCAAATAACAAACCAGAGAACTCCATTAGTTGAGAATTGGAACCTTAAATAGAAAGGCCTTTTCTTTCTTAGAACTGCCCCATTAAGTCACTAGTTTCATCACAATATATGAGACTCAATTCTGAATTCAGTGACATCTATTATTACCAACTCTGACTGAACCTGCTTAGAAAATAAAAATAGGAACAGAATGCCAAGATTTTTTTTTAAATGATGAAATGTGTTATAGGATATTTGTACATAATTTCCAGAACCATCCACCCTTAGTAATAAATAAATTATCAAAAAAGATTCCTTGAGAAGTTTCCAGGAATAATTTTTATTATTCACCAAACTAACAGTATGATAAGCCACTTAGTAAAAGTTATCTGACTCAGAGATGAAGTATAAATTCAGCTTAGTAACAGGAGGAATCATCTACTTTACACAGAGGATGTATAACACTGGGGTGCCTGGGTGGCTCAATTGATTAAGCATCTGACTTTGACTCAGGTCATGATGTTGAAGTTCATGAGTTCGAGCCCTGTGTCAGGCTCTGTGCTGACAGCTCAGAGCCTGGAGCCTGCTTTGGATTCTCTTTGAAATGTCTCCCTCTCTTTCTACCCCATCCTTGCTTGCACTCTGTCTCTGTCTCTGTCTCTGTCTCTGTCTCTGTCTCTCTCACAAAAATAAATAAACATTAAAATTTTTTTTAAAAAAGAGGAGGTATAATGCCTACTAAAACACAAACACACATACACACAAAACAATCTTGCATAGAAAAGTGTATATGTACACACCCAGCTAATGTGTAAGATAGAATAACTTACAATAAACCTATGAACATAGTGGGGAAGACAGGAAAATTAATTCTATGGAGAGTTTAAAGAAAACAATGCTAGTTCCCAAACGCCTAAATAATTTTATCAGTGGTGAGAGAATCAACCAAATTTGGTAACTCATGTACTTGAGAAGATTCACAAAAGAGATATGAAAGTAAACCCTGAGTCTTGGGGTCTGGGTCATGAGGAGGAAAATGACCTGTTAAGTGTTATGATCGTTATATGATGATTTAAACCCGAAGAAGAGAAAAATAGCACCTCAGAGAGCCACTGGTTCTGAGTATGTGCGTGCACACATGCTCACACACACACACACACATCACATACAGAAGAAATAATTTAAGGATATGATAGTTGCCCTCAAAACCTTACAAAACATCTTTCATTATAAGAGTCATGTTTGCCTGGTATATTGCATAGTTAGCTGAAAATATGAATTAATTATAATCTAAATGTAGACAATATAGCCAATATAAAATTGAATTTTCTCTGAGCCTAATTTCAGTTGATATCCAAAAGGATGACAAAATACAAATTACTTAAAGTTGCACTTTGAAGATTCCCTTGAGTTTCTTAATATACTAAGCAAATGTATTGTTCATTCATTCACTCAATGTATAGAATATCTTCCATGATCTAGACAGTGTTTAAGGCTGTAATGAAAGGAGTAGAAAAAAAAACCCAAAACTCCTACCCTTATGTGATTTACATTCTCAGTTTTAAAAAATGTTGAATATACAGGGGTCCCTGGGTGGCTCAGTCGGTTAAGTGTCTGACTTCAGCTCAGGTCATGATCTCATAGTTCGTGAGTCTGAGCCCCACGTCAGGCTCTGTGCTGACAGCTCAGTCTGGAGCCTGCTTCAGATTCTGTGTCCCTCTCTCTCTGCCTCTCCCCTGTTCATGCTCTCTCTCAAAAAGAAATATTAAAAAATTTCTAGAAAAAAAGGTTAAATATACAATATGTGTTGATATATCCTAGGAAGAAAAATAAAAGTATACATTTTCAAATTGACTTTTATTAAACAAATGTACTTTTTACTGGAATATTGGCAGAAAGAGACAAAAATATCACTTGATCTTTATTTTAAGAATGAGGCATAGTTGTGATTGTTTAAAAAAAAAAACAAAAAATTCCAAAAATGAAAACTGAAATTTTATGGGATGCAACAGAGAACTATTTTAAGCTAGTTCTTAACTTTTAACTTAGGCTAGTTTTAACTTTCTAAGGAACCTCCATACTATTTTCCACAGTGGCTGCACCAGTTTGCATTCCTACTAACAGTGTGAGAGGGCTCCACTTTCTCCACATCCTTGTCACCCTCCGATCCAGCAATTATACTACTAGGTATTTACCCAAAGAAGACAAAAATACCAATTTGCAGGGATACATGCACCCTGATGTTTATAGCAATATCTACAATAGCCAAATTATGGAAAGAGCCCAAATGTCCACTGACTGATGAATGGATACAGAAGATGTGGTGTATTGGTATGGTGGTGAAATAGTCCACTAGGCATAAGTTTTATGTATTATTTTTTGGCTTAGGTTACCAAGAGGCATTTAATATATATAAAAACCTTTAATAGGCAGTACAGTGAGCTGGGATACAAAGACGAGCAACACTCAGACCTCACCCCCCACCTCGTAAGTTTTGCTCTTTTCGTGTTCATTATTCATGCTGTCCTATATTCCTGAAAAATCCTCCCAAGTCTGTGCCAACTTTTTCCTTCAGATTCTGATCTGACCACAGCCCACCCTGATCAATGCTTTAGCTCACACATAATGCAGCAAGCAGCGTTTCAGCCTATACGTGTAAAAAACGTACATATTGTCTAACTTCCAGAATCGTCCTTTGTAATTCCCACCTGGTTGTTTAATGAATTACAATTTACTCCCTCCTGTTAATCAGTTCCTGTTTATCAGTTTTGAAGTTTGAGTTTTCCACTTAAATCTTTTCTAAACATATTCCCTGGTGTTGCATTAAAAAATAGTTTCTCCTCATTGCAAATGAGTCTTTTCTGAAGATTAGTAACACCTTGTGACTGGACAATTTCGGGCACCTTGCACAGAGTGTGACAACCAGAAGATATCAAATGAATTAGATGAGCGTATATATGATGTCTTACAGAGTTTCTGCAGATTACAAGCATACAGTAAGAAGTCCATTCATATGCCTCATGAATGCATCCATTTAAGCATCCATTCACTGAAATTAGTATTGTTCCTTAACAAGAATGATTCTTTGACTTCTGGCAAAGAGAGAAAGATGTATTATTATCTTTCAAGTTAATATCTAAAAGTTACGACTTTTTTCCTATATGATCATGAAAGACCACAGATGAAATTATAAGATAGCTTTTGGGTATTTCCTGGATGCATACAGTTTGACTGAAGAGAGGCTACAGGCCATGCAAATGGGAATCGGGTCAATGTGCATATACTTTGTGCACTATAATGTAGTTGCAAATATGACTGAACAGAAATTGATATCATGTTAATCACTATTGATAATCACTAAGGCTTCATAAGCTTAAAACAACTTTTTAAAAATATTTATTTTTGAGAGAAAAAGAGGTAATGTGAGCTGGGAAGGGGTAGAGAAAGAGTGCGGGGGGGACACAGCATCCAAAGCAGGCTCTTTGCTGAGATAAGACAGCCCAACTTGGGGCTTGAACTCACAAAACGTGAGATCATGACCTGAGCTCAAGGTAGATGCTTAACTGACTGAGCCACCCAGGTGCCCTTAAAACAACTTTTAATACATAGACTTTGAACCTGATGCTTTGAAATGTAATCTCATAATACATTTTGTGTCTGACACATTTACCAAATTGTCTCTTTTTTCATTTGTATTGTCAAAGACTTTTAATCATAATTGGTTATGTCCATATCCTTTTAAAATCCTCCTGTATTTTTAAAAATTTTTTTTTTACATTTTATTTATTTTTGAGAGAGAGAGAGAGAGAGAGAGAGAACAAGAGGGGAGGGGCAGAGATAGAGGGAGACACAGAACCCGAGGCAGGCTCCAGGCTCTGAGCTATCAGCACAGAGCCCGATGAGGGGCCCAAACCCATGAACCGCGAGATCATGACCTGAACCGAAGTCAGTTGCTTAACCGACTGAGCCACCCAGGCGCCCCCCAAAAAATCCTCCTGTATTAACACCCAAGTTATAATATTCGCAAGTTATAAGCTGTCCCTTTTCCCTACCTCCAGAGTATGTAACCAGAGCTTAACATACAGGTACTCAAGAAATGTTAACACCTCAAATATGGCAGAAAGGTTTTAATTTGCCTGTTCCATCCACAAAAATGGAGAGCAGACAATGCTGAGGCAGAAATCTGCATGCTGGTGGCTGAGGAGTTATTCAAGAGTTGTCTGTCAATTTTTACAAAGGTAAATACTCAGAGGCTGCCAATCAATTATACAGTATAAGAGAGGAACCTAAATTGCCATGCAAGTATTTAATAAGCAGAGAAACCAAACACATTTATCTGAAGACATTTCTAAGGATACAGTTTGCCTTTGCAAAAATGATAGGCACTGGTCTAGCTTCCTGAGCACATGATTTATTGTTCCCAGTTCCCAGGGCCCATCTGTCACTGTGTCTTAGCCTTATTATTTATCACTTCAACAGTGCTCAGAGCATGCATGTTACTTTTACCTATGTTTATTGCCACATGAAAAATAGACAAACGAGGATTGTCTGAAGAATTCGCAGTCTGCAATACATGGAATGTTCTGCAACAACACAAACATCTATCACCCAAATGGTTTATTTCTGCCTCCAGGGATTTGGTGAGCTAGACTGCTTCTCAGAATAGGGATTAGTGGTGAGGCAATTAGAAACAAATTATTGGGGAGTGGCAATGAATTGGCAGACCTTCAAGCATGAGGAACGTTATAAAAGCCGTGAAATCCTTAAAATAATACATACCTCAAACCAAAATTTTTGAAGACATTTCTTGCCAGAAGGATTTCCTGCCTCAGTTTCTCCTGCAGTGCACAGAGCATGTCACCTCTGGAGTGAACCACTCAAATCCAAAGCAGATCAGGTCACTCTCAGAGTTGAGTCCCCCGTGTACCTTTACTGACCCTTTACTTCCATCCTCCAACACCCCTGCCACAGACCACATTTACTCAGGACACTGGCTTCACGTTCCTCTTTCTTCAAGACTTCTCCAATATCCCCAAGAAAACTTTTTCACTATTTCTTGTGCCCTCTCTCCCCATATCTTTTACAAAATACCATTACAGCATTTTTGCAAAACTACAAAGGTGTGTCCCTCAATCTGAATTCTCACTATTTATATTTGCAAAAATATTTGTCCCCAGATCACTATGTTACTAGAAAATCTCTATAATGAATCGGCATGTGTGCCAGTGGAAACATTGAAGCTGCCCATAAATCCTTCAAGAAGGTCTGGGTACAATGTAGGTATAGCTCTGTTGCTCTTTTGGGCTAAATCTTGTCCTGGCATTGATCATCTACTTCACAAATAAGGGTCAAGTGCATCACAATCTTCCTCTGCCCATCTTCCCTCAGAGGGTTAGCTTTTCACGGGACCTGGGACTAAAGTACGAACTCAGGTCATTTGATCTGGCTTCATCAACTTTTTTTTTTTTTTAATTTTTTTTTTTCAACGTTTATTTATTTTTGGGACAGAGAGAGACAGAGCATGAACGGGGGAGGGGCAGAGAGAGAGGGAGACACAGAATCGGAAACGGGCTCCAGGCTCTGAGCCATCAGCCCAGAGCCTGACGCGGGGCTCGAACTCACGGACCGCGAGATCGTGACCTGGCTGAAGTCGGACGCTTAACCGACTGCGCCACCCAGGCGCCCCTGGCTTCATCAATTTTAAGACATCTTATCCCCCCACTCCACCCCAATATAGTTTAACATTTCTAAATTTAGGATGTATCTTGTAATCAATTGCATCAATTGATTGCATTCATTACAATCTTACATCTTACAATCAAAGTGTAATTAGAAGCACTTTTTCTTTCCTAGGGACTATAACGTGTGCCTCACCTTACAACGGATGACCTCACAGATTCAATCAAATGTGATAGATAGTCCTTTTGCATATTATTTCTTTGCTTATTTACATAAGAGCACATGACCCCACTCTTGTTTGGTGCATACAAAACATCCACTCCTGAATTCCTTAAATACAAATAACTGAGCGATAGGTGTTTTAGATGTTGTTCATTATACAGAAATGTGCGGGGGAATTATACAGTGTTAGAGAACAATTTAGTGATATTTGGAGAAGTTGGTTGGGGTTTCTGTAATACATTATTAATTTTCCATTTAAACTGATGGAACACAGGCACCTTTTTCTGCAAATATGCTGAAATATATTTGCAGGAATAGGTTAGATGCAGAAACTCAGAGGTGCTCATAAGTGGTTTACAAGTCAGATCCACAAAGTGGAGTTCTGCTCTTTGTCTCTTCTCCTAGGGCAGTGGTGATATCATTACAAGTGGTCCAATCAACGTCTGCCAACTGATTAAATGGAAACTTGGAAACAGTACTTGGGATTAACAATATAACTCTCTCTTATATTTATATTATACTTCTATCTTAAGCACCTTAAAATTTTAGGATCTTGAATATATATTTATGCATAGTTCAACATATGAGGCAAAACACTAGGTCAATAAAACTAGTGACCAATACTAGAAAGCCACAGTGTCAGTACTTTTGTTTCAAAAACTAAAGTTTCTGGATTTGGCTTGCTGCAGGTGATTCTATAAACTAGGTGATTAGTGGACCACATTCTCTTAAGCATTAGGTGGGAATTTTAGGTGTACCATAACATTGCCAAAGCAGGCTAGGTATAATTTTAGAGCATTGTATATGATGATGAGCACGGCACACTGGTTTGCTTCTATAAATATTTTATATGGACGAATATAGTTCTACCCATGGAAAACACTCTTCCAAAAATAAAAGACCAGAATTCCCCAAATCCCTGACATATGTGTACACCGACTCACTCATACTCTTCCAACAGAAGACACATGACATATTGGTGTTAATCACTTAATAACTAAATCTGACTGCTCCTCAGAAATATCGTGGTGAAATCAGTGCATATGGTACAATTTCCAACCAAAATATTTGTACAGCTCTGTTACAAAAAATGTAAAATCGTATTAACAAAAGTATAACCTGATGCTTAAAATAGAATATGAGATGCACATATACATTCGTAATGATCCTGTATACGTGCGGAAAAAACACAAGCGTTAAGCCCTATAAGTGAACAAACACAGCACATGTTTGCAAATTTTCTGGGTAAAGTCACTAAAAAATCGAGAGGTAACTGTAGTGCTATTGGCCAATGAATTAAGGTAGAGAGAGCATGGAAATATTTTATGAAAACACAAGTTTTTTAGCAGACAGGTGTTTAATAAAAGTTTAAAAAATATAGCAGGGTTAATTAATGAGAGCACAGTAATTCAAACTTGAGGTCCTCTGGAAAATGATCATACAGCCCCTATATGGGCTGATGTACTTTATTATGGACTAATTTAAATACTTACATCTTTCTCCCTCAACTGTAAAACCAAAACAAATTTATAAATACAAAAATACAAGGCCAATAAAATTTAAATTGACAACATAAATTTACCGTAACCTGATATTTTGCTAAAATTAAGTGTTTTTTTTAAAGTTCATTTATTTTGAGAGAGAGAGGCAGATCATGAGCAGGGAGGGGCAGAGAGAGAGGGAGACAGAGGATCCGAAGTGGGCTCTGTGTTGACAGCAGAGAGCTCCATGCAGGGCTTGAACCCACGAACATGGGATGCTAACCTGAGCTAAAATCAAGAGTCAGATGCTCAATCAACTGAGCCACCCAGGACCCCGCTAAAACTAAGTCTTATGAAAAGTCTGAGATTTGCTCCCAACTTTAGCATATAATCCAAAAATTTCAAGTTGTATATACTTAAGGTGTACAATGTAGTTGTTGACATATGTTTATAACTCAATAGGAAAACAAATAACCTGATTTTAAAAGGGCAAAGGACAAGAATAGACGTTTCTCTAAAAAAGACATACACATGGCCAGCAGGTATATGAAAAGGCACTCAACTTCACTAATAATCAGGAGAATTAAAATCAAAACATAATAAAATATTATTGCATATATGTTAGGATTTACCAAAAAGACAAGAGATAACGAGTGTTGGGGAGGGCGTGGAGAAAAAAGAACCCTGTGTACTGTTGCAGGGAATGTCAATTGGTACAGCCATTATAAAAAAAAAAATATGGAGATTCCTAAAAAAAATTAAAAACAGAAATACTTTATAATCCAGCAATCCCACTTCTGAGTATATGTCTAAAGGAAGGTAAGTTAAGTTTCAAATACAAGAATGTAATCTTAAGTCCAATATACTCTTTGGTCTGTATTTGTCATAACATGCATGTTTGCAGAAATCCGTGTTACAAAAATGATACTAAAGTCATGGCTTTCTGCAGTGGGGGGTACAAGGGTGAAAATTCAGTGAGATGATAAATTTAAAGCTTGGTTCAGGAACATCAAACTTCCTATTTAACTACATTTAACCAAAATGTCAGCTAGCATTTAAATACTGAACACCAGTTTTAATGAGATATGAAGCTGTAACGATTACTTCAAGATAATGTTAGCAATGCAGCATTACTAAAATCTGCATTATATTTGTGTTTAATCCAAATATTCCTAAATGAAAAATAAAAATCTGTGTTTGATGTTAATTTTCAATTTTTAATTCTTACAGACTGAAAATTAAAAAAACATTTTTAGTTTTAGTCAATAGCTCATCATCCAAATATTGATGGAAGTCAGAAAACACTGGACATGACTCAATAACAGCATTTTGAAAACAAACTGGTCATAAAGCAAATATTTTATTTAACGACTGCTTTGACTAATATTTGAACTATTAAAACCTCTGTTCATTCAGTGCTCTGTTCACTTGGCATGAATATATTAAGTCCACCTCTGTTCTTCTTGTCATTAGACTGTGACAGTGAAATGTCTGTCATTTTCATGATGTGAAATCCAAGGCTTAATTTATTAAATAACTTAAGAAACAAAACTTTTACTCTAGGAAATGTCATGCTTTTGTTCGTTCAAATTGGAATCTCAAAGAAATCAACACATGGTGATTTTAATCCCAAAGTACTCCATCCAGAATATTCAGAGATTGTCATTGCCTGAATAGCCAACATACACAAGTGCCAGCGTCATCCGAGGCCCTCTGGGGAATCACAGAATTAAAAACAGGGCTAGGCTGTGCTGAGCATGAAGTTACAGTGGCATAAAAAATTCCTCCACCCTCACAAGACCACTTTTCCTCCAAGTTGACCTCCTGGTTTAGCTACCAATTTTGAGTACCTTGACATATCTAAACCTAATGTTTAAAATAACTGGCCTAGCAAGTTTGTGAAAAACCTAGACAATCTTCAAATCATTCTGAAATCCACTGGTTGAGGTATGGCAGGTGCCCACTGCTCCCATGAACCAGCACTTTTCCCGGTGGGCTGTGGGTCACAAATTAGAGCCATGTTGCTTTTCCTGGGGGCCATGCTTACTATACTCACAATAGGCTCTTGGTGATTCTCTGAGTTTACTGGTTTCTTGGTAAATGCAGTGGTGGTAGATTGCGGTGGCTTTGAGGATTCCTTTCAAGTTCAATTCTTGAACTTGAAACTGAATTTCTCTTTTACATGTGTACCCCAATTTTCTGTGAGTTTCCACAGAACTCAGAAGTTTCCACAAACTCTGTGAAGTTTCCACAAACTTCAGAAAACTCTTTTCAAAGCTTCTTACAATATCTAACAATAGCAAGCAGCTGCCTGGTCAAGTGGCTAGCTGAAACTAATTCTGCAGTGAGTTGAACAGTGTGCCCCCCAAAGCCATACCCACTCAGAACCTCAGAATGTGACCTTATCTGGAAAGAAGGTCTTTCAAAAATGTAATTAGTTAAGATGAGGTCATACTGAATTAGAGTGAGCCCTAAATCCAATGACTGGTGTCCTTAAAAGAAGAGGCGAGGACACACAGAGACACGTGGAGGGAAGAAATCCACACGAAGACAGGAGCAGAGATTGGAGTAATGCAGCTAGCTACAAGCTGAGGAATCTCAAAAACTGCCCGGAGTCACCCAAAGTGAGGAAGAGCAAGGTGGGGTTTTTCCCTTCAGAAGGATCATGGCTCTGCTGACATTCTGATTTTGGACTTGTGGCCTCACAGAACTGTGAGATGATAGATTTCTGTTGTTTTCAGCCATCAAATTTGTGTCATTAGTTATAGAAGAAGTAGGAAACTACTACAAACTCCAAAGTACTTGTGAGCTCTTTGGAGTTTAATTCTTTGACGGCCACTATGACTATGTAATCAAAGGTGGGAAGTCAGGCAATAACAAACGCTTTGAGAGCAGTGTTCAGGGAATTAATCAATGTATCTTTAGACAAGCTTCCAGCTTCACTCTCGTCCTTTTTGTCTCCACTATCAGGTGCATGAGACTGCATTTCCCCCTGTGACTTCTCCTCCAAACCCTAATATAACCTGGCCAATCAGATATTCACTCTCACAATTGTGAACCTTGACTTCTGAGGACAAAGACAGAGAGAACCTGGGGAAATGTTCACAAAGGCAGCAGTGGTGGCATGTGGACCAGATTGCTGAGATGTGTGACCTGAGCTGAGCTCATTGCTGCCCTGAGTGCAGAGCTCCCTGGAGTGTACTGTGTAAGCTCGATCTCCCAGTGCCGAATTTGCTCAATATGTTCAAGAGACCTCCCACCACTTCCTTTAAAAAAAAAAAAGACAGCCAGAATTTGCTTCTTTGGTCATAGAGTAAGAAGCTGTGTCCAACACAAAGTATATGCTAAATAAACTGCTTTAAAGGTTAAGCAGTTGACTTCAATTGGGGAAAGATATTAATGGTAGTTCTCTGAATCTCCCAAATTTCCTAAGAAACGAAAGCAAGTGAGATAGCATAGAAAAAAATATTCATGGACATAATCTTGAATAAAGCTACGTGACAATGCATTCCAAAATAAAGACCAAAACTATTGACAGTATCAACACCTACTCAAGATCGCAGCTTGGGGAGGTATAGAAGGAAAGCATGCAGGGAAGTTATGGCTGATCCAAGAATTTCATACTGAAACTACTAAGAAATACTAGTGAAATACTCAGGGGAAGCCTCACTAAGTGAATCTGGGAATACATAGCAAAATTCCTAGAAATGTAAATAGAGCAGTCTACAAATTGGAGGTGAATATAACATAAAAGAAAAAAACAAAAATAAGTAATAAAAACAAAGTGCCCACCAAAGGGTTGCAGAAAGATCAAAGGTAACAGAATATCCTAATCTCCCAAATGTACCTAATAAAAACTCCTTACAGGGAGACCAGAGACCCAAGCTAAATAAAATCTCCTGGAGTAGAATCCAAAGTGGGTACGGCAGGGACATGAGGGACAAAAGATAGGAAGGATTAGACAAGAGGACCAGCAGTTCAGAGGAGGTAGAGATATGACCTGGGATGGTCACCACACAGAGAAGCTATATATTTTATACTTCATGGTAACAACGGCGTAGGGAATCCTCAACCTGATAACGTATGGAAGCTACTCTACCCATTTCACAAGAGCAACAACAACAAAGATAACAGAACAAAAGGATTATGACCAAGTCCTTATGAATATATTATAATCATATGTTAGATTATATAATACTACATATATGATCATAGTCCTTATAAATATGTAAAATGATGTATGTTTTACATATAAATATGTAAAATAATGTATAAAATATAAGAAACACAAAAAATAAATATATAAAACAGATAAAAACTCCAGTAGTATATAACAAAATGATCAAAAGAAATTAAAAAAAATAAATGCTGCAAGAGCACCACAAAACTGGAAACAGGGAAGTACAGAAATGGTGTCTAAATAATAGGACATTATGAAAAAAAAGACAGGAAAGTGTTCAGGAAATAATTAGAATTGGAAAGAAATGGAAAAAAAATTTTAGAAAGAGAAGTAAACTTGAAGGAGCACAAGATGGGGAGTACAGTAAAGGAAACAGAATTAAAAAAAAAGATAAAAATGAAACAAATGAAACAAAACACATGGAAAGAAAATGATGGAAATAAAAGACCAAAATGTGATCCTGGAGTCATTAGAATACAAAAGAAATCCTGAAGAACAACAAGACAGGATGGAATAAAATAAATATCATGTGATATACCTATATCCATAATAGTCAACAAAAGATGTATTCTCATAGAGCTACTGGCTTTACTAAAAAAGGAAAGACTCTCAGTATTCAAAAGAAAAGATTACACAGAAGGAAAAAGCAGTCTCATAGTCACATTTATACCAGAGGCAATCAAGTACCATATTTAAAAATCTCAAGAAATGACAATGTAAAACATCTTCAAAAATCTAGGAATAGACCAAAAAAGCAAAAAATAAATAAATTAATTAATAAATAAAGGCAAAAGTAAAAATTGAGTTAGAATGATTAAGCTAATTCTAAGTAAACCAATTGGCTAATCTAAAACAAAATGAAACAAAACAAAACAAACAATACTAGCCAATATAACCTAAAGAAACTCTAACAAAAGATTCAAAATTCAGAGAAAGTACTAGTCAAAGAGAGAAAATTAAAATTATTTAAACAATCTTATGTTAACAAATTAAACTAAATAGTGG